>NC_090927.1:731723796-732344296 GCF_040938575.1 Ambystoma mexicanum
TGTACAATGGCGGATCTGCCTGCATTCTATTTACCACTTATAGCTAGCCTCTGTGATGACTTGATCTACCTTGTGTTTCCGCATTTGTACTTTTATTGAACTTCTGTATTCTGTAGCACTTTGTTAATGCATAATCTTCTTCTTTTCTACGTTGATAGCTCATCGCTCCCTTGCATCGTCATTTGTCCTCTAGGATCCATACATTGTGCCTCATTAAAATTCTGACAGTAACCGTGCCGGTGAAACCGGCAGGTTGCCACCGGACTTGTAAGATTTACTGGTGCCTAGCTTGCCGGTAACACCGAGGGATTACAACCCCGGCCTTTCCGGAAAGCATGGCGCTGGTAAATTGTAATTCCCCATTCCCATTGTGTACCACAGGACTCAATGGGAATGGGGAACACGGAGGCACCGGCAACGTGCTTCCGTTACGGCTTGATTACCATGGCCGCTTTGTCCGGCAGGTCTGCCCTGTTGAGTACAGCGGCTCCAGCAGGCAAACCCGCAGTGTGCCGGTCCGGAAAAAGCGGTGCTGGTAGGCTTACCGGCACCATTATTTCCGGACCTGCACACTTGTAATGAGGCCCATTGTTGTCTTACTTCATCATCTCAAGACATTGTGCACACTTTCTTATGATGTCATCAGTTCATTTGCTTAGCTCTTTTTTCATATTCTTTCAGGGAGTTCTTCCTGCAGGTTGTCATCTCTTCAAGGGTACATTCGATAATGTTGTATCAGTGGGTATCTCCTTTCAAAGACTTGCTGCAGTATTAGTATAATAGCTGGTGTTAGTCAAGGCACGATCTGATGTCTCCTTTACAGGGGAGTAAAGTGGGTGGGATCTCCTGCAGACGTACACAGCTGCTCCTCTACATTCCCCCCTCGACCACCTCCTCAAGTTTTTCTCCTCCTTTGTATTTTCTCTTGAAGAGGTGTCTCTTTGGTGTCCATATCTTCGTCACTCTCCCTCAGGGTGCCTGTTGTTTTAATGTGTTCATCCACACTCTGGGTCATGTAACTACATTGTAAATTCGGGGTTCAATAGACCCATCATCCCACGTGCATCTTATGATCCTTCGGATACAAGAATTTTGTTCCTTCTGGTGTCCCAAGACTTGATTTTACATAGTCTCTGATGGCATCATCGGTCAGCATCTCATCATCTGGTTCATCCTTTGTGTCAATCATAATCTTCATTCCCACTGCTTTCTCTGCAGTTTTCATACATTGTCCAGTTATTATCCTTATCATACAGAATCCAAATATTATTATCACCAATATTGCTCCAAGGAACTTAAATAAGTTTGCAATCCAATAAGGAATTCATGAGAACAGAAATGCAAACCAACTGTCATCTCCAATGGCATCTGTCTTGTCCACGATTTTTGTATTCAGATCTGTCAACATCACTATGGCCTCTCTCAAGGTCCTGTTCTCACCATCATGAGATGGTGTGAATGTGCAACATGATGGCCCGATCTTGGCACAAACACCTCCTTCCAATGCGGTAATTATGTCGAGGACATACCTATTCTGGAGGGTCATCAGTCTTATGGCCCTCAACTCCTCTTTAATGGCATTAAATCCTTTATAAATCCTTTTATAGTGGCATTGGTTGTTTGTAGCAGCTCCCATCTGGTGATCTGTGGCTGTCTGGCATTCACTGCTGTTTGGATTCCAGGCATGAACATAGAGGTGAACAACACTGTAGTTTTGCTGAACAATTTGTGCTGGTCAGGAATGTCTTCAAAAGCTGTTTTTGTGAAAAATAATTTGATGTCCTCATCCGTCTGAGTGCTATTGACTTTCTTCTCATGTGATCGTCTACCTTTGGAAATTCTTCAATCTTCAGATCACTTTGTGGAATCACAAATGCTGGAACATGGATGTATACCAAAGAGCACACTCCACCCCAATTCCTGGGCAGTTTCATATATGCTCTAGATTCGCAGGCCCAATATCCATCCATTAGGACAGCAGTCCCTCTCCTCATTCCTGGAACATCAATGGTGCTTTTGCACCCATTGTTGTGTCCAACATATTTTTCCCCTTGCTTTGAAAGCACATTGTCACATTAATCATTGGGACTACAGACACCAGGCCTGCCTCATCTTCCACCCATGTCAGTCATTTAGAATACTTAGCCCAAGACTTCAAACACTCATAATTCACTTTCTGTACTCCTTGCACTGCTTCCTTCCTAAGCATATGCACAGGACATCATCCCACCCTTTATTTGTATGCACTCGTCCATAGATCAGCAGTTGTGAACCTTCAAAGCATCCAGGCACTCCAGTCTTTTCCGTCATGTATGAACAGTTCATTCTTTTAAATTCTTCAACAATCACCTTGTCTTGTCCTGCAGCAGGATACACAAGCATTCTGTATGTCCATCCAGCCTCCTTCTACATTTGTGTTGTCTTGATGAAATCATCCTGTTATGGAAAGACTGTCTTGATCTCCATTGCAATGTTACCCAGTAACCTTGACACTGTGCCCTAGTAGTGCATGCTGCTAGCTGAGGCACTTTGCACAGGTTTTTACTGTATTCATGGCATAGGGGATGAGAGAGCAGACATAGCAATTATCATCAGATGCTCTGTCCCCCAAATGTTCATGTGCTGATACCACATATTATTCCCCAGGTGAGCTGCATTATCAAGATAGGTATTTATCCCCTGGTTATCTTCTTCTGTATCCCTCTTATGTCAGCTGACATGCCCATAGAGTTAAATAAGTTGTCATAATGTGTACTCATACTAGGAAAACATGGGAGATCCGTAGGAGATCTTTTTACAATTGGATCAGTAAGGTGATAGAGACTTCAAAATGTAAGATACACAAAGATAAAAAGAATACACATGCATATGTATATTAGGCAGAAAAGTCTGGAGAAACATTTGGTGTGCCATCCCAATACTTGGTGAACTCGGGCTCTTTCTATAATCACTTTATAATCTTCTTGAATCATTTTTTAATGCAGGACTTATATTTTGCATTTGTAGTTGCACAATCTGCTCAATAACCACTGTTAAGAGTCTCCTTATCACTGGACCATTTTTGCGATCATGTAGAATGGTGTGAATATTAGCATCTCTCCTAACAAGAGCAAGGTAGGGCTGAAGTATACACACAAAAATAGCACCTACGAGCCTGTGTGTGTCACTGTCAGCAGGTATCATATGTTAGTTTGGAAACAAATATTCTCCTCAAAATGAATCTGGGTATTGCTCTCACTTCCAATTTTTAATCAGAAACTGACGTGTCGGCATAAAGCTGATGCAATTTGTACTCCTTCAAAGAATTTCTAAAAAGCCGTTTTTGGCCTTTGGAATTCTCTGAAAGTCTATGCACTTCCTGCTACAAGTTTAAGGAGTGTCCAATGTATTACAGTCCAAAAGAAATGTGAGCTTAATTGCACGCTGTCTGTTTTATCGTCCTTCTTCTTGGTCATCGATCGAGTCTGCACACGTAGACATTTTTCTTCTTGTCTTGCTTCTTGGTCAATGAGTGCTGGAGGGAGGGTCTCACCTTTGTAGATTTTCACATCTCCGAAATGCAGCTAAGCTCTTCTTCCTGATACCTTAAATGCAGAAGGGGAGACCTCCTCAACACAAAAGGGACCATTAAACCTAGGCTTGTGCCACTTGCGGGTAAAGTTCTTAATAAGGATTTGGTCACCAACATATAATTTTGGTGTTGGCAATAGTCTCCTGGATCGGTTACTGGACTGTCCTCTTCCATGTTCCTTGACCCGTCCCTCAGATGCTTAATTTGATCTGAAATAAAAGAAACACTGGCAGTCATACATGTCACATTGTGCATTTCATCACCTAGAGTCTTCGCTACACCCGGGGCATCACTCCTGACTCTAGAAGGAGGCGTAAGAGGCATTCTCATGCAATGCACTGTCACTAACTCATTGAGAGTAAGGTGGTGGTCAGAACCTGGCTGATTTCGAAAGGCATATAAGGCTAGGGCTAGGCAATATTGCCATCCCTTCCTCAGAGTTAATTTGAACTTGGCTATCCACTCCCTGAGAAGACTGCTGAGTCTCTCACATATCCTGTTTGCTTGTGGATGATTAGCAGAAGAAAACATATGCTTTATGTTCAATAGAAGTCCCATTTGTTCAAATATCTCATTAACAAAATATGGTCCGTTATTAGATCTAAGCATTTCACACACACCCCATCTTGAAAATACTTTAGGCACTAAATATTTTGCTGAGCAAGTGGCGTCAGGGTGTGTACATGGACCGGCTTCAGTCCACCTGGAGAAGGGACACATGAGCACTAAAAGATACCTGTACCTATTACATGTCTGTTGCATATCAACGTAGTCGATATGTAAATGTTGAAATGGACCATTTGGTCGAGGTATTACTCCTCTGATTGTTCTCTGTTTATGCCCAGCAGTAAACCTTTGACACACGATGCAATTCACCATGAACTGTGCAACGTGTTTCAATAAATTGGAAATAAATCAATCTTCTGCACTTGTGACAGCAAGACTTTCTCTGGTTATATGCGCAGGGTAATGCAGCTGCTGAAGTGTGATTTTCAACATTGCTGCTGGCATCACTGGTTTTACAGCACTTTCATGTCTCCGTAATGTTTCCATGGGGGATAAAGAACACCCCCTATGTTTCAATAGCTCATTGAAATCCAGCTGTGGTGTCCAGGGCGGCCTCGTTTATGAGGCAAAGCTGTTAGGCTGCTGTGGCTCTGCTGTCAAGCCTCCATCTACCGGTGCACTGTGAGGATTGTGTTTTTGCTCGCGGAAGGCAGTTGCAACTGCGACGACTGGAAGGCGCGGAATGCGGTCCTAGTGTGAATTCTGTGGCATGCTCTCCCGGTGTCTCAGAAAGTTCGCATCAGCCACCCTGCTACCTTATGTTTATGTGCTGTGAAGGCTGCTAAAGGTTCCCATCCGTGACTCTATTCGCGTGTTCAGTGAACAGTGAATGCGAGTTTGATATCAAACGCAGCAACAGAAAGGTGAGCAGACTCTACAATCAAAATCCCTGAAGCTTGGTGACTAATGACTAATGACTATGCAATACACTATTAAACCCCCATAATCTACTATGGCGTACTTTGATGGTTTCTAATTCAAATAGCTAATGGACTCTGTGTATCTGTGAACCAGGACTTTTTGAGTAGGTGACCGCAGCTCTGTATCCATGCCTTGCCTCTTTGAATGCACGCAAGAGAGACTAATTACCGATTCCTGCCTAATCCATTTTGTTTGACTATGACTGCGGGGCTAGTCCCTTTGAGCAGTGAAGTGTTTGCTGCTTGTGCAGGCACTGTGTAAATACTATTGAATGCACGCAAGAGAGACTAATTAGCGATTCCTGCTTCATCTTTTTTGCTTCACTGTGACTGCGGGGCTAGTCCCTTTGAGCAGTCAGGCGTTTGCTGCATGTACAGGCACTGTGTAAATACTATTGAATGCACGCAAGAGAAACTAATTATCGATTCCTGCCTAATCCATTTTGCTTGACTGTGACTGCAGGGCTAGACCCTTTGAGCAGTCAAGCGTTTGCTGCTTGTGCAGGCACTGTGTAAATACTATTGAATGCACACAAGAGAGACTAATTATCGATTCCTGCCTGATCTTTTTTGCTTGATTGTGACTGACGGGCTAGATAATTGGGGCTGCCAGTCTATTCACGCATTATAGAAATTTAATTGATGAATTGGTGAGATTAACAATAAACTTCTGCTTTGACATAAGAGGCTATAGGAATTGGCGTTATTGTCTGCTGTCACATGCTCCCAGTTCTGTGTTCTGAAGAGTAGGTTTTGTTGAAGGTACTTAAGATTCAAAGGGTGTTTGTGGATTGGTTGTGGAACTTGCATCAGTTTTACATCAGATAAGGAACTTATAATAGCCTACAAATTAACAACGTGTATGCCGCTACATATCCCTCCTTTAACATCAGTAAGAAAATCATCTCTTCAGGGTGACCCAGAACCTCTTCAGCCAAAATTTTATTCCACCACTTCAATTACTCCAATGAGAGGCTCAGCGCTGAAACCAACATTCACTTTTGATAACCACATGAATGAGTCCATTGTGTCTATTTCCTCTATGTCCATGTCCCACCTGATTGATCGCAACAAATTTGGTGGGGCACATATCAAAGGTTTGCCTTCTTCTGCAAATACTTCTGGTAACAGAGTAAACCCACAACCTCTACCTGATCATACAATGTTAGCCTCGATCAAACATATCTCGAAGCGTTCATCCTCTCGTATTGTCACCTCACCCATAAAGTTTCCTCCATTGGGCATTGATCAAACGTATTTGTCTATACATGCAAGCCAATGTGAATCCCCAATATTATGGAGAGATATCAACTGCCCTGGTGCTGATTTCCATGTGGGGGAGGAAGACTCAATTCAAAACACTCTCGAGCAGACTTTCGTAACCCTATGTTACAGTATTTTGCTCTACCCACGCCTAGAGCAATCAAATCCTTTCCTGCTGATGGTTTTCTGCAGCATTCGACCATGATTTAACCACCTCTTGCTACTATAAACACCTCTATTATGAATCTGTGCAAACTTTTTGAGTTACTTGATACAAAGGTTTCACAACAATCAAAACAATTTAATGACTTAACAAAGTGGCTATCGGCTAACTTTTCATCTATACAATCTAAGAGCTTTCTTGTGACAAATGATATGCTTGCAGTGAATAATTCAGCGGCATGTGTAAATCCAGTTGTTGATGACTCTGTTCATAACCCTATAACGACTAGTCAACATACACGTACCGTACCTCCTGAGATGACTGCAGTGTCAAGTGCTTTACCCCTTATCTCTGGTATAATACGCCCCATAACAAATCTGTGTTCCACCCCGAATAATGAGGGCCAGAATGCCTCCAGGGCACACCTCTCTCAAGGAAATGTTCTGGGAGTAAAACAGGTGAAAGTGGGACTGGTACCTGAATGCCCGGTGGGCCAAGGTCTAAGCCATCTGGAGGCCCTTAAAGCGAGGAATCCCAAAATCGCTCCAAAGAAACCTCTTGCTCTGTTAAAAAAATATATATATATATATGGTAAACATTAAACACACTAAAAAAACGCTTAATTCTTTTTTCAAAGCCTTGAACAAAACTAAAACCTCTCAAAATAAAGTGCCAGGACCCGCTGGGACAGCAGCCATTCCAATACCAGTTCCTATAGCACCGGAAATCCCATCCCTGGCATTTCCAGTCAGTAGCAGACTCAGTAATAAAGATTGTTCGGGTGGCTGGTTGTCTCCTCTTTCCCAGCTAGTTCTGTCGATAGCGTGAAATACGGAGGCTGAGAACAAACTCTCACCGTTAAAGCAACAAAACGCTGTTTTGTTCGGTTCAGTTTGTGTCAAATCTAATGAAGTGTTATCAGCTCCTGCCGCACATTCTGCAATGCCTAATATAACACATCTTGGTGCCTCCATACCAAAAGTGTCTGCATCCACACCAGATGTTTTATTGACACAACATGTGTTTGAGAATTTTAAACAGAAAGTAGACGATTATTTGGCTACCAATATGGCTAAGATGCAAAACCTGGTGGCATCAGGGGCAGCCTCTGTGGGTGAAACAAAAATGCAAAACCTCGTTTATGAAGAACATTATGCACAGGAAGATACTGGTGATACTTATTGTAAAACAAGTACTGAGACTTCAAAATTAAAATGGATGCCAGAGAAACCTAATCAGAACTCATTGTCACACCATTTTCATCCTTGCAGAGCTCAGTTTCATACATTTATTTTGAAATGTCGAGATGGAAATTTTCCATCCTATGATTTGAATCGACAGAGTGTACTGAATATATTTGGAGATGTGCCTGAGCTATGAAATGTATGAACACAGGACATTGATCAAGTAGAATTCATTTCAGACTTAAAACGCACTATTGTGAGATCATGCCTGTCATCAGGAGTACTACGGGATTCTATTTGGAGATGTAAGATGCAGTTGATTGATATGGGTTTCCTCTTAGCAGAGGACCCAGCATGTGTCCATCCTAAAAAGCAAAACACTCAAATAAGATCAAATATTTATCAAGGAATGAAACGGGACAATGTCAATGCTCAAAATGTTTCCACTCAACAAAATTAACCATCAACCTGCCTTATATCGACCACCTTTGTAATAGCAAGCTAGAATACGAGGGGCAACTCCCACTTACAATCCTCCATTACTAAATTGTCCAACTTTTGCCAAATTATAGCATTGCAGGAAACCTGGTTTACCTCATGTCCTCTATGGGATGGTTATGAGATCACTTTGCTTCCGGCACTTCAAAGTGGAGGCAGACCATCCTCAGGGCTCCTGGTGGCAGTCCAAATCTCCAGTGGTCTGTGTGTTAAGCCTTGGTCTTCCGTCAGGGCTCAAATTCAACTAGTCCAGGTGATCTGTCACACGCAGGTAGTAGCATTAATTAATATCTATAGGAACACTGCAGTAATGTCGGATGACATATTTTACAATGGTTTAATTGACATTTTAGATATGATTCAGATGAACAATACAATCACAGGTACCATCATTGCGGGTGATCTCAACATGGATTGTTGGAGGCCCTCTGGCTGCACGCAGGACGCCTGGAGATGGAATAATCTTATGAAAGATCGCAATTTGTACATGCTTAATGGGTCCATCGAAGGGGCTATCCCTCCCCAACACACATGGAAGCGTGGGTCTAGCTCCAGTTTAATTGACTACATTTATATGAGTGCTGGATTGTTTAAAAATGGCCATAAATTACACATTATTGATCAATCCCATAGTGACCACAGAGTGTTACTTGTACAAAGTTTGTGGAATTTTATAACAACGAAAGACAAACTAAACTATCATACAGAGGAGACAGTTAACTCGTCACGAAATCATCTCCGGTGGAATTCGGATACATTAATCAATCTGAGAAATAGTGTGGACTATAACATAATGCAGCAGCACACTAGATCATATTTGGATCTTTTACAACCATTTAGGAAAACAATTACTGTTTTGCGGCGCAATCAAATAAGACAACCCCACATCTTTAATGTGGAAATCCACCGTATCAAAGCAGAATATCATCATGCAGGCTAGCTCCCCCAGGGCAATGGGTCCAAATGGACTTTCAAACGCTATGTTCAAAACCCATCCAGAGGAATGGGTCGGCATCCTCAATTCCATCTTTAAGGCAATACTAACATCTCTCACCATCCCCTTATCCTGGAAAACCTCTATAATCGTTCCCGTTTTCAAGAAGGGGGATCGTTGTGTGCCAGCCAATTATAGGCCAATTGCCTTATTGGATGCGCCAGGAAAAATCTTTGCAACACTAATACTCTGTGAATTCAATACTTGGACTTTACAAGCACAACTACGTGATGCTAATCAAACTGGATTCGTTGCTGGTATGGGCACCAATATAAATCTATTTGCCCTTAATGCAGTTAAACAACAATGTCACATGTCCAAACAACAGGTTTTCTTTGCCTTTTTTGACCTTAATGCTGCCTTTGATTCGATGAGTCAAGTTCTTTTGCTTTCAAAACTCTGCAAAGACAACAGTCCGGCCACACTGTATGATGTTATTCATGCACTGCACTCTCACACTTCCATCAGAGTTTGGCTAACTCTAGACAGATTACTATCCGGTCAGATTAACACATTCCGGGGACTTAAGCAAGGTTGTCTCTTAGCCTCTTCAATTTTCAACTATTTCATTCATGACGTTAGATTGGCTATGACCGATGTTATATCAAACTCTCCTAAATTGAATGATCAACCTGTTCAAGCTCTCATGTATGCAGATGATATAGTTCTTCTCTCAAAAACACAAATAGGGCTGCAGCGCTTGCTCAACGTGTTTTATAATTATATGAAAAGAATCGAGTTGAAAATAAACTTAAATAAAACTCAAATTGTTGCTTACTGGCCCAAGCGCCAAAGCCCGCTATCATTTGTCTGGACTTTTGATCAATCACCCATACAAAGGGTTCCACAGTACACCTATCTTGGTATATTGTTTGAGGGCCAGCACCACGCAAGAGGCCATATAGCACAATTAGAGGCAAAACTTAAAACATCTATTTCACAAGCCAGAGTAATAATGTTCAAGTATGGGAAGTTTTCCATCAAGCCCGCATTATGTTTTTGGAATATGAAAATAATTCCAGCGCTGTTATATGGCTTGGAAACATTTCACACTAATTCACCTTTCCCGTTCGACAAATGGAAGCAAAATATTGGCGGCTTATTTTACATCTTCCGAATTGTATACCTGCCGCCTGGATAAGGTATGAATTGGGTTTGGTCTCATTACATGCCATATACCAGTGGCGTCTGTGTGCGCTTTTCCGGAAATGTTTAATTTCGACTCCTCTAAACATCTTGTTGAAAACCTTGACAAACTATATATTTGCCACTAATCATACATTCATTAGGCAATGGCTCCCAAGGGTCTATCTCATACTAAATTCGGCAGAGGTTTATGTAGATCTATTGTTACAAAATCCGGACAAAGCTAAATTAAAACAGTTTGAGCACGACTGGATAACAACCAGAACCGTGTGTCTTTCATATCACAATACGGAAGAGGACCGGTTCCCACATAAAAAACTACGAACCTTACCATCTTATTTGGTCTGATGTCCCTCACTTAAACTGCGTAATGGAATACTAAGATTACGCTTTAATTTGTGGAATACTAGGGATTTGCAATCCAAGTGGAAACAAATAAACACAAATGATAATTTCTGCCGTTTTTGTTTGTTGAAGGCCTCTCGTGAGACACTGGTACATATTATCACAGAATGTTGTGCTTTACGGCCATTGCGTGAAATACATTACACAAGACCTTGTAAATATCTATGCCTAACTACTCAGGGTTTATGTTGGTCTTTAATTTTGGGTGCCTGTTATTTACCTTTACAAATTGCAACTGTTAATTTTTTACTATCTTTGAAATTGGAGAGTACGGAGAGTAAAACGCATTGATGATTGACCAAATAGGCGTGACAAATCTTTTTTCGAAATACATAAATGAAAACAAAGCTTTAATTATAATGTACATACATTTCTTGTTGATTTTATTATATATGAATCAAATGAGAACATATCATGGTTTTTCGCAAAAATTCTGTTGTGTTTCTTTTGTATGAAATATTGTTTTATGTAAATGTAAATCATATGTATATGATCCTGTATGTGAATGTATATAGTAAGTTTTGTTTGTATTTGAAAGGTTTATTTGATTCAACTAATACAAATAATAAATAAAAAAATAAAAAATAGCTCTTCCATTTCCTGTAGTGTTCTACCCTGAATCTCTATTAGTTGCATAATTAACAGTATATTAATCCCCTCCCGTATTAGCATGTTACTATTCAAATTTTCTTTAGTATCTCCAGTACCAAAATGTGAAATTTCCGAAGAATATGCAGCCCTTTTGGCTTCTATGTCTGTGGCTTAGTTTCTATGAGAAATAAAGTCTGTTCGTATAGCATGTGCTTGGCATTTTACAACCACTATGACTACTGGAAGTTGTAGTGCCTTCATAATCCTGTCTAATAGAGACGTATGTTGCACTGGAGTGACATCTGCGTGGAGATAACCCCTCCTTTTCCAGTGTGATAGACCTGCATGCAGGGTTGATGTCACATAGGCGGAACACTTTATGGTGTCACTTCCTGCCCTTTATGCTTCTCAAGCGCAATTATAAGGGCTACCAATAAATAGTACAACAATATTGCCTTCTATATCTGCTTCCTGATAATAATATGGGGATTGCTAGTTACATTTTGCAGCGTCTGTCTTTCGGTGATGGTCAGATCGTATTTGGATTGGTGTTGACTGGTCCTTGGTTTGTCCTCTATTCAGTGACTATCAAGAACGACTGCTTTCTGGAAAATATCATCACATTATCTCCCAAAAAATAAGGAGTGCATTTAGATGTTTTAACAAGTTCAGGAATAATGATATTCTATTTTTCAATATTCAATTTCCAAGGACATATGAAAATGAGTGACTGATATATTTTCCAAATAGTGACCTGAAATTGGAGCTTTAGGTTCTGGTGTAACGTACTGTTTGACCTTTGTTGCAAAAAAGTTGTCAACTCCAATTCCCTAGTGAACTTGAAAATATATTTTGTATGTCAGTATAATCATTAGAAGCCGATGGTGCAAAAGATAATCTTTTGTTTATTAATATCTCCTGTGGTGTAAGGTTGTAAGAAGATAAATTGTAGACCAAATTCTTTATCTCTCCTGTTATCTGCTGCCTCTGGTGCCTGATCTTGTCAGGCATCTTTCTGGCAATGGATCACTTCCTTTGTTTATGATGTTCTCCTCTCCTGCCTCTGATCTCTCTGAGTTGAAATATCTTCCTCTGGAGGAATTTGAAATTGAACATGTTTGTTGTTGAGTCTTCGGTTCCCCCTATTGTATCTGCAAATTTGGTCTGAATAAGACGACAAGGAGGAACTGGGCTTGTCTGAGATGCTTAGTACTGAGCATCCCGTGGTTGCATCAAGACTAATTTCCTCACAAATCTCTGGATTGCTGTCTATATCAGAGCTAACAGGTGATGATGCTGCACTATTTACAGATCAGTAGGTAACAGGCAGTTTCTGTTTTAGCACATCCTTTTTGCTTGATTGCACATCACAATCTTTCCTTTATTTTCAGGTCCTCAAGAAAGCTTGTTATGCGATGCGAATTGCAGACAAATCTACTTTGCTCAATCTTAATTTAGACTCAGTCATTGCACGAGTTATGTAGTTTGATGCTTCCTGTTATTAGTGTTTCTTTTGGCAGTTACGTTGCCCCATGTGGGTTTTGACACTACGGTTTTCGCTTTCCACACTTCAGACTTTTGCAGTGGAATTGTGGGAAGCTCCAAGTATTGATTGTAATTGCCTTAAGCAAGCACTAGTACTCGATACATTTGAAACGAAATATGTAGACTGATGCCTGTCAGTATGCTCTAGCATTAAAATGGAATTGGATATTGTCATGGTTTATAGCAATTTGGGAGCCTCGCCCAGCCTTCTTCTAAGGCTACTTTATTTTTTTCTTACCACTGTAAATGGCAGTCGGCTTTCCGATCCGGCTGGCTTCTGGTTGTTGCAGCTGTCCCCTTTATATATTTAGGGGCTGTATTTCTCTTGTAAAACCATTTCAGTGCACAGAAAGGCTGTCTGAAGGACCTGGAAACAGAAGCAGGTTAGCCAACTGTGCATCAGAGTTAACATGATAGATGTTAGTACTTTTTTGCTAACAATTGCTATTTGAGAATATGTTCTGTTTTTCAGATTGTTACCCCCCACTGTTGGTTGTTACATATACTACAGCTCAGAAGGTAAAGGAGACAAGCAGGACCCCTGTGGTTCCCTCACATTCAACAACAGGTTCATTCGACTTGTATATATCAAGTTTTACTTATGAATTCATCCTTTAAAAGTGCCAGGCTATTATGCAAGTCTATGAAAAAAGGATGGGCATACTCGTCCTTTGCACTTAAGGGGTTAAAGAATGCATACATCTGTTTTGAAGCATTACATGATATTTTAACAACTTGTTTCAGTCTAGTCATGAGTATTGTGTGTTCTGGGGTGTTGAAAGCAGCCAATATACGAAGGGCTGTATGCCTCTGGGCCAGGATGTTAAGGAGTCAATCTTTTACATCAGTTATAACTGCCCCAGTACTCCTCATGGTGCGAAAATCAGATTGCTAGTCACCCACCAGTTGTTTTTGCTCAAGATGTACTTATAGTTGGTTTTTGACTACTTTATCCAGGACTTTCACAAGAAATGGACTGTTGGATATAGGGCGATCATTTCCCATATCATATGGGTTTAATGTGATTTTCTTAAACAGAGGTGTAATTCAAGTCCTTTTAAGATTTGTCGGAATGTAACCTTTAGCAAATGACAAATGACAAAATGTGTAATGGTAGGTGCATGTGTTGAAACACATTGTTTAATCACAGTATAAGGACAAGGATCCCATGGATATGTGGTTGGATACATAGATGGTACTCAGTTAATGCATTGTTCCATAGTAATAGTAGAAACATTGGATCCAGAGGCCTCCATGTATTCCACCAGACAGGATGAAGTGCTATGGTCAGGGACAGACGGCCGTCTTGCTAGTTTATCTCCTACATTACTTTTGATATTTTCTGTTTTGGCTTGAAACAAGCTAAGTCAAGGGAGTTACAACACTCATGTGAATGCTGCCATAGGAATTGCACATGCCGTTGGAGAGATAAAATGCTGAAATAGTTGAAAAGAATTTTTAGGTGCAGATTCTGCAATTTCAATTTGATTTTCAAAAACTGCTATTTTAGCTTTAGCAACAGCTTGTTTGTATTCCTTATGCAGCTTTTTCTGAACAAAATGTGCACTTAATGAGGAGTCCTGTCTCCACTGTCTCTCAAGGGACATAATCTCGGTTTTACTTTGTCTTGAGTGGTCATTGTACAATTTATATGGTTGGATCCTAATGTACTATTTTATGTTTATTGAGGTACCATATCATGTATGATTGTATTTATTTTAAGGTGATAACATTTTGCTATTTTGTCTACTGGTTAAGTTTCAATGATTGTTTTGAGACCTTATTGCAGAGGAATAGTCAAATAATGTTTTTGTTAGAAGATTAACATTTTACACAGCATTTCTTTTGCGTGATTTCTGATGAGAGGATTGGAGGGAAGAATATCAAAACAGATAAGAGCATTGTCAGACCATTGTTGTTGAGAGGATAGAACATTCGGAATTTTAAAGTTTCTATGGAGAGCTCAGTTTAAAATGCAATCCTTTAAATGGAATGGGTAATGAATAGCATGTTAAAACTCTAATGCTGACAACATAAGCCATGCATGTGAAGAAACTGCATTAATTTGGTCCTTAAATCCTAGTTTAAGATCGCCCATGACTAATAGGTGTTTTTTTGGGTGTATTATTCAAAGCAGCACATCTTGTCATTTAGAGGGAACCTCTAATTTAAGAGATGGTGAACTGTAGATTGTGGGGCGCAATCGCCCCTTGTTGCCATAAATAAAAGGCTGGAGTTTACCCTAAATAAAAGGCTCGCGCTGGGCTGAAATAATGTGGAAATGAGGCTCTGCACCTTCAAAGCAAAAAGGAGTGAAATTGGGACTCAAAACATTGAGATGCATAAAAATGCCAATTGCTTGGCAGAAGGGAAAGAGATGTGGCAAGGTTTGCCAAATGATTGGAGAGCTGAAGTAACATTCTCAAAAACAGCAGTGCCCAGAATATTAAATGAAAATGCCAAAGGTGTGTCTCGAGCCTTCACAGCAGAATGAAGCATTTTTACTGTGAAAGAAACAAATGCATGTAAAATTAGTTTTTCCATTTAAACTAAAAATATGCTTGGTGAAACGTTTGCAAGACTTTCAAAATATGAACTTGGTTTCTGTCATACTAGGATCCTGAACTGGGTTTAAACTGCTTCAGTAAAATGAAGGCCTTTCACAGATGAAACTAACTAAATGACATTTAGGGGCCGATTCATGGAACAAACGTGCGCCGAAAATCTTCTCGCAACCAGGCGTAAGCAGGCGCAACCAGGCGCAACCAGGCGCAAGCGGAAAAAAACAGGCGCACGCGCACGCGTGCAATTCATGGAAGTCCCTGCGCGTGTTTTCCTCGGGATGTGCGCCAAACCCGTGCATGGCGCACACGTCACTGCAACATCCCGAATGACATGCGCGACACGCACAGTGAAAGCGCACAACCTCGGCGCATACACTGGAAAGTGGGCGGGACACGGGGCGTAACGCGCGGAATGGGGAACAACGCGCGAAAATAAGGGTGTAACTGGGGATGTACTGCAGGGAAGCAGACGGAACGCCCACACGCATCCGATCCACACGTATTCTTGGAATCGAATAGGGCAAAGCCACGCACAGCCAAAGACTCGCACAAGCCGAAACACGTCCGCCACACGAAGGCAGGCGGTAGCGTCCCTGCGCATTACAAAAGTGGCAACATACAGCAATTGTGCCTGTGCGAGCGGGGCACGTGTATTTCGGGGTTGCGCGGGAAGTTACACACGCGATTGAGCGGGGTACGTGTATTCCGGGGGCTTTTTCACGCGATCGGGCATGGGGGAGCGGGCTACGTGTATTTCAGGGGTTCGCGTGAACTTTTTCACGCGATCGGGCCTGGGGGAGCGGGCTATGTGTATTTCAGGGGCTTTTTCACACGATCGGGCCTGGGGGAGCGGGCTACGTGTATTTCAGGGGTTCGCGTGAACTTTTTCATGCGATCTGGCCTGGGGGAGCGGGCTACATGTATTTCAGGGGTTCGCGTGAACTTTTTCACACGATCGGGCCTGGGGGAGCGGGCTACGTGTATTTCAGGGGCTTTTTCACGCGATCGGGCCTGGGGGAGCGGGCTACATGTATTTCATGGGTTCGCGTGAACTTTTTCACGCGATCGGGCCTGGGGGAGCAGGCTACGTGTATTTCAGGGGTTCGCGTGAACTTTTTCACGCGATCGGGCCTGGGGGAGCGGGCTATGTGTATTGCAGGGGTTTCGTGAACTTTTTCACGCGATCGGGCCTGGGGGAGCGGGCTACGTGTATTTCAGGGGTTCACGTGAACTTTTTCATGCGATCGGGCCTGGGGGAGCGGGCTACGTGTATTGCAGGGGTTTGCGTGAACTTTTTTACACGATCGGGCCTGGGGGAGCGTATTTCACGCAGCGGGGTACCACTCACCGTCTGCCTTGCGTGTAGAAGAACGTGTAGCCAACACCCGCTGTGAAGTAATAGCGTGTGAACCCCACCGGATGGAAAACACACGCAGCGCACGAAAAGCACGTACAGAGCAGTGTAATGGCACGCGGGATCTCCAAGCCCTGCCAGGGCAACGCCCGTGCGCAAAACGTCACAGACGCGCTTACGCTGTAAGGGCCTTTGGTCCAATGAAATCGCATACGCGTGCTGACGCGCTTACGCGCTAAGGGCCTTTCCTCGATTTTCACACTGATGTGCATGATTTTCACGTGCCAAATCACTCCGTATCAAGCTGGCCACGCGAAAACACACGGAAGACCACGCTCCTGCCCAGAAGGCCGAATTACTGCCCCCCAGTGCCCCGAGCAGCCTCCCACGTGCCATCTGCTGCTGCCTGCCTGCCTGCTGCCACTGTGCCCTGCCATTTGGTGCCTGCACATCAGCCATCTGCAGGGATCCAGTTGCTGTGTCCACCCCTGCTGGAACAGAAGACTCCCAACTCGGATAACATCGCTCCACAGCCCAGCCCCAGGACCCAGTTGCCCACCCACTCCTGCCCCTGGGGTTGCCATGTCGGGCACATCAACATCTGGCACCAGTGGCAACCCCCAGCTAGAGGGACAGAGGGGCACCAGCTTCAATACCACCGAAGTTGGTGTCCTGGTGGAGCAAGTCCTGGGGCAGTATGATGTCCTCTTCGGATCGTCCCGCGCCAACAAGGAAGGACGGGAGAGGATCTGGGCCGACTGCGTGGTTGCCATCAACGCGGAGGGGGTCCAGAAGGTCAAGAAGCGCTGGGAGGACTTGAGGTCCAGGACCCTCATAAAGGCCCGGCGCCTCGTGGAGGGGGCCGGGGCCGCATGAGTTCCATCCAGATGAGGGTCCTGGAACGCGTACACCCAGCGCTCCACCCCCAGGTCCTTGAGAGGGAGACCTGTCTGGAGTTGAGCGGTAAGTGGCCAAGCATTGCTGTGTGAGACAGGGCATGTTGCAGTGTGCTGGTTGTCTGATACTTGCCTGTATGTGTGACATAGGCCATGTACACATGTATGTGTGCAGGGACATCATGGTAATGCATGTGCGACCAGTAATGTGTGAACCGCACGGTTGTTGCATGTGTTTAAATGCGACATGGGGAGCCCTATGCAGATTTTACACATGAGAGCATGGCAGTCTCTGTTCCTGGACATGGGTGGGGGTGAGGGATGGGTGCTGATGCCAGGTACATATATGGTATCCATGTCTGTGTGCCTGACCTGCGTGTCTGTGACTTGTGAATGCCATGGATGCATGACACATGTCTGTGACAATGTACAGATTCACTGATGCAGCCTAGTCATCCTTGTATCCACTGTGATTGGGGTGTACGGGGCCAGATGGATGTGACTGAGGTGAAGTGTGTGCATGTGATAGGCATGACCCATGATGCATTTGAGTTCCATTACATTGTATGGTTCGAGAGTCCATTAGAAATGTATGGAAATGTCCATGGCATGCACCATGACTGTCACTGTGTGTGTTTTGCCTGGACTGACACATGTGTTGTGGAGGGACATGATGGAAGTGTACTTTGACAGTGGCACTCATCTGCTATTGCTTCCTGTCTAGGGGACCATTGTACAGTACCCTGATGCTTGTGTTCTATGTCTCCCTCCACGCAGCGGCTAGTGAAGGAGAGGGCGGAGACGGCGCTGTGGAGCAAGGCGGCGGGGATGCCCCCACGGCTGCAGCGGAAGGGGTGGGTGAGCCCCCACAGGGGCCTGCTATGGCGGAAGATGGTGAGGAGCCATCCAGGTTGGTGGTTTCCACAGAGGAGGAGGAGGCCGCCACTGAGGCGCACATGGGGCCTGGTGGGGGCATCCCTGCTGGTGCAAGTGGTGCAGTCCAGGGGCAGGGGCAGGAGGCAGCACAGGTCACCATGGAGGGGCCTGTGCATGTTGCTGTCCCTGACCCTGTGGGTGCACCACCATGCACCAGCAGGGATGCCCCGTCCCAGGCCCTTCCGCAGGTAGAAGGGATGTCCATGTCATCTGACTCCCCTCCACCTGCGGACGAGGGGACCCCTGGCCGTATGGAGAGGGTCCTGATTGGGGTCGCGATGCGCACAGCTGTGATTCGTGATGCCGTGCGTGCTTCCCAGGAGGAGCACGCACGTCATCACGAAGAGCACCGTGCCAACGTGGCCCAATTGGGATCGTCCATGTTCGGGGGTTTCCTGCATGTGTCGGCCAATCTGGCGGCCCTCTCCTCCTCTATGGAGACTATACGCCAGTCGTTCTCCTTGCCGTCTTCCGGCCCAGATGCCACCAGGGCCCCCTGTGGACCTGCCCTGACCAATGCAGCCAGCTCGGTGGGGATCCCATCCCTGCCACAGTCGGGAGTCAGAGGTCCAGCAGGGGTGGACACCACAGCAACTGTACCCCAGCAGATGGAGGATGTGCCGGCATCATCAGGCAGGGCACGTGCACGACGGCGTCGGTGGATTCCATCAGCCTGGATGCCGTCGTGCTGGCAGAGGCAGTGGCGTCGTAGGCAGCAGCGGAGTCAACGTGGGAGGCATCATGGCTCGGGGCCATCAACATCGGAGGGGCAGGCATCGGCCGGAGGGCAGGAGGACCCAGGACAGGAAGTGTCTTCCGTGTGGCAGCGGTTGGGCCAGCAGATAGGTGCGGAGCGGCGGCGGGCGGAAGAGGCGCGGCTCACAATGGTCAGGGTGGAGAACTCCATGCGGAGGGCCCTGAGGCGGGCCGAGTGCCTCGAGGCAATCCGCAGGGGGTTGGAGGAGGAGATGGCGTCGTCCCTGCGGACCTTCTGGGCCATGGAACAGGACCGCCTCCGGGACATCGAACAGGAGTTCGATGATGCCCTGGCCCAGAACACCACGGAGTGAGCCGCTGGACTTTCCCGCCGCCTTTGTATATAGTTAGTGTTAGGTTTCCTTTATTTATTTTTTTATTTGGTTGCGATTGGACAATGCGCCACATTTTTGTATGTAGTTCAGTTTTTAGTTA
This sequence comes from Ambystoma mexicanum, assembly GCF_040938575.1. Classification (NCBI taxonomy): domain Eukaryota; kingdom Metazoa; phylum Chordata; class Amphibia; order Caudata; family Ambystomatidae; genus Ambystoma; species Ambystoma mexicanum. The sequence continues at coordinate 731,743,585 of NC_090927.1, forward strand.
GTTGTCATAGTTAGGTTTCATTTGGTTGGGCTCATGGACCCGGGATTATCTTGTAAATAGTTCTTCAATGGATTTTTCTATTTTTTGGATTTTTTTCATCGCCATGGAGCAATGGTTTTTGTTTATCATTTACACTTGGATTACTTTTCTGACTGTGACTTTGGACACCATTTATTTTGATTGTGCTGTGTGTTTTTGATTTTTTTCATGGACATTCATCTTCTTTTGGTTGTTTTGCTTTGTGGTTTTTCTCATTTCATTTCCATTCAATTTGATTTTAAATACATTTTTATTTTCATCCTTCAATGTGTCGTATCATCTCATTGCTTTCATGCATGTCATGTTGGGTGTTTTAACATTCACTTGCAGCCATTGTGTGTGACAGACATGTGTTCATTTGCATTATTTACATTGGGTGTGTAACATGTGATTGCCTTTGATATGTGGGTGGATGTGATAGTTGGTTGGGCCTTTTGGCAGGGGAGGATGGCCATTACGGACATGATTGGGGATTGGTGGGACCCAGGTGCAGGGGGGCATGGATGGGACATGGGCGAGGGCCTGCTGGCAGGTGCCCCACAGTGCTGGGGGGTGGGGGTGCAGGGGTACATGAGTTGGACATGAGTGGGGGCCTGCTGGCAGGTGCCCTACAGTGCTGGGGGGTGAGGGGGTGGGGAACATGAGTTGGACATGGGTGGGGGCCTGCTGGCAGGTGCCCCACAGTGCTGAGGGTGGGGGTGGTGGGAGACATGGGTGGGGGCCTGGTGGTGGGTGCCCCTGCACTGCTGGGGGGTGCTGGGAGACATGGTTGGGGGCCTGGTGGAGGCTGCCCCTGGTGGCTGGGGGTGGGGGTGGTGGGAGACATGGGTGGGGGCCTGGTGGAGGGTGACCCTGCACTGCTGGGGGGTGCTGGGAGACATGGGTGGGGGCCTGTGGAGGGTGCCCCTGGTGAATGGGGGTGCAGGGGGACATGCGTTGGTGGGCAGTAGTGCAAGTTGACATGTGGGTTGGCTGGGGGGCAAGGACATGGTGGATGGGGTGCCTGCAGGACATGTGCAGGGTAGGCCCCTGTGGTGTGCGCCACCTGCAGGGGCCGTGGAGGGTGTAGAGGGAACACCTGGGAGGACTCACACGTGCAATTCACGTGTGGTGCTCCCCGCGCACCCCTGTAATACACGTACCCTGATGGAATCGCGTGTGGAACTTCCCGCGCACCCCTGGAATACACATACCCTGCTGGTTTCGCGTGTGAAACTTCCCCCGCACCCCGAAATACACGTACCCTGATGGAATCGCGTGTGGAACTTCCCGCGCACCCCTGAGATACGCGTACCCTGCTCGCACGGGCCCAATCATGTGTGGAAATTCCCGCGCACCCCTGAAATACACGTACCCTGCTGAAATCGCGTGTGGCACTTCCCGCGCACACCTGAGATACGCGTACCCTGCTCGCACGGGCCCAATCGCATGTGGAAATTCCCAGTCACCCCTGAAATACACGTACCCTGCTGAAATCGCGTGTGGAACTTCCCGCGCACCCCTGAAATACGCGTACCCTGCTCGCACGGGGCCAATCGCGTGGAGTACTTCCCGCGCACCCCAGTGATACACGTAGCCCGCTTGCTGTGCTGGTACAGGGTTAGCGCAGCCCTTTGCGCTGGATTGGGTATATTGATGGCTTTTCCCTGCGCGAGAGGCGTTATTGGGGCCGTAACTGGCGCTGCTGCAGGGTCGCTGCGCCACTGTGCGCCACGGCTGGTTTTGTCAGCTGGAATCCATGAATACGCTGTGCGCGGAAATGGATTTTAGCGCACACGGCTGGCGCAGGGATTCGCACACGCACACTGTGCGCCAGGCGCGTGTGCCACTTGTGCACTGAATTCTATGAATTACCCCCTTAGTTTTGCCTCCAAAGTGACAATCTGCAAAGAAAAATGTTCACCAAAGCCACTAAAAGTGCAATTATGAGGTCTTCCTTAATAGCTGTATGTAAGGGATAACTTTGTGGAACACTTATTTATACAGAAACTTTGTGCTTTTCAAGAGTTCACTTTAAAGTGAAATGTGAGTTAAAAGGACATTTGGCTAAGTGGGGGCAGGCCATGGGTTTGTCTTTGCTTGTGATTTCTTCAAATGTGAAACTGGATTCCAAGGCCCCATTGTCATGGGGATTTAGGCCTGACTCCCTGCATCAAACATGAGAGCTTCCCTTAAAAATACAACCTAAATACTTGTAGAGATAAAATTTGTGGTGTAGATGAGATAAAGGCAGTTCGGCTCTTCAGTTGTATGACCCCAGATTCCCCAGAAGGCAATAAAACTTGCCTTAGCTGGCCATTAGCTCTTGGAATGTGAAAGCTAATCTCAACACAGAGCCCCGCTTGATGTCACAGCCAGTAACAGGGTCTTGCAAGGGTTGGGCCAGGGTTAAGGAGGGGGTTGACTGTCCATTGTGTAAAATAGGAGACATGGTTTTCATTATGTAAAATTGGTAATATTTGTTGCACAATAGTCAAGGTAGGATTTCTGAAAAGGTGTAAGCTAATGGCTTCTTGTCCTCCCAACATGATTTTTGTAGGACTAACATACCAAAAGTTATTAATAAAAATGTAATGGAGCCCTCCTTGTGAATGTGAGAGATGCAAAAATGTGATGAAACATGTCAAATATGATGCATATGCTGCCCACTAAGGGACATATTTTTCACTTATATAATTTTGGAGTAACTGAAGAAAAACTATAGCTGTGCAAAGGAATGACATACAAACTCCTGAGTAATGTCATTTGACTCGCAGTAAAATATAGGTTTCAAAAATGCCTTCATATGTGTCAAAATATGGAGATAAAGGGCACTTGTCATGCAGTGAGATTTCTATGTCCCTGAACCAGAGCAAGCCCTCCTGTCAAAGTAAGATGATGGAGGGGTCTCTTCCCTGGTGTCCCCAAAGCACTCCGACATGTTCTGGACTTATCAGCACACAGATGGGAGTGGACTAGTGACACAAAACCAATCCCTTCTGTAGGAACTATGACACATTTATGATGGCATTTGTCCTATAACTAAGTAAGCCCGCCTCAGATCATGTCTTATTCCACCAACCCCATAGCTGATCCAATGCCGAAATCTGGAGGAATATCCCAGCACTGGCAGTGAGGCCTAATCTTCCAGAGGAGCCATGAGACTCAGTATCTGACTTGGGACCCCTTGGAGGAAAGAGTAAATCCTTGGCTGACTGTATTGGCTGTCCCAGCAGTGGTGCTGTGATGCTCCGTGATGTCCAGTCCAGACCTCTCCTGTAAGTATAAATACCCCAAGCCATAGATTGTATAAATCCTATATTCTTTCAGCATTGCCTTAGAGATTTTCCCATTGAAAAACCACTCCCCTGCTTGCCTGTGTATGTTAAGCAATCCCCCATTGAAAATCCGCTGGTTGCCTGCATAGATCCTTAGTATCATTTTTTTTAAGCAAATCAATTAATTTCCCCATTTAGTTCACAGGATTTGTATGGTTGGAATTCAAAACCAACCATATTTTCCCACCCCCTTGTGAACTGGTAAAGTCATAAAGTATTGCCCAAAGGAATTAATCCCATTGTGATCTGAGAAACAAATGTGTCCCTCCCTGTGTTTCAATTGTGCCCTGAAAACACATTTTTATCTGCAGTTTTATTTTCCCATTGCATCTGCCGTCCTGACCTAAAAATGATTTTCCTTTTGTGAGCTACCCCATTTCCCAGAGCTTGCCTGTCATTTTAAGCATCAGTAAAAACAAATTCCATTTGCATTTTCTTTCTCCTTGAAATTGTGCTCTACATCCCAAAAAACGATTTTCCCATTCTGTTCCTCTTTCCCCATTGTGACATAAAAACAAATTCCATTTGCATTTTCTTTCCCGTTGAAGTTGTGCTCCACATTCCAAAAACGTTTTTCCCATTCTGTTCCTCGTCCCCATTGTGAGATAAAAACGAATTTCCATTTGCATTTCTTTCCCATTGCCCATGTGTTGCATATCCTAAAACCGATTTTCTCCTTGTGTGCTGACTAGTATTCTCTAATGCCCTGCCTGTCTTTCTAAGTCTAAACAAATGAATTCCAGGTCTTTTTCACATAGCCGTTGTGATAAATAATTAAAAACTACATCCTTTCATTGTGCACTGAAAACAAATGTTTCCCATCTTTGCTGGCACCCCATATTGTTTCTGTGGCACCACACCAAAACCGATTTCCCCCCTGTATTCCTACTCTCAGCCACTGCCTGCCATTCAAAGGAATCAAGTCCAATTGATGTCTGGGGGTTGTGTCACAAAGGGAGTGCTTAACTCTTGTGACATCATTGTGTGTTGAATTGTTCTTATTCTGTTTTGTCATAAAAAAAGAAGGATTGTGACAGTATATCCTAACCTGGTCACTTACAGAAGTTATTGCATTTTTGTGTTGCCACAACATTGGTGGCTATTGTAATTTGTTGATTCTCATTTGACATTAAATAATACATTAATAAATATCTTATTGATACCCACCGTCCTGGTTCCTAGTCCATTGTGACATGTAGTGTTTGTGGAGGGTGGGTACGAGACGGGTTTGAGGCCTACTCAAACAAAGAATCCGATTTGTAAAAATCAAAGTGTTTTTATTGTGCGCCACACTCATTGTCGGGGAAGAAGATCCCTGGCATGTGTGTGCCGTGTAATAAATCATGACAAGTTGATCAGACAGTTTAGAAAGATGGATTTAGTTAAGAAGGCCTTGATACATAAAGCCTTCAATAGACTGACTTTATACTACTTGTACATTTAGGGATGACTTAAATATAATTGCAAATTCCCCACCCATACTACCTGTTCTATTGGTGTTAAACAGGGAGTACCCATCAGGGAGTTGCTGTGAAAATTGGAGGACCGGAATGGTCTTGAAGCCATGTTTCCGTAAGGGCAAATAGGTCAGGTTGATTATCATTCAGTAGATCAGCAATCTCATTTGCAAGGTGTGGCAGAGATCTAACATTCAATAGTGCACATTTCAAGATTAAATTTCGTTTCATAATACAGGTTTTCTGATCTGATTGCCATATAATGATGGCATATCACACTAAATGAAGCACAGGTTTTCATTTCAAGGTTTGCTTCTGGATTGATCATAGGTGATTTTTCTTGCGAAACATGATGATTTTATCAGAGTACACGATCCATGTTCCTTTAGGTTCAGGAAGTGGTTGGAATAGCATGAGTTGCAAGGTGTGTCTGACTGGGAGAGGAGCATTTAGACTAGAGTTGATTATACTAGAGATCTCTGCTACACCCTTGAGATATGGTTGTTGGCCGTGCGACTTAGTGATAATAATAATGGACGTGACACCGGAAAATGTGCAATACGATCTTCTTTATTTCGAAGCTGGAAAACTAACTGCCGTTCGCTTTCTCCCCTCCCCGCTCCCACGTCATCGCATGTGGTCACGTGCTCCCTCTTAAAGGGGCAGTGTCGCGTAACATCACCCTTGGACAAATGTCCCAACATCAGCTTAGCATTTTTCTACAAGGCGAGGTGGTCTTCTGACGATCCGTCGGGGCCTCTTGTTTCTCTCCTCACCCATAGGTGATCTGGAGTATCCACTGACTCAGTCATGTTATGACGGGTTTATTTTGGAGGAAGCCACAAGTCATCCCTCACCCCTCGTGGTGGAGGATCAGGGGGTCCAGCTGTGAGGGTCCTTCCTCTCCTCTTTTGACAAACTTCTTAAACTGTGAACTGTTTCTCGTAATTTCTTTGTACGCATTTTCTGCTGTGACCATAGTCCCTTTGATGGCAGTGACGATCGGGGGCTGAACCGAGCGTCTGTCTTCTTGGACAATGGTTGCTGTACCAATACTTCATCACCCAGCTGGAACTCCTTTGATCTTGCCCCTCTCTGTACGTCAGTCTCTATTTGAGTTCTCTCCTTCCACTCCTGGTTCCTCCATATGACTTCAAGGTCACCTTCCTGTTGGGAGATCGGGTGCTGCGCGATATGAGTGCGTGCCCCATATGGCACCATCAGTTCAGCTGGTGCTCTGTTGGTGATCTCATGGAAAGTGTTCCTGTAGTCCTGAAGTAATCGGCACAGTGCCTGATGGGGGTCAGGACCTTCGTTGGGGGCCCTCTACATCGTTTTCTTGATGGAGGCCATGAATCGCTCACCCATCCCATTTGCTTGGGGCCACCTCGGGGTGATCTTCTGGTGTGTGAACCCTATATTTTGTGCAAAGGAGGTGAACTCATGTCCACTGACTGGTATCCCCCATTTAACACTTCTTTAAATGTCACTGCCACATGGGTGAATGCAGTGGTCGCTATTTTTTTCACTATGGGGAACCTTGAGTGTTCATCTATGAGATTCCATGGGTCCATAGAAATCAACTACCACCCTTTCCCAGGGTCTGCCCGGAATGTGCTTTGGCTGAATCGGGACAGTTGGCTCTGCTCTGGTTGTGCACTGGCATGCTATGCAGTTCTTTACCCATCTGTCTACCATGGAGTCCAGAAAAGGGAACCACACATTACAGCGGAGTTGACGCTTCGTGTTATTGGCGCCTCTGTGTCCCTTGTGTGCCGTTTTTATTACTTCTGCTCTGAGTGCCGCAGGTATTACTAGCCGACACCCTCTTAGCAGCAGTGAGTGATCTTTCACGGCTAGTTCAGTGTGTATCTTGGCCAATCACTCTATGTCTTCCTCGCACACCTCTGGGTGGTTTAGCACGGCTCGACGATAGTCTCTCCATTTGTTGTTTTTGGTGAGGCTAATTGCTAATGCCAGGGAGGGGTCAGTCACGGAGTCGTTCACTGCCAGCAGGAGTGCGTTAGAGGCCACATAGTTTATGTATTCTGCATCACATGCTCTGGAGGTGGGTTTTCCTGCCGGGTGCCGTGACAGATAGTCCGCTGGGTTGTTTTCTCCCCTGAGCCAGTGTATGATGTCAAAATCATACTTTTGCAGTCTAATGCCCCATCATTCTATCCTTGGAGGCATTTTGGTGTAGGGATTGCCAAATAACAACACCAGGGCCTGGTGATCAATGATGAGGATTAACTTTTTCCCTGTAATACAGTTGTGAAAATGTTTGCAGGCCCAAACTGCTGCCAGGCTTTCTTTATCCACCTGGCAGTAGGCCAATTTTGGTGGACCTAAGGCACGCCTCGCGTAGGCAACTATGTGCCTGGGATGCATGTCTTCTCCACTGGTCTGGGCTAGGATGGCCACCACACCCACTGGGCTTGCATCTATGATGATTTCAGTGTGCCAGGCAGGGTCGAAGTACGCCAGATGGTGGGATTCCACTAGTGAGATCTTGATGGTATCAAAGGCATCTTGGCACTCAGATGGCCAAACAAATTCCATGTCCTTCTGCAGAAGCCGTTTTAGGGGTTCTGTGATGGTGGCGTAGTGGGGAATATACCGGGCGCAGTACCCAGCTATCCCCAGGAATGAGCAGATGTCCGCCACTTCTTGAAGATTGTAGATAGTGTGGACCTTTTTGGGGTCTGGCGTCATGCCGTCAGCGGAGAAGATATGTCCAAAAAATGTTAGCTTCATTTTACTGAATCAGCATTTCTGAGTGTTGAGGGTTAAATCCGCTTCTTGGATGGCGTTGCAGGTCGCCAGCAGTACTTCGTTATGTTCTTCACAGGTTTTGCCAAACACAAGGATGTCATCACTGTAATTCAGTGCTCCACATACCAGCCTGATTACTTGTCTTAATGCCTCTTGAAAAATCTCAGCCGCCGACGAGATGCCAAAATTAAGGCATCTGTAGCGAAATAGGGCATCATTAATGGCAAAGGTAGTAATGCCTCTTGAGTCGGGGTGTAGCTCTATCTGGTGATATGCCTTATTGAGGTCTAGTTTGGAAAACAATATTGACCTGTTCAATTGCACTCGATCCGGGGACCCAGGTGACGCTCTCTCTGGATGGCGGTGTTGGCCATGCACATGTCTACGCATAACGTCAGGAGTCCTCCTTCCTTGGGCACAATCAGCAGGGGGGAGACCCACGGAGTCGGGACATATTCTGGTTCGATGATCCTGGCGTTGAGCTGCTGATTCAGCTCTTCTGACACTGGAGCCTGCAGGTGAAATTGAACCCTCCTGGGATGTTGGGTGAGGGGTCGTATTTTCTCGTCCATGTGTAGTTTGATGGGGGGGCCATTTAGCTTACCTAGTCCTTTGCAGAGGAGTGGGAATTTTGTCATGATTGTCCCCTTTGTGATAAGGTTTACCTCCAGTATGTCTCCTTGCAGCATGTAGACGTGTTCCTCGGACTTACTCTGTGGCGATGCGGTTTGTATCACGTCCCCTTCGTGAAAGCGGATGTTTATAAGTCCTAGGCAGGATTCAGTGTGATAGCTTAATAGGCACCAACCTTTCGTGGGGCTCCATATGACATGAATGGCTGTGGTTATGATGAGCTCATTGTGTATGAAGTGTCTCTTGAAGTGGCCAATGGAGTGGAGAGGGAGGTCTGCCCCCCACTGGAAAATCTTGGCCACTGTCCTTGCTAGTTTTGGTCGATCCAGTATTTGCAGGATCTCCTGTTCCCCCACAATATTGACGGTTGTGCCTGAGTCCAATAGGAAACAGTCTGTCTGTCCCCAATGTTGATGGGAAATGCATCCCTCGATCACCCTCAGTCTTTTGGCCTCGTCTAGTGAGTGTGCGTGAAATTGGCAGTGTGCACCCTTGATCCGCAAATGAGTGATGAATTAATCCACTGTTTTTTTACTCCGTTGGGTACATTGATTGAGTATGTACCGTTCATAATCATGGTTGGGCTCTATCACCACCTTCCTTTTGAGGGCTATTATTAGATATGCGTAGTCTGTCTGCTCTTCAGGCCGGATGGTTTACATTAAGGTTTTTATTTCACTGCTGGCAACATTAATGACCATGTTTTTCAGATTAGGAGATGTGTCTTCACCTGCAGTTTTAATAAAATTGTCAAAATCATCCAGCCATTCAACCCATCTTGGGCCCTTATCTGCCTGTGGTGTCATGGCAAATGGTGGTGGAATATGCCATGCAGTGACTGTGGACCTTGTGGGTGGTGGTGTGGGGTCGCTCACGGTGACTCAAGGTGGTTGTGTTCACTGTATGTTGGTAGGCACAGTCTTTCAATGGAGTGTGGGTGGCCTGATCCCCGTGATGAGTGGTTCTGGTATGCATGATAGGGCTTCCAGTGTTTTGCCTCGTACCTGGTAATGCATACTTGCCAACCCTACCGATTTAGGCGGTAGGATACCGCTTTTTAAGCAGTCCTACCGCCTACCGATTTTTTGACATCAAATACCGATTTTTTTTGTAAAAAAAAAAAAAAAAAAAAAAACATTTTTTTTTTTTTTACATTTTTTTTTTTTGCCCATACCAGCTCGGGGAGTCTTTCAAGGGCTCCCCCGAGCTGGCGTACCGGGAGAATGCCAGGCATGCAGGCTTTTAATGTCAAAGGCACCCACGGTGGTGGGCTAAAAGCGCCCTTCCGCCGCGGGTGCCTTTGGCAAAAGGCGCCATTAGCCCCCCACCACGCCAACTCGGGGAGTCTTTCAAGGACTTCCCCGAGCTGGCGTAGCGGGAGAAGGCGCGGCATGCAGGCTTTTAATGTCAAAGGCACCCACGGCGGTGGGCTAAAAGCGCCCTTCCGCCGCGGGTGCCTTTGGCAAAAGGCGCCATTAGCCCCCACCACGCCAACTCGGGGAGTCTTTCAAGGACTTCCCCGAGCTGGTGTAGCGGGAGAAGGCGCGGCATGCAGGCTGTTAATGTCAAAGGCACCCACGGCGGTGGGCTAAAAGCGCCCTTCCCCCGCGGGTGCCTTTGGCAAAAGGCGCCATTAGCCCCCCACCACGCCAGCTCGGGGAGTCTTTCAAGGACTTCCCCCGAGCTGGCGTAGCGGGAGAAGGCGCAGCATGCAGGCTTTTAATGTCAAAGGCACCCACGGCGGTGGGCTAAAAGCGCCCCTCCACCGCGGGTGCCTTTTGGTCAAAGGCGCCATTAGCCCCCCACCACGCCAGCTCGGGGGAGTCTTTCAAGGACTTCCCCGAGCTGCCGTAGCGGGAGAAGGCGCAGCATGCAGGCCTTTGATGTAAAAGGCGTCCACTGCGGTGGGCTAAAGGCGCCCCTCCGCCGCGAGTGCCTTTCATAAAAGGCGCCATTAGCCCCCCCACCACGTCAACTCTGGTGAGTCTTTCAAGGGCTCCCCCGAGCTGGCGTGATGGCAGAAGGCGTGGCAGGCGCCTCATTGTCATTGAATGCACCCGCGGCGGCGGGCTCATTCAATGACAATGGGCTGCTGACGCGCCCTATTCCTATCATTACCTCCTCGACTGACTATTTTTGAAACTTTAAGATTCCTACAGATTTTTGGTCACAGAATGTTGGCATGTATGGTAATGCGCTACAGCCACGTGTGTTTTCCAATTTTGTGTGTAGCCCCTTGCTCTTCAGGAGCATTCTAGGTGGTGTTCTTGTGGCCTAGTGGCTAGGTGCAGGGTGGGCACCGGGTCTTGTGCAGCCCTCTGGCTGATTGCAGGCTTCTGCAGCTGCGTAATCGGGAACTTAAATGTTTATAAAAAAGCAAAACATGTTTTTTTTTTCTTTCTTTCAGATGCCGTTGTTGTGGGTGTGTGGAAACAGTCAGAGCGGGCGTGTAGGTCCTGTTTGGGGCCTATATGTTCTGTGAGGAGGACCGCCTCTCTATTTAGGCAGGATCGCCATGTACACAGGAGGAGGCACCAACCTTGCGGCTCCGCGTGTCATCTGTAGCTCTGACACGTGGAGCGGATGCTGGCCACTGGCGGACTGCCGCACAGCTGTGCTGCAATTCCATGTGACACACACGCGAGGTACGCAGTACCGTACCCTTGGAGCCGGGACCTAGGATTGGGCACCTGGATGTGCAGCGGGATCACTGTTGCTTCTGGAGGCACTGCGAGAGGATGCTGATAAGCGGGATGGCAAAGTGGGATCACCTTCCGTGTGGAGGAGGAGGACTCCTGGCCTTGCTGGCCCTGCAGCCTAGTGATAATAATAATGGACGTGACACCGGAGAATGTGCAATACGATCTTCTTTATTTCAAAGCTGGAAAACTAACTGCTGTTCTCTTTCTCCCCTCTCCAATCCCATGTTAACACAAGTGGTCACGTGCTCCCTCTTAAAGGGGCAGTGTCGCGTAACAATGTTTACATGCTATTGATAGGTGAGCATTTTCCAGCTGATTGTCATGTCATTTGAAAATAGACAACATACTCCCATTTCTGTTTTATAGTTTTATTTTATCACTGTTAAGTATACCATCCACATCTGCTCGTGCAAGTATTATGTATTAATGTAGACCCGCTTTAACACTTGAAACATCACCACAGCTGCAATTTGTTTCATGTGCTCAATATATTTGGAACATTGTAGGTTTTGCTGCCATGGCAGAAAAAGCAGAGGGTCAAATTAATTACCGGGCTAGGTAGTTGAAGACAAGGGATTTACCAAATACCGACAACAGTGAGCCAATAAGAGAAAAGACAGCTTCAAAGAGAGAGTGGGGCGGAGTGACATGCCCACACCCACGCTTTAGCTTTTCACTAGATGTGTCATGTATTGTCGTAACGGGGAAAGTCGTTTAACAAAAGTCAGAAAGTTCCTGGTGCTGCACGTTTAATGGTTTTAGTTCAGTAAAACAAATCTGAGTCAATAGCTACAATAACTGAAGTTTGCAACAAGGTATGTGCAGTATGTAAAAAAATCCTGCGCAAATGTTAAAATTCAGCAGGGGGTCACAATTAATCAGACCTAAGTCTCAAGCATTACATTTTTGTAAAATAATGAAGATAGTAGAAAGATTTCCAAAGAATTCTGCAAAATAATCTAATGACCATCCATCTAATGAAAAACGACATCCGAGACTATGAGGAAATGTGAAGGACACGTGAAGGAAAGACAAACATTCAAACAACCCCCCGCCATCGCTCTCACCTATTACAGGTCAGGATACTATACCATTCAGTTAATGTTTCTTTGCGCACTCTGAGAATGGTTTTGATGTTATATTTCACTACGTTATTCGTTCGTGCATTCTAGCGGTCTAAAAATTGGAAAGAATGACAGCGACTATCCATTTGACATTCCTCATTATTGGATGGTTGTCTTCACACTATGCATATTTATAAATATTACTCGTAGATTAAGGGGATTTACATTTTTGGTCTGATCAGGTCAATACAATAATCTGACCCACGCAGATTTCTTGACAGCTGTTATTGAATTGCAATTGTTTCTATTTCGGTTATACTTGCTCGTGTCATTACGCAGTTTCACTAGTACTAGCAGTCTGAGCGTGAGTCACCTTCCCAGATCTTCAATCCACTGTTTACCTTTTCCAAACTGTAGTGGGTGGTTTGCGGGAACTGTGTGTCCGCTGCCGACCAACACATTTTTCTTTTTTTTTATTGGAATACTGAGTGGTCACTAGCGCACAGTGATTGTATTGAACCCACCAAGTGTATTGCCTTGGAGGACTGGTATGTGCTATTCTGCTGTTAGCATGCCATCTAGCAGCCGGAATGGGAGCAGCTGCGACATGGCAGCTGCAAGCTGAAGTGTGCGCTCGGTGCATGAACCAGGTAAGCCACATCTTGTGTTGCTGCAAGATATGACAGGTTGCTTGTCTGTGTGGCTAAATGGAAGACTGCTGCAAGTTGTTCATATCCACGAGGTGGCATGGTGCTTGTCGGTTCTGGGTGTAGAAGTGCCGCTATCACCTGCAGAAGTACTGATCTTAATGTTACAGTGTAATATGGCAAAACTCATGGGTAACTCATCACTCCCCTTCTATGTAGCATAAAACAGTGTCCCAAGCACCTCCAGCCAGTCCACCCTTGTGTAAGGTTATGTAGACCCATGCCCTTGGCCTGCCTTACTCTGCTGTTAGTGAGGCTGTCCATGCGGCAATCAACAGTGGTGCACCTTGCTCCGTGAATTGCATTGGGAAGTGGCACAATGCTCCCTGCTTGTGGATTTTGCATCGATGCCCCCACCAATCACAAGAGCTGGGTTTTGCATTAACACTCCCATTAATGTATGCCAAGTGTAGACCATGGGCATGATTTACAAACGTGTTTTACGATGGCATTGCGCCATTCTAAAACGTTTTAGTAAAAGTTTTAGTAAATCGGGTCCATACCTGTTCACGCTGTAGTTTAGTAATTAGGAAGACTTTCTAAAAAAGCTGCACATGCTGATATAAAAGCCAATTGGAACATCACGTCATGTGCTGCTGGTTTTGCATATTGCGTTTTATCGTGAAGCCGCCCGCCTGTGTTTATTACGCAGGAAAGTGCCTGATTTTGATCCCCTGAGGGATTCATTTGAACTGCTGCATGAAAGCGTTACAGGGTCCGAGGACGCCCAGAGAGCCTTCGCTGTTATTGTTCAAAGGGTCCTCTGCCTGGAATCCCGGTCTTCTTAGGAAGGTGTGTGTGTGTGTGTGTGTGTGTTAATGGTCTACCAAGGCTCTCGGTTTTGTGCTGCCTGACAATAGAAGCATGAGTGAGGTTGCCACGACACAATTTCTTGCGGTAGAAAATGTCCAGAAAGAGAAATTACAGGCATGAAAGGAGCTGATGATGACGCATTATCCTGCACGGAAAGACAAGGACAAATGTGCAGCATTGTAAGGCTCGGGTAACTGAGGTAACCTTTTGTGGCTTAAAAGGAGAGATTTATTTTAAAGAAAAGATAAAGATGTTCTTCAAAAATGTATGGACTCGGCCCAAAATTGATGTGCGCGAAAGACTATCATTGTTAAGGTAAAGGCTGGTGGCGTACTTAAAACAGACAATGCAAACGTTATTTTCCATTGTATTCCTCCAAGAATATAGGCATCAAATATGAAGCGGAGATTAGGGTTCTGGACGATTCACTGTCCGGCGTTTTCACGGAAGTGCAGCAACCCACATCACACCAGAAAAACAGCATGCGTTTATGGGAACATTAGCTTGAAATACGCTGCTCTGTTTTCAAGTATGTGCTGTTTGAAAATAATACGACTCATATGAATATGCTAATGCGGGGCTGTGCATCGGACACATAAGAAGAGCCTGTTAATATGTTAACATTTGAATATTCTATCGGATGTATTTTTTAGATGTTTCCATCCATTATCAAGTGGGACAACAATAGCAGCAATTATCCCGGTGATCAATATTTAGGGTCGAGTAATTTGCTGTAAATTGCAAATTGATCACTGGAACCTGATTACCTGGCATTTCTCAAATAATGATGCACCTTGAGGGAGGCGACCTTATTCACACGCTGTCCGTCGTGAAGCTTACACCGCTGATTCCAAGTAAACCAGCAACAGTGAACTGGATTCTGTCCACGAAAAAAATTCCTTAGATCGGTCTAGTGATTGAGATGTAAGTATTGCAGAGCGGTCGGCTTTAAAAACCTATTGAAAGGTGAAGTCTAAGACTTGATGAAACCGGAGAATAGAAAGCGTACAAATTAGAGGTGGAAGATGACTCAAATGTCACTTTTAATACATGTTTTAACTTAAAAAGGTGCACTTATGTAAATTGAAACATTTCCAAAGGATCATTAATATTCACAAACACATACAATGCATATAAACAGTACACAGTATAGGTATGGCATGGTAATGTTTATTTATATAGCTCCTATACACAGGCAAGGGTTTCAAAGCACTCAAGGAGGGAAGGAACACAGGGAAAAAACAACAGTGGCTCAGAGCCCTTGAATTTCTGAGACGATAATGGTCTGCACAGGCAGATTAAGAGAATATTATACATTTGACAGTTTGGATAGAGCAAATAGGCCTGCTAGTGATTCTGCATTTTTTTTCAAGTGCACATTAAGGGGTGAAGACAAGGGAGAACAGACAGACGATCTTCAGGCAGGGCTGTATACAGATCATACAAGTGCGGGAAGGCAAGGGGGGGGGCAGGGGACCAAGTGCGCCCAGTCAGTAGAGACTGGTGAAGTGCAGAGACAGAAGCTCTCAGGGTTTTATTACAAGTGCAGTGGGGTGCAGGGCCTTGCGGCAAGTGCAGAAGGGCTGGGAGGGGTGCCTGGGACCTGTGAGACTCTGAGGTACACTCGTCGGCCAGTCAATAAGCTTTGTGGAAGGAGGGAGAAAAGGAAGAGCAGAGAGCTAGGTTAGCAGGGTAGGGTGAGAGAGAGAAGGTAGAGGAGAAGAGGAAGGTCTAAAGGAATTTCCAGAACTTGAGAATTTCAGGTTTAAGATGGAGGGTGGCAGGGAGGGAGGCACCTGCTGAGGAAAGGGATCTCCCTCCAAATCTCTGCTTGGAGAACCGGCTCACTCGCAGAAGGTTGGAGGTCGATGAGCGTAGGGCTCGAGGGGGACAGTATTTAGGAAGGCAACATTGAAGGTATGTAGGTCCCAGGCCCCAGAAAGCCCTGTGGACGATGCAAAGGGTTTTAAAGTTGATCCTTGCAGCCACGGGGGCCAGCGAAGAGATTTCAGCACTGGAGAGATGCAGTCCCTGGACTTGAGGCCAAGGATAAGTCTTGTGGTTCTGTTCTGGATGAGTCGCAGAGGGCTCAGGGCAGAAGCAGGGAGGTTGCGGAAGAGGCTGTCGCAGTAGTCCAGCCTGGAGAGAACTAGTGCTCTGGAGACAGTGAACCTCCGAGGGAAAGTGAGAAAAGGTAGAATGCCTTTAAGGAAGTGTAGGTGATAGACTTTTTTGACATGTCAGAAATGTGAGAGGAGAAGAAGAGAGTGGAGTCGAAGATGACCCCAAGGTTTTTGGCCTCACAGGTGGGGGTAGGTGCAGGGCCAAGGGAGGCCGGCCAAAGTGAGAGGGGGAAAGCGGGAGCAGGTGTGCCAATGCACACACTCTCAGTTGTACTGGCATTGAGACAAAGATAATTTGCAACACAACATATGTACATTGAGCCATTGCAGCTGATGAATGGTAGACTTCTACGTGCACGGCCCTGTATACATGAACCTAGGAACAGTTTGAGGTGGGAAATCGGATAATTAAAAAAACGTATTCAAGGACATAAATGATGATGATAAATGTTTTTTTTAATTTATTTAACGTGGCTTAAGTGGTTATACAATCAACAACTTTTAATCACAAGTTTGTCCTTTGATACAAAAAACAGAAAAACAGAAAAGGCAAAATGTAATCAATATATAAAAATAATTCATTTATCATCCGCTAACTTTTCTTGAATAACAATTAGCAATTTCACCGAAGGCAGAGTTATTGGTATTTTCTCGCCTGACAACATCATCTTCCACCATACTACCTTGGGTCTATATCCGTACTTCTTTATTACATCAGTCATTAGAAGCTCTCTTTGTGATGACAGAGCCATACAATCCATGACCAAATGTTGCACATTTTCATTCAAGTCATCTTCTTTACATAATCTGCGTTTAGGGGAACCATCCTTGAGGGCCCTTCGCCATGAGGTTTCCTTCGTCTTTAAAAAGTTCAGTCGAAACCTGAAAAATTGGTCTCTAAAAAACCAGTGAGGAAATAACCAGAGATAACTCGGTAATGAGTTTTGGTTTCATTACTATCCTCCCAAGATTTACCATAGGCCCTATAGACAAGTCTTTCTTCCTCTGTTCTGAACCAATCATGAGAATATAGTTTCTTTTTAACTTTGGCAGGGTTGTTAATCAAAATATTGGGTGATTCCCCCAAAGTTTGTAGAAGACTTTGACACTTTTCTTCCCACTGGATCAATCCTGATTCTCTATGTTCAATTAAGGCTTTTTATAAACACACAACCCCCCCATGGTGATTCATCTATACACTTTCCATAGAAGGAAAGCATCTTCCATTCTGCTATTGTCGCCAGGGAGGTCAGACCCAGTTCCTTTCCCACAGCCTGTATCTGGGTGCTCTTGGGAAATCTCAATGTCCTTTTCCAGATACTCCCCTCCAACTCAGACCAGTTCTTCATTTCAAAGGTCAGAGAGGTTTCTGCTCCATATGTTAAAATGGGAATAACCTTGGATTTATTGAATTTGATAAGGGTAATTAAGCTGAACCCACAATAAGCCAGCCAAATGTATAGCTTTTCTTGCTAGAGCTTGATACCTTGGGGCGTCCCCCCTACTCGTGTTCAGGCAAACCCCAGATATACAAGTGAATGAACCACTGGAATATTTACCCCTAACAAAGACCAATTCAACTTTTTGGCTCTCATTTGCCCTTTATGAACACACAGGGGCATAATGACCGATTTTTTGATTTTTTCAGATTGATGGTAAGTCAATTTTTACCTATGTAGGCCTGAAGGGCATCTAGTTGTCTCTAAAGGCCCACCTGGGTCTGGTCTATGAGGACCACATCATCCGCATATATGAGTCTTCCCATTTTCATACCTGCTAATGATGGAGGGAAACATCTGATGTCCACAAATGCTGAATCTACATCAGAGATGAAGAGGTTAAATAGTTCTGATGCCATCGGACACCCCTGTTTTAAACCTTTATTGGTGGATATTGCTCCAGTTAACAGGCCTGCTGTGTTGAGTTGTATTTTCACAGTAGTGTCTTGATTGTAGTCTTTAATAGGGGCCAATAGCGAAGTTGGACACCCCCACTGTGAGAGTTTAGTCCATAATAAAGGACACAAGATCAATAAATGCAAAATACATTTTCTGGTCTTGTCTCCTTTCAGTACGACTCTTTAATAAGTTTAGGATGAAGATGTTGAGGGAGGTCCCAATCCCTTTTACAAACCCTGATTGCCAAGGGTCCAAGTGGCCAGAAAGTTTCGCCCATGACCGTAAAGATTTTAATATTAGAGTTCTGAAGATTTTTCCCGGGGCATCCAGCAGGGCAGTGGGACGATAATTTTTTGTGGATGGGGATGATTATAGACTCTTTCCATGAAGAAGGAATCTTTTGAGATTTAAAGATGTATGGAAAGAGAATTGACAGAAACTTGGCCCATTGGACTATATCCTCTTTCAAGGTCATGTTGCTGAGCACATCCGGGTCACACACTCTCAAGCAGGACCATTTTTGGATAATATCTGCAACTGCTTCCACAGAAGTGTTTATTAGCCCCCACTCCACATTAGGGGTACTTGATGATAAAACTTTTTCTGCTTGATCAAAAAAAGAGGCAAAATAAGAAATCCACACCTCGGGTAGAATGGGAGTCATCATCAATGAGTTCTGAGGAGTGTCCAACTGATTTATCAATTTCCACATTCCTGAGATTTTCGAGTTTCCCAATGTATCCAACATCTTCTCAGCATCGTATCTCCCTTGCATTTTTCTATGACGGCGTAACCAGTTATGGTGATACTGCCGTATTTGTTTTCTTTGTAATCCCGCTGAATGGGAATAATCATGTTTTAAAGTGTTAAGTTGTTGCCTCTTAAGCTTTTTTTGTTGGGCAACCTGGTCATCATAGGCGTGGCGATGAGATGAATCTCAACCCAGATCGAGTGGCTTTCGTCTTGAAAGATTTGAAGAGGCTCAAATAATCCAATGCTTCAACTGCCCCTTCTGCCTGACAATACCTCACTGAGAAAATCAAACTGTTGATCACCCAAGTAAATTTTGGAGGAGGAATTTTTGTTCGGTTTCTGCGTCATTACTTCCATTGTTGCCAAGTCAATGTAGCTACAGATATTTAGAACTGGTATCAAGGTGGCAGAAAGTAGGTTGTGGTCACTGTCATTCATATGTTCCACTAGCATCTTGTTTGATGGGGAGATCAACTCGTCCGAAAACCATATGTAGTCCAGGATTTGACCTCCTTCACAGTTGTTTCTTGTGATTGTTGCAGGTATGTCTCCCGGAGTGATGCCATTGAGAATGTGCAGATCTTTGGCTTCCACAGTTGCAATCCATTGGTACCCTGTTTTTTCAACAGGAGTGGCTAGGACAGAGTTATAATTAATGAACTCTCCCCTTTTATAAAAACAGTTCGAATTCATGTCACCACATATCACAAACCAGGGGTCAGTCCACTTTAGCCTGCAATGGTCAATCCATTTTTCCACCTGTTCTGGGAACCTGAAGCTTGCCATGCTTCCAGAATTCCAATACAAATTAAAGATAATGAATGTCTTATGAACATTAATCTTGTTGGTTTTCAATTTCCCCACTAAGATTTGAATTAATGGGGTAGAGGTTAGTTCTTCCGTTATTGTGATCTGTAGGTGATTTTTAATAAGAATTAAGAGACCTGACATAGGTCTTCATTTGTCGCCATTGACTACAGGATTTAGATGGGTAGAGTAACCCTCCACAATTGGAGAGTCACGCAGCCAGGTTTCCTGCAGACAAAATATGTTGTGCTCCTTAATTTTTTCACCCCTTCAGTAAAGAGGTGAGTAAAGCCCCTTGTGTTCCACGATGCAATTGTCAGGAGCTTTAATGCAGTCGGGCCCTTGGCCTATGGCATTTTGATCTCATCCGCCACCAGGCCCTTCAGCCACTTCCAATTTGCTTCTGTGCCCTTTGACGGCAGCTTCTGATCTTCCATTCTTGGTGAGTTTCTGTATTGGTCAGATCTTCCCCTTTGGGACAACTTCTGTTCTTCCCTTCTTGGCGTACTTCTGTATTGCTCAGTTCTTCCAGTATCAGGAGTTCGTCGTTAGAAGGAATGGTGTAAATTTTCCTTCCCTTCCTTCTTGTAGGGTCGCCTCTCATGAGCTTTAGTGTAGTTCACTGCACTTTCACTAGGATTTCTTCTCGGTGACCACCTATGTCTACTGACAGGGCTTGTTTTTTGCACATGATTGTAATCCGCCCTTGTTGGCACGAATAGAGGTTTAGACGAACAGGGTGGATTTATAGGCTCAGTAATATCAAATCCCAATGATCTTAATTGGGTAACTTCTGGTTTTAACAACTGCGTTATCAACTAAGTCATTGGATAGATGAGTACTCTGCCTGTCCGATATTCATCTATAAACTCCAATATAGCCAAGTCACTGGTTGTCAGTGGTCTTAATAAGGGCACATGATGAAATAATCTCATCACATTCGCTCGATTGAGAATCAGACCTTCCTTTTCAGGACTGATCCTTTCCAACAACAACCAATCTTTGTAGTTGACAAGCTTGGTCAAGTTCTGACCATCGTCCTTTTGAGGGATGTTTCAACCCACTAGTCCAGGCCCTGCAACATTACTGTGCATTGCTTGCAGCAGAAACATCAGAATGGCCGCCGGAAAGCATGCTGCTGGCTAAAAAATCACCAGAAAGTGTGCAGTAAAAATCAGAAAAATAGGCTCACAAACCACCCAAAAAGATCCAACCTCCTTGTTGGGTGGTGAACATCATTCTACTTCAAGAATTATATTTTAAGACAAGACAATTTCACACATTGGGCCTCATTACGACCTGTGCGTACGGCAACCCCTTAGGGTGCGTTAACCCCTTACCGCCGGGGTCGTAATGAGGCCCATTGGGTTTAAAAGTTAAAGTTTCCTACACTGGGCTTCAAACACATTCCACAGCTCCTCCCTAAACAAAGGAATCTGTTCTCCTGTGCTCTGCTAAGAAACTGGCAGGCTGGTGTGAAAAGGAACTAGGAGGGGCACCCTGCCTGTTGCTCTGAGTGCAGACAAAGGGCTCCCTTGAGCTTAATGGAAATGCTAATTTGGGGCATCAATAACTGCCCTGGCAGGAAGAAGGCCATGTGACTCTCTGACTCAGCCAAGACCTTGGAGGCGGGCCAGACTGAAAATGTGGATTTGAATTTGGATTAAATATATGTTTAAGGAAAATACTTCTAAAATATTGTACCGAACTGACAAAAATATGAAATTTAGAGATTATTAAAATGAAAAATGTGCTCACAGTTTAAAACTAATCTGGAATCTGTTCAATGTTCTGAGACTGAACCACAAAAGTTTTTAATATTGCAGCTATTGTGGTTGTGCTAGGAAAATGAAAAATTACAGAAGTATGACCAGATGGTATGTGCATGTATATGTACACATTTTTACATATCCGAAAATGTGTAACCAACCAAAAGCGCGAAAAAACTGTCATTTGTTAACCGAAACTCGTAGGAACATGGGACTTGAACAGAGACGTGCCTTAATTAATCTGTGATGTGTATATGTAATATTAACAAGTTGTGCATATTGGAAATATATTTTTTGGGAAAAGTAGATTTCCCGGGTAAAATCAAAGGGGAGGTTTCTCCCTAGATTGTAAATGGCAGCATCACTCTGATACATGATGACACACTGTTCCTTTCTCAAATCAGGGGACAGGGAATTCTCCGACCTATCAGATCCTTAGAGGGTTGGGCATAGACAATCAGCCTCCCCACCCACTTTGGAAAATTGATAAATAGGGACTGTTGAGGACCCACAGACATACACTTTCTCACTCATCAACTGATCCCCTGGCGAAGCACCCTGCAGGAAGAACCAGACTTTAGATCCAGACTCTAGAACCAGACTCTAGAACCCTGAAGCAGAGGCCTAATCCAAGAAGCTGAACCCTTTTCAACAGGCCTTAAAAACCTTGCAAACCTGATTTAACCCCTAACTTCCACGGGGCCTAACCTAATCCATTCAACAACCTGGCTGAGCTGTTTTGCTTCTGGCCAAGAACCCGTGCTAGAACCCAAGATCCCGACCAGTCCAGCAGAGCTGTAACCCAGAACCCGTCAGGTCCAGTCCAAGAGGCCACGCAGAACAGGCCTTGCTGAGAGCAGAGTTCAGGTGCCCTGATCCTGTCCGGTGGCGAGTGAAGTCCAAACCCTTGACCAGATCTTTGACGGGCCCACTCCATTCCATAGCCATAGGAGTGAGTATTTAGTATAGAACTGTCCATAGTCATCTCTTAGTTAAAGTAATCCTATTCAATCCATTTTAACCTATCCAGAACTGCATTATAGAATCTTTTGTCCATCCTGAATTCTTCTCATTATATAGTCTGTGATAATTGTAGCGATAATCATCTGTGCGCTGATATTTTCTGAAGAAAGTCAAGTGTCCTGGCGTACAGCAATCAGAGCGGAAGGCACCCTGTTCTGGTGGTTGTCCCGTTGGGTATCTTGTACTTTCATAGCTCCTTAATATAAGTCCATCTTGGTTCCTAATCTTTAAAGCGCATCTTTCATTTTGAATCTTGACTCCTTTTAAGAAAAATCAACCTCTACTAAAAACTCTGTAACATTTGAACTGTATGTCCTAGAAACGAAATTTAATTGTCATTGTGAAGATAACATTCTCACCCACAACATTCCAATTCCTTATAGTTTTTCTGTAATCGGCTGCAATTTGCAATTTGGCTCAATTTCATTCTATGTAAAACAGCTATTTCTTGCTTTCAACTTCTAATTTTCATTTTCCATCTGCTAATCATTCTACAATCATTGCTAGTGTTGACCTGAACCAATCCAAAGCAACTCTCACTAGTTCTGAATCTCATTTAGCAAATGAAAATCATTTTTAGAATTTTTCCTATTCAATTCAAACCACATTTAAAAGCAATTGACCTGTTTAAAATCATACCTGTTCTCTCCAAGCTTGCCGGGGGAATTGGGATTGAAACTGCAATTGTTGATGGTTATTCCTGATACCTGTGTGCCCTCATTCCATATCTCCATAGTGCATGTGGGGGGAGTGAGTAACAACAGGAGGAAAGAGTGATCATACTGTCTTTTGATTGAAGTCATATCAAGTTTTATTTCTGTGTTGCATTTCTTCCTATCATTGCAATCTCTGGAACCCATACAAATTATTCTCTGCTACATTAATCTTCCTATTACTACTCCTAATTGATTAAAGAGATTGGTGATATTGTAATATTACCCATTGCTGATCATTGTTCATATTCACAAGTGTGATATTCAGATATTATTCATATTCATAAAAGTGTGATATATATATTGTTCAATTCTTAGAATAAATCTTTTAATTTGCAAAACAAACCTATTTCTTGGTTCAGTGAGACCGGGGGAATTCAAAGAGAGGGGCGTTATATAAGGGTACATCATCCAGAATTAAAAGAACTTTGACATAAAAATATATAAATAAGGGTTTCCATTAGGCATCCCATACCAGGCATTGATTTAGTTGGAGTGCTGGATTGAAATCACTTACAGATTGGGGGCTCGTCTGGGATTTCTGGATTAGAACTACCACTTGTGCAGCTTAATACAGTGTGCTAACTAATAGGATACATAAATCCTGTAGGGCAAAGACGCTGTGTTACACTGTAAAAGCACCCATCAAAAGGGAACGCTCTAAGGAAACGGGCTGTTTTGCAAAATAAATTAAAAAACTTCTGTAAATCAGGAAGCAAATTAATATTTCCAAAATGGCGACATTGGTAGACATCAAGATAGCTAGAGAACACCTTTTACATAAGTTATTTGAGAGAGGTGAGTGGACTGAGCAGGACCAGAATGTGTGGTTGCAGGCAATCACACAACAGATCACTGCAACTGGGTTAGATATCTGGGGAGATCAGGGTCCCTTACATGTGGCCCTGAGTGAACTATATGTGGCCCCTAAGGCCAAGGATGAGCAAAATAAGATTGCCAAGATAGCGGCATATTTTTATTTATCTATGGGAGCCATACAGGACAAATATGCTGAAGGCCAAGATCTGGCAAGTAGGCAACTGATGGCATTAGAAAAGGCCCAATCTGATCTGGACTCTTCTGAGCTGAGGCTTCAGAGGAGCCAGGAGTCAGAAAATGACAGCAGGCAGTATATAGTTATAATAAAGAGGATATGGGTATCCTGCTACAGGAAAAGGCAGAACAGGATACCAGAATTCTGGCCTTTCAGAAGGAGTACCAAGAAGGTTTGGACTCTCTAGTGCAGAGCCAGAAAAAGCTGGAGCAAGAACTGGACTTCAACAGGGTATGCGCAGAGCAGGTAATCACCCTTCAAAGCCACCTAGATAGAGAGAAGGCAGAGAGCAACAAATGAATTCTGATAGACCTGGACACCCCGGGAGAGTTTGATGAAGAGCGCCAGAAAGCTGGTGCCCTTCAAGGACAGAGGGATGACCTGGCGGCACAGAGGCCGGCTCTTGCTCAGGAAAGGGACACCTTAGGCCAGGAAGTCTGTCACTTAAAAAGGAAACTAGAAGAAAATCACCTGGCCCTGAGGGGACTGGGTGACCTCCAAAAATAGCATGATAGATTGTTAGAGCACACCAGGAGGGTGGAAGATGCTCTGGAAAGAAAGGAGCAGGACAGTAGGGACGGGACTCAGGAGGTAACCCTCCTGCAGCAAAGACTGGCTCAGTACCCAAAAGCAACCCAGGAAGCACGGAGAGAAAATGAGGCTCTATGTGAGAATAATGACAAGCTCCACAGGCAGGTAGCCTTGTAAGAGAGACTGATAGAGACTAGTAAGGCCTTGATTGAGGAACAGAAAGCTCAGGTTCTTGCATGGCAACAGGGAGCAGGAGCAGATAGAGATGAGGTTCGGTGGGAAAGGGAAACACCTGAGCATAGCCTCAGGAACCCTAGTACAAGAGGCCTTCATCTCTCCCAGTCCCTGGACTCTGCCACCCCCATGTTCACTGGCGTACATGAGCCCAGGGCCATGGGGATGGCAGATTACTATCCAGTCAGAAGTATGGGGCTCACAGGCCAGTACCTCCCAGGAATGGATGGGCTGGCACCTGGGTATGGGTAACCAAGTACTGTGAAGTTTAGTGGCGAACTCCAGGAGAGTAGGCCCACTAAGGGCATCCTAAAAACCTCTGCCCAGCTAGGACATTGGGGGGGTACCCATCAAATCCTGGGAGCAAGGAGGAATCAGAAGACTCCTCTGAGCACCCCAGGACACAGGAGACTAGGTCCCCACATTCTGCAAGCCATTCCAGGCTCGCAGAATCTGGGAGACCCTGGAAGATCAGACGCGCACCTCTGGGAGCAGTGCCTCTGAGTCAGAGGATGAATGGACCAGGGTTACCCGGACCAAGAAGGCCAATAAGGCAAAAAGGGCCTTGCTTAAGGACCCCTTAAAACAAATCAAGGCAATAAGGAGCGTCATCACGCCCTATCATTAGAACTCGAAATATTCTGTTTGGGAGCACTTAGAGCTCTTTGAACAGATGATGGAAACTTTCCATTTGAAAAACAGTAGTAGCTGCATTCAGTATGTGAAATGGACATTCTCACTAGAATACTCCAGATTCTTTGCGGGGCTGGAGGACCAAAATCGTTCTAGATGGTCCACCTATAGGGCGGCCATCTTGAAGCATTTTTCTGTACACAGAAATCTCCAAGAGGCTTGCAAGGCAGCTTACAACTTGCAATGTGGGAGGATAAGGCCCCACAAGAATTTGTACAGGAACTAAAGCATGCCTTTGTGCAGACTACCAGAAGGGTGCGCACGGACAGCAGAGAATTTGTTAATACTTTTTTTCCACGCTCTACCAACTTACATCCTGACCCAGCTAGTGAGAGATTTTCATGAGAAAAGATCACTAGACTGGGTCATTGAACAGGCCACCCGGATCTATGAGGTACAAAAGCCAATTGACAACAAGAATACTCAAAAAGCCCCAAAACAACCAACCCCCCTGTTGCTGCTAAGGTGGCAGAGGTAAATGTGCCCCCATTCTAGATTTGGAGAGGCGGGGGGCCTAAAAACTTGCCTGCACAACAGAATAATCCCAAGCCCAGAAGGCCCTCGGGCCAGTCACAGACAGGGAGCCAAGGAGGTAGTCCCACAAATGGGATCCCTCACTCCCCTGTCTATGTGAGTCCCGGCTACAAGGGGAACAGACCCATCCTGAGTTATGTGTGGACTCCTCCAGCCCAAGGGGAGGGATCCAACCAGGCACCTAACCCAGGGAACTTCCCTCCTCACTTCCCCCAGGAGGGTGGAAATTCCCCAAATCCTGGGCAGAACTTTTTCCCCAGGTATCCCCAAAACTTTCAACCCCAAAATCATCCATCCTTCTTTTCCCAATTTTCTGAGCCAAGACAACCTAATCCGGGAGAGGGGAGGCCAAGGTAGGAGGGGTACCCAAATCTTCCCAACCCGGGGTACTACCAGAGAAGGGATAGCTACCTTTCCCGGGATCAGCCCAGGGGAGAAATGTGAACCCTGTATCAGCCTGAGCGGGTTTCACAGCTAGAGCGCCAGGTCCAAAATATGGCACAGGATCTGGGTCGCATGCTGAGGGCTCAACAGAACCCTCAGATGGGCATGCCAGCACAGAATGCCCCAAACTCTGGACCTGGCACTCCAGAATAATGACAGGGGCAGCACCCTGATAACCCACCGGTTCCCAGGGAGGAGGCACAAGGGGAAGGGGGGTGTGAAGCCTTGGAGGAAGCTGCCTTCCCCACTTGTAAAGAGCCCCTGGAAACCCAGGAACTGGAAACAAAATCTCCTGCCCCTGAACGCCTGCCGCCCAAGGAGCAGAGAGTGGGTAGGGGAAACAAAAGATCCAAACAGACCCATTTTGTGGAGTAGGTGCAAGTCTTCCAATATGAAGGAGAGGGGTCCTCAGAGGATCCTGGGCAAAGGATCTTCTCATTCAGAGATAGGGGAACTCCTCCCAAGGAAAAATGGGCCCCAAAGGATTCAAATCCAGACTGGGTAGATGTGGGGACTGAGCTAGCACCGCCCATCATCCAACCCCAGAACCAACAGCATGAAAATCCCTGGTTCAAACCCATCCTGGTGACTGCCTCCAAAAAGGGGGAGGGGTGGCCCAGAAGTGGAACCAGGGGAACTCAAAACTTCTCCCATCTCTAGTTGCCACCTGTTTGTTTCAGATTCCCTAAGCTCCCCACAGAATTCTGTCGAAATCTCTTCTCTTTCAGTGTCCAAAACTAAAAGATTAACCCACCAGTTGTCCAAAAACGTACATTATCTGTGCCCCCTTGCGGAGAAGGAGGGAGGATACTATGCCCTGGTACAAATACAGGGGCAGGGTACAATTTTGGCACTGGAGGACACTGGATCCCAAGCTACCCTTCTGTCCAAAAAGGCCTTTGATGAACTGAATTCAGGAAGGGGGAGAATTACCAAATTCCTCTCATCTCTCTTCCTGGACCATTGCAGAACTTTAACGGGAAGGAAATTCCCATCGAGGGGACTGCGGATTTGGACATTAAAATTGGGCGACACAAGGTGAAACACCCGGTCATAGTTGTGACTCCAGAGGGCACCCCTTGTTTACTATGGAATCACCTCCTGAGAAGGTTGTCAGCCCTAATAGACTGTGTGAACAAGGTCCTCTGGACCCAGACGAGCCGACCAATAAAATTGAAACAGAGCGTCAACCATGTTAGTTTAAACGGCACATGCCACATGGTTGAACAAAAATCTGACCAAGTAGAACTTCACTTTCAGAACAACCAAAATTCAGACGTGACAGTAATAGTAGTAGGACAACAGACTGGTGATGGGGGGTCCTCTCTATTTCTGAACATCAACCTTTCTTCCGGTCTAAGGTGCCATTCCACACTGGAAGGAAACACTCTGAAATTCTTTATCAATCCACAATCAGACATTCCCACTCCTATAGTCCAGAAATATGTGAAATCAGCTCAGAGCCTGGCTGATATTCAGCAAATTGGAGAGCAGTTGTTCATCCCTGTTCAGTTAAATGAAGGGAAGGACTCTGTTCTTGCCCGAGTGTGTGTGAACAATGGCAAGAGCTTCATCAGCAAAGCCATGTTCCGCCAACTCCCAAAAGATCCAGCCATTCCCACATTCAAACGGATAGACAAATGGGAAATGGATCTGGAAACCCCCAACTCCAAACATCGCCTGCCAAGCAGGTGTATGCTCAAAATCTCCATAGGCAACAAGAGCATAGTTCATAATTGTTGGGTCGTGTGAGACGTCACTGCCGCCTTTTACTTAGGTAGTGATATTCTCAATCGCTTTGCCATTAGTTTGGATCTGATATATATCAAAGCTTGGTCCCGATTAGCAGATAATCCCATGGGCTTTGATGATCCAGAGAACACATTTAGGTCAGCACAACTGCTGCCTTATGTAGTTGAAATTAAGATTGGAGAGGAAGTCACCATCCCAGAAAGGACTCGACAATTCTCCCTGGAAGTGAAAGTTAAAAGAGGACAGAAATTGAAAAACCCTGATGCTTATATTCATCTAAATGCTTCTCTCCAACAGCAAGGGTTGGGAGTAAACCCAACACCACTAGTCAATGTAGAACAACACAATTCCAATAGAGGTGGATAGCAGCGACTTAAAGAGTATCACTCTAGCCCCAGGCACCATTATTGGAATGGGACCGACATTTTTTCATTGATTTAGACATGAACTGTTAGGACCAATTCCCAAGGACTGTTTTGACAGTGACAGTGATGATAACACAACACCAGAAAGGATCTTTACTCGGCATGGGGGAACTTTTCTGGTGTACACGTCCTGCCCTTATGGTAAGGAAGATGTGACTTGTGACCTCAGGAGGGATGAGGTGATTTTCCAGGTCCATGAGGGCTGCCTTTCCCACCTGAAGCTACCAGTCCAAATCAGCACTCTGACCAGGGACTTCTCCACCCAGCTGGAGGAGGCCACTGAGATAGGGAAACCAGAAGTCTTTCCAGGCTTCAGGCAGATGGTTGAAGAGAGAGTCAACCTAGCTGATGCCTGTGAGACTCTGGAGCAGAAGCAAAAGTTGAAACAAGTTTTCTTGGATTTTCAGGATCTCTTTGCAGTGGACTCATATGACTGTGGTTGCACCGACTTCCCACAGACCTTGGCATGACTCCAGTGTTTGTGAGGCAATATCGCTTGCCTCTCGCATCAATGGAGTCCCTTAGTGAAATAATTAAGAACCTTGAGTCCCGTGAGATAATCCGTCCAGTCCACAGCACCTTCAATAATCCGGTGCTGGGGATATTGAAGCCAAACGGCCAGTGGAGACTCTGCGCCGACCTTAGGGAGCTCAACAAACGGGTCCATACTTCCCGATGGCCTCTTCCCTACATTGACCAAGGGCTGGCCCAGATCCAGGGGTCACAGGTATTCACTGCAATAGACCTGACCAATGGATACTGGACTGTACCTGTCAGTAGGGAGGACCAATACAAGCTGGCTTTTACCTTTGGGGGCCAGCAGTACACATGGACCCGGACTCCCTTGGGATACATCAATTCCGGCAATGAATTTAACATTTTTCTACATAAGGCCATGCCCGACCTGGGTGAAAGGGGTTACCTGGCTTATGTAAATGATGTCCTCATCAAAAGCTCAACTGAGGAGGAACACATAGCAGAGATCTGTTATGTTCTGACACAGTTGAGGGTCACCGGAGCAAAACCTTTCTTCCAAAAGGAACAGTGGTGTAGAACCTGTGTACATTTCTTGGGGCATGAGATTACTCCTCAAGGTCTCTGTCCCCAGGAAAAGAAAGTGGAAGCACTCCAGAAATTGAAAGACCCCACAACTCTGTGTGAACTGAGGAGCCTCCTTGGACTAACTAATTACAGCAGAAAGTTAATTGAGGGCAACGCAGAGATCACCAGATTCCTCATTTATCTTTTGAAGGGGGAGGTCAAGTGGGAATGGGGTCCAGAACAAGCCGAGGCAGTAAGACAACTCAAAAGAAGCCTCTCACAAGCGCCTTGCCTAGCTTACCTTGTCAGAAACAAGGAGTTCTTCTTGGAGACAGGGGTCTCTAATACATGCTTGACTGCAGTATTATACCAAAAGCATGACAAGGTCAATAAAGTAATCTCTTATGCGAGCAAAACTTTATCCTTTGTGGAGGAAAAATGCAACAATTGTGAGAAGGCACTCCCGGCAACGGTGTGGGCATTGAAGAATTACTGCCTGTTTATCCAGGGGGAACACATCATAGTGGAGACTCCACACCAGCCTCTGCAATATCTCCAAAGTGACAGAATCCGGGCCGGAAATGTGAGTAATTCCCGAATTACTTCCTGGATTCTGTCAATACAAGGCTTTCCTGTGGAGGTCAGATATGGCCAAAATAAGAAGAGTCCCCTCACGCAAGGTCTGGCTGACTTGCATGATTGTGCCAGAGAAAACTGTCTCGAGTACGAGAGTCTAAAAATCAAGGACAACATGGAGGCATACCTTAATTCCCCACACAAACTCTTTGAAGAAGACAAGTGTGAGGGACTGCCCACTGTCTATGTGGATGGATGCTCTTAGCATGTTGACAACAACAGGGAAAAATAACTTGTGGCCGGCATAGGGAATGCATGGGTGAATGAGTCCCTAGAACCCTCAGCTGGGTACAAGATTGGTCCCCGAAGTAGTGAAGTGGCAGAGTTGATGGGTGCGCATCAAGCCATCCTCACTGCTGTCCAACTTCAACTCCACAAACTGGTCATAATCACTGATTCGGATTATGTACGGAACGGGTTTGCGGAGCACCTGGTTAATTGGAAAACCAGAGGCATGTTATTTGCTAATAACAAACCCTTGAAACATGGGACATTAATTCAAAATATTGATGATCTGGTCCCCTCGAATGGGATGACCATCTACTGGAAAAAGATCAAGGATCATTCCAAAGTAGAGGGACCAGACAAAACTGGAAATTACTTAGCTGATCAGCTGGCCAAAACTGGAGCCATCCAAGGGGATCTAATTGAGATTGAATCCCTGTTGGGGGAAATCCAGGTCACTGCTATCACTAGGTCCCAGACAAATGCTCACAATGAACTCTCAACTGCACAATGGAGTAAGGAGACCCCAGATGCTGATTTGATTACGGCTCAAAAAAGACATCCAATAATTGGTAAGTTTTATCAATGCATTGAGGACTCTGAGAGCTTTCCCCTGACGGATACCGATTACATAGGGAAAGAGGACTTCAGAGTGTTGATGAAATGTCCAAAAATGTTCCAAATCCAAGACGGTTTGTTGGTGTGGAAATCCCTAGCTGGTCATGATCATTGGGTGGTTCATACCTCATTCCGAAGCCTGATGTTAAGTCACGCCCATGATGTGGCCACAGCCGGTCATAGGGGGTTTCATACAACACTTGAAATCTTAAGAGAGGTTGCATACTGGCCACACATGGGGCAGGACCCCGAAAAATACTTGAAGGGGTGTCTTGTGTGTGCACAATTTCAGCCAACATCCCTCACACACTGTGCGCCTCTCCAAAAGAGGGGGATGACACTGCCATGGTCAGATTTGCAAGTAGATTTCATCGGGCCCGTGATTCGCTCCTCTAGGGGGAACAAGTACATGTTGACCGTGACATGCTTGTTTACTAAATGGGTGGAATGTCTACCAGCCCCAAACTGCAAGGCAGAAACAGCAGCTGCTCTGATGATAAACCACATCTTTTTGCGTTTTGGACTACCCCAAAGGATTGAGTCAGACAGAGGTAGCCATTTCACCAGCAAAGTAATGACAAAGATGTGGGAGATACTTGGGGTTAAAAGGAAGCTACACATTCCTTACCAGACAGCCTCTAGTGGTGTAGTAGAGAGATATAATAGAACAATCGTGAGCATATTAAAAAAGTTTGTGGCAGATTCTGGGGCAAGTTGGGATATACGATTACCTCTTGTCCTAATGGCCATCAGATCTACCCCTTCCTCTGCAACTAAAATGTCACCGTTTGAGCTGATGACTGGACGCAGGATGGTGCTTCCCCAGCATCTGCTCTATAGAACTCAAGAGCAGAAATTGATCAATGCCTCTACAACTCATGAGTATGTTGAAAGTCTATGAAAACACCTTCAACATGTGTTTGCCTATGCTTAGCAAAATCTAGAAAGATCAGCTGACAGCATGAAGACCCACTATGACTTAAAGACTACCAGAAAGAAATACAATGTAGGAGACCGGGTCTACTTATACAATTTCCAAAGGAACCAGGCCAAACAGTGAAAATGTCTGCCTACCTGGAGAGGTCCTTTTGAAATTGCAGACAAAATATCACCAGTCGCCTACAAGATCCACATACCCAAAGGCAGTGTGGCAGAGGGGGAAGATAAGTGGGTCCATATTAATCAACTAAAGTGTTGCCATCCTAGACACACTCTGCAGCAACTGGAGGAGTCATCTGGAACCCCAGAGGGGGCAACTCCAGCCCCATACAATTCCAACTCTAAAATATTCCGTATATAGTCTATAAAATATAATAATAAAAATGTGTCCTGATTATCAAAATGTATGTGACCGCCCCACTACATTAATAGTGGTGGGTGGGAAATGTCTACAAATATGTTTTTTGCTTTGTCATCCTAGGAGAGATAACCTATAGTTGATTGGAAACCATGGAGACTAACCAAGGAGGACCACCTGGGGACCGGGAGCAAAGATCCGAGGGGTCGGGAGTATCGCTCAATACTCCCATCATGACTGGCGAGGAGAACCGATCGATCCACCCCTGATGGAGGAAAAGATGATGAACTTTGCCATTGGTGGAATCAGAAGAGATGAGGCTGACATCCCAGTCTTGCGAATTCCCATTGATCGTCGATCAACGCCAATCGCAAGAGGGGGGCTTGTGGGATGTTTCAACCCACTAGTCCAGGCCCTGCAACATTACTGTGCATTGCTTGCAGCAGAAACATCAGAATGGCCGACGGAAAGCATGCTGCTGGCTAAAAATCACCAGAAAGTGTGCAGTAAAAATCTGAAAAATAGGCCGCCATCCACTTTTGCCTATGTCAGTAGTAACACAGGAGACCACTGCCAAAACGCATCATTTGGCTGCCCACAGAGCAAAGTCATTGCAAAAGAAACACAGAGCTGTTTTGAAATCCATTTTTCCCTGGCTGTCAAATTTGCAAAAATCATGGTTCACAAACCACCCAAAAAGATCCAACCTCCTTGTTGGGTGGTGAACATCATTCTACTTCAAGAATCCACACAAATATAATGTCAGCAGAAGTATATGATATCTGAACAAAGTCCACTTTTGAAGATGGTTGCTGGAAGAAATCTGTCAAAAATGGGTGTAGTACCGTTACTCACCTCTGTCAGAAGCTGGCGATTTAAAACCTGTCATGTGTAAAGTTATACATTGAACTCAAACTATGCCAAAGAAAGACTTGCTATCAGAAGCCTAAGCGGTGGATACAATTCAAAACTATATTCTAAAAAGGCTTGAAGTAAGAAATTGGTTGATGTATTTGTTAAAAATGTAAGTTATATTTTAAGACAAGACAATTTCACACATTGGGCCTCATTACGACCTGTGCGTACGGCAACCCCTTAGGGCGCCGTTAACCCCATACCGCCTGGGTTGTAATGAGGCCCATTAGGTTTAAAAGTTAAAGTTTCCCACACTGGGCTTCAAATACATTCCACAGCTCCTCCCTAAACAAAGGAATCTGTTCTCCTGTGCTCTGCTAAGAAACTGGCAGATGGGTGTGAAAAGGAACTGGGAGGGGCACACTGGCCTGTTGCTCTGAGTGCAGACAAAGGGCTCCCTTGAGCTGAATGGAAATGCTTATTTGGGGCATCAATAGAAAGTGCCCTGGCAGGAAGAAGGCCATGTGCCTCTCTGACTCAGTCAAGACCTTAGAAGCGGGCCAGACTGAAAACGTGGATTTGAAATTGAATTAAATGTATGTTTAAGGGAAATACTTCTAAAATATTGTACCGAACTGACACAGATTATTAAAATGAAAAAATCGCTCACAGTTTAAAACTAATCTGGAATCTGTGCGATGTTCTGAGACTGAACCACACAAGTTTTTAATGTTGCGGCTATTGTGGTTGTGCTAGGAACATGAAAAATTATAGAAGTAGGACCAGATGGTATGTGCATGTATATGTAAAAAATCTGAAAATGTGTAACCAACCAAAAGCGTGAAAAACTGTCATTTGTGAACCGAAACTCGTAGGAACATGGGACTTGAACAGAGACATGTCTTAATTAATCTGTGATGTGTATATGTAATATTAACAAGTTGTGCATATTGGAAATATGTTTTTTTCGGAAAAAGTTGATTTTCTGGGTAAAATCAAAGAGGAGGTTCCTCCCTAGATTGTAAATGGTAGCATCACTCTGACACATGATGACACACTGTTCCTTTCTCAAATCAGGGGACAGGGAATTCTCCGACCTATCAGATCCTTAGAGGGTTGGGCATAGACAATCTGCCTCCCCACCCACTTTGGAAAGTGGATAAATAGGGACTGTTGAGGACCCACAGACACACACCTTCTCACTCATCAACTGATCCCCTGGTGAAGCACTCTGCAGGAAGAACCAGACTCCAGATCCAGACTCTAGAACCAGACTCTAGAACCCTGAAGCAGAGGCCTAATCCAAAAAGCTGAACCCTTTTCAGCAGGCTTTTAAAAACCTTGCAAACCCCTAACTTCCACGGGTCCTAACCTAATCCATTCAACAGCCTGGCTGAGCTGTTTTGCTTCTGGCCAAGAACCCGTGCTAGAACCCAAGATCCCGACCAGTCCAGCAGAGCTGTAACCCAGAACCCATCAGGTCCAGTCCAAGAGGCCGCGCAGACCAGAGTGCCTTGCTGAGAGCAGAGTCCAGGTGCCCTGATCCTGTCCGGTGGCGAGTGAAGTCTAAACCCTTGACCAGATCTTTGACGGGCCCATTCCATTCCAAAACCATAGGAGTGAGCATTTAGTATAGAACTGTCCTTAGTCATCTCTTAGTTAAAGTAATCCTATTCAATCCATTTTAACCTATCCAGAACTGCATTATAGAATCTTGTGTCCATCCTGAATTCTTCATATTATATAGTCTGTGATAATTGTAGCGATAATCATCTGTGCGCTGATATTTTCTGAAGAAAGTCAAGTGTCCTGGCGCACAGCAATCAGAGCGGAAGGCGCCCTGTTCTGGTGGTTGTCCCGTTGGGTATCTTGTACTTTTATAGCTCCTTAGTATAAGTCCATCTTGGTTCCTAATCTTTAAAGCGCATCTTTCATTTTGAATCTTGACTCCTTTTGAGAAAAACCGACCTCTACTAAAACCTCTGTAACGTTTGAACCGTACGTCCTAGAAACGAAATTTAAATGTCATTTTGAAGCTAACATTCTCAGCCTTCAAACGAACCGATAATCCAATTACTTACTTTACTTAATTTACTTTTCCGTAAAACAGCTATTTCTTGCTTTCAACTTCTGATTTTCGTTTTGAACCTGCTAATCATTCTACAATCATTGCTAGTGTTGACCTGAACGAATCCAAACAACTCTCACTGGTTCTGAATCTCATTTAGCAAATTAAAACCATTATTAGCATTTTTCCTATTCAATTCAAACCACATTTAAAAGCAATTGACCTGTTTAAAATCATACCTGTTCTCTCTAAGCCTGCTGGGGGAATTGGGATTGAAACTGCAATTGCTGATGGTTATTCCTGATACCTGTGTGCCCTCATTCCATATCTCCATAGTGCATGTGGGGGGAGTGAGTAAAAACAGGGGGAAAGAGTGATCATACTGTCTTTTGATTGAAGTCACATCAAGTTTTATTTCTGTTTTGCATTTTTTCCTATCATTGCAATCTCTGGAACCCATACAAAGTATTCTCTGCTACATTAATCTTCCTATTCCGACTCCTAATTGATTAAAGAGCTTGTTGATATTGTAATATTACCCATTGCTGATCATTGTTCATATTCATAAGTGTGATATGCAGATATTATTCATATTCATAAAAGTGTGATATATATATATTTTTAAATTTTTCAAATGAATCTTTTAATTTGCAAAACAAACCTATTTCTTGGTTCAGTGAGTCCGGGGGAAATCAAAGAGAGGGACGTTATATAAGGGTACATCATCCAGAATTAAAAGAACTTAAAATATATAAATAAGGGTTTCCATTAGGCATCCCATACTAGGCAGTGACTTAGTTGGAGTGCTGGATTGAAATCACTTAGACTTTAACCAGGCTCCTTTCTCATCACATTTTGATTTTTCCTCGTGACTTTTAGGAGGGCATGGAAGTTTTAAAGGTGAGATTCAATAAGGTTCCTCACCGGCTGGGACATAGATCTTAGGGCCCTCCTTTATAATTTCCTGTAGATCGGGGGTCGAATTTAGGACCGCTGGTACCTGCATCTCATTTTGGGTGATGTAAACCTCCTCGCGCCCTCCTGTTTTAGCTGGGGCGATGGTGGAATTAGCTCCTTTTTGATGGCTTTTCGAAAGTTGTTGAATTCTGTATGTTAGCAAGGGTGCACATGGAAGCTTTATTTCCATGACTTTGATTCCACCTTTCTCAAGCTGAGTGTTCATCGCCCTCCTTTCCATATGTAAATGGAGAGGGCCCCTAGGTATACCCATCCATTTCAGCTTTTTATTTAACACCATGTTATCATTTTCACCCTCACTATCGAGAGAGGAAACTTTAATCGACTCATCCTCACCTTCTTGAATGTCCTCCTCATCCAGACTGTCCTCATCAATGGAATATGTTGAAAAGTCCAGTAAGTCAATCGAGGGAGTGCCCTGTGCTTTTGTAACCCACCTTGGCCCTTGCTCCCTCACTACTATAGAGACTTGGGGAACAGCTGCTATTGTAGATTCATTAGAAGCTTTTTCTTGCTGATGACTATTAACAAACTCCATTGGTGGGGAGTTTGCACTTTGATTATTTTGCACAGATTTTTTTGATGTCTCATTTTTTCGTATCCCCAGATCACCTTTTTTGCTTTTATTTTGCAAGGCCTTAGGATGACTCATATGCCTCTTAGCCACCACTACTTTCTGTGTCACTGCAATCTGGTTTTTTGCTTTGTGTGCGGGTGAACTAGTCCCAGACGTGAGTTGAATCACTCCAGCTTTTTTCTTTTGAGCCTTTCACATATGTATGCTCTGTTGTGACTGGACCTTTAATAAACATTGGACACAATTGTTTTTGTGAGTTTTGAGGTCGCAAGATTAGGGCGGTTAAGTTTTCGCTCAACTCGTCTGTTACCTCTCAGGAATCTCGAGGATGGTGATCAGCGGCATCTGAAACTGCTGCGGCAAGTGAGAGAATCTCCTCACATGCTCTCCGCTGGGTTGGCCTCACTGCTTGACCATTCTCTCCTTTCCGTATCAACCCGATTTGTGACAAACAGGGCTCCACAACTTCAAAGAGATTCACAGTTTGGTCTAGTGTCTTCCCTGACAACTCCCCAAAGTCTACTGATTCCAGACGTCTTGAGAGTCGCCAACTTTCTCTCTCTTTAATCACTGGATCCAAAATAAAATGGAGCAGGGCAGCCACCTTTGCTTGACTCGCATCCATATCTTTTTGTATAGCGGAGACAAATGCTTCTACAAATATCACTTTTGAGGTGAGCATGGCCAATACAGTCGTTTGATCTTTTAATTGTTCAGCCATCTGTTCATGCAACTTTATGAATGGGGCCAAGATTGAGGTCAATGTGGTAATTACTATAAAATCCTTCTCTGCATTTGCCCCAAGACTATTGTCCATCATTGGAGCTTCACAGACCATTTTCTCTGTTTGCGTTGCGATCTCTACCCTTCTTGCAATATTTGGCAAAGATGCCTCAGGCTGGGCAGCAGCGGGTCCACTCACTTGGAAGGCTCCACCTTGCACAGAGCAGGATCATTCATAAGGGGCAATGGTGAAGTCAACCCCCAGATTACTCAAATTGGCGGTAGGAACTACACCTCCTTGAACTCTACCTTGGCACCTTTCCAATAGGGACCCTGGCAAAGCACTTTTTGTGGTGTCCTTCGACTGGCCTTCTAGGGCTTCCAACAAGAAAGCAGACTCTAGTAGTAACTGATAAGAGACTTCCAACCCCAGAGGCCCCCCAAGTTTGGACATGCCAGGATAATGGAGGTGCCAATTGGCAGTTTGTCGTTTTTATCTTCCCCATTATGTCTCCACTTCGCAGTGCCTCCTGGCTTTCAGATAGATTTTTCTGGCAAATAATACAGGGCATAGAAAGCTGCCTGCTCAGGAGGGGGGGGGGGTACACCATAGGTTTATCCTTCCACCGGCCATCAGGTCTTCATTGCCAACATAAGAGACACCACTACCCACTGTCTGCGGCGTCATTCCGGTGCCCACAGGGTTATGCCCCCCTACGCATTGCCCTGATGGCGGCGGCCAAACTGGCAATGTGGCAGAGGAATTTATATCCATGATGGAGGCCTTTACTGGCACAATCAACCTCACCATCTGATTAGCTTGCCATTTGGTCGGATATCGAGGGCAGTCTAAGTATGGTTCATGGCTCTCAGCAGGGGGTGCATTATTCGTAGGCGATATGGTTCCCGCCCCCCTCAGAGGGCTTGGTTGTGTTATGTCCATTTGCGATAGGGATCACAACCCGCTCTCCCAAAGTTGAAGAATCAAGTGGTGTGTCCAAAATAAAATGTGAGGGCAGCCCATTCCTGGTCATAGTTAGAATAGTTAAAGGAAGGGCATGCTTTGCCATTACTGAAGTCATTAGTGCTGGAGTTTGAGCAGGAAGGGCAGATGCTGTGGATACTACAGGATCGGGCTCGAACACAGGTGCCATCATGCATGGTGATGCTGTAGTAGCAGTAATTCCAACATGCACTGAGTTCAGCGGGCGAGGGCAAGACTGGGAGCTGTTTCTCAATTCAGAGTTGGCGTCACTCACCTCGTTCATCAAAGTGCAAGCAACGGTCTTCTCCTCTGGGCTATCCCTCTCTGTCAACATCTCCCCTGGACGTGGCTTCATGATTGTCTGCTCCACACCAGGCTCAGCAATGCCCGTTCGAGGTTCCGCCAAGGTAGAACGGTCTCTACTGCTCAAAACAGTGTGCCGGTTCACCGCTGCTGGATCAGGTGGTGAATATTTTTTCACAGTTAATTAAACGGCAACACACCTCGCTCACTCTACCACGCTCCTACTAGTGGCGAGTGTTTTGTTCAGCAGGCTCCTCCTTTTTCCATAAACAGAGTTAGCAGACTCTGAAGCAAAACTCTGACACAGCAGCAGAATTAAAGACTTAGCCACCCACACTCGGCCAAACATTGTTATGTTACTCATAAAATGCAAGCAAACAGTAGTGTATGTGGTGATTTGCCTTACATATGGTAATCGTTCTTTTTTTCCTGAGAAGTTGAGATGTCACCAATGTCTTGAGTGTTTTTTCTTCCAGCTTTAATTCCTTTATTGCTTTTCCTCAAGATCCACTTTCCTTAAGAGTATTTATCTAGATTGAATGTGTTTTACGGGCTGAGGGAAAGGGATTGGG
This sequence comes from Ambystoma mexicanum, assembly GCF_040938575.1. Taxonomy (NCBI): domain Eukaryota; kingdom Metazoa; phylum Chordata; class Amphibia; order Caudata; family Ambystomatidae; genus Ambystoma; species Ambystoma mexicanum. Next base: position 731,782,723 of record NC_090927.1, read on the forward strand.
TTACAATTATGATTAGGGGAAACCAGTGCGTTTGGGTGAGCGGTAGCTCTAGGACTGTGGTTATAGAGAGGTTTGGCGGGAGGGTAAGGGATGTCAATAAGTTTGGGATGTAAGGGTCAGATTTAGGGTCACAGACATGTTTAAGAAATAGGGTCAGGTGTAGGGTTTGGGCTATGCATTGATTTAAGGTTAGCTTTAGAGTTACAGTTCATGTTAAGAAGGGGTTAGGTTTAGAGTAAGGATTGGGCATAGGGAAGTTGGTTGCAAGAGATCGAGGGAACTGGAATGCCAACAATGGTTAACACAAAAAAAAAGTCTATAGTATGGGTGGTAAATAGTTCAGTGAGATATCGGCAATAATAAACTATGCTCTCAGTGACCAAATCCAGTGTTCATGTTTTTTTAAGCAATTTAGCGCAACATAAGGATCTCACTTTACTCATTCCAACTAATCTTTAATTGATGTGCTGGCCATTTAGACAAAATATTTTAAAAGTTGAATTGGCACAAAATTAAGATCTGTGGGGCGCAAGGCCTCAACCATTTTGCAGAAATAAATTGGGTTATGTCTGATGACAAATGAAACAGAATGCTTAAAAAGGAACAATTGGTTGAAACAGGACACAGACAAGAATTTCTATGTAACAGAACTTAATTCTGTGTTGGCTGAAGCAATGGTTCTGCTCTATGAGAGAGCCAGACAACTGTGGGAGAGATTCCGTTTTCTGGGTAAGACAGTAACATTTTGTGAATGTTTGAGTTCTGTGGGAGTGCCAAAAAGAATGGAAGAGGTCAAACTCTGTGGGGAAGCTGGACACATTGTGGCAAAGTGGTTCTTCTCTGTGGGAGAAGCAGAAATATTTTGTATGATGTTCGGCTCTGAGGGAGGGCCAGAAAAATGGGAGCCAGCGGATAAACTTTGTGGTAGTGCTGTAGCAGATCTACCCTCAGGGAGATCCAGAAAATGTGAGAGAAGCATTGCTATGTAGAAATTCCAGAAAAAACTGTGATAGTAGTCCCACTTCATGGCGAAACCAGAACACATGTGGGAGAGACTATGGGACAGTTTTCTGTAGCAGAGGCAAAAAGCATCCATCCAACGAGAGACAGAAATATTTAGGTGGCAGTGGCTTCACTCTGTGGGAGCACCTTAATGAGAGATCTGGAAAAACTGAGGCAGTGACTTGTGCACGGCTGATTTGAAGATGATATATTTTGAAGGTGCATCCTCAAGGTGTTATCAGACACTCTGACAGAATTTGCAACTAGGTTCTCCTGAAAAACCAATGTACTGCACTACCACCATGTCACTCTTCCTAGTCACAGTACCCCACTACCACCAACTCACTGTTCCTCATCATAATCACCCACTAACACCACTTCTCTATTCATTGCCACAGTACTCCACTGTGCTGCGTCACTCTTCCTCATCACATTACCCAATTATTAATCCCTTATTATTGGCACCAACTCATTCTTCTCATCACAGTACCCCACTACCACCAACCCACTCTTCTTCCTCACAGTCTCCCACTACCTCCATCTCACTCTTCCTCATCACAGTACCCAATTAGTAATCCCTTATTATTGAGTGGACACAAAAAAGATGACATACTTGATAAAACCAATGTTGGGTATCACCACAAATTCACTTCAACTTTAACTGCATCAGATTGTTTCACCTTAACGGTGCTCCATGTAAAGTCTGCCTTTTACTGAAAAATATATATATATAAATATATATAAATATATAAATATATATATATATATATTTTTTTTTCAAGGACATCTGTGATGTCATCATTGTGTTCATAGGCTGCACAACAGGGTGTGGGAAGTTAAGGTGGCTTTAGCTAACTTTCAGGGGTTTTGTTGCATTAAGTTCTCACTTTAACATCCCGGCAACTAATGTTTTTCCTTGAATTTCCTGGGTTTTTTTTTACAATGTGTTGCTCATCTTAACGTCCCTGCAACTGAAATCCAAGTGTGCAAAATTGTCCAATCGGGACGTGCGCTGCTGTTGTGCGGGCACACATAACATATCTGCATCAACAAATCAACCAATGGCAGTGTGGGATGTGTAAACACATTTACATCTATGCCATAAGAATAAATCTGCATGTGCAAAATTGATAAATCAGAATGCGCACTGCAGCAGTGCAGCTTAAACATGACATATATCCAAGTCAAACAATGGACCAATGAAAGCGCTGGATTCGTAAATGCAGCGAAGTCCACGCCGTATGGCTAAATCCATGCATGCAATATTGACCAATCCGAACACACGCTGCCGCTGCATGGGTACATATGACACATATACACGTCAACAAATTGATCAATGACAGCGTGGCATGCGTAAATACGGCTATGCCAATGCCATATAACAAAATCTGTGCATGTAAAATTGACCTACACGAATATGTCCTGCATCTGCGTGGGTACAAATGACATATCTGCGTCAGCAAATCAACCAATGACAGAACGGGACGTGTGGACGTGGCTATGCCCATGCCATGTGACAAAATCAACACATGTACAATTGATCAATCAGAGCCTGCGAGATTCCGTATCTGCAGATATTCACCACACCTACAGCAAATCACTTAATATTTGTCATTGCTTTGAGTTCTTTTAGCTTCTCATACTTTACTTCTCCATCCTTTTAAGCCACTTTCTAACTAACCCTGTTTTCCCCTCTCCTGTTTGACTATTTATTGCTTTAGTATTTATTTCTTCTTTTTAAAACTTTTTTTGTGGCATTGTCCTATTTGAGTTGTCGTATTTGTTTTTTGATATTTTCCTCCCATGTCAGACATTCACTTTAAACAGCATGTCTGACCCAAAAGGCAGCAGTGAGGATGATGTAGTCTGCGTTTCAAATCTGTCCCCACCACGTAAGAGGGATACAGGAATCAAGACTACATCAAACAGTTCGAGGTACTTTTGTGTAAAAGCACACTGTTGCAGAAAAGAGGCTGAGGAGGTGCAATGAACCTTGTGCCAGAAGATGCTACGACGGGGCCCTTTGAATGGTCCATCACAGATCTTATCAAAAATCTAGTATGGGTCAACTGTGATGATGTTGATGATGCCTACAGAAAGGCTCATTAGCATCACAAGATCCGGATGCATGGATCTTGTTCATTATGCACCTCCTCCATCAGCATCTGCATCCACCATCACAACACCTCCAACCAACATCAAAGCCACATCTTCACCTCCTGAGACTTCCCATCCATATGCTGCCATTCTACCGGCACCCAGTTTATCTGTCATGAAAATCATATGCACTATATGCCACAAATGGGTTGCCACGGGAGATGCCACAGTAGAAGATTTGAAAAAGAGCATCTTTGAGCAACAGATTCATTGCCATCCTTATTTTTTTTATTTTAAATGGTATTTTCCACCCCTTTTGTTGTGGAAAGAAGATACCCCCTAAAAAAATCCCCAAAATATATATATATATATATGTTCCTTTTTGTTTTAATTCCCTTTGTTACATGTTTTATCCAAATGTTTTTTCTTCCCTGTTCCACCCCCCTATTTCCATCCCCCAAAACGGCCCTTTTAAGGGCCACCATCTAAGTTATAAAAATAGATTAAATGAAACAGACTGCAAAAATACATTACATCTTTTGTAATCTATTTGATGCAGCTTGAGTTAATTACATTTATTTCTCAAAAAGTTTCTTTGTACCCGCGGCTATAGTGTCCTATGAATGGTGCTCCTGTAGGCGTGGATAACACTTGCAGTTGTTTCTGCTATTATAAGCACCTCCAAAGTTGGGCATCTCATTGGGTAATGCAGTAATCGTGTTATAAAAATGTATTTAAAAATAAATTAATCATGTATATAGATATGTGTGTTCTGTAGTACTTGCAAGTTCTATTTTGCAAAACACACAGTGCAACAGAAAGTGTGAATATGGATTGGCTCCCATGTATCCATGGAATATGGATACATTCTGTAACAGCAAAATGGACAGATATAATATTATATGATATGGCATTTGTAACGCGTCTATACACAAGTGATTCAAGGTGCGACGAGGCAAGGACGGGGGAATAGAGGGTGGTCAGAGACAACGATCTTACTAGGCCTAGTGACATGAAGATTCTGCAAGTACAGGAGAGAGGGGAGGGGGAAAGTTCCAGAGGAAAGGGGAGGAGGGCAGTTCTGTACGAACGATCAAAACAATAAAAAGAAATGCGGCCAGCAGGTGGCAGGTGCAAGGATAAGTGCAGACAGCAGGTGTCCAAAAGTGTAGGTGGGGGTCCTGTAGGGTTACAGATACAGACCCAAGTGCAAGGGTTGTCAGGATGCAGTGCAGGTGTGCAACTGGTTGGGCAGGGACCTGGGCCCGAAATCGAAGGGTAGCCAGGTGACCAATGCAGTATCAGACAGGAAATCAGCAGGAGAGAGGAAGAGAGAAGGCAGAAGCAAAGAAGAAGGTCTTGAGGTGCTTCCGGAACCAGAGATGATTTTCCTCAAGTTTCAGAGAGGCAGGGAAGCTGTTCCAGAGGGAGGTCCTGGCCAAAGAAAGAGATCTACCACCATCCTGTTGCTTGGTGAGACGACTGACCCCAAGGGAGTTGGAGGTGTGGAGTGAAGAACTTGAGTAGGAAAGTATTTACGAAGAGAGAGTTGGACTTATTGAGGCCCCAGGCCCCAGAAGGCCTTGTAGACAATGCAGATGTTCTTGAACTTTATCCTTGCAGCCACTGGGAGCCAATGCAGAGAATTCAGTGCTGGAGATATACAATTCCTGGGCTTGAGGTCAAGGACAAGTCTTGCAGTCCTGTTATGAATGTGTTACAGAGGGCAGGAAGTAGAATCAGGCAGATTTAGAAAGAGGCTGTTGCAGTAGTCCAGCTTAGAGAGAACCAGAGCTCTAGAGACAGTGGGCTTCTGGGGGAAGGGGAGGAAAGGAAGAATACCACTGAGGAGGTGCAGTTGGTAATTTCACTTCTTAGAGATGTCAGAAAGTGTGGAGTCAAAGGTGACCCAGAGGTTCTTAGCCTCACAGGCGGGGGCAGGAAGAGGGCCAAATGAGGCCAGCCAGAGAGTGACAGGAAAGGAGGGTGCAGGTGTGCCGATGAGGAGAATCTCTGTCTTACTGGCATTACGGCAGAGATCATTGGCTGCACACCATTCCTGGATAGCAGACAGACAGTCAGAGATGAGAGAAGGAAAAGAGGTGGCAGAGGATAGCCTGAAAATGAGCTGCATGTCACCCGCATAGCACTGAAAGTTGGAGCAGAGAGAGGCAATGCGGTGGCCGAGAGGTAGCAGGTATTTGTTGAACAGCCAGGGAGAGAAGTTAGACCCCTGGGGAACACCACAGGGAGTGAGTGAGATAGAGGAAAGGAAGGACCCAAGTTGGACCTGGGAGGGACGATCAGAGAGGAACGAGCTCAGCCAGGCCAGGGCCTGATCGGTGATACCCAGGTTATCACTGAGAAGATTGAGCAGGATGGCATGGATGACCATGTGAAAGGCAGAAGAGAGATCGAGGAAGATGAAGACAGAGGGGAGATTAGAATCAAGGTTAGAGAGCAGGTCTTCACGGATGTCCAGGAGAGCAGTTTCCATGCTTCTGGCTGCTCTGAAGCCAGACTGATGGTCATGGAGACAGCCAACAGATTCATTGTGAAAATTAAGATGGGAGATGGCCAGCTTTTCGAGGAGTTTGCCCAGGAAAGGAGAGATGGAGATCGGGAGGGGTCGGCTGAGGTTTTCTTGAGAAGAGGGTGTACAAGAGAGTTCTTCAGGGGGGGAGGGAGGGCTCCAGTGGCAAACGAGTCATTGCAGAAGTCAGTCAGGGCAGGGGCGAGGGTGTCAATGTGGTCCTTGATGGTTTTGGAAGAACAGGGAAGAACCTATTTTGACGAGGCTTTCATAGATCAGACTTATCGAGAAACCTCATCAGGGGAGAACAGAGGAAAGGAAAAGAAAGAGGGAGGAGTGATGGCCACAAGGTGGCTGGAGTTAGATGTGAGAATAGAGGGAGGAGGATGAGAGGGTGGACAGGATGTTCTGGCTTTTAGAGATGAAATGAGAAGCCAGGGCCGCGTAGTGGGCCTGGGAGGGGACAGGAGAGGTAGAGACTGCAGCAGGAATGGCCAGCTCCTTGCAGATTTTAAAGAGTTTGGCCGACTGTTAGATGTCGCAGAGATGCAGGCTTGGATGTGGGCTCTCGTCTTAGTGCAGACAGAGAGCCGGTATTGCCTTTGGAGCAGGCGGCAGAGCAGTTTGTCAGAGGATGCTCAAGAAGCTAGCCATTTCCTCTCAGCCACCCTGCACTTGCGTTCAAGGGTGACGAAGTCAGAGTCATACCAGGAGTTTCACTTAACTTTGGGCTTCAAGCGGATCCTAATTACAGGGGCACAGACATCAAGAGTATCAGAGATAGAAGAGTGGAGCATGAAAAGGGCTCTGTCAGGATGTGAGTCAGCCAGAGGAGGAGGAGGGGAAAGAAAGTTGCTGCAAAAGCCTCAACTGACACACGCTTCATGGGTCGGATGACCGAGAAGGTAGGTGGCAGTGCTGGAGTTGGCTTGGCCTGAGGGGTAGATGCGGGTTGATAGGGGTGGGTCAAAAGGGTAGGAAGAGTTGGGGTAGTATTATAGAGGGTGTGAATATGGTATACTGATAAGGGAAGACATGGTAGGGGTACAATGACGGAAGAAAAAGTGTCACTAAGATGAGTGGATGGGTGTAGTCAGGGTTAGATAAGCTGGGTGAGGATAAACAGGGGAGAGTATGGTGGGTGCTTGCAGTAGAGAGTGAAGGGTAGTTTGAGTGAATGGGATCAAATACATGCACACAAGTAGAGACACAGTGATTATGTCATAATGTGCACTTATCGGTCTATAACATATATATACATATATATATATATACATATTCAGTAAAAAACTTTGTTAAAGGGACATTATGGTTCAAAGTAAAACCAAAAACCCCCTGAAATTCGCCAATTATGGTAAGCTAAGCAACCATAACTCGCGCCACCACTGTGCACTGCTAAAACTAACACCCAGGACATCAAAGATGACATCACAAATGTCATTGATGACATCACTGATGAAATCACATGTCTGGCTCCCCCTTTTTTTCCTTTACTGACATATATAGGCCACATGGTTTTGTTCAGTAACAGTCAGGAACTAAACATTTAAATGATACTATATTTGTAGACTTATACTTAAAGTATGTTCTTACAGTAATTCCCTTCGGGTCAAGTCACATCATATGAAACATATACATAGGGGAAGACACAGGCTTGAAAGACAGCAATCCTTTCTGTGCGTTCCCTGTATATGCTCATATTTCTATACATTGTACTCACACTACTTTCCTTAGTGTCCAGTCACATCATGTGATACAGATACAGAGGGTAAGTAGCAGCTTTGAAACAGAGCAATTATTTCTATGAATAAAGCTAATCAGTTAGCTTTATGAACTATTTCTGCTAATTACTTCTGCTTTTTTGCTTACTTCACTTTCCCTGTATATACTCATATTTCTATGTGTTGTTGTCTCTTTGTGTTTTGTCTGTAATAATGCAATTATGTAGTAAGTGGTTTTTATTAGCTACTTATTACATGTTTCACAGTATGCAAAACTCTAATAAGAAAGCAGTTATCATTTCACTATTCAACATGGCAAGATTATGAATATTGCCCCTTCATCGTGTATGCTGCACACACTGCCTATTTTTCTGCATGAGTAGCTTAGTATACTGGATAGAGCTTCATAATAGAATGCTATTTATATCAATGCATTGCTTCATGCACTAATAAGCTCATGATATTTATTCCATTGATCCTTTTCACTTTTCTGTCAACATTATAATAAGAATCCCTTGTACAGAGTTTTCATGAAAAGTAAATGCACATGTGATGTCATCAGTGATGTCATCAATGACATTTGTGAAGTCATCTTTGATGTCCTGGGTGTTAGTCTTAGCAGTGCACGGTGGCGCGAGTTATGGTTGCTTAGCCTACCATAACTGGCAAATTTCGGGGTTTTTTCGGTTTTACTTTGAACCATAGCATCAGTTTTTTTACTGAATTTCATAGGTTTTAAGTAGCGCAACTTAACCATAACCTCCCTTTATCAAAGTTTTTTTACTAAATATACATTTTCATAGTGTAAATTTGATAGATGTTTACTACGATTCCCTTACTTTAAATTCATGTAACATAGAGCATACTGAACCCCCTGCTAATGATTTTGATGTCCGCGGACTGTGCGAATGGACGCGGATGACATCATCACTACCCAAACACTCAGGGGGTATCTTAAATTGTTCTATCATGCCATGTATACACTGCACAAGTTCAAAAAGCAGCACATAAACAATTTATATGTAACAATATATAAGAAGTGGAACCTGTATCACACATTAACCATCCATTTAAATACCATATGTAGTAAAATGGAATATACTAAAACAAAAAAAATATGTCTCCAACATAATTACCTCACAGAAACTGCAGAGCTAGGGGCAACATTAGACCTACTCAACACTACGAATACAATTTACCAGAAACTTCTAAGTAAACTTAATTTTTCAAATATATTTCTAAACTTTTTGTATTAGGTACACTAAAATTAATATATTTTAGTTTTTTTACAACGAAATGTGCAGTACTTTGGAATGGCTTGAGGAAAATTTTCCACGTGAGGAAATGTCTGAAGACAGTGATACTAATGGTAGACACTTCTCTATATTAGCACATTAATAATCATTACTTTATGTGTACTTAACATATATATATTTATTTTTAACAGACCATACAAACATTGAAAATAATACACCAAAAGACACATTAGAAAAGACTCTGGAACGCATGGAGCAAAAAATGGACATGCTCACGGAAAATTTCAATGTTTTGAAACAGTTTGTGGAGGACCACATAAAAGAAAAAAATAAATACCATTGTCCCACATGTACCTGTTCCCTCTCTCCATGTTCCAATCAACTATCCCTAAACCCTCAATACCAAGAAAAACATTTTGTTGAGACTTCCATCCCTTCATCCCCTCCCATCCATCCTCTCCAAACCCATAATTCCCCTATATTTGGATCAGTTTCTGCTTCCCCCTCTCTTTCATAAATTGTGTTTCTGTATATAATAAAAAAAATATTATGTTTCTTTTAATAAAATCCTTTGTGTCTTATTTTTTTAAAAAGTAGTTCAAATGTCTGCGGACAGCGCGCCTGTCCAAAATGTCCATAATTACCAAAATGGGGATGTCCTAAGGACACTATACCTGTCCATACCATTCGCGAGGAAAGATGAAACTGTTCTCAGAACGCACCCGGTGTCCGGGATGTCCGTAAATGAACAAAATGGGGTGTCCTAAGGACACTATACCTGTCTATACTGTTCACAACCAAGATGGAACTGTTCTTAGAACACACCCGGTGTCTGGGGTGTCCGTAAATGGACAAAATGGGGGTGTCCTAAGGACACTTTACCTGTCTGCACAGTCTGCCGAACATCTACGCACATGCGCACCACACCCATAAATCCTGCGAACATCGTGCCTGTCCGTAACTGTCCGTCCCACTTTAATTTGTTTGGGGACCCGAACACTGTCCGTAGAACACCCGCCCGCATGCGCACGACTTTTCCCGGGCATTTGGTGCCCTTCGCGAACGTGTTCCCGATGTCATCATGTGACTGCACCCACGATGAGCGTATGTCCTAATTTGCGGACACTGTCCGGTTCCCCAACATTTTAAAAGAACTTTTTCAGACAATCCAAATTATTTTACAGTAAAAATTCACCATTGCACATGTCCCAGACAATGACCCTGGCTTTCCACATACTTTTTGTAACTTTTTGAACCTTTTTGGGTGTTCGATCCGTCCGTAAAGCGCACCCATCCACCCCTATAAAAGGCCACACCCCAGAGCTGATCTTCATTGTGCTTCTGGCTATTGCAGATTGACATTTGCTGCCTTTGCTGTTCTTACTCAGATTATCTCATCAACCCTGATGGCATCCATGGCTGCTGTTGCTACATCTGCCTCAGCACCACCCCCAAACCCTCCACCACCACCACCTCAGAGGGGAACAGGCGTGAGGATGTACAGAACGAGGATGAAGAGGATGAAGAGAATGAGATAGAGGAACTCCCAACTACCAGCACTCTTTGGGAGTCTTGGGTGTGGCGGTTGTTTACCATTCATGATAACGTACCAAAAGAACGTGCGAACAAGGTCACCTGCAAACAGTGCAAAATGGTGCTGAGTCGTGGGAGACATGATTCGAACAGCTTTGGTACGACATCCATGAAAGCGACACCTAACGTCGTTCCACAGTGCGAACATTTGCAAGGTTGTACCTTGTGATAAACATAGTAAGTTGAGTCCCTCTACAACATCCTCTGTTTCCGCTCCTCTCACCACCAGAGACACTCCTGTGGGAGAGCGCATCCCTCCGCTGCTTCACAGGCCATTCACAATGCTGTTGACCCTTACCTTTCGAAGGTCACAATATTGTGTATGTACTGCAACGCAGTACTCTGCAGGGGGGAGAGTCTTCGAAGTGCTTTCGAGACTACGGTCATGGAGCACCAGAAGACCTGCTACCTACCTACGTAAGGCCCACCCTACATCTTCCTCTCTCCACCTGCCTTTTCCTATCCCCGTGGTTGGTGTCCCTTCCTTAGCCTCCTTTCCCCTCCTCTCCTAGTGTGTTGTGTGTAAAGAAAATATATATAAACAACAATAAACAAAACAAAAAAAAGTCTCTTTTCAGAGCCGCTTTTCACAGTTTAAAAATAGAAGTGGCAAATAAACAGTGCAGGGCCCTGCGCATTTATTTTGAAGTCTGCAGACAGTCCTAGGACATATAAAGTTTAAGGGTGCCATCCTAGCAAAACCAATGCACTTTTCTCTGGGAGGAAATGGTGGCTCTGAAAAGAGACTTTTGGTGGTGTTTTTGTGTGTTTTAAAAACTTGAAATCGTCAACACCTACTGCAAAATGTTTGACTATAATTCCAAAAAAGGTTGCAATGCATTTTGTACATTTCTCAGAAAAATCTGATTGCCAGCAGAAGTAAGATGGACTCCATCTCTGCGAAAAATGTATGTGCTACAAAACATAATATTTTCATTATGAAAAGAGGACATGCCAACATCTCTTAGAAAGGCACAAACAGCCTTATTGTCATTTCGCCTCTCTTTCTCCATTTGTAGAACAAATGAAGAAGAACGCAGCCACATTTGTCTTTGCGCAATACGAGAAAAAATTACTTGGGAATTTGGAAACATGTCCATGACCTTCCCAAGTCCTTCTTTCATTGCAAATTACAAAGAAATTCCAGACACATGTCCTAAACTGTTCCCTCCACAAAGAATTATAATTATGTCTGGGTGATGCTCTGTCTCTAAAGTAGCACAGAGAGGTACCAAGTCCAGCCACTTCATTCCACGCACTCCATGCCAGTGCACTTCCACATGAGGGAATCCAAGATCTGCAGCTACTCCACAGGGTTCTGCATGCACCTCCAACCAATGTATCCATGAGTCTCCCAAAATCCAGATAATCTGTTTTCAGAAACACACAGCCATAACTATCTGTTCATCTCTCAAGAAAAAGATGTTCTGACAATATCTCTTCTTACACAACCCACCCAGTAAACGTTACTGACCAATCCCTTGCTCTGCTCATTCTCATTTGCATGCCTCTCCACCTCAGAATCCCTGCATGTAATACACGGTGTCCACGGACTACCGCCATGTCCGCGGACATATCGAAAATCTGAGCGTGGTGGATGTAAATTTAAATAGTGTACCCCATTTCCCCTTTGAGGTTGGCTCCGAAAAGAGCCGTTTCTTTTGTTTTTTTTTGCAGATGTTTGACAGGCACCTGTTATTTTGTATTTTTTGAGGGTTTTTTTCTTCTTGCTTTACTACTAAAATCTTCACATAACCTTCTCCAAAGCAACCCTTACATTCCAAAACAACATGGCCTTTCCCAAAAAAGATAATGAAATAACATCTTCTTCAAAATAAAGAGCATTACTGGAATCAATATTTTCATTGTTACAGAAAAACATACCAGCTCTAAGCATGCCTCGGTTGATTGCACACCTACCAATGTTTTGCTGAGTACAAAAAACAGACCTATTGTCCCATATTGCCCTAGGTAGTAATCCAGAAAAAAATACTTTGGCATTTGGAAGGATGTTCATTACTGCTTGAACAAACTGTTCCAAATCTGCCAACAAAGTAGGGGCAGTGACGTGGCCCAAATGGAAAGCACCATAGTGCAAAACTACCAGATGCGGACTGTTCATCCTGCCCACATCTTCACAAACTTGTACAATTCATGGTACATTGCATTCAGGCACAGTGCTCCACACCACCTCCACTCCTTTAACATCAACATTTTTTGCCACATGCCTACATTCAGCATACTGCTGTAAAGCATGCACAAACATATCTCCGAGCACCAACACCCTGACTTTCTCCACCTCTGCCATCTTCACTATGCACAGTCTCTTTCTACACAAATCCACAACGTCAACATCTGATTGGCTGTTCCCTACAGTCCCTTTCCATGCTGCATTTGCTGGAAAACTCCGGTGTCCGCGCAGCGTGTACCTCTTAGCCAGCCCTTCTACCCTTTCCACATCACTCTCGGTGCCATTCCCTCATTGGATACAGCTAAGCAGTCACACAACCATCCACCAATCACATCCAAGACCTCTACATCTAACGCATCATCAGATTTCCGCACTTCAAATGTACTGTTGATCACTCTGAGTACAAGTCGCATATCATTGGAAAGCACCTACTACAAAAACTACTCTACAAGTCTCCATATCCACATGCATAAATACAAACTACAGGTATGCATATTTTATTCACAGTACATGTACAACTCTTATGAATCCATATAAACAGAGTACTACATAACCTAGACATACATCTCGTCTCGGGAGGATAGCTCAGCGGCAACGTGCTCGCCTTGGAAGCAAGACGACACAGAGCAACACAGGTTCGATCCCCGGGTCCGCGCTTAGAAACCTCTGGGTATTAAGCGAGTTATAAATAACCTATCATGTCATGTCATGCCAACCCTCCCGATTTAGGCACGAGACTCCCGATTTTTCATTGAAGAATCGCACTAATTTTTACTGCCTCCTGCCGAAATTAATGCTAATCCCAATGCAATCCTATGGGAAAAATAAATGTTTCCGATTGCTGTGGTGAAATCTCCCTCTCAGGGGCTCCTGATTGTTGGCATGTCTGCCTATAAAATGAACGTATTGAAATTTTTCCCATCTACTATAATCAGCTGTCACTTTGAAACCTGTCTCTATCTACAACACAGCTTTAAAAACCAAATGAATTTCATACAGTTAAAATTCTACTCATTTGCAAAGCATGCTGAACTAACATATTGTAAATAAAATATAAAGGCTGCACATAGTCAAATGAAATGCATGCAATATAATATGTTCAGATATCAAACAAGAATACTACTACAAAAACATAAAAATCAACGTCTAAATTAACATCAGTACTATAAACACACAAAATTACAAACTTCTTTCTTTTACAATTGCAGTGAAGACCACTCTCCTGAAAATCAGCAGCATCTGAACTACACACAACATATCCGAAGAAACCTGCTCATTCCACAAAAAAAGAGTAAGTACAATACTACCTTAATATTCTTACTGTTCCTCAAACACACTGTGTGTTTCATTCATGTAATTTGCGCACCAAAAAAACAGACATTTCTGAACCATTCTGCCCACAAATCCCCATTTATTAAACGGGGATTAGCAGACAGAATGGCACACAAAACCTTGTTTTTTTGGAACACAAATAACATACTCAACCTTAAAATGTTAGTATTACAAAACAAAGAACTGTTTTAATTGTATACCATTAGGTTTACTATTAATGCTTCTCTCACCACTAACTCACTTTCTACTCTCATCTGAACCGCAGTTTAGTAACACACAAATAGAAGAATAGCCTTTGCAACTAATTGTACCTGCCCAATGCACAATAACACACCACCACATACATCTTTCCCATCATACTCAGACACTCATGCACACATCATACATACATTGCAAAACGGCCCAACCCATACCTTCTTTTTTTTCAACAGACCCCAAAGTATGCCTACCAAAAGGCAAGTCCATAGAAAGCAACGTAGAAGTAGAGCAAATGAAAATAAAAGTGTCCAAAATAAGCATCCATCTCTACCAGAGTTTGTACAAAAAGTTCAAACAAAACAGCTAATACAGTCATTTAGCGAAACAAACCAAGCTTACAGTACAGAAACTTTGCCTCCTCTGTCAAAATGTAAAACAAAACAGAAAATGAATAACAAGAATTTGGCTACCACTACTGCTAAAAGTCCTCCTATAAATCTTAGTATACTAGCAAGTAACCATACCAAAAAAAATATTTTAGCAAAAATGTTCCGCCACAGAGTCGTTCAGAATCTTATTAAAACAGGAGACAAATCATGCACAACCCTTCAAACCTACCATAGAAAAATAATCTTAGAAGCTTTGATAGACAGTACAATCCTTCTGAAAAGAAAGTTATTCATTTTAGTGTTAAACAGAATGAAAGCACTAACAAAACTAACTACTAAATTACAAAAACAAATTCTCAATAAACAGAATGTCAACAAAAATAACTTCTTAAATATCTGTGGAGGTGAATGGAGTCACACCACCAGCACACAACCATATTTTAATGAAGAAGCATACAAACAAAACCAAACAAATACAATTGCCATACATAGCAGTGGACAAGGTTATGAAAAAATGAATAATATCATAATGGAACAAGAAATACTGCTTACAAAAATATCCACAGAAAACCCAGAATTACCTCTCCATTCGACTGAACCAGAACGTCCAGTATACAAATGGCCATGCACGTCAAAGAGTAACATTCCCAAAAAATCTTTCAAATCTTTACATCAGTTCCTCAATCAGTATGTGAAAAGCAAAGACAAAATCAAAATGAAACTGCTGCAAAATAAGGATACCTGTCCAGTGCGCACATACACAGGACTACAAGGACATTCATTAGCCTGCATTTCAGGACCTATTTGAAAAAGCAACTTCCATCATATCAAAATGATATCAACACATCATTCAACTATAGGAAATCTAGTCTATAAACTGTACTATGCTAAAAGTCCTGCTTTAGCACTGGCCAATTTAAATAACACTCTTCTACATGGTACACCCAAAGACCTACTCAGAGAAATCAACCATATCCAGAGAAAGTATTTTGGAAGTGAAAGCTACTTACAAAATGCAATAGCTGTACAACAGACTAGCAACAATTCTGCACATGGCAACCCTCTACTACACACATACATAAAAGAAATACTAACATTTAAAAGTACATCCGCTGAAGTACCAAACCATGTGTGTGTGTGTTGCCACAGAACTTTTAATAAAAGTAAGACAAAAACTATGGACGTAACAAACAAAATAGAAGACAATGAAGATTCCAAATGGTTTGAATTAGCTCTCTACCTTATAGCAGAAAACAAAAACGAAATAACTGACCTCTTAATACTTTTCAGTTACTGCACGACAAAACTTGACAGCAACCAAACTCCTTCCTATGCTATCATAAATAACTTGGAATTATTCCCACTACCAAAACCCCTGCAATAACTCAATTTATATGAGAGCATCATAAGTCAAACAGTGCACCCATTTCAAGCAATAATACGTCTTCAACCAAAAACAGCAAAATTACCTCCCTCTGAATTGGTTAGAGGCATTTGTGGCAAAGTAGTTTATTTATCATTAGATCTGAAAGGAAATGTGCACACTCTGGGAGTGCAACGTCCAATAGAGCAATCTTGAATTGTCTTAGTAAATGGTGTACGTACAAAAGACAAAAGAATTTGACGACAACTCATAGGGCCTCATTACACGGTAGGCGGTAAAAAATGTGATTTACCGTCATGGCGCTATTAGCGTGTCCGCCATCGTAGGAGACCGCTAATAGCGTTCCATTACGAGTTAGCGGACACGCGCATAGGGCCATGCCGGTAAATGACCCTACCGCCATGGCGCAAAAGCACCTTTCCGGCTCCGACCAAAGTGCTGATAGCACCTCCGCCCTCATGCTGCACGCTATTAGCGGTCACCGCTGTTAGCGGTCACTGCTATTAGCGGTCACCGTAAAACACCGGAACCGGAAATAGCGTCATCGCACCGGAACGGGAAAGAGCCCGGCGGCCATCTTTAAAAACACAATCCATTGCCATCCCCTGCACTCAGGACCTGCAGCAACACCACGACTGGCAAAACCACATCCCACAAGAACAAACAATGCCCAAGGCCCTAAAGAAAGCCGATGCGCGCCAGCGCAAAGAACGCTTCTCAAACGAGGAATTGAAAATGCTGGCAGACACCCTGGCTGCAAATGCAGACGTAGTGTTCGCTAGCGACATTAGGCGCCCTGCACTCCTGAGAAAAAAGGAAATCTGGGCTGAGGTGGCACAGAAAGTCAGTGCGGTGGGCTCCACCACCTGCACCGTAAAGGATGTGCGCAAGCGGTGGGATGATCTGCGCCTCCGTGTACGCAGCATTTTATCGGCCAACAGGAATCTGGCCATGGGCACAGGAGGCGGAGGTGGATCCCCGATGAAGATGCAGGAGTGGGAGGAGACATGTGCCAGCACCATTGGCATAGAATCCATCGAGGGAGTGGGCCGAATGGAGTGTGGTGTGGCAACAACGTCAGACGGAGGTGAATGACCATGCAAAACACAGCAATGCTAAGCATGAGTCCCTCCCCCAAATGTGAAATGGGAATTAGCTAATGGATGGGGTCATCACACACACATGTACACAACCCTGCATATATGCCGTGCACATCCCCACACAACCACATGCATGCAGCACCTCACACACGTGTCACCCTGACACATGTCCGGATGACCCACCCATCTGGCCAACAACCTGCAGGCCCAAACTAGATGTCCAAATCCAAAGAACTGCAGCAACAACAACATATGCATGATGCACGTTGACCCATCACTGATGCTATCCCTGTCTTGCTCCCCCACAGGGTCACATTCTGACAGTGAGGAGCTGGACTCTGCAACGCAGGCCCCACCACCCAAAAAGCAGGCCAAGGGAAAGGATGCAGGCACCAGGCCCAGTACATCGAGGGGCACTGGGATATCTGGAGTGGCCCAGCGTTCAAAAGCCACACACGCAACGACCACACCAAGGGTCGAAATGCCATCCGACACTGTGGCAGCACCCCCACCACCCACCCCCACCACTCAGGAGCCAGTGCCAGAAGGCACGCCGTCCGCAGCCAATAGCTCCGTCGGGGAAGCAGCAGCCACGGCACCTATGAGTGATGTGGACGACCCATGTCCGACACCGGAAGGGCAGCGTACACCCAGCACCCAGCTGTCCCCACTCCACAGCCCATGCAACACATCCAATGGCAGCATCCATGAGGTGCATGCCGGAGATTCAATGGATGGGTCATTCAGTCCCGTGGCGAGCTCACCTGATGTCGGCCACATGCAGCAAGCTGCGCCGAGGAGTAACAGGGGCAGGGCCGCAGACGACACCATGAGCCTGATACGCCAGCGCCAGGAGGAGCTCAATGCCCTGGTTGCCCGGCAAGTGAGCGAGGCTGCCTCGACCAGGGAGGAGATCCGGGTGTTGTCAAGGGACATGAAAGCTGCCATGGACAGCAACACGACGCGCCTATGTGACGAGATGGCCGCTGTGAGGCAGGTCCTAACGCGCATTGCTGAGGCGATGGAGAGCATGCGTCACTCACAGGGAGCAGATCAACCAGCCACCCCCTCGTCTACTAGCTCCGACCAGACAACCATCCTGCGCAGGTCCAGCCGGTCCTTGCAGCGGTCAGACTCACAACCCCCCAATGGTGGTAGTGGAGGAGGGAAGTAGGGCCAGCCTGTCCCTGTTGACACTTGGGAACTAATGCAGCACTGATGTGCACACCATGTTCGGTGGAGTTGTGGGGGGAGGGGGGTGAGGGTGTTTGGGGGAGTTGTGGGGGGAGGGGGGTGAGGGTGTTTGGGGGAGTTGTGGGGGGAGGGGGTGAGGGTGTTTGGGGGAGTTGTGGGGGGAGGGGGGTGAGGGTGTTTGGTGGAGTTGTGGGGGGAGGGGGGGAGGGTGTTTGGGGGAGTTGTGGGGGGAGGGGGGTGAGGGTTGTTGGGGTGGAGGGTACATGCACGTTTGAATGACATAATGCTCAATACACACGTAATGGCATGGATAATCACATGACTGGACATTGATCATTGTGTATGTGTGCTTTATTGTTGAAGGGTGCACTGTGTTTATGTCCTCCATACACCCCGTGCTCTGAGCTGAACACCAATTGCACCCTCCTAATCCATGTGCATCAGAAACAATGGTCTATCAGGTGCTGCCGCACAGCACGTCCCTCATGGGCATCGCCACCTGCATGACCTGCAGCCCCCTCTCCTCCATCCTCATCCCCGTCATCATCCTCAGACGGTGGTCGCAGTTCTATGTCAGGGGGCATTGGCACATTCCGTCTGATACACATATTGTGAAGCATGACACATGCCATGGTGATCTTGGCCACCTTCTCATGCCCGTACAGGAGTGCCCCGCCCGACCTGCTGAGGCACCGGAAGCGTTCCTTCAATAGGCCGAATGTCTGCTCGATCACCACGCGGGTACGGGTGTGTGCATGATTGTAGTCCTCTTCGTGCCTGTTCTGTGGGTTCCGCACAGGGGTAAGGAGCCACCTCTTCAGGGGATAACCTGCATCACCTGCATGGGTGCAACAATGGGTATGTGTAAGTGTCTACATAATGTGGAGCGTGCACATATCACACAAACAAACATTGCATATTCAATGACATCCACAGATCCAAGCACGCATGGCAATCAGGGTAACTGCAATGTGGGAAGGTGAGGTGGTCCTTGCAAGTGGACATGCACCATGCATGCATTCGGCAGGGATTGCCATGTCCCGCCTGAGTTTAAGTGATTTGTGTTTCCTGGCCCTGGCAACGTTAGTGCCACACTGCTAGTACACTGCCATTCCTTAGTTGATGTCCCCATGCTGTTTGATGGCAATTCAGTGTTGGGGTACGGGAGTGCCTCACCACAATGGCTACAGGGGATCCATTTGTATGCACTCATGTGCGCGGACCATTTCTGATGTTGTTCAGCGTACATTTCAGTTGTGATTTTGATATGCATGTTGCTGATTTGTGTAATGGGGGGAATGGTGTGTTGTGCGGTGTGCATGTTGTTTGGAATGGCCTGTTTGGCGTAATGGATTGATATGTTTGTCGTGGCACTCACTTCCAGCATGTGGTTTTGTCTCTGGTCCATTGTGGGCTGCCTCACTGTACAGTGATGCAAATATGTATGTCCATTCTTCTCATGACACCAGTTCACGCCCAGTTGGAGTATGCATCTCCCCCCCCCCATTCACGCCCAGTTGGAGTATGCATCTCCCCCCCCCATTCACGCCCAGTTGGAGTATGCATCTCCCCCCCCACTCACAATCCACATCACACTGACATGTGGTCGGCCTGCTACTCACCAAGTAGCCACGAACGTTGTCCAGCATGTCGCTCCATGTATCGTGGTATTGTCGAGTTCCGCAGGACCATTGCATCATGGGTTGAACCGGGATATCGGGCACAGCAATGTGTGATGATCTTGTTGGAGTCACATACCATTTGGACGTTGATGGAGTGGTATAGCTTTCTGTTACGGTACACTGCCTCATTGGCATGTGGGACCACCAGTTCTACATGGGTACAGTCGATGGCCCTGATGCAACTTGGGATGCCTGCCAGTGAATGGAAGCCAACTTTGGTGTTGGAGAACTCCTGGGCAGTCCGTGGCATGTATATGTGTTGACTTGTGTGCTTCAGGAGGGCATCGAGCACCTGGTTCAGTGTGCGTGAGAATACTGGTTGTGATATGCCATGCATCTGACCTACCGTATGCTGGTAGGTGCCTGTGGCCAAGAAGTGGAGCACTGTTACTACCTTCAGTAGAGGGGGGATGGCAGTACGGATGTCAATGAGACTCACAATGTCGTTGTATATCATGTCTACTATGGTGGTGATGGTATCCCAGTCCAGACGGTACAGGGTGTGTATCTGCTCAGGGGTTAGGTTGACTGGACTGGCTCTGATCCTGGGAATTGGTGGCTGCCTCTGTGGTATCACTAGGTGCACTGGTGGTGCTTGCTGCGCCTGTCTTGCCCTCCTCCTCCTCCTCCTCCTCCTGCGTCTCCTCTGTGCTGCCTGTTGTTGTAGCTGCTGCACTGCAATCATGTCCTCTAGCCCATGTAATGCTGCTAGTATTGCATCCATCTTGGTGTGGGAATGGGTGTGGGGAGGGGTGTGGTGTGCTCTTTTGTGCTGCCAGTCTCCATTGCCTCCACCTGTGCTGATTTTGTCCACCTGTGGCAGGTGGGAACTCTGCTGTGCTCTTTTAACGTGTGGTTCGCAATGCCGGTATTAGCGCCTTGCCGGTAAGGGTTCTTTGGGTCTACTACATGCCGGTATTGCCATGTACGCATGGCTCGTGATGCCGTGATATTAGCGCTATGCCGCTATTTCCGGTCTGAGGGGGCGCGCGCTCACGGACTTGCCGCTAATAGTGCCACCGTACTTAGCGGTGCCGCTAATAGCGGTATGTCCGGTTCGTGATTGGGGAGGGGATTTACCGATACCGGTAATCCCTTACCGGTAACGGTATGTCCCTACCGCCTACCGTGTAATGAGGCCCATAGACTTACCTAAAGTTAGACAAGCCTTGCAATATCTAAAAGACAATAATGAATACTACAAAGAAATAAATATTGAAGAAAACCTAAGGGAAACAACTGAAATAATTCAAGAGTCCCCAGAATCTGGTCAATTTGAACTTCTAGATCCTGCTAAAGTATCCAATATTTTAGACCATTATACAATTCATCCATTACACTCTAATGACACCATAGATGATGCACTAGAAATGTACCAAATGCGAAAAACCAAAGGATCACCAATCAGCATATGGGAAAAAGGTATAGAAGCACATGCTTTTCCCTACTCTTTCCTACTGGCAATGGAGGAAGGTACGATGATAGACCCACTCAGATAACAGCATCAGAATACCACTCATTACGAATGTATTCTGAAGATCCCAGATTTAGACAAAATGTGGAATACATATTCCACCTACTCTTTGAAAGTGAACTAGCAACTCTATGTAACAGAGTTGCACACACATTGAAATCAGAAACCCACTTTCAAAATATGTCAGCTAAGCGTGGCCCGGGCTCGAAATGCAGTCGTAATCCTTTTGAGCTCCCGGGCCGCCGGCAGAATCCTTCAAAATCCTGCGGATAGCTGAAACAGAAACGCCATCCAGACGCATTAAATGAGAGCTGATAACTACAGCTACGACCTCCTGAAGTTTCAGAACAGTGCATGAATCAGATCCGAAGAAAATCTATGAGCAAAAATATGGGTGCTGGCGCCGACAAGAACCCAAGATGGCCGCCGCGTGATAAGTGAAACAAACGCTCAACACGGACTGATTACCCCGAAGGTGGATAAAGCGAGGCATCGGAGGCCAACGAGACATGCGCGAGCCCCTGTCAGCCGCTTGCCTCGTCAACATCCAAGAAGACAGCAGCAGAGGTGGTCGAGGCCACACGAGAATAGCGGGTCCCTGCCTGCAGATCCAGCAGCCCCGCCACGGATACGAGCGGACGTGCCCTCATCTCCCTTCTCAGTGACTGCACCAAGACACGGGGAGCGGAGCGGAACCCGGAGATCACAGCCTCGAGCGCAGACGAGCAGCGTCACGGCATCACCGCCTCCCGAACTGAAACGACCAATCGCGGGCGTTCCGTTCATCGTTGAGCGCCTGCTGACATCCTACAGCTCACGTAGGTAAGGAGAAGGGAAGGAGGGGGACGCGACTTAACACTGGAGGCACTGTGAACAAACTGGGACCCCCAAAACAGTGGAGTGGGTGGAAGGGCGGACCCTGACTCCAGGGCGAGATGAGAGAGGTCGAATAGACTCTGGAACTGACCTAATGGGGAAGAGATAGGCCCCACACCCAGAGTGATTGACTGAGACACCCCCCAGGCAACACGTGTGACTCCAACACGGGGGGAGAAGAAAGCTGAGATCCCATTAGCAGCCTGGCAAGCAAAGACACCCACTGCAGTGCCATACATACTGAACAGGGAGCCACACAGTACAACACGTGCCTGAGATAGCAACCTCCCAGCAAATATAATTAATACCGAACGGACCACCGCATAAGACGAAACGGAACATCAAAGTCCGATTCCCACTCAATAACAGCTCTCAAAATGGGCAAAGACAAGACAACAACAAAGAAAGTGGGCAACCAGAGCACTATGGAGCAATTCACAACTGCCACCCTGTCCCAGCCAATGGAACCAGATAGACCGGAAGACATACAAAACCCAGAAGAAACTCTCTCCCTGAGAGACGTGATGACCGCCATTGCCAATTCACGGACCTCAATGGAAGTCAAAATGGACAGCATATCGACAGAAGTTTCCCTATTGAGGCATGACCTTCAGAAGTTCTCATCCCGCACCGGAGAGGCCGAGACCCGCATATCGGTTGCGGAGGACGAATTGAGAGGTATGGGCCAGCAAATGAACAGAGCGCTAGAACGTATTAAAGTACTGGAAAGCAGGGTGGAGGAAGGAGAAGGTAGGTCAAGAAGAAATAACATCCGCATTCTTGGGCTGCCAGAAAAAGCTGAAGGAGACAGCATGGAACTCTTCCTGGAACAATGGATTGTCGACTTGTTTGCCCCTAAGACCCTGTCATCGCTATTCTCAATAGAAAGAGCACACCGAGTTCCAACAGGTATCCCAATACCTGGAAAACAACCAAGAACTGTAGTAGCAAAGATTCTTAACTACAGAGATCGGGATGCAGTGCTGCAGATGGCCAGATCAAAAGGAGAGATAACATACAACGGCTCCAGGATTGGTTTCTTTCCAGACTTCACCAAGGAGGTGCAGAAGATGAGGCAGTCCTTTGACCCCCTAAAAAAGCGTCTACAGACACTAAATGTAAAATATGGCCTCCTATTCCCTGCGCAACTGAAGATATACCACAACGGCACCACAACACAATTTACTGATCCCAGAGAGGCATGGACCTGGGCTGAAAGAAATCTGAAGGGGGAATGGAATCCACACAGACGGCATGAAACAAGAAGGAACAGGTCGTGCCAAAATGAACCACCAGACGGACCAGACCACCAAGAACAGGGAGAGATACCCCAGAGAGAAGATGAATAACTACAACAATAGATGAAACGTAACTTGCCCAGCAAAAACAGTATCCGGAAAGTAAATGCTGGCGGCCCGCCGACCAGCACGACACGATCCCCCACAGCAGCAAGTGCATACGGAAGTAAACTCAGACCAAAGAGACCTAAGCACTCAAAATTTGTTAGACTAGACAAATGTTTTGTTTAATGGGCGACAGATGCTTCATTTGGGGAAGGAGTATGGGGAGGGGGAACCGGGAGTTACACAGGTATCCAAATGACACCTGGTCCATGAGGACCACTTCGAACATGACATACTTGAAGATGACAAGATTCAATCACCTGCATATGACAAAGAACGCAGTGAACAATGGCTACAGCTGGACATAGGAAAAAAAAGCTTGCCTTCATGACATGGAACGTGAATGGCCTGGGAAATAGCATAAAGAGAAGACTAGTAACACAATACATCAATCGACATGATCCGTATATAGTGATGCTTACGGAAACACACCTAGCGGGCATGAACTGCCAATTCTTCAAGAGAACAAAGTACAGAACAGCAATCCACGCAGGCTTCTCCATGGGCTCGAGAGGTGTGTTGATACTGATAAACAAAAGAACCCTGATAGACATAACAAAGGTAATTCAAGACCCGGGGGGCAGATTTGTGTTTATGCATGGCACATTATGGAACCAAACCATAGCTACAATGGCAATCTATTCACCCCCAGCACTAATGGCACTCCTAATTGAAGAAATCACGCCGATAATAGTGAACAACCCAGCGGATACACTGGTGATGGGCGGGGACTTCAATGAGGTGGTGAGCAACACTGAGGATCGCACACATCAAAGAGGAAGGAATCCGTCGAGACCGACCAAGCTGGCCAGCTTTGCATCAGCACTGGGCCTGAAAGACGCATGGAGGGACCTCCATCCAGACGAGAAACAATTCTCTTTCCACTCGGGTGCACACGGGTCGATGTCCAGGATAGACTACTTCTTCCTCCCTGGTGTAAATGTGCACAAAGTAGTTGAGGCAACTCTGCAGCCCGAGGGATATCGGACCACTCCCCACTTACGATGCTGCTCAAGACAGAAAGACCACAACCCCCACCGAGGTGGCGATTGAATGCATACTACCTAGGATTTCCAGAACTGACGGAGAAAATCCAAGAATCGACCGCAACGTACTTTGAACTAAATCACGACTCTGTGGACGATGCTGGAATAGTATGGGAAGCATATAAGGCAACTCTAAGGGGTGAAATCCTGAGCTGGACTTCAGCACACAAAAAATCACACCGGCGAGAAGTGGAAGAAGCAGAAGCAGACGTGAGACGTGCTGAGGAGAACCTCATGAGATCAGGAGCGGCAGATGACAATACAGCTCTACATGTGGCACAAAAAAAACTATACAACGTGGTGCTGACATGCGCAAAACAGGCGCACTGAACTACACGTGCAAGGATATATGAAACAGGAGACAAAGCCAGCAAAATGCTGGCATGGCTGGAAAGGAGAGAGGAAAGCCACCTCCAGGTGCGTCGGATAGGCATCACAAACACTGAATGGGTCTCGACGGACTCCGGCATAGCGGAGGCCTTTGCGTCCTACTATGAAAGTCTATACGCCCCACCGACGATTCCGCTGGACCCCACCACATTGGACACAGTGACCATCCCAGCACTGAACGAAACCCAGAGGCTGAATCTTGAAGCCGCAATAACGGAGGAGTAATTGACGACAGCCATCTCCCAGCTTCAGAATGGGAAAACCCCAGGGCCCAATGGCCTTCCAGTAGAAATATGGAAGAAAATTGGCACCGGAGAAGTGGTGCCACATATGCTTAAAATGTTCTTACAGGCAAAGGAAAAGGGCATCTTACCACTGGACCTAAGGAAAGCCAACATAGTAGTGATACACAAAGAAGGCAAACCTCCAGACGCATGCAGCTTGTACCGCCCAATCTCTCTTATTAACACCGAAGCCAAAATACTGGCAAAAATACTGGCCAACAGATTGCAAACAGTGATACCCTCCCTGGTCCACCCGGACCAATGCGGCTTCATGCCACAAAGATCCACGCAAATGAATATCCACAGACTACACTCTGCCATTGAAAGATCACCCACCCTACAGGACCCATTAGCCCTGCTAACTATCGACTTTGAGAAGGCCTTCGATTCAGTCCATTGGGAGGCCCTGTGGCTCATCATGGGCAGAATGGGATTTGGGAGCAATTCACAAACTGTGTCAAACTCCTATACAATGCCCCGATAGCTGAAATTAGAGTCAACGGCTGGTCCTCACGAACCATAGAACTTGGGAAGGGCCCCAGACAGGGATGTCCCCTCTCCGCAATGCTATTTGCACTCGCAATTGAACCCCTAGCGATAATGCTAAGAGAGTCCCCGGACTGGAAAGGGTTCCAATGGGCACAGAACTGGGAGGACAAGGTGTCCTTATATGCAGATGATCTCCTAATCTACCTCAGTGACCCAGCAGTCTCCTGTCCCATTGTAACGAATATACTAAACACATATGGAACCTTTGGCGGGTTAAGGGTAAACTAGGATAAATCCCTGATTTTTCCAATAAAGGGTCTCGATGCAGCAACTCTAGATAACAGCCCATTTAAGACCGAGAAAGAACATTTCCGATATCTAGGGATACAAATCTCAACAGACCTAACACAGTTTATAGGGAAAAACCTGCACCCTGTAAGGGATAGATTCATAAATGACGTGAAGCACTGGATGACCCTTCCGCTCACCCTACTGGGAAGAGCCGCCCTATTCAAGATGTTGGCCCTCCCCCAATTTCTATATGTTCTGTTCAAGATAGAATTCCAAAAAATAGATGAATCACTCAGGAAACTGCTATGGGGACGGGGGCATCCACAAATTGCTCTTAAAACCCTACAGCACTCAATATGGGAGGGAGGAATCGGTCTTCCACACCTACAGACGTATTACTGGGCAGCCCAAATGTCAGTGGTGAATGATATCCTGCATGCCGATCCAATGATACCACACAACAGAGCAGACACCCAGACGGACCATGGAATCACCCCGCTAGAAAGCCTCTATCAAAACAAAACCCGACAAGCCACACCCACAATGGTGGCTCAGAGAACACAGATTTGGATAGATGCGCATAAATACCTGGGATGGGAGGGTAAGATCACATTGAAACAACCTCTGTGGTGTAATAAACACCTCCCGGACCTTAAAGAAATTCCCAAATGGGTAGCCTGGGAGGAGGCGGGGATACAGACACTAGAAGATTTGGTACAGGATGGAGAAATCAAGACATTCCAAGTCCTGAAAGACGAATTCAATCTTTCCATCACGGAGCACTTCCACTACATACAGATAAGACATGCACTCACTGCAAGCGAAATAGACCTACCGAATGTACCAAAATGCACCCCGATTGAGAGGATCATAGTGATGGAACGAATTGGGCACAAAGTAACATCCACAATGTACAATGCCATCAATTCATTTGCCACGAAGGAGCTCATAGAACTTAAAGAAAAATGGGAAAGAGACGTGGGTCAAATACAAGCAGAGGACTGGACAGTGGCACTATGTACCCCCGAGAATCAGCAATCTCAGCCAGAATCAGGCTGGTCCAGCTTAAAATCCTACACATGATTCACTATCCCAGAGAAGCCTTGTACCAATGGGGAAGGGCGATGGACCCCAACTGCCTAAGATGTCACCACCTGAGAGGAACCTTCTTCCTCATTTTATGGGAATGCCTGCGGATACAGGACTTTTGGCAACAATGCTGGAATAGACTGTCAACAGTACTTGGCCGCGAAATACCGATGGACCCAAAACTCCTGATACTGGGAATAGATGCAGATATAGAGCTATCCAGATTTGAAAAACTCATGTTTGCAACAACCACTAGTCTTGCAAAAAGAAATATAGCTCACTTATGGGGCTCAGCCACACCGCCGCAATATGCCAAATGGGTAACGGACGTGGACATATGTGTCCCAATGGAAGCAAGAGTGTACACTACAAGGGGATGCCGAGAGAAAGCGGCCAAGATATGGCAAAGATGGGAGGACAACTGAAGGCAAACAAGGAAGAGCCATGGGGACACTGAGCGCCGAGCAGTGAACTGATACAAGCCATCGAAACGAACTCAAGAAATATCAGATGTTACAACCTCACAATATATGCAAACATAAACCAGATGCCAGGAAGAAGTGTTTACCTGTGTGTTTAGATGTTTGAATGTTTGAATATTTAAGTGTAGTGACCAAATGTCAACTACCTTACGTTGTGGTGTTTGTTTGTACCTACAAAACAATAAAAAATATTTTATAAAAAAAAAAATATGTCAGCTACTCAATTAATATAAAAAATGCAAGAAAAAGATGAGGTTTTACAATCAAGCATTACAAATCTCTTAGCAAACATGCGTGGTACGAAAGAGTACTGGTTCCGATGTGACGGAGATGTACGTTGTATGATAAGAAACCTTGGCCCACCCACTTGGTTTGTTACATTAAGTTGTGCAGAATATGCATGGGAAGATTTACATGACTTCCTACGCATATCAAACAAAAACAAAACAAACATAGATATACTAACACCTGGACAACTTTGCTCTCTAGATCCTGTTAATGTTTCAAGATATGTCCATCATTGTTTCATTGCTATGCTACACTTTATTTGTAATAAAACTGTCCCTCCCCTCAGAGAAGTGCAACACTTCTTTTGGAGAAAAGAATACCAAGCCAGAGGAGCACCACATATCCACATGCTTTTATGGATTAAAGATGCTCCTAAATTTGGTCAAGACAGTGATGCCACTGTTTTACAGTTTATCGAAAAATATGTCACTTCTGAAATTCCATCGGATGCAAAAAATAGTGATCTTCATGCTCAAATTGTACAATTTTAAAGACACAAATGTGGCAAATATTGTTGTCGCAAATACAAAAACAAAGGGAAATACTACACCAACTGCCACTTTACTTTACCTAGACCAGTTACAGAAACAGGTGAAGTGCACAACTTCATGTCTTCAGTTAGACATAGTGTTAAAGGTAATTCACCTAACAACACATATTACGTAAAAAGAACAGAATAATACAAATATATCAATGATTACAATGCAATTATTGCCCTCTTATGGAATGCAAACATAGATGTGCAGTACATTGCAGACAATTCCACTGCAGTTGCACGATATGTTACAGCCTACTTAACAAAAGCAGAAAAAACAGAGCTTCAAGAACTCTGGAATGACCTATCATCGAACAAAACACTATCTCAGAAATTGTATAGCTTAGGCATAAAATTGCTCTCTTATAGATAATGTGGCTCCTATGAAGCTGCAGATCGTTTAACCGGTACTGCTTTGTATGGAAAATCTGAAAATATAGTATGGCTAAGTCTTGGTCCTGCTAAATCTAGAAAAAGAGTGCTCAAATCATAAGATGAAATAGAAACAATAGCCGAAAATGATCCCAACAGCCAAGACATGAAAAACAATTTACTAGACACATACTACCCGAACAGGAGTACCACTTTGGAAACAATGTGTCTATACCACATAGCCCAAAACTTCACATACAAAAATAATATAAAACCTGATGAAAAAAAGGTAGATATAGAGTGACAGATTGTGAAGGCAGCTTAGTGAAACTTACCAAATGAAGCTTAATTAATCATATCAAATTGTCATTAAAAACTCCTCAACATAAAGAACTATATTACATGTCCCTGCTACAACTTTTTAAACCATGGAGAAAAGAAGAAGAGATACTAGAAAACCATGACTCCTATGAAGACGCTTTCAAAGCAAATGAAAGCACTATCACTGATATAAACTTTACACAGTACCAAAACAATGTTGCAGAATGAACAGCAACACGAAGAAGATCTCCAATCCCAACTAGATAAGGACACTCCCGACAGTAGTCAACCTTCTGTAATACGAAGTCAAGAACCACTGTGACAGCCACTAAAAGCAAATGAGGCAGAATTAGCTATGACAGAAGTAGAGAACACCATGTGTTACTATGATAAAGATACAAAAGATTTAACTGTACTACATCAAAACTGAACAAAGAGCAGCGTACCATTTTTCAAGAAGTAACAAAAGAAATTGCACATGCTGTGCAACATGAAAATAAAGAATGTACCTGCCAAAATTACAAACCTATACTACTATACGTCAGTGGTGAAGCAGGTTCAGGCAAAACATTCTTAATCAAAATCATCAGCAATTTCCTTCAACAAATGACAAACAATAAACTGTCAGCTGTTGTAACTGCCCCCACAGGTTTAGCTGCCTACAACATAGGCGGTGTCACTTTGCACCGATTACTACTCCTTCCAGTAGAACACCAAAACAAATTAGAATGTTACAAACTTTCTATAGAAGCTGCAATGGAACTATGCAGAGTGTTAAAACAAATATAAATGCTACTTATAGATGAAGTGAGCTTGGTCTCCAACCTAATGTTGGCTTTTATTCACCTCAGATTGCAAGAAGTACTTAAAACCAACTATGAAGACCTCTTTGGAGGAAAACACATTATTGTTTTCGGAGATCTTCTTCAATTCACACCAGTAAAAGGTGAACCTATTTTTAAAACCTCAGGACACAAACTCTGCCATAAAACTGTTGGCAGCATAGGAAATGTCAACCTTTGGCAACATTTCCAATACAGAGCATTAATAGAAAACATGAGCCAATCTGCAGACCTCACTTACGCCAACATGTTAAAAAGTATTAGCGTTGGTGTACTATCTCAAGAAGCACAAGCAATATTAAAAACCTGGCACGTCCATGCACTTTATGGCCATAACTCATGTTCTACTGATGTTATGGAACAATTAGCACACACAAATGTCAATTGTATATCCTTAATGCCAACTCTTGCAAGCTGTTCCAAATTCAATGAAACAATGTTGAAAAAAGAAATGCAACCAATAATTGAAATTTGCTCCACAGACAAACTGGACGTACATGGCACACACTACCCATGTGTCAACAAGCCACAACAAGACTAAATACCTTAGAAAATTCTATCTCCAACACAGCCGGTTTGGAGAAAATATAAAAATTATCCTCAAACTGTAGAGTAATGCTTAAACGGAACCTTGACGTGGAGCAAGGACTTGTTAATGGAGCACTGGGTACAGTTGTTGGCTTTCAAACATACCCACGTGACAACAACATTCAGTTTGTCAATATTCTCTTTGACAAACTTTCAGAAGTAAAAAGGATAGGTCGCTCAACAGCTCGATTCCTTCTCTTTAAAGACATGTATGTACACAGAGAACAATTTTCTCTAACTCTAGCATCCGCAGTCACCATTCACAAATCACAAGGTCTTACCCTAGACAAAGCATTGATAGATATTGGGAACACAGTCTTTAAAGAAGCCATGAGCTACGTAGCACTATCACGCTTATGTACACTTGATGGTCTGTTTCTAATCAACTTTGATGCAACTAAAGTAAATGCTGATATTCCTTGCATTTTAGAATACAATAAACTACGTTCACTATACACCCCCCATCTAAAAACATATCCTGTTCGACAAAAAGGAAAACGTTGTAAAAGAAAACTAATTCAAACAGAAATGCAACAGGATCTCACTGCAAATCCCCCAAAGAGAGTAAAAAAAACTAATACTTCTTCAATTACCACAACCAACGAAGAACCTATTACTCAAAGTAACTCAGGAACTTCTTCAAAGAAGCAACACACACTCCGAAATTTTAAATTTCATACATGTGGAAACATACATGCACTCTCTGCAACAATGTCGCACAGGAACAAATCCCTAATGAGCGCTTCACATATGTATCCATACCTCATTGTGAATCCGTTCCATTTCAGCAACTTGTACAAAATGCAAACCATGTCACTACCTGCAATTCAGGTAATCGCTTCACCTTACGAATACAAACACATAGTAAATAAGTAATGCTAATGCTTCTACGTTACAATGCAGATGGAACCAAAAACAACTGCAAGCTGACTGGATTCACACATGGTCAAGTATCACTTGGTAAGAAAACCTTCACAACAATAGGTATAATCTACCACGCAGGGGCCACAACCAATGCAGGTCACTACACTGCATATATAAAAAAGAAATGTGGATGGTTCGAATGTAATGTTAGTACCATTACTCTAAAGCAGAGATTACCAGCAAATCTTACAAACGTTTATTTATTCTTCTTAAAACCAAAATTTAATAACTAATCTGTACTTAAACATTAACAAAACTTCGAATAAAAAACTATAAACTGTTAGAATACGCCAACAGGTATCTAACTGCCCCAAGATTCTATAATAATCAAACAGATAAATGAATAACAGGAAATTATAACAAGATATAAACAGTTAGAATAAACGAACAGGTATCTAACTGCCCCAAGATTTTGCAACAACCAAACAGATAAATCAATACCATTAAATTATAACAAAAAATAGACAGAATACGCCAACAGGTATCTAACTGCTCCAAAAATCTGCAACAAGCCAACAGACCATTAGCCAGAAACAACAAGTGAACACTGAAAACAAACAAACAAGCAGACTGTAGCATAATAAAAAAAGGTTTTATTTAATCCGACATGAATTTTATTTCCCACAGACCCAATGATTTGAAAAACAAACACAGAAACTGAGCAAATTGCACAGTACACTGGTTTGTAAACTACTAAATATGAGGGTCGAGAAAAAGCTGAAATGTCTATTATGCAATGTAATAAGTCTTTATAAAATACATACACTAACATGCTCTTTTCTTTTATCACAGAAATTGAAAAAGAAGATGTGCTCCTGTTATCCAACTCATGAAAAAAATATATCCAATCTCAAAAAATCAAACAGTAAGTATATTCTAATAGAGCACATAAATACTGCTGGATAACAGAACCATTGAAGCAAACATCTAACCATACACCACAAAACAAAATGTTTACTTCCATGGATATGTTATACTGCAGTGCTTGTTACCAAACTCTACAATCTTAATGACATGGCGCAGCCAAAACTTCACACACAAACTATACAAATCAAACAGTACACAAACTGTAAATTTGCAAATATTTGATAGATATTTGATTCTATGGGTGTGATCTATGGGTGTGATATGCTGTGGTGGTTGATATGCTGTGGTGGTTGAGCATGGCCTGCGGCCATGCTCTCAAGACTCTAGGCCCTGGCCACAACCACCGCAGCATATCACACCCATAGAATGAAACATTTTAACTGTCTATATGGGCCCACCCATATCACACCTTTTGCAAAGTTTGCTGAGAATTCATCCAGGGAGAGCAAAGTTATAACTTCAGTGCTTATAACTTCAGTCTTGGGTGCATGGCCTTTGCCCATGCACCCAAGACTTTAGGCCCTGTCCACAACCACCACAGCATATCACACCCATAGTGGCGTATAACTTTGGTGATTATAACTTCGGTCTTGGCCATGCACCCAAGACTCTAGGCCCTGGCGACAACCACCGCAGCATATCACACCCATGATGGCTTATAACTTCAGTGCTTATAACTTCGGTCTAGGGTGCATGGCCTTTGGCCATGCACTCAAGACTTTAGGCCCTGGCCATAATCACCGTAGCATATCACACCCATAGAATCAAACATTGTAACTGTGACATATAGGCAATTTTATGTGCGTGGACACCGCGCGTGTCCTTAGAACAGTTTCAACTTTCCTGCGGACAGCACGGACGGAAATACTGTCCTTAGGAAACCCCTCATTTTGACTAATTACGGACATCCCGAACAGCGCAGGCACGCCGAATACATCAGGAGCACCTGCCACCTAAACAAATATAGTATTTGACCCATCTCTTACTCCCCAAACCTCCCAAGCACTCTTGCACACCAAAACACTCCCCAAAACTGCATTTCGCCTCTGTTCGCCACCATGCTGTTGGCGGATCCAAGATAGGGGGCGCATCGGAACAATCTGACGGACTTCATGCTCTTCACCATCCAATCAGCGAACACGCCACATGGCCACGGACATGACGAGAGCCGATCAGCCAATCAGTGTCCTGTCCGCGGAGCGAACAGGGAAGTGTGACCGCGGAGCGGACATAGATATCACACATTTTTGTGACCTACTTTTTGATTTTTTTAAAAAAAAATACTGGACGGATTTTCACCAAATTTACAAAAGCATGCTTTTGGAACCAAGCCGCTGCTCCTGCCACATATTTGGTGAAAATCAGTTCAGTGGTTTGGGCTGTAGGTGTGCACAAAGTTTTTTCCCCATTCACACTACGGGAAAAAACGAATTTTTGGGATTCCTCCTATAACTTTGCCCCCCCTGGACCAAACCTCACCAAACTTTGCAAAAAAAAATTCAGAGTGGGCCATATACTTTTTTTGCAAAGTTTGGTGAGGATTCGTCCAGGGGCAAAGTTATAAGCCACCCAAAAAGTGCTCTTCCTATGGAAACAGCAACTTAACCATAACTACACAGCCACTCCAAACAATTAGTGTCACTTGTACACATACATTTAATTGTTTGACCTTCATAAGTAATTCATTTTATGTACTATCTTTTTATATGGCATTTGTGCATAGTACACTGTTGTTGTCTTCACATATAATAATAATCTAAGATGGGTTAAAAAAACCCATAGAAGAAAATCCATGATATACATGTACAGTTTCACAGAGTTCCTTGTGAAGGCTCTACATTCCCCAAAACAGGATAAATCAAATTAAGATGGGTGGTTAGTGGTCAACAGGGTGAGGGTAGTCTGGGTAGGGGCAGAGAAAGAGTGGGGGTAAGCAGTATCAATCAGGGAAAAGACGGTAAAGGGACAATGGTGGTTGAAAATGTGTTAGTAGGATCAGTGGGTAGGTATTGTAGGGTAGGTATTGTAAGGGTTAGGTAACATGGGTAAGGATAAACAGGAGGGAGTATGGTGGGTGGTTGGGGTAGAGAGGGTGGGGGTCGTTTTGGTGGATGTAGGGAAGGTAGGATAGTCATACAGGTAGAAACACTACCAATGGCCACAGTAATAAGTCCACAGTGATTATGACAGTATTTGCACTACAACGAAGTGACTGTTAAACTGTTCTATCACAGAGCGTGGGTACATCTGTCCTTATAAATCATCTACTACAGGTCCACTAGCATACTGTTGAAAATGCATACAGGAAGGCCCATGAGCACCACAAGCTGTGGATGCATGGGCCTCATTCATTACGTTACTGAGTATCTGCACCCCTTCCATCAGCACTTCCATTCACCATCCCCACACCTCCAACCAACATTAAAGCCACAACTTCTCTGAGTGGTACTTCAAATCCACCTGCTGCCATTCCACTGGCACTGAATGTTTAATGTCTGACAGAAGTGGTTTTATGACAATGTAGTTTCAGTTCCAAATCTGTCCCTGCTGCAGAAGAGGACTACAGCAATGAAAACATATACAGATAGAGATATACTAGATAGGGGTATACAGGGTGTGGATACAGTATATTGATAAGGGAAGCGATGGTAGGGGTACAATAAAGCTAGAGCATGTGTCAGTATAATGAATGGATGGGGATACTCAGAGTTAGATAAACGGGGTGATGATAAACAGGAGGGAGTATGGAGGGTGGTTGCAGTAAAGTGGTTGAGTCAACAGAGAAGGTGGGATACAAAACAGTCACACAGGTAGAAACACTACCCATGGCCACAATAATAAGTCTACAGTGATTATGTCAGAATTTAGCCTGCAAGGACATGACCCTTCAACTGTTCCATCACAGAGCTTGGGCACATCTGTCCTGATCAATCATCTACTATACGTCCTCTAGAATAATTTTGAAAATGCATATAGGAAGGCCCATAGCACCACAAGCTGAGGATGCATGCACCTCGATCATTATGTCTGCGAGTATCTGCACCACCTCCATCAACACCTCCATCCACCATCACAACAACTCCAACTAACATCGAAGCCACAACTTGTCCTACCGGTACCTCAAATCCACCTGCTGCCATTCCACCAGCACTTAATGTTTCAGTAATGACAATCCTATGCACTATATGCCACAATTGGATTGTCCTAGCTATGGCCATGGCCACAGTACTATCTGTCTGTAAAAAATAGTGCAGTATATGCACTATGATTGATGCAACATGTGTGCATAGTACACTGGTGTTCTCTCCACATATAGTAATCATTGGTTCATTAGGAAAAAATCCAAGGTGGATAAAAAAACATACGCTAACAAATCAATAAGGTAAATAGGTTGGAGTATAGTGGGTGGGGATACACTGAATGGGTACTGAATGGGCACGGGCACACAGGATGCAGTAGGGTGGGTAAGACTACAGAGGATGGAAATACAAAGGGTGGGGGAACAGAAACTAGGGTAGGGTGGCTGTGGTTAGAAAAGAGGGGATAAGATGAGTTTGATATAAAGAGTGACAGTATGGTGCACAGTGGTACAGAAGGTGAGGGTACAAAGCATGGGTAATGATACGGAAGCGTGATGGGGGTGGATGAACAAAGCTTCCATGCCCTGCAAAACGACTATGCAGACGGTGAAACAGCCATATAATTGGCTGGTGCAGTAGCCGTGGTTTTGGAGTAATGTTTAAAAATATATATATATATATATATATTTACATATGTATATATGCATGTTTTCAGTGCTCGCTGTAAGTTACATTTTAAAATATATAGAGTGTAAGAGATATTTCATGGTACAGGAGCACCACTCTCTTAAAGAAAGGTAAAACGTGCAATGCAAGCTGTGTCGGAAGAAACTACACAGGAAGCCATCCAACAAACCACCGTAGATTTCAGGGACATCCTTGCTCATCCAACACCACCTGGTAAGAGTACATTGTGATGATGTTGATGACGAGTACAGATAGGCCCATGAGAAATGCAAAATACAAACAACTCTTCTGAACTGTTCTTGTCTTCACTTATGAGAACCATTCAGTTATTGGGAAGAAAAACATGGTAGATTGAAAATAAAAAATAAAATGTGTCACTCAACTCCTTTACTTTTCCTCGTTGATTTTAAAATATATTTATCTGCAATATGCGCCATGAATTGGATTAATTGAATGTTCTCATTCAATGGGGATAGTTCACAAGAATACAAATGTTACTTGGATAGACTTGCAAGAAACTATGCTGGGTACCATCAAATGTCCCATCTCTGAGAAAACTGCAGGAAGGTGGAGGTACTTCACGGTGGAGGTGCAGTGAAAGTTTAGGACAAATACAAGCAAATAATCTTTACCCTCAGAAACCTGCATACAAAATGTAAGTTACATTTTAAAATATATAGAGTGTAAGAGATATTTCATGGTACAGGAGCACCACTCTCTTAAAGAAAGGTAAAACGTGCAATGCAAGCTGTGTCGGAAGAAACTACACAGGAAGCCATCCAACAAACCACCGTAGATTTCAGGGACATCCTTGCTCATCCAACACCACCTGGTAAGAGTACATTGTGATGATGTTGATGACGAGTACAGATAGGCCCATGAGAAATGCAAAATACAAACAACTCTTCTGAACTGTTCTTGTCTTCACTTATGAGAACCATTCAGTTATTGGGAAGAAAAACATGGTAGATTGAAAATAAAAAATAAAATGTGTCA
The DNA here is from genome assembly GCF_040938575.1 of Ambystoma mexicanum. NCBI lineage: Eukaryota > Metazoa > Chordata > Amphibia > Caudata > Ambystomatidae > Ambystoma > Ambystoma mexicanum. The sequence continues at coordinate 731,819,719 of NC_090927.1, forward strand.
CTCAACTCCTTTACTTTTCCTCGTTGATTTTAAAATATATTTATCTGCAATATGCGCCATGAATTGGATTAATTGAATGTTCTCATTCAATGGGGATAGTTCACAAGAATACAAATGTTACTTGGATAGACTTGCAAGAAACTATGCTGGGTGCCATCAAATGTCCCATCTCTGAGAAAACTGCAGGAAGGTGGAGGTACTTCACGGTGGAGGTGCAGTGAAAGTTTAGGACAAATACAAGCAAATAATCTTTACCCTCAGAAACCTGCATACAAATAGGGAAGTAGTTGAATGTAAATGCTGTTGATTTAAAGATCAATTTTTTAGTGAAAGTTAAAAAAAATACATCAAGTATTAGGAGCCTCACCATTTGTACCTTATTTACAAATGAGGACAAAGCAACAGCAAAACATTTCTAAAATTTGGTAAGAGTAGCTTTACTATGTTAGCACCACATGTAATCTCTTAGCAGTCCTTATAAAATAGTGTAGCTTTATATATAGAAAAACAATGCTACATTTTCAGGATACAAATTTTTAAGAGTATTATAATATTCAATAACATCTCAGTAAACCACTGACAATGCATAGATGTATGTTATGTTATGTTATGTTTTGTTGATTTGTACTGCACACCGCTACCACCCAATGGCAGTCTCCAGGCGCTTGTATAAGCAGCACTAACATTTTTCTAATACTGTAAAGTTAAAAAGAATGCATTTTCTAAACACTTTGATGGTGCAATAAACTGCCACTTAAACTGAGAAGGTGGAAAATAGTGGCAATATATGCCATCTGATAGCAGTGGTTAATATAGCTGGCACACACAACAAATAAACATTTAAGTATGTAAATATTTACTGACACTTATGTTCACATCAGCCACAAACTCAGCATGTGTACAGTATGACTTCTGCAATCAAAATGAGAAAAATGAACAAAATGGTGTCATTTATATTCATTTTTATATAATAAGCAAAGTACTAAAATGGCTGACACATTCCCACTGCAACCTATCCGAGACAAGTACACAAGTGCAACATTAACACCAACCAATTACAAACACCGAAATACATAGACCCCCCCCCAGAAGCATCTTTGATAGCTGTGGCTATTCAAACACGGCTAAAAATATTGTCTTGTAACCACGGATACATGCACATTTTTCACTAGCTCAAAAACAAACCTCGCCGACCTTTAAAAGTTCAAATAAGACAAGGGTAAACCTGACATCCACATAATATAATTATTGCACAGACATTGTATGCCTCAATACACGTGGCTATGAATATAGCCACGTGTAAAACCGCAGCCCATCAACCGATGGGATACATTAACGCGCCTACATACAACTGCCCATGTACTGTATACACACAGATATAGTAACAACCCATGGTTGAGGGGGTAGGGGATCGTGAGGGAGACACGGGGGATGAGCGGCGGGTGGGGGATCGTGAGTGAGATACAGGGGATGAGCGGGGTAGGGGGATCGTGAAGGAGACACGGGGGATGAGCGGGGGTGGGGGGATCGTGAGGGAGATACAGGGCATGAGCAGGGGATGGGGGAACAGGGGAGACACGGGCATGAGCAAGGGGTGGGGGAACAGGGGAGACACGGGGCATGAGCGGGGGGTGGGGGAGAACTGGAGGAAAACACGGACACAAGCTTAGTGTGCAGGCAGCAGATCCCGCTCCTCAGCCCTCCGCAGGCCACCGTGTGCCGAAGGCGTGAGCGGGGGCTGGAGGAACAGGGGAGGCACAGGGCATGAGCGGGGGCGGGGGGACAGGAAGGAGACACGGGGCATGAGCCGGGGGTGGGGGGAACGAGAGGAAGACACGGGCATGAGCGGGGGTGGGGGGAACGGGAGGAAGACATGGGCATGACCTTACTAGCATGCGGCAGATCCCGCTCCTCGGGATAAACAAAGATGGCGGGTGTCTTTCAAAATACGACGCACTGCACGCTGCACCGCAGCCAATGGGAAAGCACGTAACATGTCCGCAGACACCACGCAAACCGCTTGCCCAATCCCTGTCCTGTCCGCGGAGCGAACAGGGAAGTGTGTCTGCGAAATGGACATAGATATCACTAATTTTTTCTGACCCTACTTTTTGGTCATTTTTTAAAAAACTACTGGACGGATTTTCACCAAATTTGCAATGCTTTCGGGACCATGCCGCTGCTCCTGGTCCAAATTTGGTGAAAATCCGTCCAGCGGTTTGAGCTGTAGGCGTGAGCAAAGTTTTTTTCCCATTCAATCTATGGGGAAAAAAATGTTTTGGGACCCCCCCCTATAGCTTTGCCCCCCCTGCACCAAACCTCACCAAACTTTGCAAAACATTTCAGAGTGGGCCATATACTTCTTTTTACAAAGTTTGGTGTGGATTTGTCCAGGGGGAGTGAAGTTATAAGCCGCCCAAAAAGTGTTCTTCCTATGGAAACAGCACCTTAACCATAACTACATGGCCACGTAATGTACATATGTATGGGCAGTAGTCTTGTACATATTTATTTTAAAACATTAAGTGTAGTCTTTCTACACAGTTACTGTAACACTTTAATAGCTATTCATAAACAGTACATATACATGTAAATACTTAAAACATTTAAGTACATATGCAAACACATTTTTTGTAACGATAGGTTTATTTGAGGGAGAATGTGGTTGCACAATAGCTTTTTATTTTACGTTCTAGACATAAAACATTCTTTTGTTTAGCCGAATTGTCTGTATTATTGTTACTTATGTATGAAATAACAAAACCCTTGAAGTTCAAGGAAAACACTTTAGTTGCAAGGATGTTAAGGTGAGAACTTAATGCAACAAAACCCTGGAATTCAGCTAAAGCCACCTTAACTTCTCACCCCCTGTTACTCAGCCTATGACCACAGTGCTGACATCAAAGATCGCATCACTGATGACATCACTAATTATATTTCAACAGTAACTGGCATTAAGCGTGGCCTTCAGCCATGGTCAGTGTGCATTGCTAAATATATTTTAACACATGAATGGGTACTACATGAATGGGTACTGGTCATGGCCTTCAGCTATGGACAGTGGTCACAACCTTCACCCATGTGCACTAACAGGCTACCAAACATAGAATTTTGCCAACCAGAGATTTTTGCCTTTACCAGTGGATACAGCTTTGAACCGGATTAGGCACTAGCCATGAACTTTGCACAATAGTGGCCACTGGCCACAATCTTTGGCTGTGCCCACTATTTATTCTAACATATAAATGGACCACTATCCATGGCCTTTGACCTTGAGCAGTTTGTACATCTTTCGTCCATATCCACTGTATATTTTAAAATAATAAATTCCAATAAGCGATGACCTTCGGCCGTACCCGCTGTGTTTTACACAGCGCTAACCAGCACTAGTAATGGCTTTCAACTGTGCCTACTATATATTATATACACTAACCAGCCACTAGCCATGGTCTTGAACACAATAATAGCCAGTGGCCACTGCCTTTGGCTGTGCCAACTGTATATTCTGACATATTAATGGGCACTACCTATGGCCTTTAGCCATGGCCACTGACTACAGCTTTCAACGTTGCCCACTGTATATTTTAAAACGTGGTGGCCTACTAGGCATGGCTTTTAACCATACACATTGGTATTTTTAAACACAAACCGACCATCAGCTATGGCCTTTGGAGCTGGCAAGTGACCCCAGTCTTTTTCATGGCCAAGTCTACAGCCTAAATTGTTATTAAGGTAATACAAGTTTCCATGCGCTAATTTATAAATGATATTATTTCTTATTCCATTATTCATGTAATCAGTTATATACAATGCAATTAGTGTTGTCACCAGTGATGGCATCAGTGATGTGATTTGTAATTTCATCTTTGTTCTCATACAACATGCAATTAGTGATGCCATCAGTGATGTGATCTGTGATGTCACAATTGTGCTCATAGGCTGCACAGCACGGGATACGAAGTTAAGGTGGCTTCAGCCGAATTTCCAGGGTTTTGTTGCATTAAGTTCTCACCTTAACGTCCTTGAAACTAAAGTTTTTCCCTTCAATATATATATATATATATATATATATATATATATATATATATATATATATATATATACACCAAAGTGGTGTGGTAGGGGTGTAACCTTGCATCCTGGCTGCAATCAGCTCACAGTCCAGAGATGTTCTCCTCCAAGCGTGCTTTTGTGCCTCACCAATCATCAGTGAGGCAGATCTGATTCAGGTTTAACAGATCCTACTGTAGTACTAGTATCTGGATGTTACAGCAAGTGCTTCTGGTTTCTTTAGTTTAGAGCCAGCCGGAATACAACTCTCTCCCAGTATTTAATGGTGACATCACTAATTACACCATACATGATATCACTGATGGCATCACTAATGACATTGTACACAACATCATTGATGAGATCAATAATTACATCATATATAACATTTACTGATTATATGAGATATTTTGCCCCCTTTCGATACATATTTTAATAAATTACACTTAATAATATCAACATGACATTGAACAATACAGTCATACAAGTATCTTATGATTACGGGTGGAGAATGCATTTGTAGTACCTATCAATTTATAAAATGTGTAACATTATACACATTATTTGAATTTCATATATTTGTAAGCAATTACAATACTTAATTGCAGGAAAAGTACCTGATCCAGTTAATTCTTTTCCAAATATTACAAAGATAATATAATAGGTAGATGAAGTAGTAAAAAGAATAAGAAGAATAAATAGAATTGGAAACATGCTTAATAGTAAGTGCTATAAAAATAATCCATGTTCACACTTAAATCGGCAATTCTCCTTACCATAATAACATTAAATTAAAACATTTTATTCTAGATGACAAGTTGTATAAACAATATTCTCATGCAAAAGAAAGTATGCGCCGTGGTGCGTTGTCATAGTATAGAATCTACACATTGAAAGTTTGGTTAACATACCCAAAACATCATTTAGCAATACTACATAATTTATAGAAATAAATTGAATTTTAGAAAGTAAATATTCAATTATAGACATAACAATTGTATTGCTAATATTCTTAGTCATTTTTTTTGAAAATAAATGATTAATTCTTAAACAAATATAACTGATTTCCTTCCAGTGTAGAATACATGTGTACTAATCTTGTTTGTAATAATGGCAGTATGTATTTACAATTGGATACTGCAATGTACTGTGTAAGTGTGAAATATATACCTATATGGTATATAACAAAGAAGAGTTGTCATATTTCAAAATGTAATGAATCAAACCAGGGATATCTGTGATGTCATGCATGATTTAATTAGTGATGTCTCCAGTGATATCATCAGTGATGTCATCACTGTGGTCATACACTGCGGAACAGCTAGTGCAACGTTAAGGTGTATAAGCTTCAAATGCCATTGGTGAATTTCAAGGTTTTTGTAGCATTAAATCTGATCACTTTAACTCTCTTAATAAAGGTTTTTTCACTGAATTTCAAAGGTATTGTTGCTATGTTTTTTCATGTTAAATCTGATCAGATTAACTGATGTTTTTTCACAAAATTTCAAGAGTTTTGTTACACTATAGTTACCTTTAGGCCAACTACCCATTACCTTCAGCGTTGACCTCTGTAATTGTTGCAGCAATGCATCTCTTTGGGGCACACTAGTCATGGCCTCCAGCAGTGGCTACTGTACATGTTGCACTAATAGTTTCTTTGGGGCCTTGCCCTATGTACATTTTGCACCAATAGTTTTCTTTCTGGCCCACTAGCCATGACCTTTGGTCATTGGTCTGTGGCCATGTTGCACCAATATTTTGCTTTGGGCTGACTAGCCATAGTCTTCAGCCTTGGACAGTGACCATGTCCTTCGGCCATAGACACTCTGCATGTTGCACCACTAGGCTTCTTAAGGGCCCACTATTCATAGCTTTCAGCTGTAGCTAATGTACATATTGCACCAATAGGTTTCTTTAGGGCCCACTAGCGATGGCCTTTAGCCACGGACACTGTACATGTTGCATGAATACGTTTCTTTGCGGCCCACTAGACATGGCATTTGCGATGGCCATGGTCCACAGTCTTGGCCTGTGATGTGATCACTGAAGGTGTAACATTTCCTTTTTTCCACTCTCTTCCAATTCCCGTGGGATTCCCTGATATATCCACTGATAATGGCAATGAATTACCCATATAAGGAAAATGAACTACCAATGCCTTGATAATCCATAAATGTTAGAAAATCAAAAACTTTCCCCAGTCATCTGAGGCACTCCCCAAGTGCCCCCTCCTCTTTCCATGGGTTCCCCACTCACCTCAACTGCTTTTTCCCTCCCTTGGCCTCTCCCATTACCACCTTTGACTCATTGGTTCGTGTGACACATTTTCATTTCCGAGCACATCTTCTGTTGTAGACGTAGCAATCTCACGAGATTTCCCCAGAATTACACTGATAATCCAAAAACATTTCAACTCTAACTGGCTCCCAACCCTACCCCCAACTCTTCAATTATATATGGTATCCTCTTCCCCCTCCCCACCTCTAGTCTGATGCAATTCCATCCTTTTCCTAGTCCAAATAGCTTTTTGAGCACTTTGTGTTTTTGCATTCTCCCGGTATTACCCTAGTAATCACTTGAATCGAGCAAAAACAAGGGGGGAGATTTTCATTTCTGAAAAGCCTCTCTGCTGCAAAGCACCATGGAAGATATAGCTATTTCTTTGGGAGCAGGGAGCACCCCTTCCCTGTCAAATATTTTTTAAAAAATACTAGACTGATTTTCCCCAAACCTGTCCCGGAAATTAAGTTAATGCTTTGTACCTAAGTTGTTTTTCATTTGGCCCAAAAACCCCCAGCAGTTTTTGCACTTCGGCTTTACCAAATGTGGATTTTGGATTTCCTATGACTCAAGGCTATGACCTCAACGATAGGGTGGGCCCTTTCACCCTGTGATATATATTAATATGGTTGAGCTTTATTGTGATTGCTGCAAATATCAGTCACAAGCATTACTTTTTTTCCACGTTTGTTTTGAATTCTGCATTCTCACAGACATCACAAACCCCACCCCCATAGTGTTCCATAGATTATGTTCATAATGCTGACGCGCTGCTACAAAATATTGGTGCACACAGTAGGAGAATCTATAAATTAGCCATTCAAGCGGGTAAGAAAAAGGGTTTGTCAAGCACTCCTAATTGCCTAAAATATTTTCAACATGCTGTAAATCCCGTAGACTTTGAAATCCACATTGATTAATGAATCATACATAATTTCTTTCATCAATCTGAAATGGCAGAGGAGGAAACTGACAACATTTTGGGGATTTAAATATCACCAACACAGCGCAGTTTCAATGCGTGTTCAATCTGACCTTAAAGTGTTCATGCAGCACATCAGATAACAGTTTCACTGTATAACCTGACACCTGACACTGGAACAGTATCACTCTTCATTTTTGCAATGTCTTCTTAATTACTTGCTCTGCCAAACGTGTTGCTACGGGGGGTGCACAGGAACAACTCATCAGTTCCCTCAAGAATTTGATTAGTTCAGATCCAGGTTTATATGCTGAGATTTCAAGATGAGCTGGGGGCATACATTTCAAATTCAAGACTAAATTCCTCTTTTATTGTTTAGCCAGAGACTTATCCTTCAACATTCTTACTTTGTACAATAATACAGCACTAGATTCATCATACATAGTATGAGTAAGTCATTATTGTCCCACTTAAACTATTTTTCACAATACACGTTTTCAAACATAGTATCACTGTTTTAATACATCGGCAATGCATAAAATAATAACACATGCACTTTTGCTTCATTACAACACATGAGTTCTAGGTCTTCCTGAGCTAAAGACATATTTAAGGGAGTAATTCAGAGTTGGATGGCTTTTTAAAATTAAATACCAAAAGGTGAACTTACCATCTGCACGGGTGGAATTTCCGAAAATACCAATTTACAAGGTAATTCATGGAATGAATGTGCGCTGAAAACGGGGGTGCAAGCGTGAAAATTGCAGCGGACACATGCGAAAGCCACGCAAGCGCCGGTTTGGCGATTCATGGAGGGCGCTGCGCGTGGCTTACCTGTGACCTGCGCTGAATGCGCGTGTGGCGCACACGTCATTGCAACATCCCGAAGGCTGTGCGCGAGACAGCCAGTGAAGACGCACACCACCCAGCGCATACACCTAAAAAAGGGGCGGAACACGCGGAATGGGGAGCAACACGTGAAAATATGGGCGTTACGGGGGAGGTACCGCGGCAAATCCTCACAACGCACACACGTGCGCTAACAACACGTGTTCATGGAATTCAACAGGGGAAACCAGCACGCCACAAAAGACGGGCTAAGCCGAAAACACATACACCACGTGAAAGCTGGCGTAAGCGCCCCCGCGCAGCATAAAATTTCACACAAACAACAAACAAGCTCATACCGCTACGATGAATGTCCCGTTCAGCAGTGGTCGTGTGACCCGCGGGAGGAGGAGGATAGACAGGCCCTGTGTTTTTTTACCCAGGACCAGCCTTTTTGGGATGCCTGATGAACAGGTCTATGGCAGGTACAGGTTTCCACCCCATATCATCCTAGACCTGGTTGCTGAGTGGGAAGATGACCTCACATCACCCACCCTGTGCTCCCAAGCACTGAGCCCCTTGGAAAAGGTGCTCAGTGTACTGCATTTCTTGGTCACTGGGTCATTTCAGCAGACAAGTGCCATAGTTGGGGGCGTCTCACAGCGCACGCAGTCACCCAGCCTACACCAGGTGTTGGCAATCATGACTGCACGCCCCTCAGTCTGCAGGCACATATACATGCCCAGAACACCTGCAGAAAGGCAGGCCGTGGTCCAGGACTTTTACGGGGTGGCACACTTTCACAAAGTGTTCGGTGCCATTGATTGCACCCATGTGGCTCTACGTCCTCCTACGGCCACTGAGTACATCTATCGCAACCGCAAGCACTGGCATTCCAACAACGTGCAGGTGGTATGCAATGCCAAGGTAATAATCACCTCTGTCTACACAAACTATCCAGGGGCCACCCATGATAGTTTCATATTCAGAATGTCACCCCTAAACCGGGACCTGTAAGCTGGGAGGCATGGCGACACATGGCTCATTGGTGAGTACAAATGCCTGTGCACATGCATGCATGTCACACACAGAGAAATGGCAAAACCCAACTAATCACACACATTATCACCTCCCCAGGGGACCTTGCCTACCCTCTGATCACCTACATGATGACAGCAATACGGAACCCCACCATACCACCGGAGGTAAGATACAATACAGCCCATATTGCAACCTGGGGCATAGTGGAGCGCATATTCAGAGTGCTCAAGTCACGTTTCTACTCCCTTGACCGCTCTGGTGGCCAGCTGCTAAATGCGCCCCCAGTAGTGTGCAGGATCATTGTGGCAGCATGTGTCCTACACAATGATGCAACCCAGCGTGGCGTGCCGGTGGACATGGTGGTGCCCTCACATCCCTAACCACATACACGCCCGCTGCGCATGGGAGGGGAAAGGGCACATGACGAGGCAGCACGTACCCAGCTTGTGGCTACATTTTTCACCTAAAATCCCACCCCTGCGGAGTGCACGCAGGCCTGGCACATACCAGGTGACAATCGTTGATGAGAAAGGGACAGTCAACTGTCACAACCCTACCATCCTGAGATTGTTTCCCTGGAAGTGCTACATTGTGTGCATCCCTAGCTACTTAAAGAAACCCAATGCCGTGTCAGCAAAAGGCACACATTCATGCTGCATAAAGGACTACCCCCCCTTGTAAAACAGCACATGCAAATACCCCTCCCAAACCCCATGTCACACGCCCGACACACCATGGCATGGCATGCAATGTGAAAGCAACCAAATAAATGCAAAACACATGACACAACTGTCACAAAGTGCACCGTCACAAATGAAAACAGGCCACAGACAATTCCGTCTCACATATGAAAAAGAAACTGCACACATGAACATAAACTTACCAGCATGACAAATCATGAATACAGGCCCCAACAGTGGCAACGTCTGACAGTGACCAATCACAATAGTCCAAGTGTCCCAATCTGACAAAGGCACCATATCAACCCCTCCTATCTTCAGTGTGTTGCTGATAGGTAAATGTGGCAGGGTAATGCATACAGCATGAACTGCATCTGCAATGGAGACAGGCAAGGAGAAACATCAAGAAGCAACATGTAAATATGCAGAATGAGCAATATTGAAAACAATATACCAATCAACCATGCAGTGGAGAAACCATCATTAATCCCCACTAGGGTGTATACTATGTTTGGACTACAGACTGGCCACACAACTGATGGAATCCCAATGCCTCTGTGTAAGTTACTGTCACACAGTGCCACCCTTGCAAGCCCATGAAAACAGGAAGCAGGAGTGGCATATGTGTCTGGATCCCAAGCCTCAAACACAAACACAAGACAAGCCTGTATGGGCCCAGCTGGAACACACAGTGGATGCCTAAGGGTGCCACACAAAGCAACACACTGTACAAGGTGCAGGGTACACCCCAACACCCACATGCGTGGATGTTAAGAAAAAATAAAATTCCCCCCATGGGCTCATGGCCTGCACGGCTATCCGATAGTGGGAGACCTGTCGTCACTGTCGCCACCCTCTGGTACTACATGAGAAGATGTGCCTGGTACAGGAGGCAGACCACACAAAGCCCTGGCATGCTCCTCCATGGCAGCAAGCATGGAGTTCACTCACACAGTAATGCCCGGTGGCGCACGGCCACCGCATTGCCGGACACGACACCTGTCGGGCCTAAGGTGATGTGCACCTTGCTGTGCTGGTGCTGCCGAGGCTGCAGGACTGCATTCCTCCTTTGATATGCTGACCCAGGAACAGGAGCAAATAGTGTGGAGTGTGATCCTGCATCCATAACCGCCCCAGGCAGACATTCCAACACTGAATGGGCCATTGCGGGGTCTACCCCCAGTGCAGGTGCGTTGGGCAGAACAGCATCCCTGCCAGAAACACTCACCTGCGACGGGACATTTGTGTCAATGTCTGATTCAGCACCTGAGCCATAGAGATCCTCGGAGGTGTACCCAGAGACACCCATGGACAGGATTTTCCGTAGGAGCAATGGATTCTCGTGCGGCACCACCCCACGTCCTCAACTGGTGCTTGGTTGGGGCTCTGAGTTCTCCGGCCCCTGCGCCATCTCCTCCTCCTCCACAGCATCTAGTGCCTCATCACCTGCACAAAATTAAAAGAGAAGTCATGAAGACACACATGAATAGCATAGCCCACACACTTAGGCATCACAATGTTCACATCCAATACATTAATCAGACATGTCACACATGACACAAACTCAGCCATGCATGCAGTGACAATGAAGTGGAAGGGGAACCTGAAAGCAGACACTGATTACTCCAAAACTGAAAACTGCATCACACATAAGCCTGTGAGTGGTATGGACCATCCACAAACATGACACATGCCAAAACACAGATGGCACGTAGCATAGCCATGGCAGAATTGACAAGGACACCCAGATGGGGGTTGATCACTACAGTCCCCCATCCATGTAGAACACATTACATCAAACAGAACATGCAAAGGAATGGGACAAAATACACATGTGTCACACGCTGTAACAACGCCAGTGTGTTCAAATACAGTGATGGGAGGGACATGGATACATCAATGTTAGGTCACTTTGACATGACACAAGTCAATAGTCATGTTGAAGGTTGAAACAGGACTCAGAAGTGAGCGGGTGCAGTACATGTGTAGGTGCTCAGCAGTCTATCAGCCTGATTCATGGAATTATTTTTGTGAAAAACGCAGATTTGTGCACCTTTCTGCCCAAAAATCCCTGTCTGAAGTATGGTGATTTTCAGGCAGAAAGGCACTCAAATCTGCATTTTCATGCAAATGATTCCATGAATCAGGCAGAATAAAGAGAAATAACCATAATAACAATGTTCTGGCATGATGGCAGTTTAAGGGCAAGTGCAGTCGTCATGTGCAAAGTATTTGCAGTGGTTAGTAGGGATACAGTGAACCCCAAACCCAGGGGTGGGGGATGGCTTGGAGGCACTATATGGGTTACATATGGCAGTTATGACTACACAGCTTGACCTGGCACTCGATCACAACACATCACCCAAGCAACATACAGATGGTCGGGACACACACGCATGGGCACTCACCGGACATTGTCTCAAGATCTTGGAGGTCTCCCACGCCTTGGATCTGATCCTCTGCGATGAACCCTCCAGCAATTGCCTCATGTTCTGTGAGTTCATCCTCCTCTGGTGGTGACCCACTGCCAGTCACCAGAGTAGAGGCGTAATTAGAAGCCAGCTTGTTTTTGCTCGGCGTTTGAGGTCATTACAACCCTTTGAGCAATCATCAGCTGTGCGCTTCACAAATCCCAAGGAACTAATGTGGTCCACGATGCACTGCCAGTGGGCACTACGATGACGCAGGTGTAGTCTTGCACCCTGCCGGCACCAGCATGTCGCGGCCATGTTCCGACACGGAGCCCATAAGTGCGTCCAGTTCCACATTATTGAAACTCTGCTTCCTTGACGTGCCGGAGGGGCGAACCGTGTCTGGAGTCCCAGCCTGTTCCGCAAGAGCATGCTTCTTCCTCTTGAGAGGTGGTGCGGACCCTGAGTGGCTTACGCCGCTCTGGTCTGAAGGGGCTGATCGCAGGTGGACTGCCCACTGGAAGCAGGCAATGGCACGATGACCAAAGGTCTACTACAGGCACTGGCTGCTGGGTGCTGTTGCCAGGACCAAGCGGCACAACTGCCTTGGTGTGAGGGGCGGGGACCAACACTCTCCCGGCTGAGTGACTCACAGCCGGGGTGGTATCAGCTGCAGCTGCCCCTGCAGCCTCCACAACCTGGCTGCTCGGGGCAGCAGATGACATTGCTGCCCCAAAACCAGGTGGCCTGGTGACAGCAACTTTCACTGCCACAAGTGGCTTGGACTTCATGACACGGAAGTCGGCCTGTGAGTCATCCCATGCCTGTGCGTCACCATTCTGGGCCAGGCTAGCAGGGCCTGAGCTGGGATGGTGTCAGCTGCATCTCCCTGACCCACTGGGGGGGGGGGCATAGGAGTCCCTGAATGGTCCTGGCACACTGCCCTCTTGGGCCACCCTGCCCACGTTGCCCACCGCTGCCACCTTGGCCACCCTGGTCATCCTGGCCACATGCCCTAGCACAGACACCTCACGGAGGATGGCCCCTTTGCCTCCCTTACCACTTGGTCGCCTCCCAACCATGGCACTGATGTACTGCGTGAATGGGAGGTGCAGAAAACAATTGTCCTGGGCAATTGGGGTGAATGGGGCAGGGTACCTAATGGAATAGGTACCCCTGTACTCCTGGAAGGCTGTCTGTGACGCCTGTGGCACCCAGAAACACAAAAAATGTGTACGCATGGAACACGCAGGCTACAATGACCTCTGAATGGGTACGCTACACACAGGGGCAACCACAGTGGATAAATACGTGCGCGACTCACTGTCTGTCTGGAAAATGTACAGAAAAAACACACGTGTGTGCACGTTGGCAACACCCCGCCAAAACAAGAAGTGAGCTCTGCCGGAGTAAACAAGGAGTATGCACGGCAACCGTTGTGAAGTAATCGCATGTCAACCCTCAAGAAGTACAAGAGTCACATGCTCGCTCGCCACAAAAAGCATGTATAGGAAAATGGTGTCCTACGCGGACCTTTTTAACCCGTGCACATAGCAAAGCCTACGCACGCCACGTCACTTACATGCTTACGTGCTAAGGACCTTTCCTCGAATGACACACACACATGCTGATTTTTCACGTGCCGAGTCACTCTGCATGAAGCTGGCCACCTCACAACACACGGAAAACCACGCTCCTGCCCAGAAGGCCATTTACCTGCCCCCCAAAGCCCAAGGCAGCCTCCAACAAGCCATCTGCTGCTGCCAGACTGCCTGCTGCCAACATGCCCTGCAATTAGGTGCCTGCACATCAGCCATCACCAGGGGTCCAGTTGCTGTCACCACCCCTGCTGGAACAGAAGAATCCCGACTGGTGTTCCGTCGCTCCACAGCCCAGCCCCAGGACCCAGTTGTCCACCCACACTTGCCTCCGGGGTTGCCATGTTGGCCCAAACACCATTTGGGACCAGTGGCGACCCCCCAGCAGGGAGGCAGAGGGCTGCCAGCTTCACTGCAAAAGAAGTTGGCATCCTGGTGGACCAAGTCCTGGGGCATTATGATGCCCTCTTCGGACAAGCACACGCTGACAAGGATGGATGGGAGAGGATCTGGTTGGACCTCGTGGGTTCCATCAATGTGGAGGGGTGGCACCCCGTTGTTAGGCAGAAACCTGTGCAGTTCCCTCTGGGGCCACTGCAAAAATTTTAAGACTACAGGAGTTAGCAGTAAACCCAATTGGTAGCAGTCTGCACCACCCAGATTTACCTGGTAGCTGTGGCTGAGCAGTCAGACTTCTCTCAAGACGAGTTAGGCAGTATATGGAGTATACAAGATAGGGCAATTTACACAGTAGAACAAGCAGACATGGATCAGAGCTTGGGTGTAAAGATATATAATTATTTATTTAACAACACATCTATGAAAAACACACTGGCACTAATATGGCAAACAACTTCAATCACAGTTACTATAAGTATATATCACTCCCATAACGATATTTCGACAAGTCTAGGTTCAAAGACACCACTTATTTGCAGACAGAGGTGAGTGCTTAACCTAGATGGCACTCTAGTATTCGTTTAGAAAGGGAGAGAAAAAGGCAGGGTATGAAACCAACTCAGTACCAACACTTTTACGAAGCAAATGCAAGGCAAGCAAGGCAGGGTCTACTGTAGATCATAAAGTTCAGAGGCCAGGCCCACTCGGAGAGAGGCAAGGCGGTATGTCCCAAAAATACCACAGTGGAAATGCACTTCAAGTCTTTGTAGCAAAATGTCACAGCAAGGTTGGACCAGTTTTAGAACAAAAGTTAAGAAGGTCTGGAGGCGACCCAGTGGAAAGGTAAGGATTTAATACACCTCACGCTAACCGTTTCAAGGGAAGCCAGGCGGACACAGTACCTTGAAAGTGGAGAGACAGCTCCGGCGGGGGCAGTTGTTCCTGGTGGTGGATGCAAGTCGGGACTTTGCCAGAAGAAGAGATAATCTCGTTGTAGAGGAAAGTTGAAGATCGTTGCACCACCAGGGAAGAGACCAGCCGCAGAGTGCTCAGTCACAAGGCACCACCTTTTGGTCGTGGTACAGTGGTTAGTGGCTATCCGGTTGCCGGGGTGCTCAGCACGGGCAATTCGACCACTAGACATCCTGGAAGCGAAGAAAAAGCAAGGGACTGGTTGTTCCCACCAGTCAAAGAGAAGAAGACTCTCCAGCAGGGAGATCTCCTCTGTCGTTTGGAAGTGGTGAGTCAGTTCAGCAGGGCTCCACCGGAGGTGTTGTCGTTGCAGGTCGGCTCAGCGTTTCCCTCGTCGGATTCTTAGGTCCTGTGGCGACTTCTCAAGTTCCAGTCCCCAAAGCCCTGCTTTTATGCAGAAAACCCCCATTCATTCAGCCTAGCTGTCAATCAAACATGCTAAGTGGTGAGCGGGGCGGCTCACCACTTGGGCCAATCACACCAGAGTGCGACTTGAGTTGGCAAGGCAACTCAGTCCAGGGTGCCTAAACCCCCTCCCACACCCCCTGTGGTACCCAGACAGAATGGTACCACTCTGGAGGGCTTCTGTGCAGAAGCCCGCCAAAAGTGGAACAAAGGGCTCAACCTTTGGTTTGGAGTTACAGAGGCGAACACATACACCATTTTAAAAACTGAGTTCTGGCAGAACATACCAACCGGTGAATTTATATTAATTTAATAAACCGGCGGTATGACCGAGCACACATAGAAAAAGTATTAGCCTCGAACAATGGGAAAATCCCATAGGGATATATTTGCGGTCGAATATAAAAAGTAGTATCCCCTGCCACCAACCAAAACTCGACGAGGGGGGACAGGACAGTGCCCCCTCGAACAACAGACCCAGGGGTAATCAAATTACCCCTACCAGTACGTCCACAATAGGATGGTTTGTACTGGTTCTGTTAGTAAATTTAGGTCTAGTAAAGCCAATGGTGACCTTACATGCCCTGGGAGACAGTAGTCAGTTCCAGGGTATGGAGTCTATGGTGGGGGTCACCTAGGACACCCCAGTGTTACGGCACGGAGGGTGCTGTGTAACACACATAGCAAAACACATGAGACCCTATGGAGTAAAAGACCCCATAGCCCATAGAACACATTAACATTCAAAGAAATACCACAAATCATGTCCAAGAGTGGGAGGAAAAGAGTCTCACTCTTGGCAGGATGAAAAAAAAAAACTCCAGAAATCCAGCAAAGCTGCTGGGGGACTCAGTAGGTTTGGAAATTCAGCCTAAACAGAGAATTCTCCCTAACACCCGTGACCCCAAACACGTCCATAAGCGCTGGAAGGACTTCAAGTCCAGGACCCTCAGGAAGGCACAGTGCCTCTTGGACAAAGTGGATGCAGTGGGGTGCCGGGTCCTGCTTACCACCTACCAGATGAGGGTCCTGGAGCACATTCGCCCAGTGCTTCACCTCCAGGTCCTCGAGAGACAGACCCGTCTGGAATCAACCGGTAACTGTCCATGCGCTCTCATTCGACACAGTGCATGTTGAGGTGTGGCAGGAGTGTACAACTTGGACATATGTCGGACATGGCCCATGTATAGATGTGTATGTGCAGGGACATGACCGTGCTGTATGTGAGTCCAGTCATGTGTGCTGCACATCAATGGTGTATGTATTGCGATGCATGATGCACAACTGCATGTGGAGATGCACACGTGTTTGCATGCCTGTGTGTGGACTGAGCCATGTTTGGGGTGTGACACATGGATGCCCGTCACACCTTGCTGTATGTGCATGGTGTACATGTGCATGTGTCTGTTTGGTGTGTGTGTGTGACTGTGAGACTCCATGGATGCAGATGTGACATAGTGGACGATGATTGCACTGTAACAGGAGGTAGAGATGGCCAGATGCATGTCTGTCTGGTGGCGTGTGTGCATGTGAATGGAATGCTCCATGATGCTTGTGATGTCATGCCACCCTTAGGATGTTCATGCAGTTCCATGTGAATGGATGCAGATGCCTGTTGCACATTCCCTGCTTGTATGTGCATGTGTGTGGGTGCAATTGACCTGAGTGATGGGGAGTGAGATGGCGTCTGTGATTTTTGACACTGTCACTCATGTGCTATAGTCATGTGTCTAACAGACCATTGTACGGTGTCCTGATGCCTGTGTTCTGTCTCTCCCTGTCTGCAGCGTTGACTGATGAAGAGGGCGGAGACGGCGCTGTGCAGCCCAGCGGCAGGGATGCCACCGCCAGCCGGAGACGCAAGGCCCTGCCCCCTCCCAGGTAATAATATCTTCCGGGAGTGAGGGTACTGGTGCCGCGTCCATGGCCGCAGCTGCCGACGGGCGGTCCAAGAGGCCAAGGTTGGATGTGGGCTCCTCAGCAGATGAAGGGGCAGGTGAGCCCCCACAGGGGCATACTACGGGAGACGGCACAAAGTCATCCAGGTTGGTGGGGGGTGTGGTTGAGGAGGAGGCCATATCAGACCAACGCATGGGGCCTGGATGGGGTGGTTCCACTGGTGCAAGTGGTGCAGTCCAGGGTAACGGGCAGGAGGCAGCACAGGTCGCCGTGGAGGTGCCTGTGTGCAATCCTGTCCCTGATCCTGTGACTGCATCCTCCTGCACCAGCAGGGATGCTTCTGTCCAGACCTGTTTGCAGGTAGGGGATGTGTCTACGTCAATTGACCTTCCTCTACCTGCGTATGAGGCAATCTGTGACAGGGTTGAGCCTGCCCTAGTTGGTGTCGCGTTCCGCACACGGGTGATTCGGGATGATGTGCGTGGTTCCAGGCAGTACAATGCACATAATTTCGGACACCTGTGTGGCCGCGTCGACTTGCTAGAACAGGTCGTTGGCACAGGGTTCCTCCGTGTGCTGGACGCTCTTGCAACCTCCTCCTCATCTGCACACCCTATGCACCAGTCGTCTTCTGTGCCGTCTTCCTGCCCATGTCTCAACTGGGCACCCTGTGGACCTGCCCCATACGCCGCGGCCAGGCTGGTGGAGAACACATCCCTGCCACAGTCAGGAGGACCAGCAGAGGTGGTCACCCCAACAGAACAATTGGACCCTGCCAATGGAGGATGTGCAGGCACCTCCGAGCAGGGCACAAGAGACAGTGGAACCGGGGGATTCCATCCTCCCAGAGGCCCTCGTGGTTGCAGAGGCAGTTGGCATTAAGGAGGCGGCAGGCTCGAGGTGGGAGGCGTCAGGCCTCGGGCCATCTACATCACAGAGACAGGCATCGGCCGATGGGCAGGAGGACCCCGAACTACGTGTCTCTTCTGTGTGGCAGCGGTTGGGCCAGAAGATAGGTGCAGAGCGGTGGCGGGCGGAGAGGGCACGGCTCACGATGATCAGGGCAGAGAACACCATGCACCGGGGCATTGAGGCGGGCAGCATTCCTTGAGGAGGCTTGCAGGGAATTGGTGGAGACTATGGCGACGTCCCTGAGAGCCCTTGAGAACACAACCCAGGCCCGTCTCCGGGACATCAACATGGAGTTAAATGATGCCCTGGCCAAAGACATTAACATCAAGAAGTGAGCCATAGGACTAGCCCGCCGTCATTGTATATAGTTTATTAGGCTTAGGTTTCCTTTTGTTTCATTTTTATTTTGGAGTTGATGGACTTTGCTCCACATTTTGTACATAGTTGTTTTTGTGTAGGTATTTTGGTAGGTTTAATTTGGTTTTGGGATCATGGACCCTGAGAACTTTCATTGTATATAGTTGTGGAAATGTGGACATTTTTATTTTCTGATTTTTCACACCAATGCTGGAATGTTTTTTTTTCTTCATTTACCCTTTGGATTATGATTTTCATTTTTCAGGACATGGACCACTGGGATTTTTATCTTATTTTTTTATGACATATTTTTGGGAATTGCCATTTTAGTTCTGTTCACTTTCATTTCAAGTTTGTTTTTTGTTTGTGAGATTTCTGTTAATTTAATACATTTTCATCTGTTCATATATTTCTGCTGTGTGCTCCCATTGGTTTGGTGCATGTGTCAGTCGCCATTGCCTCAGTCATGTGTTGGTGGTCTGTGGCCATGTTTGGCATGTCTTTGTGTGCATGCATGTATGCTTCTGTGCATGGCATGCCATGGGGCCTGTACTGGGAAGTGGGCACAATGGATGGGTGTGGAGTTGCACTGTGGGGGGCAGTGTGGGGTGGCATTTGGGTGGACATTTGGTATATGCATGTATGTTGTGTCAGTGTGTTGGTTGGGTGGACATGAGTCGGGGCCTGCTGGCAGGTGGCCATTACTGGTGGGGGGGACATGAATTACGGCCTGCTGGCAGGTGCCCATCACTGGTGGGGGGGACATGAGTCAGGGCCTGCTGGCAGGTGCCTGTCACTGGGGGGGACATGAGTTGGGGCTCACAAGCGCATGGTGCCACGTGGGCTGCCTGCGGGGCATGGTCATGGGTGATGGGCTGGCTGTGGGGCATGGTCAGGGGTCTAGGGGGGTCCCCTGTGGTGTGGGCTGCCTATGGGGTATGGTCACAGGTATAGGGTGCTCCCCTGTGGTGTGGGCTGCCTGCGGGGCATGGTCACGGGTGTAGGGTGGTCACCTGTGGTGTGGGCTGCCTGTGGGGCATGGTCTGGGGTGATGGGGTGGATGCGGGGCATGGTCACGGGTGTAGGGGGGGCCCTGTGGTGTGTGCTGTCTTCAGAGCATGGTCAGGGGTGATGGGCTGCCTGCGGGGCATGGACACGGGTGTAGGGGGTCCCCTGTGGTGTGGGGTGCCTGTGGGGCAAGGTCAGGGGCAATGGGCTGCCTGCAGGGCATTGTAACAGGTGTAGGGGTGCCCCTGTGGTGTGGGCTGCCTGCGGGGCATGGTCAGGGGTGATGGGCTGCCTGTGGGGCATGGTCATGGGTGTAGGGGGGTACCCTGTGGTGTGGGATGCCTGCGGGGCATAGTCAGGGGTGATGGGCTGCCCGCGGGGCATGGTCACAGGTGTAGGAGGGCCCTGTGGTGTGGGCTGCTTGCAGGGCATGGCCAGGGGTGAGGGACTGCCTGCAGGGCATGGTCACAGGTGTAGGGGGGTCCCCTGTGGTGTGGGCTGCCTGTGGGGCATGGTCACGGGTGTACGGGGGTCACCTGTGGTGTGGGCTGCCTGCGGGTCATGGTCACGGGTGTAGGTTGGACCCCCTACACCAGTGACCATGCCCCACAGGCAGCCCATCACCCCTGACCATGCCCAGCAGGCAGCCCACACCAAGGGGACTCCCCTAAACCCCTGTCCATGCCCTGCAGGCATCCCATCACCCCTGACCATGACCCGCAGGCAGCCCTCACCACAGGGGACCACCCAAAACCCCTGACCATGCCCAGCAGGCAACCCACAACACAGGGGACCCCCCTACACCTCTGACCATGCCCCGCAGGCAGCCCTTCACCCCTGACCATGCCCTGCAGGCAGCCCACACTATAGGGGACCACCCAACACACCTGACCATGCCCCGCAGGCAGCCCACACCACAGGGGACACCCCTACACCCATGACCATGCCCTGCAGGGATCCCATCACCCCTGATCATGCCCTGCAGGCAGCCCACACCACAGGGGAACCCCCTATACCCCTGACCATGTCCTGCAGGCTGCCCATCACCCCTGACCATGCCCCACAGACAGCCCATACCACAGGGGATACCCCTACAACCCTGACCATGCCCCGCAGGCAGCCCACCACCCCTGACCATGCCCCGAAGGCAGCCCACACCACAGGGTACCCCCCACACCCCTGACCATGTACTGCAGGCATCCCATCACCCTTGATCATGCCCTGCAGGCAGCCCACACCACAGGAGACCCCCTATACCCCGGACCATGTCCCGCAGGAAGCCCATCACCCGTGACCATGCCCCACAGGCAGCCCATCACCCCTAACCATGCCCCACAGGCAGCCCACACCACAGGGGGCCACCCTTTACCCCTGTCGATGCCCCGCAGGCAGCCCACACCACTGGGGAGACTTTTTCCATGCAATTTGCCTGGCGCAGGCGGGCTATGCATATTGCAGAGGATGTGCAAGGAGATTTTCATGTGATTTGGCTGCCTGTGCACGGTACACGTATTCGTGGGGTTACAGTAGGCTTTTTCCACGTGATTTTGTAGGCACGAGCGGGATACACATATTCAAGGGGGTGCACGAGTAGATTATCACGTGTTTTGGCGGCCGCAAGCGGGGTACACGTATTGAAGGGGATAACTGGCGCTGCTGGATGTTCATTGCGCCACGGTAGCAAATGGCTTGGGAAATCCATGAATACGCGGTGCGCCTGAATGCTGTTTGGTGCATGCGGCTGGCGCACACTGGTGCAAGCTCCCTCTCTGCGCTGGCCGTGTGCGCTACTTCTGCACTGAATTCTATGAATTACCCCCTTAGAGTGTTACACCAAAGAAAGTGGTATTTTTAGAATACCAGAATACCCAAGAGATATTTCATGATTGCCAACTCCACTAGTGGTGACCTAAGAAAATTTTCTAGTGAACCAGACCCTGAATTCGGTATTTGGCAAATACCACCGATTTTACATCACCCAACACTGAAGGACTTTCACAGTTAGTTTTCTGAGACAAATTGTTGATGGTGTTCCTAGTGAATCTGCAAATAGCAGAGTAAGAACCACCCCTAGTAATTGGCCAACATATTTTCAAAAATTAATTAAAGACAGGTTCACATATGTTGAGTTTCATTACCTAACAATTAACACTTACACCATATTTTCCATAGGCTGTTTGCAATTGGTTACATTTTTTTAATCTAAAAAGTAGATTGCTTGACTAACTAACAGGTTATACCAGTAAGTACTAGCGTTAAACATAAGGGTAACGTACCACTAGAAAAACTGGTACTCGGACATGGCCTTCAAATGTATAATCGTTAACAATGTGAATCGCCATGCACAATCTCTGTAGTTTGAATGGCGCATCCCATTGGCTTTGCACACTTTTACAAATTGTCCAATAGGTAGACAGTAGATGAAGTTATGTATAGTATCCCTACTGTGATCCATATTACCTTCATTTGTTGTGCCACCAGCATGTTTAGATTAACAAGGGGGGTCCTGGGAGTCCCTCTGCCAGACATTAGTCCTGGTTACGAGAGACTTACCCAGAGTCTTTAGCTCACTATCTTTCACAAAGAAGAAATATCCCAAACATATCAGACTAATGTCTGGCAGAGAGACTCCCAGGACCCCCTTGTCAACCAGCATGTTTAGCCCATTGTTTACCAAACCACAATAGTAGCCTTGATTACTTGAGTTTATTTACAAGTACAAAAGGCCCCTATCTAGTGTGTAGGGACAGCTGATAGAGCCTCTTCCTGCAATACTCTGCTCCATTTAGGGTTGGTAGGTCCACCTGCAGCTCTGCCCCTCAACCCTGGGAAGAGACAGAAATTATTCGTGACCTAGCTTTGCCAATGCAAGGGGCCATGCCCCACCAGATCGACATCCCGGCCCCTCGCAAGACACAGATAAGTCCTGCAGCACTTACACTACTATAGCGAACAGAGTGGTCCTACATGGGGGCCAGCCTCACCAGTTATCTTCCCCTTGCTTCTCGCAAAGCTAAATGACGGATAAAGCTACATGCCACATACCGCGTAATGGAGCACACAGAAGGCAGCACACTGAACGCAACACTAACCACGCACAGCACCTACATTGTTGGGAATAAAATGTCTCATAAGCCGCAGACGCTTGTCGGAGCACCTCTGATCTACTAATCATCCCACATGCTAGATACTGAACGGAGACCTACATGGCCTGCATGCTGCATGTTAATTAGCCTCTTGTGGGTCCAGTGAACCCCCACATGCACCATGTAACTTGCCACGTGCAGTAACTAACATGAAGAAACCTATTAACCCAAGACAGAAAGCTTATGTACACGCAAATGAACAGCCACGTGTGGCAATGTTTAATGAGTGCACTAACTGTGGCACTTTCTTGCAGCATTTGAACTGCTACTGCAACGCAGCCTGAGTATGTGACTTTGCAGGAGACAACAAGTAACACTCTGAGCTACCACTACCCTAAGCTGAGTGTTGCACTATTTATGTGTATTCATTACTGAGTTCGTATTTTTAGGTTTAGCGTTGTATGCGTTACTGCTCAGGGGGTATTGTATGTATGTGTGCCTGGATAAGAGTGTGAACCACATGCTGGAAGCGTGTGCAGGGTCAGATCTTACCCTATATCCCCCTAACTATCCATAACCTCTCACCAACCCTCATTCCAGTTACCCTACTAACCCATTCCTATCCAACCATCGAGTCCCTAACCCTCTGTCCCTGATGAAGTTGCAGAGCCCTGTGTAAGCACTGACTTGCAGGTCCCAAAACCGCAGTTGGGGTGCTTGGTTCATGCCACTCCTGCACCTTGGAGCTGTGGATCCTGTCAAGACTGGTCCAAATTAGGGAACTAGTATATTCTAGTAATTCTAGATTATGCAACTAGGTATCCAAAGGCATTCACGGTGAGAAATAATACCTCACAACAGATTCTTTGTGACAGCTGCCACCACCAGCTCATCCACAAATTAATTGGTATACATAAAGTAGTATAATGGAAAATAATCCTCAGATAAACTGTGGTTCTGTGAACTAAATCCAGAAAGCTTTCCAGGTTGTCCATGAATTGATCGAACACGAGATGTCGGAAGGAGAAAAAAAAAAAAGTTATTTGAATGGAAATAACTTTCATATTTCTCTCCTGCTGACAAATCCGACAGCCCACTTCCCCCACCCCCTTAATTACCTTCCAGCGGCACACTTCGCTGTTTGCCGCCACCTCAGCCATCCCTCTGCGATGCAGGTTCCCTTTACTTATGTGCATGCAAACCGACTCCTTTAACTTTATTATGTGGGTTGCAAGGGACACCCCGCAACCCCTGATGAGATTACAGCGAACAAGGGTGCGAGGGACACCCCCGCTCTCCTTGTTCACTGTAAATGCACAGAATGGTAGATGAATTTGAAATATTCGGCTGTACGTAATTTTCGTACAACCGAAATTCGAACATATCTACCATTCATTTTTTTATTTCCGAACTATTCTACGGATACTGGCTTTCCATCGGCTCTGTGCCTTGAACAATCCACTGCACTAATACATTGTTCTGTTTACAGTGTAGGCTTTTAGGAATAAAGCACCAAACTGGCCTCAGCTTGAAAAACTACAATGTTTGATTATCATCCACTTCAGTTATGTGAATGTGGCACATAAGGCATGCCCAAAGAAAGCGGACAATATCATCATGTAAGTGAGTTGTATTCGCTGATATAAAAGGGCAGATTCTCAAAAACCAAAATGTGTCCATATTGGAGATGCACCAGAAATGCACAGTTAATGCAACAGAAAAAGATGTGCCAGATCTACAGAAGTCTATATCCCCAATGTGTGTCATCGCAAAAAACATGTGTAAATGTAGCACAAAACGTGCAAAGTGGGCATGCAAATTGAATAAATTAAGCTAGCAAGAGGGAGGGCACTGCAAAAAGTGCCAAAACGCAAATCCATTAAAAAATGTATTAATGCATTATGGCTATATAGTTATAGTACATGATTTGCTCGAGAAAACGCCCTTCAACACTTGCTCCAGTATCAGAGTGAAGCAAGTGCCATAAAACATAAGTCATAACACACAACCTCCCACACATATCCTCATGCATACGTGGCTTGACACACAAAAAGGTATAAACCAACCATCGAGCATACTAGAACTCCATGCTTCGGGTGCCCAGACCACTCAGGGTCAGTGCTGCTGTATGATCCCCAGCCTGTCTGCAGCATAGTGCTAGCATGTGTTTTACCACACAATATAGCATGCAGACCTTGATTACAAATTGAGATGTGCAGCCAACACCACTTGCCTCTCATGATGCAATTGGTGGCCCGGATGATGTAGTGTCAGGCGTACCACATGTGGTTGTTACTAGATTTTACTCCTGTACTTGTCTTCATGATGAATGGGTGTTGTGTTACAGATCCATGTGCATGAATAAACAAAGTCATAAGGGCCAGGAATTGTACCTCAGATGCACAGGTACTCAGGGCCAATTATGCATGCCTCATGGCTATCAGTAACCTATTCTCTCGCTATCAATCCGACACCTCGATGTGGAATGGTCATTGGAAAGGGTCAGCACTATCCAACTTGGGAACTGTACAGTACCCACAACAAAAAAACACATCACCTACAAAGCATATATGAATTCAATAGTCATTAAACAACTCTGTACATTCATCCGGTACAGCCCCAATCCCAACTGTAGTGAGCTATCAGAGAAATGAGACACAACACACAGCTGCAACAACCAAGTATGGATGTCTCTTACCTTTAGACATTAAAAAAATGAACACCATTTAACAATCAATTAAACCTGAGCCATGCGCAACAAAATAGGGAACCCAGAAATGAAACCTGTCCATGACAAATGTCATTCACTTCTGGTCATGGCTATTGCTCCATCTGAGGGTTTTGGCCACCATGCCTTCCTGCTCTCCACCTGCTGGCTCACTTGATAGCATACTGAGAGGTGTAGAAGAGCCTAGGTTATTCAGCTCCAATGAGGACGTTGAGGAGCCTGTAGACTCGCTGGATCCAATCACCGTTGCTGCAATGTACCCTTGAACGAACGGCTATGTGGTAAGCTGCACCAATAGCCTCAGAATGTTTGCTCCTTTGCAGTAGGACCTGCCTACATGCTCTGTAAAGTTGTTTCTCCAGGTGTTTCAGAAAGCTGTAAAAATGTAAAAGCTTCACTTTCAAGAAGGGACCAAAAGCCTGCAAGTCTGATGGACAGTTTAGGATTCCATGGCCTTGAGTGCCATTTAAGGTATCTTACAATATACTTCTCATGAAAGTTTCAACAAAGGTCCAACCAGTCTAAGCCAGTGGGCATGGCTTGTGACGTTACCTATTTCTTGGATAGCCTCAGAGGTTTTTTGCGGGTCACCCGGATAGTTATATTTCCCATTATTATTTTAGACTTGCTACTTCCTGGGTAGTCCTAACCACCTGAACTTTGGTGAAGTGTCCCAAGGATGTCTTCTGCTCCTTCAGCGTACTTCCAAGCACAGATCCATGTATGTGTATTCTAGTAGCTTTCTGACCAGTTGTGGATCCTACTGTCACATAAAATTCCAATAGCCAACATAGTTGGGTGTCAGAGCCAGGTCCTATTCAAGCAGAAAACATTGGGAAGTGTATTTCTCCAGCTCCAGCAACAAGGGAAGTATAACATCTAGGAGTCAGTGCCATTCAGGTTCATCAGTTTCTAGGCAAAGCTCTTTCTAACGCAGGAAAACAATCCTTCAGGGTCAGATGATCAAGACACAGTCTTCCATCAAGTCTTCCTTAAAGTTCTGAATTCAAGAATGTTGCAATTAAGTGATCCATCTGCAGCCATAAATATCTCCCTGTCTAATTCTAAGGTAAGGACAGTAACTTATCCTTACTAATTCCTAACTGATATCCACCCACCTTGTGCAACACTATGTCTTAATTACATATGCTCAGAGACCACAATACTAATGCAAGCAGTGTTCTCACTAGTTCTGGAAGGATTCGCCATCCCTTGCTTCTGTGAAGGACCATCTAGCCAGCCCTGCTCACTCGGAGTTGAGCCTTGCAAGACATTTGCCATTTAGCATGGTAAAGGATTAGCCAAAACAAAGAGCTTCTCCAAAATGCTACATACGCCTTCTGGTGTCTCATCCGACAAGGACCACCAGGGAAATCTACCCAGAGATGAACTTCTTTGGAACTGCACATCAAAAAGGTGCAAGCCGAACTCCACACAGTTACCTGAATTACTTTCAGAATGTAAAATGTGTGTCTCACTAAGTGATATGCTACATGTTTGAACTTCATAAAAACTATATTCAAATTCTGCCCAAATAATTATATTGAGAAAATGGAAAAGTGATGACAGACCGACGATTTCAGAATGGATGGATGATCTGAAACAAGTGCCAAGAATTGAGAGACTGATATTATACAGGGATAAGAAAATGAACTTCTTTGAGCAAATCTAGGGCAGATTTTTGGATTTATAAGACTGTTGTCAATCTGGTTTGAGTTGAATCTGTAATTGTTCCTCTTTATAGGGAGTTTAAAACCATAAATGTGATGATCCCGGTTTTTATGTTTATGTTCATGTACTGGTTATATGTCTTATGTTGTATTATATTTAAAATGAATAAACATGTAAATAAAAAAATAAAAAAATAAACTATATTTTAGAATCACTTTGAACTTAAGGTGATTCAAGAGTTGTACGCCTCACTCAGTCTTCCCAAGAAATTGTTACATTATTTTCCAACTGATAAAGTTTAGGCCCAGGCCTATTGGGTCCAACAGGCCTTTCTGGTGCTGTCCATAGCACAGAACATCCTAACAGGCAAGGCTGGGGATGGAAACAAATCTTCTCATCTGGTCTCTTATAGAGTCTGCATTGTTCACACTGGGTCTAGTAAGGTCGAGTAAAGGTGGCAACCCATATGTGTTCTTTTTAATTAAAGTCCAACTCAGGGTCTGGTCTGGACATGCAACCTCCCACAGTAATGGGGTTAGGTGCATGAGGTATGGATTGTCAATTTTACAGACACACTGACACCACGTCCTGTCATTTTAGTCTTTCAGTTTCAGAGTAGAGTCAGTGTGAAGATGCACAGAGAGCTGATGGAATCTCTCACTCATGCCATGCCAGCCTAAAGGTAGAAGGTGAACTAACCAATGTCCTTTTCCATGCAAGCAGAACCACCAGAGAAATCGTCTGAATTGGAGCGGTGGCTCCTTGGCCTGTATTTCAATAGAAAGTCCAAACCCCAGAGGGATATGGATCACCTTAGGAGTTTTGGGTTCTCTTCCTTCATCTAGATGAGCCACCTTAACAGTCTGTGATCTATTTGGGAATCATTTTATTCTCCAGGCAGAAAACAGACTTTTAAGGTGGCTCGTGCAGATCAGGGGGGAGATACCATACCCATAAGTATGTTGATATCGCCCTGCAATTCTGACTTTCCATTGAAACACAATTGATGTCTTTTTGCTTAAGGTGTCTTCTAATACAGGCAATAGGTCAGTCTCCCTTACTCACTTAATTGAGCCAGCACAGATCCCAAATCTTCACCCAAAGTTCCAGTCTGTACAATAAACTCCTCTTCATAAACAAGGAACTTCATAGACTCAAAAGCCTCAAGACATACAGAGGTTCACTTGCCCAATCTTTTTTTTAGGTCATTACTTTCAGAGGTGCAGGAATGTTCCCATACCCCTTTTCAAAAATCATGTAATACCCAGTGAGGCCAAAAAAAGCTCTGCCCTGGATCCGGGTCTTGTGTGATGCCAACTCCTCTATGCACTGGACCTTCACCTGCATATCTGTATATTGCCATTATCCACCTGGATATCAAGGTAGACTACAGAATCATGTCCTATTTTACACATACTAGCATTGATAGTCAGGTTCTACTCTTGTAGTGCCTGAAACACTTTTTCAATGTCCACCACATGTTCCTCCCATGTGTTGTTGAAAACAGCAGTGTCAGCCAGATAGGCAAAACTGAACTCTTTTAGCCCAGCTATGACCTGATTAAGAAGACTCTGTAAGGTGGCAGGGGCATTCTTCAACGTAAAGGGTATCACTCTGAACTGATAGTTAACAGGGGTCTGCAACCTTTGGCTCTCCAGATGTTTTGGAGCACAACTCCATGATCCTACACAATTGACTATGCTGGCTAGTATAGTAGGACTTCTCAGATGTGCAATCCAAAACATCTGGAGAGCTAAAGGTGGCAGACATATGGTCTAATGTGTGGGCAATTCTCCATTACCCTGAAGTCAAATAGAAGGACATTCAGAAAATTGGCAGGCCTCAAAGTGCCTACTAGGCTGTCATGTCAAGGTATGGGGTGGACATTTGTCTCGGTGAAAGCACAGAGTCCCCTGCAGTTCACACAGGACAATATCTCTGATGGGCCCTTAAGGGGATCTGTTGAAGTACCAGTATAATAGGACAAGAGCATGGACTAGAAGTAGACTCACTCACCCTACATTCCAGCATCTTCGATACATTGATCATAAAACTACCTCTTTCCCTAGCACACATTCTGTATATCTTTTTCTTCGTATTCATTATGAATCTAGTATCAATATCTCCCCCAGACAGGATGTTCTCGTGCTGCTGACTTTAGCCTTGGGGGTTGACTCTCTTTTTTTCCTTTGTAAGGGAAGGTAACACTCTGAGAGACAACCACTCCACAGGAAGCTGTCCTGGGAGCAGGAATCAACATCCTTAAAAGGAGCAGCTTCACACTAGGGTGCTGCATATCAAAAGGTTTTATATTGAGAAGGAAAGGGGAGAGTCAGTGTAGACAGAGTGAGCTCTTTATAGTTGGAAGAAGGTTCCACCAGCTTGTTTCACTCTGCCTCTATCTTCACTTCCTCTTCCCGCCACTTCATGAAGCACAAAGCACTTTGGGTTTGATGTCAGAAGGCAAAGTTCACTTGTTTCAGAAATAGGGAGTGGTCCCCTAAACTAGGCCAGCTTTAGTCAAATCACCTCAGGTCTTTTGCCTTTTAAAAGAAGGGTTCTCCCACTACTTCTTTGACTTCTTTGAACTATCTCTGGACATCAAACCTCCACAAACGTTTTTTTGGACCCTGTTGTGAAAGTAGTCCTTTTCAATGTCCTCAAGTTGTGAGCTGAAGGCAGGTGTTCCAAAGTAGAGGCAAACTCTGTCCCCTAATGATACCTAGTGACCATTGGTGGTGAACTGATACTGGAACAAAACGTGCAGCTCTGCTAGCACACTGTTGCCCAGTACAGCACCATCCTGAAGGACACCTAAAGGTGTGTGCTAGCATATCCCGAAGGACACCTAAAGGTGTGTGCTAGCCTCACCTGTGTTTGGGAGCCTGAGAAAAAGACCCATCTTGTTCCGGACACCCTCGAGTGGGACTCATAGCTCCTGAGAGCCAAGACAACTGGGATTCCTAAAATGTTGCCATCCACCCAATGCTAACAGTGATTCGAGCATGATCAGCACATATTGAACCACCATAACCATCCAAGGCTGCCTTTGGCACTTGTTGATCTTTGAACTGCTGTTCTGCATGTACAAACCCATTTGCCATTGCACTGTGCCATCCAAAAGTGTGTTGGTGCCTGGGCTCAAACAAAGAAGTGCCACTGCAACTGTACTTCATGCACCGCTGTTTCTTTGGCACCAAACGAGATACCAATCAAACAAACTCTGTTGTTCTTCCCGAACAGTGTCCTTCAAGCCACTGCATTGAACCAGCTTGCCTGCACATCTCGTTATCAGTCTCTCTGCAGTCAAACCTCAAATGTAGAACCTCCGCGATTGGCATAACGACCTCCGCGATTGGCATAGTTTGAGTAACATTTTGAAACACAGCCTTCTTCAGTTTGACCCAGCTTGGACATCTGCTTATTGCTGGACCACCACAATTGTCACCTGTGAGGCAGTAGAAGCTAGGCTTGGACACAGTGGTAGCATGTTTGCTGGCATTTATTTGATTAAATAAGAAAGGGGCTGAAAAAGGCCTCTTTAACCCTAATGCTAAGAGGGGATTCATTGCCTCAAAGGAAACAAGTGAAATCGTCAGGAAGTCTGAAAGTAAAATAACTGTCAGTGTCATGTCCTAAAATCCTACCTCTATCCCTAACACTGATGATCTAGGATAACTGTGCAAGGATCGTCTCTTCCAAAAATAAAAAGATGTGTTGTTCTCATTCAACAGAAACATTCTCAGTTTCGCTGGCAATACATAATTGCAAAATAATGTTCCAAAATAGACAAAGTTCTCTTCAAAAAGTGCAAAGTTCCAACTCAAAATGTTATTTCTAGGTGATAACTTCTTTCCCTTAGTTCACTTACATTTCCTTTTGGTGATTGGTAAATGCCTTTTCTTTTACTCTAAAGGGGATCTTCTAGTACCCATTTGTCATTTCCCTCTTAGTAGTAGACCTGATTAACTCGCCTGTCAAGTGCTACTCGTTGATACGAGGAAAAGGAGATGAGGTTTCTCTCCTGCACCTCTGCTTCTCCTCTTCACTGTTTGTCTGCAAAGCTTAGAGGTTTGCCGCTTTCCTACTTGGTGTCTACTCCAACCCACTTATTCAGCCATGCATTTCCTGGGTTGCAGGAGCTGACTCCCCAAGGTAAATACCTTTGATAAGGTCTTTTTGGGTTTCTCCTGGGGTTTTCATTCGTCTCCCTGACTCTGTGGCACTCCACCGCACTTCCCATTTTTGGTATTTATCTTTATGGTTCAGGTTATGCTGTAAAACGTCTACTGCATCTCTCCACTGAGCTATAGGCCGGTAGTTACTTGGCTCTGACGCTGTCAGTTCTGTATGACTTTGCCTGTCTTTGGCAAGTCAGGGATAGCACCAGTCAGTGAAGCCGCTCTCACAATGGTTTCTCTGCTTTTTGCATCAGTGTTCTACTGCCATTAGAAGTCTCAAATCACCCTGGAGTTTTTCATTTTGCTCCCCTTGTTTGCGATATCCTTCCTTCCACCACCACCTCCATACGCTTTTACTGCTTCTCCTGGGACTGAACCTCTCATTCATTCCACTCTCCATTTTTTATTTGACATGTGTCTTTAACTACGACACTTAGACTACAGCGCTTGTTGTGGTTCTCTGCTCTGTTTTCATCCTGATAAAGCTTCCTTGTCTCTGTATTATTCCCATAGGAAATTGCTTCTACCGTACATAGTTATATTGGTTTTTGCACAGTATTTGAGTTGTTATAGTAGGGGAGATTATGCAAAGATTTTGGGAATGTTCTGTTTTAGACCCCTGAGAAGGGTATTTGCTAGTAGGAAAGGGGACCGTATAATGGATTCATCACAAACCCTTCCCCTTTCGTTGCTGGCTTCCCCATCTCTTTCCAATGGAAATCTGGATAAGATATCCACATTCCTTGCACCTTACACTTTCGATGTTCCACAGAGAAATAAAAGGGCTGGAGATCTAGAAACCAGTGCATAATTCTTGCTTTTGTGTTCTTTCTTAGGCTAAGACACGTGAGTGGGGAGTGGTTAGTCACTAGTTTGAACTTTCTACACGTCAAGTAATATCTTAAGTATATGACTTCCCTGTAAATAGCGAATGCCTCCAACTCTATTGTCGCATAGTTATTCTCCCTAGGAAAGAGTTTCCGGCTGATATATAATACCGAATTTTCTATCCCATCAAACTCCTGCTACAGTACTGCACCTATCCCTGTTCTGGAAGCGTCAGTCTGCAGGATGAAATCCTTATTAAAGTTTGGGACTTTCAGACAGGTTCACTTTAGTGAATTGAAGCTGACCTAATCTTCCTTGGTCCAGTGTAGTTTTTGGGTTTGGATTTTTTTCATTTGTCTGTAAGACACAATGTTATGTATGAGTATCAGGGAATGAATCTCCAGTAATAACCGGTGAGACCCAAAAAGGCCCTTATGTCACGCTTGGTTTTTGGGGGGTGGGTATTTCTTGTACTGCTCTCATTTATCCCAGTTGGGGTTGCAATAGACCATTCCCCACAAATAATCCCAGATACTTGATGTTGGATTGAGCCAAATTACTTTTTTTGGGTTGGCCATGAGGCCAGCGGCCCTCAGAGTTTTGAGGATGGTATAGAGGTGAAATAAATGTTCCTCCAAGGTCTGGCTTCTTATGACTATGTCGTTCAGATTGGCTCTGCAAAAGATGGAGTATGGACTTGGTATCTGGTCCAACAGCCTCTGAAGAGTAGCTGGGACCCTAACAAGTCCAAAAAGAAGAATTTTGAACTGGAATAATCTGAAGGGGGAAGAGAATGTGTTTTTTTCTTTGTCTTCAGGATTCATGGGTCCTTGCCAATAGCCTTTTGTGAGATCGATTTTGGAGATATGGACAGCCTGTCGCAGTCTATCAAGAAGGTCATCAATCCGAGACATTGGATAGTTATCAAACTGGGACATGGTATTCAATTTGCGGAAATCTATACAAAATATCCATGACCGATCAGGCTTCGCAACAAGGACAATTGGTAAAGACCCAGGACCATGGCATGGTTCTATGATATCAGCTTCTATCATTTTCTCTGCCTCCTGGCTGATTATTTCCTTCTTCGCCTTTGGAGTTCTATACAGTCTTAGATCATGATTTTGTCGAGTGGAGCACGAATAAAATGTTTGATATTTTCCCTCAACCCTGCTCATGGTTAAATACATCCAGAAATTGTTGGATTAAGTCTTGGATGTCTTTTTGTTGGTTTTTCCGGTAGTCTAGGGGAATCAAGTTGTCTTGTAATTTAATGTCTGCTAACATCATGGCCTTCAGAACAGTAGAAGATTCAATTGGATTTTCCTTCCATTCCTTTAACCAATTGATATGATATATCTGTTGGTTAAGTCATCTATCGGATTGCACTCTTTGATAATTGCATGGCCCTGTTAGCTCTAGTATTTTATAGGGTCCGTACCATCGGGAGAGTATCTTGTTTTCAGATGTTGGTAGAAGCACTTGGACCTTCTGTCCAATAAGAAAGGACCAGGACACTGCTTTCACATCATGGCAAGCTTTTCGTCATTCCTGGGTCTGTCCTAGATGTTTCTGGACTAAGTTCCTGACTATAGCCATATGTTCCTTGAGTCTTTGGGCGGTTTGAGATAGGGGTAGGACTGCCTCTTCCCTTTCTTCTCACATCTCTCGAAGCATGTCGAGAACATCACATCACATTAATTTCCATGCAGGAGCTCAACGGATGATTGGGGGTCTTTCTTATGGCAAACAGTGCATAGGGGATCATGGTGTCCCATTTCTGTCCTTCAGCATCTACCAATTGCTTCAACACACTGTTCAGGGTTTTGTTAAATTGTTCCACCAAACCATCGGTTTGTGGATGATAGACCAACAAATGTAAGGTGTTAATACCTAATAGTTGTTAAACTTACCCCATTAATTTGGACATAAAGGTTGTCCCTTGATCTGTCCATATTTCCTTTGGGAAACCCATGCATGGTGAGAATGGGATCATAAGTTTCAATATCTATTGTAAGTTATTTTTTCGTAAAGGAAAGGCCTCTGGATACTGGGTTGCATAGTCTAGGATGACTAAAATATATTTATTCCCGCATTTGGATGGATCCAGGGGGCCCTAAATATCCATGTCAATACATGAAAATGGTTCCTCTATTATCGGAAGTGGCTGAAGTGAAGCAGGATGGTCAGAGTGTGCTGTTGTTTTCCAGCACAAGGTACAAGTAGCTACAAAGTTCTTTATATTAGCGTAAATTCCTGGCCAATAAAACCAGTTGACCACTTGACCTTGATCTTTGGCCATACCTAGGTGACCTGTTGTTATGTGGGCATGGACAATCTCCAGGACAACCCTTTGATGGCTTTACGGGACCACTAGTTGGATGTGAATTACTCTTTCTGGGGTAACATCACTCCTATAGAGCAAAACCTGCTTCATAAAACAAATGGTTTGTCTCCAGCTCTGCCCTCTTCTTCTGATACTGTTTTCAGGAAGGCATCTGCTGAAATTGGATAATTCCCCTGTGTGAACACTAGACCTGTCATGAGCTCTATTTCCTCTTCAGTGTCACTGGGTAAGATTTGGCATTCTGTAATGAGAGGGAGCTGATCAACTACCCCAAAACCCTTATCACTTCTCTCTGTGAGATCATGTTCAGTTATTTCTACTGGTTTACGGAAGAGGGCCAATTTTAAAATGCCTTGTGCTATTTTCTCTCCTATCTTCACATGAAAAGATTGTCTCCCCAAATTATCAAATAGAACTTTAACATCCCCCCTATAGTTGGGATCTATAATTCCTGCTATTACATCCCGACCATGTATCCATGACAGACCTAACTTGTATGCTATGCACTTGGATGCTATGCACATGTATGTGCCTTTAGGAGGTGATAGGGTCAGTCCTGTGGGAATTAGTTGAAGGTCCCCTACTTCATGGGTAGTTACTGTGGGGGCACAAGCATCTTTGGTCAATTTTGTATACTTCAGGGTCCCCCAATTTTATATCAATTGAGTTGCATCCCCATTCTGACACCACATGTGAGGGAGTAGAAGCAAAGCTTGGAGGCCGAGAGGGTGGCGTTCAGTTGTAGATTGTTCTTCAAAGATTATCATGGATACAGCAATTGTAGGTTTACAATGAAAGATGTGTTTGACTGCGCATTAATCGGTTGTCTTCAAACATGTTCTACTTCCTCCTGAACTCTCTAATCCACTTCCTCAGCAATTACCAACCAAGTACGGTTTCATTCCAGTGTCTGGAAGGCAATCCTGTGGTCTCCATGATTCTGATTCCGGAAGTACAGTACAACAGCAAGGACTGATTGCGTTATTCACAGTCACATTGTAAGGTCACATCCCAAAGTGCTGAAGTAGCACTACAAGGCTGCATTCCACTTTCAGAATTCAGCCCTGCAAAGTACGGTTTTGTTATTGCCATTTAGCACTGCAGTTTCTGGTTTCCTATCACCAAGTAGTGCTATAAGGACGGACACTGGGAGGTCTAGCTAACAACACAATGTCTAGTTATATTGAACCAAGTTGCTGTTGCCTAACTGATGATGTAAGGGCAGCTTTTGTTATGCCCAGTTAGCGCTATACGCCCAGCTTCTATCGTCACCAGTTACCACGCTTGTTTTATTTGCCATTTAGCACAACAAGTCCTAATTGATTCATGTAATTTAGAACTGCACCTCTTGTCTCCATTATGCCTAGTACTGCATTACACCCAGTTAAAACTGTAAGGACTAATTCCATGATTCGTTCCAATGAGCAAACACACTGCAGAGCCAGACTCCAGTATGTCCAGCAAGCACTGTAAGGCTGGATTACACTTTCATCAATTTCATTATGCCCATTCAGCACTGACATCCCTGATTACATAACCCACAGTAAACACGTTAACATTACGAGAGCTAATTATTTAATGCTGGGTAAGAACTCAGATGTGTGATTACATAGTGCCCACTGCCAAGCAATGATCTGTAGTCGCCATTGCAATACCAGATTCCATTATACTGTTTACCACGTTATGGCCAGATTCTATTATGTCAGTTTAACAGCTCCAGAATGAGAGACGTGTTACATGACCAACACTGTCAAGGAAGCAGTGATGGTGAAATGCTGTCACGTGCATATGGCCATCAAAAGGTAGAGAAGGCAAACCTTCAATTCACTAGGGTTTGGTATGACAGGCTAGGGGAAAAGGACCACTTCAATTACCTCACATTTCTTGACTTGTCTTTGGCACTAAATAGTTTCTAGCTAGGCTTCAAGGTACTTTTCTGCAGGCAAGCCACTGTCAAGCAGGCCAAGTTGTGCTGTACCAATGGCAAGTCAGCATCAAGGCGATTTCAAGACAGTGATTCCAGCAGATCAAGTCAGCATTTGAGAATAGTTGAGTTTATGGCTTCCAACAGGTCGAGTCACAGTTGAGTTAGGATGAGCCAATTGCTAGCTGGTAGAGTTGGCCTTTGATTTGGATCGAGACAATGCTTCTGTTGGATCAAATGGGCAGGCAAGATGCGGTGAGTCATTTGCTTTAACAGAGTTGAGCCATCGGTTATGCTGGGATGGGGAAATGTGCTTCACCGGGTTGAGATGGCAGTGAAGTGGATTGAAAGGCAGGACAGCGTATCGAAAGAACTTGAAGTGCCCAGGGCATCACTGTAGGTCCTCTAGTATCTTGAAGTGAGCCAAGCACATTGGAGCTGGCTCAACAAGTGTCTTTGGAGTCACTGGTAGACACAGTTCACAATGGCATTGGAAAGATGAGTAATTTGTCTGCCTTTCCCAGCCAGATAGATTTGTAAAAAGCATGTGCAGGGTCCTGTGAAACCCAGTGGTGGCGTCCTGGGTATCTGTGTCTCCGTTGCAGTAGGCCTTGTCCAGCCAGATGGTCATCCTAAATAGGCTTTTGGGATTGTTAGGGGGAAGAGATTTCATGTTCCTTGGAGCTCCTGGTCTTCACGTCTCTGGCAGAGGACTTTGGAGTAGAGTGTACTCTGAATCAGGTTCCAGCAAATCTTTCTTCAAGAGTGTCCCAGGAATGAATCAACTAAAGGGAGACCCCCACCCCCTTATATGAGGAAAATGCTACAGAGGAGTGGTCCACAGCTATAACAAGTGTCCTTTCAATTCTGATGTCATATCCCTTGTCTGCATGAAGTGGGCAGGGGGGCAGGAAGTCAGGGAGCACTAGCAGATTTCCAAAATGGTGAAACACATCTGTGAGCTGAAGTTTTCTCTTGGGTTAAGCCGATGTCACCTTTTCCTGTGTCTTCCTACATCAAAATGACTAGTAAAAATCACCCTGGTGAAACTTAATTAGTGTAATGACAGGACTGCCTTATAAGTTCCATTTCACAGCTGATCAACGGGAAGTGTTCTTGCTCCCAAGAGTTTGTGCCAAGCCTTCTCAAGGGGACCAAAGTGGAGGCTTCCTGGGTGGGAATGACTTGGTTTTTGTGGGTACAGCCAGCCCAGGCCCAATATACACTAGACCCAGTAATGAATGAGCCACTGTCCAACAAGATGACAATGCAATTTACATCAAATGTTTTGGCTGTATAATTGTGTAATATCAGTAGCCACTATGTAAAATCCAGTCCTAGACTATATATTAGTTTTCATGAACTGCCACCATTCTGATTGGGTGTACATGTTGAACCAGAAATGCACCCACTTAAACACTACCTTTGTCTGTTGGAACTTTGGGTTCTAGACGCATTCAGGAATGCACATATGGCCTTTGACTCTGCCCTCTTGCCTCTGCAGGGCAGCTGGTGGGTGTGCCAGTAGGCTGTCACAACAAGGTACATAGTTGCATTATGCTTTTTGCCATGGAGCATTGTGAAAGTGGGGTCCGATTAGCAGCTCTAACTTTCACAAACAGAATTACCTGCATCAATTAGAATGGAAAATAAAAAAAAATGCGGGCTATTCTGCTCTCACCAGATGGCATTATGGCACTGTGACTTTGACAGCAAAGATTATAAACAATCAGGGCAAAATGAGCAGGGGGGGGGGAACGAGAGGCGGCTGCCTCGGAAAACATGCATGAGTGGGCTTGGTGCCTCTCTGCTTTTATAGTCAACGTATCGAGGTATAGTGAACTGCTTTCCCTCACTCTGAATTCCATAGCATTGTATGATGTGTAGAAACCTGATGCTATGTGGAAACATGCAGAGCAGACATCAATGTGGGCCTGATTTACAAACATGTTTTTAAATGGGAAAGTCCCATTGAAAACGCTTTTGTAAATCAGGCCTAGTGTATTGAACAGGAATGTTAACAGTACTTGTCGAGTTGTCCTTTCTGCAGCTCCTCTATTCAAGTTTGGCCATTGGTGGCTTGCACAATCAAGTAGTCCAAACGTATCTGATGCTAGCTGGCCCTATGAATGCCTATTGGTCTCTTTCAAAGAGTTTAAGAACATGTTATGCCAGGTTAGTTTTTGCTTGTAATGGGCAAAGGGTTGTCCAAACCAGCTTTTAGGCACTGTGTGAGAGGTTTCATTCAGAGTAATCTATCCCTCTTTCCTTTTGCAATTGGGGTGCATTTTTAACTCGTGTAAATTACACTTCTCAGCTGGTTTTCAGCTTTGCTTCCTTTTAACAAGCGGTCCCAATATTCTTTTATGGCTAATTCATAGCCTTTTCTATGAAACACCGCCTTTTCAGTGTCCATTTTTGTTAATGGTGTTAGTCACCAGCAGAGGCAGCTGGGCACAGAAAAATATCCTGTTGTTTAATGTGTGCTTATGAGATGAAGCACGCTATCTTGATGGGTGCACAGAGGCAGCGTTCACATATTATTTGGATTCTAGGAAAGTGGAGCTCAAAGTTGACACCACAGCCGCCCCACCGACGAGGTCAGCCAGGCTGAAACCGATGCTAATCAGAGAAAGGAAATGGAATCTGATATATAGTTGATTGCTGACTGGTATCTCAGCTCGGCTTATTAGTTTGTATGTTGCCTGTTAATAAAACATAAATGTCAGCATCTTCTGGTTTCATATTTGCAATGCAGCAGTAAAAGCATGAAGGGGAATACTTGTTTTCAAAGCCAATAGTTCCCTTGATGTGATGCTTGTGAATGCAAACATCACCCTTCCTATTCCTGACACTGATGTAAAGGATATCGGTTCACTGAGGTTGGACATTCCATAGAAGTATTACGTTTTGTGTACTAAAAAAAGCTACATTTACTTTAGAGTCATTTCTTGTGAACATATTTACAGACTCTACAAATGCAGTAATTGAAAACTATTCAACCCATTAAGGGGCTGATTCATGGAATTATCTGCGCAGAAAATAGGGTACTGCGCACAAATCCCCCTTCGTCAATTAATGGAAACGAATGCGCAGTACTTTTCCTGGACTTGTGTGGAGTTCATGCTGGCTCAGCGAAACTCCACGCAGAGCAAGGGTGTGGCTTGCGCAGAGTGCTGGGAAGGGGGCAGAACACCAAAAATGAGGAAGAACTTGTGAAAAAGTGGACTTTCCGAGGGACAGCCAGCAGGCAGTCTCTCGCACGCCCACGAGACGTATTCATGGATTCAATCGCGCAACGTCTCGGCTGGGAAATGACCACGCAAGTCCTTCATATGAACCGCATCCGAAGGCAGGAGTAAGTACACTTGCACATAGGATTATCTGCGCGCATGTGGGCTTGCATGTCTGATTTCGGGATGCATGTACTCAATCGGGGTTTCCGATTTAACTTAGGGGTGCGCATAAGCAGTGAAGCGGGATGCAGGTATGTTTTCCATGTGTTTGCACGCAGATTTCCTGAGTTATTGACGAGTTATTGCATTTTTCATATGCATGTTGTCGGGGTGCCAGATACAGGTACGGGGGAACCTGCGCATGGTCCCCGAGTCAGAGGGCAACTTACGGGGGACCCTGCACACTATTTGAAGGGTGCATGTATTTGCGCAAGGGGGAGTGCGCAAAGGAAGGTGATCTGGCAGTTTTCTGCTTTTTTCTGTTTGTGGGCGTGACAGGGGCGTTCCAACTGTGACTTATGAATACGGTTACTTTGCGTGAACAATTCCATGAATTCACGGGTGCACATTTTTTCTTCTGCACGCTGGCTCGTGCAGTGTCCTTCTTGGCACACAGCCCTTGCACAATTTCTGCCGCGGAATTCCATGAATCGTCCCCTATAACCTACTTGGTCATGTATGCACAGAATGAGTTCATGTTATAACTGAGGAAGCATGCATTTCAAGTGTATATGCTTGAATCGTGTGAATATTGAAACTAGGCACACTTAGTTATCATTATGTTATGTAATATTATGTAATGTTTTGTTATGTTATTATGATTTATAACGTGCACTGCTGCCATTTGCATGATCTCCAGGTGCTCATGTGGCTCTGTAAGAAAAGTGGGTGTGATTGGTTAGTGAGGGAAGAGGGATAGGATAGAGGTTGTGTTCCTTTGTTTATGCATTTAGGACCAGGTGGATCTTGCGCCTGTGCATGTGAGGTTTCTGGGTGTGCTTTGTTGTGTGCACTGGGCTAGTTGTGTCCGAAGGAATAGCGTCCAGTGTCCGGGTTGTTTGTATCTATTTGGTTTTGTGGTTAGTGGTGAGGTTTGTGTGTTTTTTGTTGTGTAGTTGTGTTGCCCTTTGGGCGTGTGTAGTACGTGAGAGGTATGCAGGTGTGGAAAAAGGAGGGGGTGGTTAGTTGGTTTTTGTTTGTGTCCGGATGTGTGGTGGTTTCATTGTTGTTTTCTTCAGTCCATCTCAGAATATGGTTTGTGGGAGTTAGGGGGTGCAATTTTATGCTTGTCTCAGTAAGTTGAATAGCCAGGTCTTCAGTAATTTTCTGAAAGTTAGGTGGTCTTCCATTCTTATTTCTTTTGGCACCAAGTTCCATAGTTTGGCTATCAAATAAAATGCAGTTCCCCTTAATTTCCTTTTCTCATAGTTTTTTGTTTCTATTTGGACGTCGTTGCTCGATCTTAGGTTTTTTCCTGGTTGGTTACTTCTTCCTGGTTGGTAACGGTTGATTTTAGCTTGGATAAATGTGGCTCCTTTTCCGTGAAGTGATTTGTGGGTGATGCAGAGGGCTTTAAGTTAATGCATGTTTTACTGGTACCCAGTGCAGACTTCTCAGGGCTGGTGTAATGTGGTCTCTTCTGTTTGTTCTCAGGAGTAGTCTTGCCGCAGTATTTTGGATGCTTTGTAGTTTTTTTGTGAAGCGTTCTGGCATTCCAAGGTAGAGGCTGTTTGCGTAGTCTAGTCTTGAAAGTAGCAAAAAGATGATTGTGAGGTTTCTGTGTGGGCAGCTGAGGTAAGGGGGTATCCCTTTTATTATTTGCAGGCGGTATAATTTCTTTTTTTGCTATAGCGTTGACATGTGGTTCTAGAGAGTCTGTTATCCATGAGGATTCCCAGGTTTTTTATCACCTACGATGTCTCTGGTTGGGGTCCCATCCACAGAGCCGGCTCAGATGTTTGTGTGGTGCATTGTCTTCTGGTGGGGAGATTGTTATTTCTGTTTTGGTTGGATTTAGCTTTACAGTGTTGTTAGTCATCCAGGAGTATATGTCGGTGAGGCATTTGTTGAGGGTGTTGTTCGAGTCTTGGGTGAAGGTTATCCTGAAGATGAGTTGGGTATCATCTGTGTAGTTGTAGGCTGTTAGTCCATCGGTTTGAATGAATTTCATTAGGGGAGAGCAGTAAGATTTTGGAGGAGCTGGGAGAAGCTTGATCCTTTTGGTACGCCGCAAGTGATGTTTTTGGTGTTAAATGTATATGGTTGTAGGTTTCTTCTTTCCGTTAGGTTGGTGAGAAAAGATTCCAGTCTCTTTATTAATTTTGTGTGTATGATTATGTCAAAGGCGGCTGATATGTCTAGTAGTATGAGGGCCGATTTGTAGTATGCGTTTATCTTTAGGTCGTCCCATATGGAGATGAGTGTGAATTCTGTTCCTCCCATGTGTCTGAAGATGACTTGGGATTGGTCAAGTATTCCATTGCTTTCTACATGGTTAAATATTTCTTTGTAGATGTGAGTTTTCAGTGGGGAAGGTAGATTCGATATAGGTCTTAGTGGGTAGGGTCATCCGCATTTCCTGTTTCGCTTTTTTAGGACATGCTTGATGTAAAGGCTTTGGTATTATTCCCGTGTTTAGGGATACATTTATTGGTAGTAAAAAGTATAAGCCTACGTTCTGTGGTTGAGGAGGTTTTTCAAGATGCCCGGTGGACATGGGTCAGTGGGGGATATGGCTAGGTTGGTGTCTTTTATTAGTTTACTAGTGTGAAAGCCTGTGTACACGGGCCAAAGTGAGTAATGACAGAAATGTTCAGAATGTAATTATATTATGTGGTCAATCTTAATGTAATCTTATGCAGTAGGTTTTCATCAACACAGTAGGACCACCATATAGCCTAAAGCAACAGCTCCCTCTAGCAGTGACAACAGGTGAAGCGAGCAGTCTCTACTGCGCATGACTGCACCAGACAAACATACATCTGGCCTTTTATTATATAGAATTGAAAGTGTCTTTGCTTATAAATTCAAATCAATTGAGTATTGTAGTGGTTGGTGGTGGACTGGTTTCCATTGGTTCTGTGGGATTGTTTTTGCTTTGATGGTCTGTTGTATTGCATCAATTTTTGCTCTTAAATGGATGGTGATGTTGTCACAAAGGGACTTAACTGTACGATGCATTTGTTGCACAAGTTTGGGGTTTTCATTTCCTTGATGATTTTGAACAATCCTTTTTGTGGGTTTGTTGCCGATTGGATTCCTGAAGTGTAAAATGTTTTTCTTGCTGTCAGGACTGCTAATTTTTAGATTTGGATTTGTCATCATGTTTTTGTCCAGTTGGTTTTAATATTTTCTTAATTGTTTTACCAGTTTGTGTGTTTTTTTGTGTGGAATTCCCTCAGTTCTTCTGTGAACCATCTTGCTGCAATTTTCTTTGGCGTGAGTTTGAAGAGTTTTGCAGGTGATAATTGGTCTAGGGAGTTTGTGATCCAGATGGCGAGTTTCTCTTCCGCCGAGTCCAGTGTCATTCTATGTAGGTGGGAGGTGGTTTGTTTGGTAATTTCCAATAGGTCTGTTAACGTGTCCAGGTCAAGACTCTTCTGTTTAGGGAGTTTTACATTTATTGGCATCATGCAACTTGGGATTATCATGGTGAATGGGATCATATGGTGATTGCTTCATATGATTGGTACCGGGGGCAGGCAGGTCGAGATTCCATCTCTGCATAAGATTGTGTCTAACATGGAACCAGCACTGTTTGTGGGGTGGTTTACTAGTTGTTTGAAGTATAGGTTTTCCAGTAGTCGCCGAGGAAGTTTGCTGTGATTTCATTTTCTCTTTTGAACCAGATGTTGAAGTCCTCCAAGATGATTTTGTTGTCATGATAAGTGGATAGGTTCGCAGTGGCGTGGGTAAGATTCCTGGTGAAGTTGGGATTGTAGGATGGCCGTCTTTAGATCAGGAGGGACAGTAGATTGGATTGGTCATTGAGCTTGATGTTGATTAGGAGTGATTTGCAATCTTCTATGTCGGTTGAGGGGAGTGGAGCAGATGTGGTTTTTGTGAGCTGGGGTGAGTCCTCCACCACTTCAGTTTTCTCTGTTGGAGTGCATTAGTTAGAAGTTGTTGGTTTTGGTTTCATGGGCATTTGTTTTCTGGTTGTCCAATAGCCCTGTTTCTGTGAGGAAGAGCGCATCTGTGCCGCCTTCGCAGAAAAGGTCATACATTTCTATCTTGTGTTTAGCCATGGTTCGTACGTTGAGAAGACTGCAGTGTAATGTGTGTGTTTTTCTTGTTCTTTGTTGCGTATCATTTTTCGTGCCTCAGTTGGGGTAGTTCTCTCTCATTTGATGTTATTTGCTGGTCATGTAGTTTGGTCCTCTATCACTTCGTTGAGGAGTTCATTTAAGTTGAGTGATGGGTTTCTTTCTTCCTCATCGTAGTAGTCTGGGGTTTGGTTGTTCATGTGGTCTTGTTTCCAGTCTCTGGTTATGTAAGAGATGTGGATGGTTAGGGATTCTAGTTTCACTCTGATTCCTGTTGGGATTTTTCCAAAGATGTTTTTGGATTTGCTGGTTTCTGTGCGTTGAGGTGTGCGGTTTGGTAGTCTGGCGAAGTCCCGTTTAGGATTTCTCAGGTCCTTAGTTGTGAGTTGTTTGTTTTCCATTGCAGTAGGGTTGTAGGTGAAGAGGTAGTGGGAGATGTATGCTGTTTTTGTTCTTGTCTTAGTCCATATCCTTAGTCTGCTTAGTAGTGGTCAGTGGTGTATTACTGGAAACCACCCTTTTATCAGCCTATGCAGGACAACCAGAATGATGTTGATGTGACTGAACCTGATCTCCCCTACAACCCTGTGAATCAGAGGAATCAGAGAAAATGGATACAAGAGTCCCTTGGGTAATTCCAAACTCGAAGTATCCACCCCCTAGACATTGTGTGATGGAAATCAGGAGAATAATGTCCCCAGTTGCATTGTCTCTGGGGAGGCAAATAGATCTAGAAACAGAGTCCCAAATTTGAGATATATTTTCTGGAAGATGTCAATGAGTAGAGGTGTATCCTGGGAACAAGAAGCAATTCTACTGAGACAGTCTGCCACTGTGTT
Source organism: Ambystoma mexicanum (assembly GCF_040938575.1). Taxonomy (NCBI): domain Eukaryota; kingdom Metazoa; phylum Chordata; class Amphibia; order Caudata; family Ambystomatidae; genus Ambystoma; species Ambystoma mexicanum. The sequence continues at coordinate 731,864,586 of NC_090927.1, forward strand.
TTACACAACAATCATATGGGTTGCTTATAGGGCTATATATTGATATTACACACAGTGACCAATCCTGACTGCCAATGACCCAGGGACCAGATGATTAATGTATGCTATCACATCCACATCCCGCCTAATGTCTTTCTTGGATAAACACTTCCTCTTCTTGTTGCCCTTACGGGACCTAGTACCTTTTTACTTTTATTTATTTATTTATTTATTTATTTCAATTTTTATAAAGCGCCACATGTCCGTGGGCCTTTGGGCGTTGAACTTTCTTTCCTTTTCAATGGCTCATTCTACCACAGATAATGAGCTGAAAAATATCCCCCAAGCTTTATAGGCCTTCAGGCTTCACTACTGCACCATACAATGGCCTTGCCCCAACCAAGATGGCCATCACTGACTACAACTAGGGGTGGAACTACCTATTATATTCAAAACTTCACTACAGCTGCAGCTGCTTCGAGGACAATTGTATTGGGAGGACATGGGAGTTTCCTTCACTCCCCCGGCCCAAGCGCTGCCTCCTTACCAGTGCTGGGGAGCAGAATGGCTTTCAGTCCAGAGCTAGTGACTTTGCAGCAATGCTTGATACTCATTCTGGGTCTGCATGCTTGCTGGCCCCACCCTGGCACCCAAGGCCTGCAGTAGTTCCACGGGGTCTCCACTTCTGCCACTCAGATGACCCACAACCCGAGACAGCAAGAGGGGACAGAGGCCATTGCCGCCTCAAGCCCAGCAGCTGGAGGATTGAGCTGGATTTGACAAAAGTCTTCCTTACCTCTGGATCCTATCCAGAGGACAGGAATTTTAAAAACCTGGGGATTGTGGGTAAGGGGAGGGATGTGTAGCTCCAGGAGGGAAGCAGGGCGACTTTAAGAAGCTGGGAGATGTGTCCTGTGGGCGACGTTGGAGGCTCACAGGTAAGTATAGGGACAAGGAAGAGGGACATGGAGATAATTACATGTTTACAACTGTGAAGTTTTCAGCAAAAGAGAGAGAGAGAGATAGTTGAAGAGGGAGAGAGAAAGAAAAGGATAAGAGAGAAAGTCAGAGAGAGGGAGAACGATAAAGAAAGAGAGAGAGCAAGAGAGAGAGAGAGAGAGAGAGAGAGAGCGTTCACTCCATCTCATTTAACTGCTTCATATTACAAAAATTCAAACAAAGATACTAGTTTTTTTTTTTATTTCTTTTTACTTGTATAAAGCGCGCAAAAACCCTAGGGCAGCGAGGTGCTGTTACAATAGATACAACACATGAATGTCAAGAAAGGCAGTAAGGCTGATTCACTGGGCCAGTTTTCCAAGTTTTTTTTGAAGGCCCAATAGCATTGCGTGGCTCGCAGGCTGGGCTGGGTGGAAGAAAGTTCAATTGTCTAGCTGCCACGGTAGTAAAGCTATCCCTAAAACTTTATAGGTGTCCACGTATTTACAACAAATATATAAATTAGGTCGTTTTGCCATTGATTTGATCATAGCTGAATGAGGCATCGTTGCACTAATATAGTTAATGTTAAATGTAGTTCTGATTAATTAAACTTGAGACCGCACTGATTTTCAGGAAATGTGTCAATCAATGAAATTGGTCATTTTATAAAGTTCTCCTATTTAGAAACAAGAAGTATAAATGCTGTAGCTTTTTTCAAAAATTTAGAAAGGGGTTGCACAGTTTGAACCGCTGAAAGAGCATACAATCTTTCAATTTAGAAAAGGCACATCAAATAAGCATCCCTGCAACCCTCCCCACACTTCTCTATACTCAGAGGCTTCTGCACAGCTCCCCACACAATGACAGTGACATTAACATTCATATGAAAAACATTCTGTCCGCCAATTGTATTCCTAAGAAAGAACACTCGAAGACTGGTGCACTTGACTGTGAGGGATTATAGCTCTTACTCATCCCGACATGGCGGGGACTCAAAACCGGAGTTAACCTCTGGGAGCATGATGAACGGCTGCTCTGAAACGAGCATAGGTAACATCTTTCTGTGACACCATGCCCTTGGTCAGCCTTTCCCTAACTGTCATCTACACTATCTGGATTTTATTCAAATGGCATCTGAATGTGATTATTCTATGCAATAAAGACCTCAATTCTAGGATGATTGAAGAAGCGGAACCAGTTGGTGAAATGAACCGGATAAGAGAAGTCTCATACACAATAAACTGGGAGGTGTTTAAATGCACCATGAATGATGGAGAAGGATATGGAGTTCAGAGCCCTGTAAGCAGAGGCAAAGTGATAAAGGCGTTGATTCTTCTGGACAAAGTTATAGACCTGAGAGAGGTGATCTCCAATTGCACCTTACAACAACTTTCCTGCCTAAGAATCCAAGAAGGCGATGGCACATAGGTGTTACAGTCTAAACAGCCTGATAGATGCTGATAGCAAGGTGGTATCAAAAGTTATGGCTAGATGATTGGATCAAGTGATATCAGATTGATACGTCCAAACGAGGCAGGTTTAATCAAACTGAGGTTTGCATAAGAAAACCTTCTAAAGTTGACTCCTCAAGGTCCCATTGGCCATTGGGCCTCATTCCGAGTTTGGGGGTAAGTTACGTCCCTTACCGGCATGGCGCAAATAGCATGTCTGTGCTGGCACCATTCCACTAATAGAGGACTATAACGACTTTGCGGGCATGAGCTTTACGCCATGCCAGTAAGGTATCTTGCGCCATGCCGCAAAAGGCTCCCAAAAAGCCCTTATCGGCATCAAGCGTAGCGCAGATAACACTACCGACATTATTCAATGTGTCATTAGCGGTGGCCAGAAATAGCGGTGACTGTAATTGGCGGTCACTGCTATTTACGGTCACCGCTAATGAGCGGAACTGGAAGTAGCGTCATCGCACAGGAACGGGAAGGAGCACGGCGGCCATCTTTAAAAACACAATCCATTGCCATCCTCACCACACAGGACCCCTGAGACACTGCTGATTGTTAGAAAACATCCACCTCCAAGACCACAATGCCTAAGGCCCTGAAGAAGGGAGCTGCCCGCCTGAGAAAGGAACGATTTAATGAGGATGAGCTCCAGATGCTTGTGGACACACTGCACGAGCATGCTGCCAGTCTTCTCCAGCAAAATGAGGAGAGAGGCAGTGCTAAGGAAAAAACAGATCTGGGCACTTGTTCCCCAGAAGGTTAGTGCTGTGGGCAACACACCACGCACAGAAAAAGACTGCCGTAAACGATGACACGACCTGCGACTATGGGTGTGCAACATCCTCTCTGTCAATCGCAGCCAGGCCATGGGAACAGGAGGAGGTCCCAGTTCCCCAATATAGCTCACCTCATGGGAGGACACATGCGCAAGCATGATTGGGACGGAATCCATCGAAGGTGTAGGCGAGATGGAGTGTGTCGTCACAACATTGGGCGATGGAGGTGTATCCAAAGTAAACACTGCTATGCCAAATCTGATTAAAGTCAACCCCATTGTCAGTCCAAAGAGTCAAGCTATGGTCGCCCACACACACACTCACTGCATATTAGGCCGATGCATCACAGACACATGCAGATGCCTGGGCCAAGGCAATATCGTCCATGACACATACCACACAAAGTAGGAAATTCCACGAGGCACACAGCGTGCACATCCAAATAGTATGCATGTCAGACAGCACTGTTCCTTGCCAACATGACTGATACCTGCATTAACCACCCATGCATCAAATGACGTGCCCCTTCAAACACAAATGCCTATTACCCCCAATTGTGTGGATGAGCAATTGTCCCAATGTATGTATGATGCCTAACAAAACATCACTCATGCCGTCCCTCTCTTCCACCCCCACAGGCACTGACCATGACAGCGATGGGCAGGATGCAACCCCTGCACAGGCCTGACCCCAGAAGAGGTCCCAGGAGGACAGCAACCGGCCGTCAACCTCGAGAGGACAAGCCAGGGGTGCTGTGTACCAGCATCCAGGCCACCGCAGGTAACCATTGCACCTGTGCCACCAAGGCCCGTGGAGGGCACAGCACCAAAACCACCTCCACCCACTGGTCAGCCTGATGACACATGCGAGGCACCACATTCGAGGGAGTCGAGTTTGGCTGGCGAGGTGGCAGCCACGGCACCCCTGACTGTGGATGAAACACAGGAGGACATCTGGGGCACCATGGAGGATGATATTTCGGATGTGGGGGCGAGGTGATGGTGTGTGGGGGTGTTGTGGGGGGAGAGGGAAGGGGTTGAGGGTGTGTGGGGGAGTTGTAGGCGGAGGGGGCGGGGGTGTGTGGGGGAGTTGTGGGAGGAGTGGGAGGGGGGTGAGGGTGTTTGAGGGTTTTGTCACTTAAGTTTACTTTGTTACATTTAATACACTGGTTGTGTGAAAAACAAGACCTGAGTGGACATTCATCATTGCGCATGTGTCAATTATTCAGTTACAGTGCATGGTGTAGTTGTACCCCCACACCCAGTGCCCTCTGTCCAACCATCATGTCACCCTCTGCTGCCATGTGTGTCACAAATATTGTGCAATCACGGACTTGCGCACAGTACGGCCCTCCTGTGCATCACCACCGTGATGATGTCCAGCCACATCTTGTTCCTCCCCTTCATCATCAGCTGGTGGTAGCAGTTCAATGTCAGGGGGCAGGGGCACATTCTGGCGGATGCACATATCATGCATGATGATCTTGGCCACCTTCTCATGCCTGTAGCGGAGTGCCCCACCCGACCGGCTGAGGCAGTGAAATCGTGCCTTCAACAGGCCAAAGGTCTGCTCGATGTCCACACGGGTACGGGAATAGGAACAATTGTAGGCTTCCTCATGCCTGTTCTGTGGGTTTAGGACAGGGTTGAGGAGCCACGGCTTCAAGGGATAGCCACTATTACCTGCATGCGAGGTAAAGGTAAATGTTATGCGAATAATGATCGACAGCTGTACTAGTCACACATGCCAGCAGTTTATCATTGGTCACATGCACATTTCCGTGGTTGTATGCAAGCTATTTTTTGGCCCTCGATTTGTCCTGTGCCATGGAATAATGGTGTGGGTTGCATCTTCAAGGTGATACACGGTGTGCTCTGCCGTATTGTAGCTCATGCATTGTGTACGCATATTGCTGTGTTTGTGTGAATTTGGTGATTTGTTGTGCTGTGTAGGATTATCTGATGGTGAGCGTCGGCAGTAGCCTCTGCAATTTTTGGCATTCTGTGCTGATTTTTCCCATGGTGACATGCAGTATTCCTGTGGTTGATCCGGGATAATGGCCACCACAATGTGTGAAGATCTTGCTTGCGTCACGTTCCATCTCCACCTGTTTGTGGTCGTATAGTTTGTAATTGCGTTAAACCACCTCCATGGCATGCAGGCCACCTTATCTTTCTAGTATCTCCTGGGGCGTCTGTGGTAGAGATATGTATTCCGTTGTGTGCTTGAGGTGGAGCACCAACACTACCTTCAGTGCAGGGGGGATGGCGGTGCATATTTCAATGAGACTGACATTCGTATATCATGTCCACAATGGTGTTGATGGTGTCACGGGCCAGACTGTACGGGGTGTGGTTGTGCTGTGTGGTTGGGTTGGAGGGACTGGCTCTGATGTTTGGGATTGGGGCCTGCATGCGTGGTTAAGCTGGCTGCAATGGTGGGGCATGCAGGGCCTGTCTCACCCTCCTTCTCCTGCTGCGTCTCCTCTGTGGTGCCTGCTGTTGTCGTTGGTGGTGTTGCTGGTGTTGCAAAGCATGCATGTCCTCCAGCTTAAGTGTTGATGCTGCTACTGTACTGATCTTGGTGTAGTAAGGGGTGTGGTGTGTGGTGTGTGGGTGTGCTCATTTTGTAGTGGAGCAAACTCCATTGCCTCCACCTGTGCTGATTGTGTGCACCTGTGGCATTTGGGATCACTGCACATGGCATTTAATGGTAGGTCTGTGATGCCGGTATTTACGGCATGCCGGTAGGCACTTTTAATGCCTTCATGAAGCCGTAATTTGCATGTCCGCTTACCTTGTGATCTACTCCAGTTTACGGCATGCCGCTATTGCCGGCAAGGTGGGTCGCGTGCCCGTGCCCAGACTGCTATTAACAGCACCGTACGATGCCGTTAATAGCGATCAGGCTGGTCAGAATAGCCTATAGTGGTATTCGATGCCGGTATTCCATTACCGGCATCGTTGTTCCCTTAGCACCAACCTTGGAATTACCCCCATTGTCTCCATGAATGCAAATAAAGGGCCTCATTACGACACCGGCGCTAAACCATGGTGCTATTAGTGAATTCCGGCATGGTGATTGGCGGAATTACCACCCCATTCCAAGGTTGGCGGGGCGGTAATTCCCCATTCACCATGGGCCCATTCCCATTTTTACCCCATAGGGCTCAATGGGAATGGGGAAGGCGCTAAGTACGGTGCCGCAAATTGCGGCACCGTACTTAGCACCAAGGTTCCTTTGCGGGCTGGATTTTAACACCTGCAAAAAGCAGGCGTTAAAATCGGCAACCCGCAAAGGGACCTCGTAATCAGGCGTTAAGGGGTTAACGGCGCCACCACCTTTTGCGGCGCCGTTAACCCCTTAACGCCAGGGTTGTAACGAGGCCCAAAGTCTTCAAAGACGTCAAAATAGACTTACAAATTGAATGTGTTTATCTCACATAGTTTGATAATAGAGGCAATGGGATTTTGCTCTTCACACAACTTGTATGCATCACACCAACCACTTGAGTATTCACAAACACTATGCTGTCCCAGTATTTAGAACTAAAGAAAGGGGCTTCCCTAATGCTTATTAGGTTTGCCCACTCTCTTCTCTGTTATTATACTTGCCAATTGATCACCTGATGATGGCTGTTTGATGACTTTCTTGGTCATAAGCAGCATGCATACCTCCTTAACACATTTAATGGGAAAGACTGTATTTCCAGGTTGATGTCCACTTATAAGATCAACTGAACCAAGTCTGAAATGATGTATGTATTGCCTTGTGGCCTAGTGAATGTCTTTCAAGACTGTGGGCCTCATTACAACCCAGGCGGTGGACCATGGTGCTATTAGCTATTAGCACCATGGTCCATGCCGGAATCCGCCATGGTGAATGGCGGAATTACCGCCCCATTCCAAGGTTGGCGGGGCGGTAATTCCCCATTCACCATGGCCCCCTCCCCATTCTCATTTTTGGCCCATAGGGCTCAATGGGAATGGGGAAGGCACTAATTACGGCACCGTAAATTACGGTGCCGTAATTAGCTCCTAGGTCCCTTTGCGGGTTGGTGCAACCCTCAAAGGGACCTCGTAATCAGGTGTTAAGGGTTTAACGGCGCCGACACCTTTTACGGCGCCGTTAACCCCTTAACGGCTGGGTTGTAATGAGTCCATGTAACTTTAACTTGTGCCCAAATAAGAGAGCTATTTCAGAATATGTAAATGTAAACCCATTGCAAAGAAAATGGATACTAAGATACAGTCAGAACTGAAAACTAACTTGGATTGATGGCCAGTTCTAAACATGCCGTTATGAGGTAACTTGCAATCTTTAAAGATGATGGCTGGGTCATGATTGAGCAAACTGTAGTCTATGATATTGCTACCAGTATGCCATGGGGTCATCACAAAATTTAGCAGCATTATCCAAAAATATCTGAGACAGCAAAGACCACAGACATTTGAAACTAAAGTTGCATCAATCAGAGGGAATGGACCTCACAGATTTTGAAGTCATCATTGGTTATATTTAGCCAGACATAGCATCAATTGGATAGAAGAGGTTGAGGATGAGATGATCTCCTTATTATACCCTGTTCTAGTTGCAAACGTGGAGGTTGCTCTTCTTTTTCTGTCCTGCCCCTGCTCTTTGGAACTCATTACCCCATGAGCTCTGCATCACCTCATCTCATTTTACCGGGCTCTGAAATCATGGGAACAACATCTTTCATCAGTACCTGGATCAGTTCACTAGCGACAAGAAACCGTTGGGTGTATACGCGCTCTACAAATACAGACAATAAAAAAAAAATAGGGGAACAAGTTGAGGCACCAGATGCTGGTACACTGGTACCAATTACATAATTCACAGAAACTATGCAGAAACAAAATGCAAGACCATTACTTCTGAATTCCCCTGTGGCTGTTGAATCACTGATTTTGCAGGAACAGATTCATTCATGTTAAATAAAGTGTCAATGTGATCCAACCATTTGATCCAGGAACAGGAGAAGATTTGGTTTTGGAATACTTGATTCCATTCTGGGGTCGAATTCGTAAGAGGACTGATAGATGCTGGAAGATGAATTCCATTTGCTGAGGTTCAAAGAAGGTATGTACTAATAGGGGGTGTTGCTAAATAGATGAGGAGTCATGGAGAATATGATCTAATAAAGTAAATCTATCAGCGCTGCTTTGATGTTCATGAGCATTCCAATGGAAAAAAAGAATAAATAGTGTACTAACTGGAGTTTAATAGACTTTAGAACACCACCATAAGAGCACAATGATAATCGCTGCATCCTGCTGGATTTACACAGACGAGGAGGGGTCCTAGATCACATGCTGTGGCTGTTTAGGGGGGACAATGGTGGTGAAAACAAAAATTGCGGTAATGGAAATGGACTGACCATCCAACTGGGTCAGTGGGTCAGTTCCCCCCTTTCAAATTATATTATTGGAATCGTGATCTTGGGTCACGTGTAAAGAGAGAATATTTTTGGAAAATGTGATCCAACCATTTGACCCAGGAACAGGGGAAGATTTGGTTTTGGAATACTTGATTCCATTCTGGGGTCGAATTCGTAAGAGGACTGATAGATGCTGGAAGATGAATGCCATTTGCTGAGGTCCAAAGAAGGTATGTACTAATAGGGGGTGTTGCTATGCCAAATATTGGAGACTAAGGAGCCATCTCTATTGTGGTGCTGTCGATAGCACCAACAAGAGAAGCATTTTGGGGTTGTTGGTGTGTATCAAACAGTTTGCCAAAATACCTCACCAGCAGTGGCGGCTGGTGAATTTCTGAACTAGAGGGGTGCACAGTGAGGGTGCCCAATCTATACCAGAAAGGACATGGGGGGTCCCTCTCGAGAATATTTTTAAAATAATGGGTTAAAGTAGTGCATTTTACATCACTTTCTTTGAAAAATTGGGTAAAAAGCTGCACAGTTTGCAATCGGTTTTGTGTGGTAGCACATGCAAGAAAACCAATAGATGCAAGCTAGCAGTAATGTACAGGTCCATTTTTTAACACATTTTCATGATGCCTTTACCCACAACATATGCCAGTAGATAACATACGTTTATTCTGGCTGTGCCCATACATGAACATGCAGACTGCATCAATATAGGACTGTAGTACCATATAAGGATGCCCATACAGTAATAAATGACATGCCAGAGAAATAAAGTATATCTAGGCTGCTAGGCTGGCTATAAAGCCATAACACACAAAGATTATATGGTCAGACTGTAGCTACCAATGTAAGCCAGTCCAGCCACTGTGACGAATCACAGGATACTGTCACTTCTCTGCAAGAGTGAGCCTTTTCATCTTGTTATTTATTATTCCCATGTGCTGCACTTTCTCCTCCCCACACACTTTTCTTTTCCCCCTTTCCTTGAACTTGCGTGATCTGAATGACACCTGGCCTAGTACGATCATTTTCTGTCTTCCCTCTGTTCCCCCTCCCTTGCCTCATCGCGCCTTGAAACAGTTATGTATAGGTGCCTTATAAATGCCATATCAAATCATATCATTTCCCTCTGAGGCTATTGAGGTGAGCCCGCTATGCAAAACCCTCCATAGGGGTAGATTCAAACGGGACCTCACTGGTAGAGACTTCCTCCTTGGGAACAAGGATTCCCGTTCTTTTGGGGAACTCACTGAGCCAGATATCCCTAACCCATTTTCAAAGACATCTACTGAAGAAAAAACAATCAGAATGTGTTATTTTCTTCCAAATACTGTAATGGTGCCTATAAATCAAAACCTGAGTCATGCCGAGATGAAGAAAACCACTGGAAGAATAGTGATCACTAATCAAACAGAAAGGAAAGACTTCAACGCTGCACTGGGGAAGTCCCATGGCAGCGTGATAAGAAGAGCAAGAGAGAGATCACAAGCGAGTTTCACACTGGATCGTGATGATACACAGAAGGAAGATTGGACATGTAGTGTCTGATACAGATGGGAAGCTCAGGTGTAGCATTAGATGCATGGCATCAAAGAGGAGAAGAGAAGTGGAGCAATGAGACGGACACAAGGCATCCCTACCTTGAACGAGGAATAAGTGGTGGCCTGGCCACGAACAAGCCGTGGTGGACTTGTCTGTCCATAAACTAAGCTGGCACCACTTTCACTGAGAAAGAGCCAACATAATCGAAGGAAGAAATGAGAGGGAGCCCGTATGGGAAACAGAGAAACCAAAGAGCCAGCCTGACAAGTAATTCAGATTTTCCCACATTGTCATACCACCGGGTGACATTGTCCCTGAAGAGCTCAGGTAATGGAGAAAGTTGGACAAAGATAATAATTGGAAGATTCATACTCGCACCAGTCGAAATAAGACATCTGAAGTGTGTGAGTCATTACTGGGATGCTTATACTCGTTCCAGGCAAGATACAGTATCAAGAGTGTGTGAATAGAGTAGGGATCATTACTGGGATGCTAATAATTGTCCCAGTCAAGATAAAGTTTCACAAATACGTGAAGAGAAAAAGAATCATTACTGGAGCACTCATACTGGTCCCAGTAAAGATAAAGTATTAGGAACAGATGAAGGTAGTGAGAATCGTTACTTGAATGCTCACACTTGTCCCAGTCAAGATGGATTGTCAAGAATAAATAAAGATAGTGAGAGTCATTACTGGAACATTCATATTCATCCAAGTCAAGAAAAAGCATGGACATTGAAAAGTCTGAATGGAGAGAAAAGGACTAAAGAACCAAAGGATAAGACAAGAAGAGTAAAAAAAAAGAGAAGGAGTAGTCAAAGAGAAAGGATACTTGAAGCTTGTAAAGATCCAGTGTCAGAACTGTGGGACTTGATGAAAGTAGTTACCAAGACCTTCTTAAAGATGCGGTATTGAACTGAACGTGTTGAAGAACCAGTTAACAGGAGAAGGGAGTCATTCTCCGGTGCTTTGTGTTATTCTACTAGTAGTAGGGTCAGAGTAGGGTAGTTTTTACACAGTGAACGGGCCTTGATTTGGACTATTACTGATGACTGGCGAGCACCCTAGATAGTTTGGTTAAGTAGGGAACACCTTTAGTAGTGGGAAAGTTAGATGTTTTTGCACTTTTGATTTAATAAATCAAAACTGAGATGGCAAATCAGAGCCGTGTACATCTTCTGACCCTCCACACCACATAATTGCACTCATCAATGGCATGCGCCCAGCAGCCCTCACCCCGAAAATGAGTTGCCTCACTAGGGGTAGGGGCAGGCACACACATGCTCACAGCCAACAACACCTTCACCCGCGCCTTCACATATCATTCAAAAAACTCCTTGCATGCATGTATACAAAAAAACCAAACACATCAACATACAAGCGCACATATATATACATACATGCATGCACATTATATTAAAAAAACATGTACCTTTCATGCTTACACTATCTACACATGTGGCAGCACCGCAGAGGATCAAATGACCCTCCCCTCCATACCTCACACCATTAACAAGCTGACTGAAAGGACTCCTCTTCTGCAGTTTATTTATTTATTTATTCACATTTGTAGAGCGCACAACAGCCCGGAGGCATCGTGGCGCTTGTTACAAAAAGAAACTTAGTTGCAGGAGTCATTCATTTTTACATTTGTGTACAGAGGACGAATACATACATTTTTACAGAGGAGGATTACATACATGTTTTACAGAGGAGGAATACGTACAGTACTCAGCAAGTACACAGAAGACATGAATACGTGAGCAGTATATATAGTACAGTGCATGTACAATGCAGTTGTATGGAAGGAGGGAAGGAGGGAGGGAGAGAAGCGAGGGAGGAGAAACAGGAGGCCTGGCGGGAGGGTTAGGTGACATAGAGGTTTTCAGTTTTATTCGGAAAAGCCAGGAGTGAGTCCTCTGCTCTGAGAGCAGTGCGGAGAGCTGTGGCATGCCTATGCTATTAGCACAATAATGAGGTGCGGCGGGGCTAGGCTTCCAACACCCCCCCAGTCTTTCATTATCTCACAATACGTATTTTGATGAGGCCAAAGGGCTACGCATATAAACAAAAAAATGCGAAGTGGTGGACGTGCCCCTGCTCAGGGGCAGGCAGCACAGTCCTCTGTGCAAATTAAGCACACGGGCGGGCTGTGCTGCTTGTCACTCAGGTGAGGGGGCGGTGCACTCTCTGCCCATAGTGGCCAGCTACCACTGAGTCACGAGGAGTCCAGGTTAGATACACTCTTTATGGGACACCGTCAGCAAGACGAATCCCTGCTTCTGGCCTGATGAAGGGCACAAAGCTGCTAAACAGATGAGGAGTCATGGAGAATATGATCCAATAAAGTAAAGCTATCAGCCTGCTTTGATGTTCATGAGCATTCCAATAGAAAAAAAGAATAAAGAGTGTACTAACTGGAGTTTAATAGACTTTAGAACACCACCATAAGAGCACAATGATAATCGCTGCAGCCTGCTGGATTTACACAGACGAGGAGGGGTCCTAGATCACATGCTGTGGCTTTTTAGGGGGGACAATGGTGGTGAAAACAAAAATTGCGGTAATGGAAATGGACTGACCATCCCACTGAGTCAGTGGGTCAGTTCCCTCCTTTCAAATTATATTATTGGAATCGTGATCTTGGGTCACGTGTAAAGAGAGAATATTCACATGGGTGAATCCATCCATCAGAAGGTGTTCCAACCACGCACCCCTGCGTTCAGATAGTGCATGTCAATTTACATGCCTTAACTGTTTCACCACTTTGGAATGCTGCTCCAGAAGAAGGATGCTCACAAGTGTCTGTCGAATGTGTTAATCTGTCGCACTGTATACATGGCAAGCCATCGTGTATCCCTTGGTGTTGTTAAGCATGCGTTTTATGTATAATGTCTTTGTTGTGTTGCATTTCTGTTTACATACAAATGAAAGATTCATATAAAAAAATAGAAACTGGATGTGGGATGGAAGGAGCATAAAAGCTGTGTCACGCTGCTGTACGTGCACTGCGTGGGTGATCCCTAAGTTATTGTTAAACAGTACTGCTTAGAATGTTTGAGCTACGTGTGGCATGCCTGCTTACACCTCTTTGGCCAAAGACAATCAGCTGTATTAAAATACCACAATAACTTTGAAAGAAACAGTCCAACAATATTAAGGACGCTGTTTAAATGTTGACAAAGCATTCCAACCCAGAAACCGTCCGTAGTCGCTGAGGGTGCTTTGTAAATGTTAACAGCATTCCAATTCAACCTATGGGATTCGTCCGCAGCAGACTTTCAAGCTTTTTGAAAGTACAATGTACACATAATCCAATTCGTATGATGTTTGGCCCATGAGTCACGAATCTTGCCAACTAATCTATTTGGGATCACACGAACAGCCTTGAGAAAGCACACTGTGGCACAAAACACGTGCCAGCAGGTTTTAATATACAACACCAATAAGGACCCGCTGCCCTAATTGAAGGTCTACCTCATTGTTATGCGTAAACCACTATGCATATCTCTATACTAATTACAGCTTGGTAACAGAACAAACAGAGCGCTTATAACACCGATGAGCTAGAATCTGCTCCATCTGATTAATGTTAATGCTGCCAAACCCCACTGCCCCATGAGCAATGTTGAAGATGTTTATGCATGCCACACTGATAGTTTTGTGACTCTGGTAGTAATAGCTTACCGCTGTGAAACTATGACTCTGAGTTACAGCCATCGCAATACTCCGCCATTGTGATATTTCACCATTGTGTTATTTCTGCCAATGTGCTATATTGCGACTGATATTTAGCCACTGTGATATCTCTCTGCTGTGATAATTCACCATTATGACACTTCACCACTTGTGATAATCTGCCATTGCATTACTTTGTCAACAGGCTTCGTTCTTGCCACATGATAACTTGCCTCACCTAGAGCATGCCATGCTGAAGATATGGCACACTGATAGCTCACCACACTAATAGTGTACCACTTCATACATTTCCCTATGTGAGTCTCTGCCATTGTGATGCTTCACCATTGAGATACTTTGTCATCAGGGTTGGTTGCCACAGTGATAATCTGCCACATCAATAGTGTACCACTGACAAACTTTGCCTCTGTGATTTGCAGTCATTGCAATACTCCTCCATTGTGATATGTTGTCATTGTGATACTTCGCCATTGTAATAGCTCATCATTATGATGTTCCTCCACTGTGATATTTCACCATTGCAATACTCAGCCATTTTGATATATTGTCAAAGGGTTTTGTCTTGCCACCTGAGAAGCTTGTCACACTGAAGGTATGGCAAAATAATAGCTTGCCACACCAATAGTGTACATCTGCATAACCTTGCCTCTGAGAGTTTCTGCCATTGTGATACTTCGTGAATGGGATAGTTTGTCAGCAGGGTAGTTTTCCACTACGATTGTTTCGCACACTGATGGTTTGCCACTTTGATAGTGTACCATTGCAAAACTTTGCCTCTGACATTTCACCATTGTGACATTTCACCTTTGTGATGGTTTACCACTCATGTTCTGCCATTGCTATACTTTTCTAAAACCGGTTTAGTCTTGCCAGATGATAGCTTGCCACATGGAAGGCATGCCACACCAATCACTCACCACACCATTTGTGTACCACTGAATACCTTTGCCTCTGTGTTACTGCCTTTGTGATACTTGGCCATTGAGATACTCTGTCAGGAGGGCAGTTTGCCACCGTAATAGTTAGTTATTATTAGTTTGATATTGCACCCCTCTGTAATTCTGCCTCTGAGGTTCTGCCAGTGTGATACTACGCCATTGTGATATTTTGCCATTTAGACAATATGTCAACAGGGTAGTCTTCAACACTGATGGTTTGCCACACTAATAGTTTGTCATTCCAATTAGTGTGCCGCTGCAAAACTTCGCCTCAGTGACTTTCTACCTTTACAATATTCTGCCATGTTGATACTTTGCCGCTGATATTTGCCCATTGTAATATTTCACCATTTCTGCCATTCCGCCAATGTGATATTTTGACACTGTGACACTTTGCTAGCAGTTTATAGTTTACCAAAGTGAAACTCTGCCATTTTGATACTTCATTATTGTGATAATGTTTCAGTAGACTGGTAAGCCACACAGATAGTTTACAACTGCCAAATTGTACTGCATCGTGGTATACCCAACTAACAGCTAGGCCAAATATAATTGTTCAACCACCCAAACTAATTTAGGAGCTGTTGTCTCCGTAACTGTCTGGACACTCACTCCCCACCACCCCAAAACTACAGCAATGCCTCACTACAAGACAGACAAATAGGCATGAACGGACAACAGAGTGAGAAAGGATAGATACACCAGACAATCACTGAACACTAGGAACCTCCAACCAGACTTCACAACACCTCACAATTACTGGCAATTCCCATTGAACGAGGTTAAACACCCATGAAAATAAGACCTGAATCTTCATACACTGAACGATATATCCCCATCTACGAACCAATCAGATTAGCAATCAAACAAACCACAAGGGATCTAGACGATATCAGAGGAAACATTGACAGACTAGGAACCTACTATCCCAAAACACGGAATCCTACAACACAGAAAACACAAAGACAGTTTTAAAAACTAGATCTACACTTGAATCCATCATTCCATATATGCTTTTCGTAACAAGGGACTGGGAAATAAGTCACTCAAGCAACACAACCCAGACAACAATTAACAAGACATACAGATCCCACACACAATCTACTGTAACTTCTCAATGAAAAAACAGATGAAAGATCCGCAAACATGGAATAGCCAAGCCACACCCAACCCCCGGACCAACAACCCATGCAACTCTTACTGAACACACCACCAGAAGAGGTACCCAGCAAGGGCTCATCGAAAATTAACACAATTCACTGCAGCCTGATCAACACAATGGCAATGCACAAAACCAAAATATGTGGCCGACTAAGTAAAGGTGGCACAGACAGCCTCTTCCTTACTGAAACATGGCTATCTGGCAAGCATAAAGTAGTTGCTCATGAAGACTTGCCAAGCAACTAGAAACTAACAGGGGAGGGGGAGGAGGCATCACTGTAGCTCACAAACACCACATCACCTCCACATCTCTGCCTTCAACAGACATACAAGATTCTGAATCCTTCCTGGCAATTTTCAAACTCAATGATCGAGTTCACCTACTTTTCCTACTCATGTACAGGACACCCACAAACAACCCACATTTTGGTGCCAAACTCACAGATGCCATAGCCAGTCTAACCATAAACAACGACAATGTCATTATATTGGGAGATTTCAACATCCGGTTCGAGTGAGAAAATGAAACATTGCCGACCTTCTGCAGAGCTCACCTGAAAACTCGCCACCTGAAGCAAATGGTGAAGGGACACCCCCTGCCCCCGATAGAGCCAGACAACCAACCAGACAGAATGAAATACCAGCTGCAAATTCAGCTATGCAAATCAGCTTTTTTTAAAGCCAAGAAAGCTCATTACTCTGCAAGAATATAGTGAGCCACAAATCTGCAAAAGGAAATGTACAAAATCATCAAAGAAATAAAGCAATACAATCTCATGCCACAATACTCCTAATCTGACACAAAAGTTATGTGACAACATCACATATATACACACAATCCAACAGCTCATCGATGGATCGACCTTGAGCTCAAGCAATACACTACCAGAAGCAAGAGCAACAATAACTAGCAAAACAGTCAACTATATCAAATCAATCTCTGAAGAAATCTTTGATAAATTACTAAAGGAGACCAAGAAGGCCATATATACAAAAAAACCATTGCCCACCAGATATCTCACCTAAAAAACACCAGCCTCTACTTCCAAGAAATCAATAAACCCATATCTGAAGAATGGAATAGAGCCAAAAACATAGAAATCTGCCTCCATAAAATCACCTTTACAAACCAAGGCAGGAAAAACAGATGACCCCACAAACTGCAGGTCAATATCAAACATCCCATATCCTGTGGAGAACCAAATACACATAAATTCTCAACAATGTAGAATTGAATGGATAGCTGGATCAATTCTAGGTTGCCTTTAGACATATGAGAGGAATTAAATCAGCACTCCTTTCCATAAAGGATGGCCTAAAAATAATTGCTGACAATTCCCAATCCTCACTTGTACTATTGTACATACCAGCAGATTTTTACATGATCAGACACGCAACCTTAATCAAAAGAATGGAAGAATCCAGCATTCATATTTCCACACTACCATGGCTAAAACCATTCCACATGGATAGAACCGAAAACATCTACCGACTGTGAGACAGGCATGGTATCAAGAGAGATGACCCAGATAACAGAAGTGCAATTCTAAATAAACTTTATTAATGATCAGGATGCTGTAACACCTAACTAGCCCTATACTAAAATGGGATTTTCCCTGCCTAAACGAACCTAAAGAAAGTATGTGTCTGTAAATCAAAAAAGAAAGTCTGTCTCTGTCAAAACCTATGCTTGTCCTCACAACTTTAACAAAACATGATGTGGGAATCTTTATCAACAAAATAAAAGTGGTCAAAAGAAATGACTAACCTACTTTCGGCTTGAGTTCTTCTTGCGTTCCCCATTTCCAGTTCAAATCAGTTCCCATAAACATTCAGTTCAATAGTGTTTGATCAAGTTCTGAAATTACCTTCTCCAAGTTCAAATGTATCACAGTTCACACACAACTGTGTTCTTGAGACTCCCTTCCCCAAGACAAAGTCCTTTGCTTATTTGACTCTCAGGGTTCCTTTCCCCAAGACTGTAACATATCACTCACTTTGGGTTTCATCTGCTACCAGTTTAAAAAGAAAATATGGGGTCCGATTAAACCTCCTTCAGGTTTGTTTCACCAAGTATTTCACAATTCTTTACAGCTTGTTCATCGTTTATGATTTCTTGGTCTAGATGCAGTTATCGGACCACACAGTCCACCCATCACAGGTCACGCAACCATAAGTCTACCCAAAGCTGTTGTGCCCCTTTTAGACTCTTCTGCCTTGGGCATTCACTTTCCACACTTGTATTCTTTGTAATCCTTTTTGATATCTTTGCACACATGATGTTCACCACAACTCTTCAATACATCATATGTCTTTGATTCTGCCAATGCTGCTTTAAATGATAGTGCTGGTTGACATATCCATTAACGTGTTCATTCACCATTCAGGATATCGTAGTTTACTCATTTGACAGCTTTCTTTCAGTTCAGCAATCATTATAGGTAGCATTTACTTGTGTTTGTTAAGTTAGTGACTTTCTTTCAGTTCAGTGTTCAATATGGGTTGCATTCACTTGGGGTTACTCAATTGATGGTTTTATTTCAGTTTGATATTCAAAATGAGTAGCCTTTACTTAAATGCAGGAACTGTTACTTATTTTGGAGCGCTCCAGTCTCCTCAGTGTTTCCTGACATTTACCGGTTTTTGCGGCTCCTCCCAGCAACTCTCCCTGAATGGAAAAATCTTCGATTTGGCCACCAGACATGTCTCCAGATGCGGCCCGGACAAACAGTCCTTCTCTTGTCATACACCCACCCTCTGGAACTCGATCCCTCACAATACTGAACTACTGTTAAAAGATGCCAGCCAACATCCTGGCTACCCACTCCGCTGCTCTCGAGCTAGGTCACAGTTTAAACAATAAAATCATATCAAAAAACTAAAAGTCTGCAGGCACGCAATCAAATTTCATTGGATCCAGCAATCTCAAGATTTCTGACTGCGTTTCTAGATATCGTGGCTATTCCATATGCAATTTGACAGCCTTATGCATTATGCATAAGATATGTGATTTGTCTAGGAACTCCATGAATGATGTACACCTTAAATTACAAAATGTTAGATTTTTTTGGTATATGTTTCCTATGAACTATCTAATGTTGACAATGAAAATCTTGTTCATCTTCTCTAGTGCTGTGGCACTCGCAACTTGCACGTTGTTTAATGGAATGATATTGCAAGGAACAACAGAGGAATAAAACAGAGCTCCTGTACTTCTGTATCCTTATCATACCCATACATTTTTCAATTTCACAAAGTGTGCCTATTTAGTTATGCTAGTGCATAGTGAACATATTGAAAAACTTGCCACAATCTAAATTGTCAATTTTCATATATCCCTCAGTCTGTTCCAGCGTGTCACAGCAGCCCAGGAACAGGCAGCACATTTATAAGCAGATTTGCGATATGTTCCTTAAATGTGATATTTTTCCAAATTATACCCGACTACATAATAATACATAATTTTGACTGTTATGTTCAGGTAGTTCAATCAATCAATCAAGAGTCCATTTCTTGAAATGCCTAACTGGAGACCCCCCAGCTAAAAAAAAACAAGAACGTGTCCATGTCCATGAATTCCAGCAGTGTGGGACAGCCTGGGATCAAACCCTCCCAATTATTCAAAGTCTACACCAGTTTGAGTCTGGTGTACCTGGCGCATCCAATAATACCAGATATGCTAATGAAGAAGGTGAAAGTGCTGAGTCCAAAGCCTCATACAATTTGAATTGCAGCGGAAAGAATATGCTTCTTCTTGCTGGCACTGCAGCAGAGGAGGAAAACATAGGTGATGCTGCATGGTCAAAAGAATGAGTAAACACAGGCTAAATAAAATAAGATCCACCTTTGATTGCAGAAAAGGCACACTTATTTGATAATGGTGTCTTGGGTATGGTATGGTATGGTATGGTGGTGAAAGGGAGGAACAGACCAAGGTGTTGGGGTATTTGGAGTCACAGGACTACCTGGAGTTATTCTTATATTGGGATCATGAGCGGCAAGCTAAAAACCAGACTTGATGTGCACTAGGACCCAATTTTCAATGGTAAACTGTTGGTGGTGAAACTTACCAGATCACCCGATGACTGTAATATGGGAAACCAGCTCTTTATGAGTTGCCCCAATTCACAGTGTTTTGGTATAGCTTGCTTGTTTTACTGGACGTGGTAAACACAAATACCTCCTTAGCTTTGTGCTTGTTCACATGCCATCACAAGTCATTAGGACACATATTAACTAGATCAAGGTTGACTTACTTATGTTGCATGTGCTTTATGAGCAATTAGAATTTATGACAAATGTACAAAACTGTGAGTTTTCCAACATGAAGACACATTCTATTCTTCATATTGAAACACAGCTCCTAGAACATCTCATGGTATTGTTTTCCCTATGATAGAAAGCTTTTCCACAATGAGCTTCAAACACACTTTTAGTGTTGCAGTTCAAACCTTTGTTATCTAATGACCTTGAAACATATTGTTCACTTTAGCAGAGCATTGAGCTTTCAGTTTATATATGTGAGGTCTGCTTGGACGGAGCAGAAAACACCTGAAAATAGCTATCTACGCTTGTAATTATAAAACTACACCTCATTTGTACTTTCATACTCACCTAAAAAAATGCCAGAAATATTCACAGCAGCAAAGTCAGCGGAGCATCGGTTCATTCTATCCTTGGTCTCAGCACAGCTGTCTCCCCCAGAGTGCACCCTACTTTCTCCACTGCTTCTCTCCCTTTTGGCAGGAAACTCAGCAAACAGCTACGGTCAGCCAAGACAGCATGATGCCTCGAGGGACAGTCAGTTCTGTCCATAAAATGTATGTTTGCCTACAGAAAATGTAAGAAATTGCCTGCCCCAGACTCTGTCATGTGCCACTTAAACACCCATTCTAAATAGTCAAACCTCCTGGAAACTTCCAGAAAACACTGCATCAGATGTTTAGCCTGCATCTTTGACAGTGATTCAAGGCAGAAGGAAAAAGATGCACAATGAGTTGCAATTCTCCATGCTGGCTTCCTGCAGCAGAAAATGAACAATAGAGCTACTTTGAGCAACGTGGCTTGTCACATTGTTCAGCTCACATCTTCCTTACAAAACAGATTTAATTCTGCATCTTTATTTTCTTCTGCATTTTCCAAGCACTTTGCACAGCCTATGCTGGTACTATTTCATAAAATGAGCCAGCTTGTACCAATTATCTGCACAAATATTTTGCAGCAAAGAGCTATGGACCGAGCTGTAAATATTAGCAGGGAATTAGTATGGTAGTGGCTAGGGCTTAATTATTATTGGTCTTATACTTCATTGTACCTTAGTCCATGCTATACCATGGTGTGGTGCAAAATGCTATGCACAGCTACCAATCAAAGGTAGGTTCAAATTTGTTTTTTTGCTTGTTGTCTTATATGATGAAATTTGGAGTACTGACTCACACCAGATTCAGCCCAGAGTCTCATACCAGAGTTTCACACCAGAGCCTCACACGTCTTACTGTCAGAGTCTGGGTTTGCTAAACTGCTGTCCCAGTTGAAATCGAGAGCCCCATTTTTCCTCCAAAGGGAAGTACATCTTCACCACTCTGGCAATGATGCCAGTGAACTAAGGACCTATAATCTGTTATTTTGTGCTTTTTAACAATGGCAAGCTGGAAAAAATGTGGGCTCTTCAGCTTTTCTTTATTCTCTGTTGGACACCAAGGGATTCCAGGAACTTGTAGAAGCTGTTTGTCCAAAATATTGGGTACACCACTGCATATATTTTCACACATTTGCAGTGTTTGATCTTAAAAAAACATTGTCCTTGACAATCAGAAAATACCTGATGGAGTCTGCTGTACACATCATTTGTCATGCAACATACAATAATTTGAGATGAATCTCCTTAACTTCCGGAAACTGCTCAAAACTCTGCTTTTCTCTATCTCGTTCCCACTTTCCCTTCCATGTTAATCATCACACTGCCACTGTGACTGGTGGCCTGCTCCTCACAGGATTCCAGGCCCTTCTTCCAAGTCGATACCAGCACCCCCTCAACTGCACTGCCCTGCACCGCTCCCTTGTGTATTTACTGTTTTTGCCATTGTTATTAGTTTCCCTGTTCCCTTACCGTTTAGCCTTGTGGTGCTTTAAAACACAATTATGTTGTACTGGTGCCAAACAAATTATCAATAAAAATAAAAAAATTATAAAATAAAAAAATGTTGGCAGTTACCACAGGAAACTCACACCAGCCAGTCAAACACTACTACCTTAATTCCCATGCACAGATTTGCCACAGACAAGGCACAATTAGCAGTAAAACTCATGACTGCAAACAATGGTTTAGACCAAAAACATTCGATGGTTGTTTTACTGTAACCATGCTTCAAATATGGTGCGTGCAATGGTAAATGGCATTTACTACCATGTGTTGTATTGTGAATAGTTGTTAGAATGTTAGAATAGAATAGTAACATGTCACTGCTCTAGGATATGGAATGTGGTTGTGGAGGGCTGAACAGGAAAGCAGTTATGATGAAATGATTAAAGGAAGTAGTCCATTTCATAAGTCTCTGACTACTAATATTTATTTATAAATAAACACAACAATTTGGTGACGAGGATGAACCGGATGACAAAGGACAATTAAAGCGGTGGATGGCGTGCAGGAAAATGTCAGCGAAGTAAAAGACGCAAGGAAAGACGATACGGTTGGATAATGAAAGAAAATTCAACAATATTGCCGCGTTACAAAGACAAAGCTCAGATTATATTTTAGTTCACAGTAATCGGAAATACATAAAATGGGCGTAGTAATACGAGCGCAATAGAAAGGCATGATAATGCGCTGCGTTATTTAAATGAAAGAACGTTAATACCTCGAGCAATATGAGATCAAGCGCAAGCTCGGAATCAGTCTCCCTGAATGATGCAAGAGCGCTGGACACACATTTGAGGAAAGCACCTAAAGACGTGCCGAAGTGTGCCACCATCTTGAATAAACAAACATTGGGCAGCATTACGTTGTTGTTACAACGTTATTATGAACAATACACTGCAGACACACAAAAAACTGTGAAATACTCGCCGACAGAGTTTAAACAAACATAAGGATCACGCTCATAATAATACAACAGAGTCAAATATAAAGCTCAGATGAACTATTAAAACGGAAAGAAATATTAAATTAAATTAAATTGAAAGATGCACCATAAATAAAAGCGGGACAAAGACAACAAAAATATCTATATATTCCAGATAATAAAGAATAAAGAAGACAAAAACACAGTAATATAAAATAAAACTTCAGAAACAGAAAATATGTCTTCTGTAGATGCAAGTGGGGATATGAATACTGCATATACAACTGTTATACCACAAATAACATCAGGATCATCAATCATATCAACAGATCCAACAAACTTTCAGAGAAAACCTAACCCTTTTGATCTAAAGCCTCAAGAAAATCAGGGACAAACGTGGCAAGAGTGGATTGAAGATTTTGAAGAGTTCCTAAGAGCAGTAGGAAATCAAAATGCTATCAACAAGCTAGATATCTTTACAAATCTAGTGGGGAGAGAAATGAAAAATGTTATTAAAACAATACCTCTAGAAGATAAGTCACCATATCAATTATTAATAGCAGCAATAAATGCAAAGGTCATTGTCCCTCCCTACAGAGATTATGAACGTCACATCTTTAACCAATGCACTCAAAGCCCGAATGAGACTATTGCACAGTTTGCATTGCGTTTGCAGAGAAAGGCCATATATTGCGATTTTACACATTTCAATGATGATGAGGCAATCAGATTAAGAATAATTGAGGGTTGTTTGTCCTCACAGTTTCGAAAACAATTGCTAAAAAAAATCACTTCTCCTGAAAGAGGTACTTGAATTAGCACGGATATACGAAAGAGTGGATACACTGGCAGCCAACATAGAAAATCCCAGAGGAATAAATACTGTTGCTGTCATGGGTCAGAGACAAAACACGCAGTGGCAGAAGAAGAACTCGAGTGAACCTCAGTGGTACAACAATCGTAGAAGCTATGGAGAGAGGCAATGCTACAGGTGTGGATTTGAGTTCCCACAAAAGGGTCTAGGCCACGTGTGTCTACGTTGTGGTCAAGAACATCATTTTCAAAATATGTGCAAAGAAAAAATGCCCTGGACACCTGCACAGAGATCAGGTGGACAAGTTACCCAAAGCCGAAGATATGAAAGTCAAAGACAATTCAATACACGGACAAGCACAGAAGGAGGAGAAGATGCAAAGTCAAGAATAAGTCAATCAAACTTTCGATCAAGTCAACCAAATATTCGCCCTGGATTTGTAAGGACCTTGGGTGCTTTGGAAATTGATGAAACAGGACAAACAGAACAAACAGGTTCAGAACAGATAATGTTGTCACAAACAAGCGAGGGTCAAAAATATATCAATGAAATATACAATGATCCTTATGAAAACCCTCCGATAGAGGATAGAAGAAACATAGGAGGTAATACACATGAAGAATACATAGACTATGACATGTATGGCAAGGAATATGTAAGATTAATATAAGGAGTATCTGATGAAAGTAGAGCTATAAAAGTGACTATAAATCTAGGATATCAAAACATACATTTCCTAGTAGACACTGGAGTCACAGTGAATGTGATGAGCAACAAAATTTATGAAGGAATAGCACAATTGTATCCATTACGGACATCAAGAGCCAACATATTTCAATGGGGAGCTGCACAGCCGCTAACAGTGAAAGGAAAATGGATGTGTGATCTAATACATAAGAATACTCACATGCCCACTGAAATATTTGTCAATGAAAGCCCTGTGGAAGGGAGATGCCTCATCAGCTGCAAAACTGCAACAGGCTTGACAATTATTAATGTAAACTATAGTAAAAATGAGATGATAACGTGTATACCTCAAAGAGAAGAAATACAAAATGTGATGAAGAATGAAACAGACATAGAAGTGATTAAGAAGAAATTTCCTAAATTGTTTGAAGGTGTAGGAAAGTTAAAGGGAGATGCAGTACATCTTCACATTTACTCAAGAATTCAGCCAATGCCACAACATCCAAGAAAAATAGGATTTCATCTCCAAGAAAGTGTGTCTGAAGAACTAAGACAGTTAATTAATAATGACATAATCAAGAAAGTGGAAAGTTGTCCCACGCCATGGGTGTCGCCACTAGTGGTGGTTCTAAAATCTGATGGGCGTATTCGCTTATGTGTAGACATGAGGATCCCCAATGAGGCAATACAACGAGAAAGACACCCAGGACCTATTATCGAGGATATGATTATAAGATTAAATCGAGCAACAAGGTTTACAAAGCTTAATTTAAATCAAGAATATCACCAACTAGAAATCGATCCTGAGTCCAGATATATAACCACATTTGCGACCTATGAGGGTTTGTATAGATACAAAAGACTAGGCTTTGGAATATCATCAGCAGCAGAAATATTCCAAGAAGCGATCAGGAAAGTCATTGCTCCTGTGAAAAATACATTTAATTACAGTGATGACATACTAGTATATGGTACTACTCAAAATGAACATGATGAAGCATTGGAGGGAGTGTGCATGGCATTGCAAGAAAGTGGATTAACTCTAAATGAATCTAAATGTGATGTAAACAGGAAGAGTCTGTGTTTTTTGGACACATGTTCTCTGAAAAGGGGATAAGAGTAGATCTAAGCAAAGTAAATACCATTCTTAATCTACAGCCACCAAGAAATGTAAGTGAAGTGAGGTCATTTCTGGGAATGACAGGGTATTGTGCCCGTTATGTGCCTAATTCTGCAATGATAACGGACCCTTTACGACAACTGTTAAAGAAGGAAACAGTGTTCCCGTGGGACGAAAAGTGCAAGAATAGCTTTGAGTTAATAAAGAAAGAACTTGTTGATGGCCGACAGTTGGTGTATTACAACCCAGAGTGGGAAACAGAAGTTACAGTGGATGCAAGCCCTGTGGGGTTGGGAGCAATTCTGGCACAAGTGGAACCAAAAAACCCAGAAAGGCATGTCATAATGTACGCTAGTCGAGCCTTAAATAAAATTGAGCAGAGATACTCACAAGCGGAGAAAGAAAGCTTAGCTGCAGTATAGGCATGTGAAAAATGTCATCATTTCATAATAGGAAGACCCTTTATACTTGTTACGGATCAACAAGCTTTGGTATCCTTATTTGGAAATCCAAGAATAAAAATGCCTCCACAAATTGAAAGATGGGGAATACACTACAAGAATATGATTATATTATAGTACACAAGCCAGGTAAAGAAGCAAATCCAGCTGATTATTTATCTCATCATCCAAAAATGGGAGATGAGGACAAAATGCAAGAGGAGGCGGAAGATTGTGTTTCATATTTGTCTGCTAACGCTTTGCCACCAACAATATCAAAAGAAATGTTTGTTGAAAGGAGCATTGGTGATCTGACAATTCAAGCAGCAGTAAAGTTAACAATGACTGGTCAGTGGAAAAAGATATCAAAACAGGAATTCAGTAAGGAGGTGGATATAAAAGAATTACAGCGGATGTTGAAGATAAGTGGAGAATTGACATCAACAAATGATGGAATGCTCTTAAGAGGAAACAGATTGGTGGCACCCAAAAGTTTGAGAAAAATACTTGTGACACTAGCACACGAAGGGCACAGAGGAATAACGAATACAAAACATTTTTGAGAAATCATGTGTGATTCCCATGGTTGGATACAATGGTTGAAGACTTTGTGAAGAAATGTTTTGCATGTCAAGTAACTGCACCTGATAGTAATGTTTGTCCACTTCACATTGTTCCCTTGCCTGAAGCACCTTGGAGTAGGACAGCTGTGGATTTTTATGGGCCATTGAAGGAAGGGGGATATTTACTGGTGCTATTGGATGAATATTCATGATTTCCATTGGTAAAGCATGTAGCTTCAACAGCATTCCATTATGTCGTAGGAGTTTTGGATGAAGTTTTCAGTGAGTTGGGAATTCCAAAAATGGTCAAAACAGACAATGGCCCTCCCTTTGAAGGACATCAGTTTGAAAGATTTGCAGCATATTTAGGATTCAAACATCAGAAAATTACACTTCTGTGGCCACAAGCGAATGGTATGGTTGAGAAATGTATGCTTAATCTAAAGAGAACAAGACAAAAGGCTATGGTGGACACTGTGGCAATGACTCAAGCAGTAACACAAATGCTCACAAGTTATTGAAACACTCCAAATGAAATAACGGGCTGTTCCCCTTCTGAGTTGATGATTCAGTACAAACCTCAAACTCGTATTCCTCAGATGAGCAATTGTACACTGGAAGAAGATGATGAAATAAGAAAACGAGATGAAGTGAAGAGAAAGAAAGTCAAGGAATGGACTGATAATAAAAGAAGGGCCAAAAGTAACAATATTGAAGTGGGGGAAAGGTGCTAGTTCGGCAAAGGTTACATTCAAAGCTGGATTTGAGGTATAAGCCAGTGGTTTGGAAAGTAAAGAAAGTAAAGGGATATATGATCACTGCAGTGGACAAGGACAATCATGAAATCACAAGGAATACATCGTTTTTTAGGAGGTTGTTTCAAGAGGAGCAGGTTAATAATGACTCAGACCACACACAAGGTGGTATTGGTGATGGGAATGACAGTTCTTTCTGTGAGCTCAGGAGATCTTCAGGGCAATGAGAAACTGTATGAACGTACGGGAGGTGGTCAGGTTAATAGTGGTTTGAGCTCTGCGGATGGATGTCTGGAAGTCAGCGGTGATGAAGGAGTGGAATCTGGTAGTGGAGTTCCGGGGTCTGAGAGCTTGGGACTAATGCCCAAATTGCAATGGGGAGGAATCGTCCTTATCGTAAAGTGCGAAAGCCAGATAGGCTTATTGAGCAAATGTAGATGTTACTCAAATCAACAAACTGTAAGAACAGAATACATGTGTGTTTGATGAAACCAAGAAATTGAAAATAATTATATGCATATATGTACATGGTAAGTTAAATGCTAAGTAAGGGGGGAGTTGTTGTATTGTGAATAGTTGTTAGAATGTTAGAATAGAATAGTAACATGTCACTGCTCTAGAATATGGAATGTGGTTGTGGAGGGCTGAACAGGAAGGCAGTTATGATGAGATGATTTAAGGAAGCAGTCAATTTCATAAGTCTCTGACTACTAATATGTATTTATAAATAAACACAACACCATGTTCCTTGTTTTACACATTGCCTGAACCATACAGTGCATGACCTTCTAAAAGGACACACAGACTGCCAGAATGACTGTCATATTTCACATAATTTGAAACTGTATTCGACATTCTATCAAAGTCTGGAATCTGTTGAAGCTATCAACGAGTATCTCCTGTACCACAAAGTTGAAGCAAGGTCACCCATGTCTTTGAATCTTAGCCAAAAAGTTTCAGTGAAATTACTCATTTAGCTTGTAGTGCCTTTGGACAAACTACACAGTCTGTCAACAGTAACCACTCTGCCGCCAGTCATGGATTTCCAGTGGTCAATGTGATAGAAGACCACATCATGATGATGGGACGAGAAAGCAGCGATGGCCCGGAATTTGACACTTTAGGGCTGTTAAACAGCATACCGCAGTGCTTCCAATAGCTGGAGCAACACAGATCTAGTTACCACTGAAGACTTCATCTGTGCAACAGTTCTAAGGCCACGATGCAGATCTCCACTGTTCACACTTATGGATCTTTCAGAGGGTGAGTTGGGGCAATACACGATGTAAATGTGGCACATTTTTGGGAAATTGTCTCACACCTTCTGAACAAAGAAACTTGAGAATTGATCTCTTCCTGCACCTTTAGACAGAGTAGTCATAGCAATACCACTGTCAAACCCCCCTCTGTACAGCGGAAATCATATGCCTCTCCAATACATCCACCTGTTACCAGTGAGCACAGAAGTACAGGTGCACGCCTATGTATGTAATTGTATAATACAGCAGCTCCCCAACTTCAATCAAAATTGCTAAAACCCCATTTGAAAAGCCTTATCCAAGTTACGAACCAAGACACAGGAAACACCATTATTATGAAGGACAGCAGAGGAACGGGTTGAGTAGTACCTTGAAAATAAGTTACAAAACACTTTGGATGGCAAGCCTTTGTTTTATTGGCAATGGAACAGTGACCAAAACTAAGCAGCAGGTAACCAAATATATCTTTTGTCATGTGGTCTAGAAGTATATCATCTTTTGCTGGAGGAGAATTTCTTGTACTGAGAGGGTTTGATCTGTAAAACAATGCTGTCTCTTCCCAAATCAATGCCTATGTGTGCTATCAGATACACAATGGGACTATTCGCTCTTGATTTCAATGTACTGTGGAAGAGAATCCTGTTGTGCAAAAGATTTATTGTGCCTCTGCAGGACTCATAAAGAACATTGACAGAGAAGAGACAGATGACCAATAATAGCCATATTGCTAAGTGCAAAGAGAAGCTAGAAACGTGGGTCTTTGACAGTCAGTGGGTACTTGATAATCCTAGGGCTTAAAAGAAGCGTCTATGGTGAAAAGATTGGTGCAACACATGCGACTCTTTGGGAAAATATAGAAGTCTAGAATTGTTGGCTAATATTCATAGGGAACTAGGATGATGTGTCTCATATTTAGAGCATTCGCCATCCTGGAAATGTAGAACCACAATAATGCGATTTTGCTTCAAATTGTTGCCAACTCTGGATAATCTTTACTGGTGGAAATTACTCAAGAGTGAAAACAGCATGTGTAGCTACTGTGATAAAGATTTAGAAACATGTAAGCATGCTGTAATTAGCTGTGAGGTTTTAATAGTATCTTGCTTCGCCTGTTTTAAAAATGTGCTAAAGGACCTTAGGATTAACAGTTGGGAGCAGCTGTGGAATCAAATTTGGGAATGCACCTCTTCCCGTCTCTGTAGAACCTTTAAACAATGTTTTCATTTAATAAAATTATTGGATTGATGAAGTTTAAAAACAGAATTTTATGATTAAGATTTGTAATTCTTATTAGCTTAGATATTTGATCGATAATTTGATGAGAATGTATAGGAAATAGTTTTAATGTTCTTTCTTTTTAGGACAACTTCACTTAAAGTTTGGTTTTGATTAATTGTTTTAAAATGTTTTACTGTATTGGATTTATATTTGTATGAGGTTGTAAATATCAATAAATACCCCCAAATAAGTTTTTAGCGCAACATGGGTGATCATCAGAAACCGAAGGACAACCCTGTCAGTCAAAAGTTATGAAATCCTGACAATTCAGGAGATGAATGGTTTATAGTCAAAAAATAGAAAAAAAAATGTCGACAAAAAAAGTCAAATTTCTTTTTCATTACGTTTTTTATTTGAAATGGGGGGGTTCTCCCCACACCCCCATTTTTTTCTATTTGTACCCCTTTTTTTATTTACTAAACCCCAAAAATACATATAACTAAAAAAATAAAACATTCGACTTTTTTTTTCGACATTTTGTTTTCAACATTTTTGTCTTTCGACTTTATTTTTTCGACTTTGTGACTGCACACCGAGATGAATATGCACTTCCAAACCTGCATGTATTGTATAGGTTTCCAGAAGTGCCATAAAATGATTTGGAGCAACTTTTTTCTTCTGCTGGTTCGGATGGTCTTTTATATCAGTAAAATATAATTTACCAACCATGTGTTTTTCCTGGTTCAGGTCTTTTTTTGAGTTCACATACATGCCCAGGCTCTTCTGGTGGTCTGCCTCCCATGACAAAACATCATCCTAGCATCTGATGGCGGCTTTGTGGCGTTGCACTTCTGCCCTTCTCTGCAATTTTGTCACCAGGAGGCATTGCAAACTTGGAGTAGGCTTGCACTTCTCCCATGAGCTAGCACTCTGGAAAGATACCCCACCATATACCGGATTGGGCAAGTCACCTATGCCCTTACTAAACAGGCTGCTCCTAGACATTAGAAAAAAGAAAAGAAAAAACACACGGATTGGGGAGTCACTTATAAGGGCCTGATTCATGGAATTTTTTGCACGGTTCAAAGTGACTTTGCACTGCTGAAAAGTGACTTTGCTCTGCCAACACAAACCCTGATTCGTGGAACAGTGCAAAGTCAGTGAAAAGTCAGTGCATAGTCATTTTTGCAGTACAACTTTGCAGTGCAATGTCATGTCATTTTGAATCGTGCAAATAATTCCATGAATCAGGCCCAGAGAGAGAGAGAGAGAGAGATTGACTGTTGTCTACCACAAGAATATCCTGGCTGACTGAAGTAGCTGGGACTAACATGTGTTGTGTGTGTACATGGATTTTTGACTATGCCACACACACTAGATATAAGTAAACGTCTGCAAATGAGATTCTCTGTGTGTTGTTTAATGCAAAATGTACTTTAGAGGGCAAAATGTCATCATGGAGTGGCGCGTGTTTTTG
Source organism: Ambystoma mexicanum (assembly GCF_040938575.1). Lineage (NCBI taxonomy): Eukaryota > Metazoa > Chordata > Amphibia > Caudata > Ambystomatidae > Ambystoma > Ambystoma mexicanum. The sequence continues at coordinate 731,895,889 of NC_090927.1, forward strand.
CCCCCCATCTGCAGGGCCATCTTAAGCACTTTTGGGCCCCTGGCCACGGACATCTTTGGGGCCCTCTCCACCAAACCAAAGGAATTAAGGGTTCAAGAATACTGGTCGCGCCCCTCTGACTCCCACCTGTTGCACTCACAACCTATAGGTTGATATGCTGTCTCACAGCATAATAAGCACGTTTACTCCCTTTAAGTCCCCTTAGCCGCTTCGTTCTTGCTCTAATCAGAATGATAAATAAGTAGCATTTGAAGACCAACATTATCAGTCTATGAAGAGGTTACTGTGCTAGTACATACAGGATACTTTTTATCAATATCATTGAGGAAGGTATGCAGCCTGTAGTAATAATGCAGGGCTGTATGTAAAAGGTACATGTAACCGATAATAGTAGACAGAGAACTCACATCAGCTGCCTCACAGAATGCAAAAGTGCTCATGCATGGATAGAGGAGACCAATTGCAAGGAAGGAGAAAGCTACACATACCGTAGCATGGATAGTGGAGGCAGATTAGAAGCTACCAGGACGGTGTCTTTATCCAGACAGACTGAGATTAGACGTGGGATATGGTTTTCAAGTACTGTTGCCATTAGATATGAAAGGAACAAATGCCTGTGATGTGCAATATAAATGTGCTCACTATTAAAGTGGAAGCAACACTATAGCCAGTGAAACCATGAATAAGGCTTTTATGAAGATCATACCATGAGGAGGAAATCACCCTGAAGGGATGACCATTTTAAAAGGTTTAGGGACTGGCAACATTGAGAGGTTAGGCAATACAAGATTAACTGAGATGCCCAGGAACACAAATTGGTTAAGGAGTGAAGGGGTGAAGCTGGGATTTGTGCCAACTCTACAATTTCTGCATTTGAACATTTTCTTTTCTAGTTCTTACCATGAACTAAAACAATCTCATTTTATAAAAGCATACTTGGAAAGTACACAAATCACATTACCAAACATGACAATTTTCAAACAACATATTGAAAAACTGTGTTATGCAAAATGGAAATGATTCTAGCTTCATTCTCTCCATCATCAAGGTAAGCATAAAAGTACCAGCATACCAATCCATGTGATTTAACAAATGTAATCTGGGTTTGTATTTTAAAGCTTTAAATACTTCCAAAACAATGGCTTGTGACATTTTAATATTTGTGTCAAGCAGACCATAAAATATATTTGCCTGAGGCCTGCAACATCTGTTCCACTCTCTTCTGTCTACCAACTCTTCCACCCAAATGGCCTACATAAGAAGAAAGATCAAGTAATAGGCTAAACGATAGCAGCAGCATGCAAGAAGGCACACCTCACAGAAGACAGTAATGTAAGATATATTAGATGATTTGACCAGGATCACTGTATCGTCTGCTGGCAAACTCAGGATAGAAGCATGAACGCTTTTGTTCCATAGTGTTGAATTTGGGTACCTAGTCACGTCTTGGACTAACAGTGTATGCCATCGTTGGAGGTGATTGCCTAGGTTTTACAACACCCCATCAGAACAAACTAATTTCTAGACATTCACCATACGAATGATAAAACAACCCCTATCTGGTGCAGGCACATTGCTGATAATGCAAAACCAAGTAGATATGCAGGGGTTTATACACTTCAGACATAGGAAAGGCTCAGCCAGCCTTGATGGAATGTGATATTCTATTTTTGCATATGAACACATATCTCTACAATGGGTGCTTCACAATCTGAGCTAAATTCTGAACCATTGTGGCACAATTGATCAATATGCATTTCACTGTTGCCTATTGCACATGATCAACATAATTCTCACAGGAAGGAAAGAATGCTACATAGTTGTGCCATAAGGAACACACAAACTATGTATACCACATGAACACAGAAAGGAATACATGATGAATTGATCAAGGCAGAATGTACTTGTCAAAACAGAAAGGCAATGGGTTTAGAGCCTCAGCAGCACCCCATAAAATATCCTGACGTGTGTTATGTAACACTGGTGAACAATGGAATCTTACTTCTTCAGATCAGGCAGCCCTGGGGGCACCCTCCAAGGCAGGGGCCCTGGTCAAGTGCCCCTTTTGCTCTCCTATAAAAATGTATCTGCCCATCTGCACTTCCGTCAAAGGACAACGTTCCTCAAATGGGGTTCGCATATTTTCATTCTCAGTGCTGCTATATTGTATGTGAACGTCAGGCATGTACAACATGTATGAAAATGTGATCTGCTAAATGGCGCAAGCAAAACAATTGAGGTCTTTAGTAGTGTAAAAACCCGTTCTTGCGTAATTGCATGAATTTGTCTGCACCTAGCCATAGGAGTTGTTGGAAGTGTTGGGTGTCTTGACCCACGTGCAAGCTATCATGCTACAACAATTGGTGCTGTGGGCTTAGAAAGTTGAAGATGGCGGAAAACCCACATGTGCGCCGAAATCCAGGAAAGCTGCGCAGTTTGTGCGCACACCAAAATGGTTGCCTCACTTGCCACCCACCAGTGCGAGAATGATAGGCCGGGTTGCCATGAGGGAAATGGGTTGCCAAAGGAAAAACAGTAGCGCCGGTTAGCTTCAAAGCGCTTTCAAACCACCCTGTGTTTCTCTGAAGGCAGGCTCAAAATGCCTATTTTCAAACATTGCAACATGTGCAAAATATTCACTGGACACCAGCAGACATTTGGTAGAATGGAGTGTTGTGTGCCTACAAAATCTGGGAAATGAAGATCCCAAAACAATGCTTATAACAAAACTGCTATGGAGTCAGCAGTTTAAGTTGCACTGGATTTAAAGACACTAAAATCGAAAATGTTTAGATTAAATGAGTGACCTATGTTTGGTGTCACATGCCTTTGTAACTGTTGAAATGTCATAGTTTTGCACTTAGAATCAGCATTCTAGCTGCATGTGTAAAATTGCAAGTTAATTTAAAAAGCAACAAAAAAACATGACAGTTAGCTGAAAGTCTGGCTTAAGGAACTTGATTTTGCTTGACAGCTACCCCCATCAGGAGTGAAACTTGAGTCACAACTGTGTTCCCAGGCCTATCTGCCTTTTGCTGGCCACACTAAGGATATACCATCTCTCTGATAATTGAATTAAGGGGAGCCCCCTACAGAATACAGGAGCTCTGAACAATGTAACCCCCTTCACCCAGGCAGATGGTTTATGGCAGGAGTCGTAAATGGTCGTAAAAAGTGGCTTCCTCCTGAAGGAAAGGGGAGGAGCACTGCCTGTGAGAGCAAGCTGGCTTGGCAGAACTGGAAAAACCAGAAATTCAACCTTGTGCTGAGGGTAAACCACACCCCTTTGGAGCCAGAAAATAACTTTAAAAAGATGGATCATTCATAGAGCGGACATGTGAAAATTTTATAAATGATACCATAATTCTTGTGATTTTTCTGCCCACAGTTTAAGAGGTTTTTAGAACCGGTGGTATGTTCAGGGGGGTTTTAGCGGAAAAGTGGATATTACTCTAAATGTATGCATGTTAAAAATCTGAAACTTCATCAATTAATGTCCCTACTCCCTGCGCACATGTATGTAAAGTGGGGTCAATGTCAGAAATGGCAAAATCAGTTAAAAAGTGAAATATGTGCCATTTCTGAATGCAAGCTCCTAGAAACAGCAGATTTGGGACAGAGTATACCTCATGTGATATGTGACATGGGTATGTAATTTCAAACAACTGTGTAACTGTGAAATATGTGTTTTGATCATATATAGATTTGGGTGCACAGATGACAGGGGAGTTTTTTCAAGAGATCATAAATGGCTGACATCACTCTGACACAACTTAGCTCCCCCAATCAGGGGAGGAATGAAAGCTGGACCAATGGCAAGGGGAGAGGGGTAGGGTCTAGTGATGCTGCATACACACCCACTCTCAAAATACATAAAAGCAGACAGACAGGACAGATAGGGACTTTTCAAATCCATTTGCAGCTGGAAGCTCTGCCGGAAAATTCATACTTTACTCCATCAACTTTCAAAGAGCCAACACTTAGACTCCAAGATAAACAGAGACTTCAAATCCCTCAATCTCCAGAATCCAGAAGCAGTGCTGTACCCAGAGAGAGAGCAGAGCTGACCCAGACCCATGTTAGCAGTTCCAGAGACCAGACGCTGTGCCCAGAGACCGTCCGAAGTCCAGACCTGTTGACCAGATCGTGACAAAGCCGCCTTCCTGTTTAAAATCTCTTGTGAGTACTCAGCAAAACTCAGCACACATCTCTTAGTTAAAATCATATAATTCAATCCATTTTTAATCTAAGTAGAACTGCAGCTTAGCAATTGTGTTGTCCTGCCATCATTTTTAAAACTGAAAAAGTGCTGTGTTTAAAATTTGCAAAACCAAAAACGACCTTTACTAAATCGCTCATATCTCCGCGACCGTTTGTCTTAGAGACTTGCAGTAACTTACATCTGGAAGCTGAGATCCTAGGCTTTCTTCGGACCCCAAAACGATAGTGATAGTCCTTGTAGTTCCTCTGTAATAGCGCTCGGCGCATTCGCGAATTTTACCGCGATTTGCAAATTTCTTCACGTGTAAATATCAGCTGCTGCTTGCCTTCCATTTGCCAGAAAATCGTTTGCCTCATAAAAACTATCCCTGAATCATTGCAAGAGTGAGCCTGAGCTAATATTAACTAGATATCACTCACCCTGAACCTCTGAAAGGGAATTAAAAGCATTTCCAGCATATTTCTCATCCATTGCTAGCACATATAAAAGTATTTGGGCCTGTGTTTTCAAAACTCCTATCTGTTTTCTTTAAGCGTGCTTGGGGGGGATTGAACTGAATTACATTGATTGCATTTCTGAGAACTGTGTGCTTTCCTCCCATTTCCTTGCATCCCATAAAGGGGGGGGGGAGTGAATAGCCAGAGAAAAGTGATTACATTGTTTGGTTGAAATCATATTGAGTATTTTCTGTACTGCATTCATTGAATAGTGCATCCACCTGAGCTTACATAAAGCATTCTTTACCACCTTCTTCTTTTGTTCCTATTTACCAGTGTGCTATCTTATCCATTTCATGTCAACTCATTAGTGATTATAAAGAAGTGTGCTAGTGCCAGATTCTCCGTTGTTAATATTTATCATATCAGATTAAGTGTGATATTCAATTATTAATTTACTATAAAGCGTGATATCTATATCTATTGTTTAAATTATCAAATAAACCTTTTAACTTGCAAAACAGAACTACTTCTTGGCTCAGTGGGGTCAGGAGGATTCCAAGAGAGGGGTGTTATATAGGGGTAGTCATCCAGAACGCATGAACTGGACATAAAGATATATCAATAAGGGTTTTCATTCAGTATTATAGACTAGGCGTTGACTTAGCTGTAGTGTTGAATTGAATCCTCTCACAAATTGGGGGCTCGGGCCGGACGTTTGGGTTAGATCTATCACTTGTGCAGATTAATACAGTGTGCCAGCTGACGAGATACACATATCCGGTCGGAGCACAGGCTGTGTTACGCTGTAAAGCACTTCTCAAAGGAACGCTCCAAGAAAAGTTCTGTTCTGCAAAAATAAAATACAAACTTCTGTAAGTCAGGACAGAGACCAATCTCTAGAATGACGACCTTAGTAGACATGAAAATAGCCAGAGAGCACCTCTTGCATAAGCTATTTGTGAGAGGTGAATGGACCGAACAGGGCCAGGATGCGTGGTTGCAGGCCATCACACAACAGGTCACTGAAACAGGGTCAGATATATATAGAGATCAGGGTCCCTTACATGTGGCCCTGAGTGAACTATATATGGCTCCTAAAGCCAAAGAGGAACACAATAAGATTGCCAGGATAACAGCATACCTGTACCTATATATGGGAGACATGCAGGATAGATGTGCTGAAAGCCAAAATCTGGCAAATAGGCAACAGATGGCACTACAGAAGGCCCAATCTGATCTGGACTCTTCTGAGCAGAGGCTGCAGAGGAGCCAGGAGTCAGAAAATGACAGCAGACGGTACATCACTAAAATAAAGGAGGATATGGATATACTGCAACAGGAAAAGGCTGACCAGGATACCAGATTTCTGGCCCTGCAGAAGGAGCACCAAGACAGTTTGGACTCCTTACTGCAGAGCCAGAAAAAGCTGGAGCAACAATTAGACTTTAACAGGGCATGCACGGAGCAGGTAGCCACCCTGCAAAGTCATCTAGATAGAGTGAAGGTAGAGAGCAACAAGCTGATTTTGAAAGACCTGGATACCCAGGCAGAGTTTGATGAAGAACGCCAGAAAGCTGGTGCCTTTCAAAGGCAGAGGGACGACCTGGCGGCACAAATGCAGGCTCTTAGTCAGGAAAGAGACGCCTTAGGCCAGGAAGTCTGCTATTTAAAAAGGAAAATGGAAGAAAATCACCTGGCCCACCAGGGACTGGGTGACCTCCAAAAAGAACACCAGAACTTGCTAGAGCACACCAGGAGGGTGGAGGATGCTCTAGCAAGAAAGGAGCAGGCCAATAGGGACACAGCTCAGGAGGTAACCCTCCTGCAGCAAAGACTGGCCCAGTTCTCCAGGACCAACCAGGAAGCAAGGAGGGAAAATGAGGCTCTCTGCCAGCACAATGAGAGTCTCCAGCAACAGGTAGCGATGCAGGAGAAACTGATAGAGTCGAGTAAGGCCTTAACAGAGGAACTGAAAGCACAAATGCAGGCTCTTGCATTGCAACAGGGAGCAGGGGCGGATAGAGATGAGGTCCGCTGGGAAAGAGAGATTCCTGACCATAACCGCAGGAGCCCTAACACCAGGGGCCTTCATCTCCCCCAGTCCCTGGACTCTACCACCCCCATGTCCCCTGGCGCACATGAGCACAGGGCCACAGGGATGGCAGATTACTATCCAGCTAAGAGTATGGGGCTCATAGGCCAGTACCACTCAGGAATGGAGGGGTGGGCATCCGGGTATGGGCACCCAAGTACAGTACAGTTCAATGGGGAACCCCAGGAGAGTAGGCCCATTAAGGGCATCCTGAAAACCTCTGCCCAGTTAGGTCAGTGGAGGGGGTACCCATCAAATCCTGGCAGCAAGGAGGAATCTGAAGACTCCTCTGAACTGCTCAGGACACAGGAGACCAGGTCCCCACATTCTGCCAGCCGTTCCCAGGCTCGCAGAATCCGGGAAAACCTGGAAGAACAGACGGGAACCTCTGGGAGCAGTGCCTCTGAGTCCGAGGACGAATGGACAAGGGTTACCCGAACCAAAAAGGCCAATAAGGCAAAAAGGGCCTTGCTTAAGGACCCCTTAAAGCAGATTAAGGCGATCAGGAGCGTCATCACGCCTTACCATAAGAACGCTAAGTATTCTGTTTGGGAGCACTTAGAGTTGTTTGAACAAATGATGGAGACTTTCCATTTGAAGGACAGCCAAAGCTGTATTCAATATGTAAAGTGGACCTTCTCCCCGGAATACTCCAGTTTCTTTGCGGGGCTGGAGGACCAAAATCATTTAAGATGGTCCGCCTATAAGGCGGCCATCTTGAAACATTTTTCTGTTCACAGAAATCCTCAAGAGGCTCGCAAGGCAGCCTACAATTTGCAATGTGGGGAGGATCAGGCCCCACAAGAATTTGTGCAGGAGTTAAAGCGTGCTTTTGCACAGACCACAAGAAGGGTGCGCACGGATAGCAGAGAATTTATTAATACGTTTTTCCATGCCTTGCCCAAATATATCATGACCCAGCTCGTGAGGGATTTTCACGAGAAAAGATCTTTAGACTGGGTCATTGAACAGGCTACCCGGATCTATGAGGTGCAGAAACCGATAGATAGCAAAAGTAATGCCCAGAAAAACCCCAAAGCCAACAGCACCCCTGCTGCTGCCAAGGTGGCAGAGGTAAAGGTCACCCCCGTTTTGGATTTGGAGATGGGGGGGCCTAAAAACCTACCTGCACCTAATAATGCTAGGCCCAGGAGGTCCTCGGGTCAGTCACAGACAGGGAGCCAAGGAGGCAGCCCCACAAATGGGGTCCCTCGCTCTCCTGATTATGTAAGTCCCCGTTACAAGGGAAATCGACCCATCCTGGGTTATGTGTGGACTCCTCCAGCCCAAGGGGGGGGATCCAGCCAAGCACCAAACCCAGGGAACTTCCCTCCAAACTTCCCACAGGAGGGCAGAAATTTACCAAACCCTGGGCAGAACTTTTTCCCCAGATATCCACCCGACTTTCAGCCCCAAAACCATCCATCCTTCTTTCCCCAATTCCCTGAGCCCAGACCACTGAATCCGGGAGAGGGGAGGCCAAGGGTGGAGGGGTACCCAAATCTTCCCAACCCGGGGTATTACCAGAGGAGGGACAGCTACCCTTCCCGGGATCAGCCCAGGGGAGAAAACAGGGCCCCGTATCAGCCTGAGCGGGTTTCCCAGTTAGAGCGCCAGGTTCAAAACATGGCGCGGGATCTGGGTCACATACTGAGGGCTCAGCAGAACCCTCAGATGGCCGTGCCGGCGCAGAACGCACCCAACTCTGGACCTGGTGCTCCAGAACAATGACGGGGGCAGCACCCCGATAACTCACCGGTTCCCAGGGAGGAGGCACAAAGGGAAGGGGGGTGTAAAGCCTTGGAGGAAGCTTCCTTCCTCACTTGTAAACAGCCCCTGGAAACCCAGGAACTGGAAACAAAATCTCTTGCCCCTGAAAGTCTGCCTCCTAAGAAGCAGAGGGGGGGTAGGAGAAACAAAAGACCCAAACAGACTCAGTTTGAGGAGGAGGTACAGATCTTCCAATTTGAGGGAGAGGGATCCTCAGAGGATCCTGGGAAAAGGATCTTCTCCTTCAGGGAAGGGGGAACTCCTCCCAAAGAAAAATGGGTCCCTAGGGATGCAAATCCAGACTGGGGAGATGTGGAGACTGAGCTACCGCCGCCCACCATCTCATCCCAGAACCAACAGCTAGAAAATCCCCTGGTTCAAACCCATCCTGGTGACTGCCTCCAAAAAGGGGGGGGGCGGCCCAGAACCGGAGCCAGGGGAACCCACAATGGCTCTGATCTCCAGTTGCCAAATTTTTCTTTCAGATTCCCAAGGCTCTCCACAGAATTCTGCCCAAATCTCTTCTCTCGCCATGTCCAAAACCAGAAAATTAGCCCACCAGTTGTCCAAAAATGTACATTATCTGTGCCCCCTTGAGGAGAAGGACGGAAGATATTATGCCCCGGTACAAGTACAGGGACAGGGTACAATTTTGGCACTGGTGGACACGGGATCTCAAGCTACCCTTCTGTCCAGAAGGGCCTTTGATGAACTGAATGCAGGAAGGGGAGGGAATTACCAAATTCCTCTCACCCCTCTTCCTGGACAACTGCAGAACTTTGACGGGAAGGAAATTCCCGTTGAGGGGACTGCAGACTTGGACATTAAAATTGGGCGACACAAGTTGAAACACCCGGTCATAGTTGTGACCCCAGAGGGCACCCCTTGTTTACTAGGGAATGACCTCCTGAGAAGGTTGTCACCCCTAATAGATTGCGTAAACAAGGTCCTCTGGACCCAGACTAGCCGACCAATAAAATTAAAACAGAGTGTCAACCATGTTAGCTTAAACGGCACATGCCACATGGTTGAACAAAAATCTGACCAAGTAGAATTTCACTTCCAGAACAACCAGATTCCAGACGTGACAGTAATAGCAGTAGGACAACAGACTGGTGATGGGGGGTCCTCTCTATTTCTGAAAATCAACCTTCCTTCCAGTTTAAGGTGGTATTCCACACTGGAAGGAAACACTCTATACTAATCCAAAATCAGAAACTCCCACTCCTATAGTCCAGAAAGATGTGAAATCAGCTCAGAGCCTGGCTGATATTCAGCAAATTGGAGAGCAGTTGTTCATCCCCCTTCAGTTAAATGATGGGAAGGTCTCTGTTCTCGCTCGAGTGTGTGTGAACAACGGTAAGAGCTTCATCAGCGAAGCCATGTTCCGCCAACTCCCTAAAGATCCAGCCATTCCCACCTTCAAACTGATAGACAAATGGGAAATGGACCTGGAAGCACCTAATTCCAAACATCTCCTGCCAAGCAGGTGTATGCTCAAAATCTCCATTGGCAACAAGAGCATAGTCCACAATTGTTGGGTCGTGCGAGACGTCCCTGCCGCCTTTTACTTAGGCAGTGACATTCTCAATCGCTTTGCCATTAGTTTGGACCTAATAAACTTCAAAGCTTGGTCCCGATTAGCGGATAATCCCATGGGCTTTGATGATCCAGAAAAAGCATTTAGGTCAGCTCAATTGCTACCTTATGCAGTTGAAATTCAGGTTAAAGAGGAAGTCACCATCCCAGAAAGGACCCGACAATTCTCCCTGGAAGTGAAAGTTAAAAGGGGACAAGAGTTGAAAAACCCTGATGCTTACATACATCTAAATGCTTCTCTCCAACAGCAAGGGTTAGGGGTAAACCCAACTCCATTAGTCAACATAGAACATGACACCATTCCAATAGAGGTGGATAACAGCGACTTAAAGAGTATTACTCTAGCCGCAGGCACCATTATTGGAATGGCAGTTGATGACCGACATTTCTCCATTGATCTTGGAAATGAACTGTTAGGGCCAATCCCCAAGGACTGCTTTGACAGTGACAGTGACGACAATACAACACCAGACAGGATTTTTACCCGGCATGGGGGGAACTTCCTGGTGTACACTTCTTGCCCTTATGGTAAGGAAGATGTGACTTGTGACTTCAGGAGGGATGAGGTGATTTTCCAAGTCCATGAGGGCTGCCTTTCCCACCTGAAGCCTCCAGTCCAAATCAGCACTCTGACCAGGGACTTCTCCACCCAGCTGGAGGAGGCCGCTGAGATAGCCAAACCAGAAGTCTTTCCAGGCTTCAGGCAGATGGTGGAAGAGAGAGTCAACCTAGCTGATGCCTGTGTGACTCTGGAACAAAAGCAAAAGTTGAAACAAGTTTTCTTGGATTTCCAAGATCTCTTTGCGGTAGACTCATATGACTGTGGTCGCACCGACATCCACACAACAACAATCCCCACGGACCCTGGCATGACTCCTGTGTTTGTGAAGCAATATCGCTTGCCTCTCGCATCAATGGAGTCCCTTACTGAAATAATCAAGAACCTTGAGTCCAGGGGAATAATCCGTCCGGTCCACAGCACCTTCAATAATCCGGTGCTGGGAATATTGAAGCCGAACGGCCAGTGGAGACTCTGTGCTGACCTCAGGGAGCTCAACAAACGGGTCCATACTTCCCGATGGCCTCTGCCCTACATTGACCAAGGGCTGGCCCAGATCCAGGGGTCACAGGTATTCACTGCAATAGACCTGACCAATGGATACTGGACCGTGCCTGTCAGCAGGGAGGACCAATACAAACTGGCTTTTACCTTTGGGGGCCAGCAGTACACATGGACCCGGACTCCCTTCGGATACCTTAACTCCGGTAATGAGTTCAACATTTTCCTACATAAGGCCATGCCCGACCTGGGTGCGAGGGGTAACCTGGCTTATGTAGATGATGTCCTCATCAAAAGTTCATCTGTGGAGGAACACATAGCGGAGATCCGTTATGTTCTGACCCAGTTGAGGGCCGCCGGAGCAAAACTTTCCTTTCAGAAAGCACAGTGGTGTAGAACCCGTGTTAATTTCTTGGGGCATGAGATTACTCCTCAGGGTCTCTGTCCCCAGGAAAAGAAAGTGGAAGCACTTCAGAAACTGAAAGACCCCACAACTCCGCGGGAACTAAGGAGCCTCCTTGGACTGACTAATTACAGCAGAAAGTTCATTGAGGGCTACGCAGAGATCACCAGACCCCTGATTCATCTCCTGAAGGGGGGGGTCAAGTGGGAATGGGGTCCAGAACAAGCCGAGGCGGTAAAACAACTCAAAAGAAGCCTCTCACAAGCGCCTTGCCTAGCTTACCCTGTCAGAAACAAGGAGTTTTTCCTGGAGACGGGGTTCTCTAATACGTGCTTGACGTAAGTATTATACCAAAAGCATGACAAGGTCAATAAAGTAATCTCCTATGCGAGCAAAACTTTATCCTCTGTGGAGGAAAAATTCAACGATTGTGAGAAGGCACTCCTGGCAACGGTGTGGGCATTGAAGAATTACCGCCCGTTTATCCAGGGGGAACACATCATAGTGGAGACTCCACACCAGCCTCTGCAATATCTCCAAAGTGACAGAATCCGGGCCGGAAATGTGAGTAATTCCCGAATTACTTCCTGGATTCTGTCAATGCAAGGCTTTCCTGTGGAGGTCAGATATGGCCAAAACAAGAAGAGTCCCCTCGCGCAAGGTCTGGCTGACTTGCATGATTGTGCCAGAGAAAACTGTCTCGAGGACGAAAGTCTAAAAATCAAGGACAACACGGAGGCATACCTTAATTCCCCCCACAAAGTCTTTGAAGAAGACAAGTGTGAGGGAATGCCCACTGTGTATGTGGATGGATGCTCTTACCATGTTGACAACGACGGGGAGAAAGAACTGGTGGCCGGCGTAGGGAATGCATGGGTGAATGAGTCCCCAGAACCCTCCGCTGGATACAAAATTGGTCCCCGAAGTAGTCAGGTGGCAGAATTGATGGCTGTGCATCAGGCCATCCTCACTGCTGTCCAGCATCAACTCCACGAACTGGTCATAATCACAGATTCGGATTATGTACGGAATGGGTTCGTGGAGCACCTGGTTAATTGGAAAACCAGAGGCATGTTATGTGCTAACAACAAACCCTTGAAACATGGGAAGTTGATCCAAAACATTGATGATCTGGTCACCTCGAATGAGATGACCATCTATTGGAAAAAGATCAAGGGTCATTCCAAAGTAGAGGGACCAGACAAAACTGGAAATGACTTAGCTGATCAGCTGGCCAAAACTGGGGCCATCCAAGGGGATCTAATTGAGATTGAGTCCCTGTTGGGGGAAATCCAGGTCACTGCTATCACTAGGTCCCAGACAAATGCTCACAACGACCTTTCAATTGCACAATGGAGTAAGGAGACCCCTGATGCTGATTTGATTACCGCTCAGAAAGGGGATCCAATAATTGGTAAATTTTACCAACACCTTGAGGACCCTGAGAACTTTCCCCTGACGGATACCGATTACATTGGGAAAGAGGACCTAAGAGTGTTGATGAAATGTCCAAAAATGTTTCGGATCCAAGACGGTTTGTTGGTAAGGAAATCCAAAGCTGGCCACGATCAGTGGGTGGTTCCTACCTCATTCCGAAGCCTGATGTTAAGTCACGCCCATGATGCGGCCACCGCCGGTCATAGGGGGTTTCACACAACATTGGAAATCTTAAGAGAGGTTGCATACTGGCCACACATGGGGCAGGACCTCGACCAATACTTGAAGGGTTGTCTTGTGTGTGCACAATTTCAGCCGACATCCCTCACACACCGGGCGCCTTTACAAAAGAGGGGGATGACCCTCCCATGGTCAGATTTACAAATCGACTTTGTAGGCCCTGTGATTCGCTCGGCTAGGGGGAATAAGTACATGTTGACTGTGACATGCTTGTTTACCAAGTGGGTGGAATGTCTCCCAGCCCCAAATTGCAAGGCAGAAACTGCAGCTGCCTTGATGATTAACCACATCTTTTCCCGTTTTGGTCTACCTCAAAGGATTGAGTCAGACAGAGGTAGCCACTTCACCAGTGAAGTAATGACAAAGATGTGGGAGATACTGGGGGTCAAGAGAAAGCTGCATATTGATTATAGACCAGCTTCTTCTGGGGCAGTAGAGAGATATAACCGAACCATTGTGAGCATATTAAAGAAGTTTGTGGCAGATTCTGGGCCAAGTTGGGATATCCGATTACCTCTGGTCCTAATGGCCATCAGATCTACCCCTTCATCTGCAACCAAAATGTCACCATTTGAGTTGATGACTGGGCGCAAGATGGTGCTTCCCCAGCATTTGCTCTACAGGACCCAAGAGCAGACACTGATAAATGCCTCCACTACTCATGAGTATGTGGAGAATTTAAGGAATCACCTCCAACATGCTTTTGCTTACGCTCAGCGGAATCTAGAAAGATCGGCTGATAGCATGAAGACCCATTATGACCTGAAAACTTCCAGGAAGGAATATCAGGTGGGGGACCGGGTCTATCTATACAACTTCCAAAGGAACCAGGCCAAGCAGCGCAAATTTTTGCCTAAATGGAAGGGACCCTTTGAGATCATCGACAAAATCTCCCCTGTGGCCTACAAAATCCACATCCCCAAAGGTCCTTTGGCAGCGGGGGAAGACAAGTGGGTCCACATAAACCAGTTGAAGTGTTGCCATCCCAGGCACACTCTGCAACAACTGGAGGAATCCTCTGGAATCCTAGCGGGTACTGTCTCGGACTAATTCAGTTCCAATCATAAAACATACCACATCTAGTCTCTAAAATACTGTGATTTGCATGAAACTGTCTCTTAGTTATACTGTTTTTTTTTTTTCAAAATAAGAATGTAATGTTTCGTTATGATGAAATGCATATGCTGCCCCACTATCTCAACAGTGGTGGAAAAACGTCTATGAGTAGGTATTGCCGCTCTTCCTTTGTCGTCCTAGGAGAAAGAAAACCTGGAGACGGGCCAAGGAGGACGATCCGGAGACTGGGAGCAGAGACGCGATGGGCCCTGTGTACCGCCCAATACTCCCATCAGGACCGGCGAGGAGAACCGATCGATCAGTACCGGATGGAGAAGAAAATGCTGAGCTGTGCCATTTGCAGAATTGGAAGAAGATTATGCGGACAGACCGGTGCGTGGGTCAAAACCCTTGTGCACCCGACTCCCCATCGACTCAAATTCAAAGTGCAGTCGCGTGGGGGGGCTTGTTGGGTGTCTTGACCCACGTGCAAGCTATCATGCTACAACAATTGGTGCTGTGGGCTTAGAAAGTTCAAGATGGCGGAAAACCCACATGTGCGCCGAAATCCAGGAAAGCTGCGCAGTTTGTGCGCACACCAAAATGGTTGCCTCACTTGCCACCCACCAGTGCGAGAATGATAGGCCGGGTTGCCATGAGGGAAATGGGTTGCCAAAGGAAAAACAGTAGCGCCGGTTAGCTTCAAAGCGCTTTCAAACCACCCTGTGTTTCTCTGAAGGCAGGCTCAAAATGCCTATTTTCAAACATTGCAACATGTGCAAAATATTCACTGGACACCAGCAGACATTTGGTAGAATGGAGTGTTGTGTGCCTACAAAATCTGGGAAATGAAGATCCCAAAACAATGCTTATAACAAAACTGCTATGGAGTCAGCAGTTTAAGTTGCACTGGATTTAAAGACACTAAAATCGAAAATGTTTAGATTAAATGAGTGACCTATGTTTGGTGTCACATGCCTTTGTAACTGTTGAAATGTCATAGTTTTGCACTTAGAATCAGCATTCTAGCTGCATGTGTAAAATTGCAAGTTAATTTAAAAAGCAACAAAAAAACATGACAGTTAGCTGAAAGTCTGGCTTAAGGAACTTGATTTTGCTTGACAGCTACCCCCATCAGGAGTGAAACTTGAGTCACAACTGTGTTCCCAGGCCTATCTGCCTTTTGCTGGCCACACTAAGGATATACCATCTCTCTGATAATTGAATTAAGGGGAGCCCCCTACAGAATACAGGAGCTCTGAACAATGTAACCCCCTTCACCCAGGCAGATGGTTTATGGCAGGAGTCGTAAATGGTCGTAAAAAGTGGCTTCCTCCTGAAGGAAAGGGGAGGAGCACTGCCTGTGAGAGCAAGCTGGCTTGGCAGAACTGGAAAAACCAGAAATTCAACCTTGTGCTGAGGGTAAACCACACCCCTTTGGAGCCAGAACATAACTTTAAAAAGATGGATCATTCATAGAGCGGACATGTGAAAATTTTATAAATGATACCATAATTCTTGTGATTTTTCTGCCCACAGTTTAAGAGGTTTTTAGAACCGGTGGTATGTTCAGGGGGGTTTTAGCGGAAAAGTGGATATTACTCTAAATGTATGCATGTTAAAAATCTGAAACTTCATCAATTAATGTCCCTACTCCGCGCACATGTATGTAAAGTGGGGTCAATGTCAGAAATGGCAAAATCAGTTAAAAAGTGAAATATGTGCCATTTCTGAATGCAAGCTCCTAGAAACAGCAGATTTGGGACAGAGTATACCTCATGTGATATGTGACATGGGTATGTAATTTCAAACAACTGTGTAACTGTGAAATATGTGTTTTGATCATATATAGATTTGGGTGCACAGATGACAGGGGAGTTTTTTCAAGAGATCATAAATGGCTGACATCACTCTGACACAACTTAGCTCCCCCAATCATGGGAGGAATGAAAGCTGGACCAATGGCAAGTGGAGAGGGGTAGGGTCTAGTGATGCTGCATACACACCCACTCTCAAAATACATAAAAGCAGACAGACAGGACAGATAGGGACTTTTCAAATCCATTTGCAGCTGGAAGCTCTGCCGGAAAATTCATACTTTACTCCATCAACTTTCAAAGAGCCAACACTTAGACTCCAAGATAAACAGAGACTTCAAATCCCTCAATCTCCAGAATCCAGAAGCAGTGCTGTACCCAGAGAGAGAGCAGAGCTGACCCAGACCCATGTTAGCAGTTCCAGAGACCAGACGCTGTGCCCAGAGACCGTCCGAAGTCCAGACCTGTTGACCAGATCGTGACAAAGCCGCCTTCCTGTTTAAAATCTCTTGTGAGTACTCAGCAAAACTCAGCACACATCTCTTAGTTAAAATCATATAATTCAATCCATGTTTAATCTAAGTAGAACTGCATCTTAGCAATTGTGTTATCCTGCCATCATTTTTAAAACTGAAAAAGTGCTGCGTTTAAAATTTGCAAAACCAAAAACGACCTTTACTAAATCGCTCATATCTCCGCGACCGTTTGTCTTAGAGACTTGCAGTAACTTTCATCTGGAAGCTGAGATCCTAGGCTTTCTTACGACCCCAAAACGATAGTGATCATCCTTGTAGTTCCTCTGTAATAGCGCTCGGCGCATTCGCGAATTTTACCGCGATTTGCAAATTTCTTCACGTGTAAAAATCAGCTGCTGCTTGCCTTCCATTTGCCAGAAAATCGTTTGCTTCATAAAAACTATCCCTGAATCATTGCAAGAGTGAGCCTGAGCTAATATTAACTAGATATCACTCACCCTGAACCTCTGAAAGGGAATTAAAAGCATTTCCAGCATATTTCTCATCCATTGCTAGCACATATAAAAGTATTTGGGCCTGTGTTTTCAAAACTCCTATCTGTTTTCTTTAAGCGTGCTTGGGGGGGATTGAACTGAATTACATTGATTGCATTTCTGAGAACTGTGTGCTTTCCTCCCATTTCCTTGCATCCCATAAAGGGGGGGGAAGTGAATAGCCAGAGAAAAGTGATTACATTGTTTGGTTGAAATCATATTGAGTATTTTCTGTACTGCATTCATTGAATAGTGCATCCACCTGAGCTTACATAAAGCATTCTTTACCACCTTCTTCTTTTGTTCCTATTTACCAGTGTGCTATCTTATCCATTTCATGTCAACTCATTAGTGATTATAAAGAAGTGTGCTAGTGCCAGATTCTCCGTTGTTAATATTTATCATATCAGATTAAGTGTGATATTCAATTATTAATTTACTATAAAGCGTGATATCTATATCTATTGTTTAAATTATCAAATAAACCTTTTAACTTGCAAAACAGAACTACTTCTTGGCTCAGTGGGGTCAGGAGGATTCCAAGAGAGGGGTGTTATATAGGGGTAGTCATCCAGAACGCATGAACTGGACATAAAGATATATCAATAAGGGTTTTCATTCAGTATTATAGACTAGGCGTTGACTTAGCTGTAGTGTTGAATTGAATCCTCTCACAGAAGAAAGCAGTATTTTACCTAATGTAAGCCATGTTTGTAAAGTCTGATGAGGATGACTAATGGATGCAGTAAGTGGGAGGGTGAGTTAACCTCACTCAAAGGCTACTCATATGCACTGTCAGGAATAAATAATGGCTGTTTGAACCACCGTGATGCTCTGCTCAGGCCCCTTTTGGCACCCTGATATTCACACGTCTGTAACCCAGAAAGGGCTAGGCTTATCATCTGGACAGTGCATGACGCTCTGCCTCACTTGCTGCTCAGTGTCCACTCCCCTACTAGAACAGTCACATTACATCACAGACTACCCCGGGGGGAAACAGAAGGGATGCTGTTATTGGCCATCACTGGACACCCAGCCCATCAATGGGTACCAGTGTGCACAAAGGTATCAACCCCTTCCCTCCCCGGAATCCACCCTGTTGGTCAACCAGGTAACTTAGCCAAAGGTGACACTTGTTTGCTTGATCACCTTGCTCTTCTTCTTCGCCTAAGATGGACCACCACATACCCCCTCCTCTACTCCACCCCACCACCCATGGGCTTGATGAAAGACAAATAAACTGCACTGCTATCATTAGAGATCTGAATTTCTCACCCCATGCCCCACAACCTATGGGTTCTGTTAGAAAGCTATCTCAAACTGCTACATGTCATTATCTCCATTGCTACAGCTGCCAGGTTTAACCTCTGGAAAATCTTTACAATCTTCCACATCTCACCTTTCATTACGTAAAGACTCCCATATGCACCCCTGTCCCTAGAAAGCGGGCCATGAAGCCCCTGTCTAAAAAAGCCACAAAAATAGTTTTCCAACTGGCATGCAAAACACAGGCCTGACTCAAATGGTGACTTATATTAGACTTATATCAGTCTCCAGCAATAAGGCTCTAGTCCTATTCTCATCTAAAGATATGCTGCCCCACAGGAAATAAATAATCAAATCCCAGCATAAAGTTTCCAGGAGAAGCCATACCAGAGATTCTTCTGGGGAAGAAACCAATACCCTCCAACTAGATCTAACTACCAATACTACCTTCCGCCTACAACTACTCCTTCAATCCAGGAGGACCGATCCCTGTACGATGGTCAGGGGAGACCATATAATTCATACAACAGCTTTGATGGGAACCACTCAAACTAGTCCTCTACTAGAAATATTGCTACTAGAAAGCTAGGCTAGTGCTCCATCGTCATTATGGGACTCCCTCTCTACTCAATTACCCCACTTGCCAAGGTACTAACTTAACCTTATTACCTGCACCTTCTTCAACCTCCCGTCTTCGATTCTCATCCACCTCTGCTCACCTCCGATAAATATATGGGTTAGCTGTCCATATACAATCACTCCCTCTTTAAACTTATTTTTTGGTCATAACAAAATATATGCCCCTGTCTGTTTCACATACTCACGTCCAACAAAACCAATATCTTACGTACTTGTGTTTGTTGTTATACCGTTTTATTGAATAATAATACACATTTCTAATGAGAGAAATCGTTCTTTTGTACAAATCCATCCATAGTCTCACCATTCCAACTTAGTTAAATGCATGTCATGCTACTCGATAGCAGTCTACGGGTTGAAGCCACCCTCTATATTTCTTGTTTTCTCCAATCTTGTGTAGCTCTTGATTTCACCCCCACAGGCTACCCACTCTCTACAACTGTAAAGCCCTACTCCTACTCATCATTACCATCCCACACTGTAAATGTTTAATGACTGTCCTGAAAAAGAACCGTCTTTCCTGGAAGTGACACTTCTGCCATCTTCTTCAGCTGCCCTCAGATGCTCCACCCAGCACTGTCACCTGTAAAGTGAGTGTTGGTGTTAGTGAGTAATTGGATTGTCAGAAGGGGCTAGATCAGTGCAGCTGGATGATCCTATGTGCTAACGTGCTAACGTGTGAGGTTCCTTCCTCGAGCGGAATTGAACCGCTTGGTACACGAGCAGAGACGAGCGAGACAATCGAGGACGAAGACAAGCGAGGTCGATTTGACAAGAGCAGAAGAGAGCTCTGTTTGGTTTCTACAAAGATCCACCACCTTGTGGCTGACCACTTCCCCTCTCCCTGCTGTTACTGTCGGAGTGTGGTGGACGAGTGTGGTCTGGTGCCGTTGGAGCCCAGGACCCTATAAGACTTTAGACCTCAAGGTACTGATTTGCTGCGCATATTATATTCCCCACACATTGACTGTGACCATATTTGTGTTGGTGTCTGGAACAGCAATTGTGACCATCCACTCGTTGGTGTCTGGGGCAGCGAAGCATTTAGTGTGGTGGGGTGTTTTCTACAATGTTGATCACTGGGGGGGCGGTTCTGGTGGCGACTGTGGGCTCTTGGAAGCCTTTCAGCTGCCAGTCTACAGCACCCAAGTGCAATAACACCTTGCTCAGTTGCAGTAAATTTATCAGTTAATTACTGTGAATTATGTTGGTCTGACTCAGTGTAGCCTTTAAGCTTCTTTTCCAGGTAGTGATTTGCAGGACTCTGAGAGTCACAGCGTTTCCTTTCAATTTGGAAGTTAGTGTATTCTAAAAGAAAAGAAAAAAATGTCTCGTTCATACAATCTACGCAGTGTAGTGTTGGGGGTCGATTTAAAACCCCCTGAATTTGATGGGGCCGCTCTGCCTAGAAGAAATATGGCTATCCCGGATAAATCCATATTTCAACCTTATCCAGCTGGTGGCGGTCATTTTGTTCACGGATAACCATTTACCAACTGGCTCTGGAATGAGGGACCTCATGGCCTGCGCTGTAAGACTTTCCTCTGTTTCGACGCCTCACCACGGTCCCATGATGAATGTACTACCATCAAGTGTTGGTGTTACATATGTTAATATGTCCATCCTCATTCTTTGTCATTATCTTCTCTCTTGCTATCCCAATGCATTGCTACTGCTTTCATCCCAATCACTAATGAAAAGCACCCACATTCGGATTTTTCAGTCACCATACATTCATGTATACAGAACTTCTTGACAAAGCTCTTCTCTTTATGCAAATAAAAACAAATACAAATACCTGGAAATTCAGCTAACACTTTCACTAGTATTTGTAAATGGATTATCCCAGCCGACCAGCCCTTCTACAGGCCAGATTTCACATAGTAGCTGATGAAAAACTACAGAACCTCACAAGATGATTGACACAGATGCTCAGGCTACAGTCTGTTGAAACAATGGATTGCAATGCAATTGTATGCTGCCGTCCATAACTGGAACATGCTTGGGGAGGCCTACCAACCACAACTTCAGAGAGCACCTACAACACAATTGGGACCTGTGGCATCCCACCAATGTACAAGTCCTCAATGATACTGTGGCGTAGCATAAAGAATGTGCATGGTATCTTCCCTGCACCAAATATGACAATTACATTTTCCAGCAGACATACATTCCTGCACAACTTCAGGCTACAGAGACACATTGCTTCTTGGCAAGTATACACTCAGTTATACGTACATGCTCATGTGTTATCAATACCGTTCAACAATGACAGTTAAAAACTAGCACCCTCTTGCTAGACATACATACAAATAGACTACAACAGCAGGGTAGGTTGCAGCCATCTAAGAAGGCAAAACATGTATGTGCAGAGAAAGCCTGCAGCACATCATGAGTAAATTGCCTGGTGAAACTTGCCAATTGTGTCAACATGGTAGTGTTTCTGTGATCATAGAAGACAATGGGCCTCATTACAACTCAGGCGGTAAGGGGTTTACGGCGCCGTAAACAGCGCCGACCCTTACCGCCTGAGTACGAGGTCCCTTAGCGCCATGGCGGATTTAACACCTGCTTTTAGCAGGTGTTAAAATCCATGGCGCTAAGGGACCATGGAGTTAATTACGCCATCGTAATTTACGGTGGCGTAATTAACGCCTTCCCCACTCCCATTATGCCCTATGGGGCAAAAATGGGAATGGGGAAGGGTAAATGGGGATTGGGGACTTACCGCCCCGCCAAACTCGGAATGGGGCGGTAAGTCCGCCAACCACCATGGCGTAAACGTAGTTTACGCCATGGTGGTAAAGTCACGGCCCAGGCGGTAACTTACCGCCTGGGTCGTAATGAGGCCCAATATGCTTATATATTGTAAGTAAATTCGCAATGACAATGTGCTCCCATGCTTGCATGTGCAATGTGAGTAGTATCCACTCACTGACATTCTACTCTTCTTTGCAGGTAACAATGCATATCCTCTCCTACGCTTACATATTCCCAATACAACAGCATGGATTACAGCGATGTTGTGCTCCGAAAGTACAACCTGCTGTGCAAAATATCTAAGTGGCCTGTTGTGTGCTTCATAATATTGCTATGCTGGTGGCCCTTAATTTAGAGATGTATGATGGCATGTATTGACAGCCCAGCCAATGCCTGCTGGTGTGGTGAGTCAATAGGACCAGGATGCGGCTGTAAAGAATGTTGAGTAGATTGTTTTTCTTTTATGCCCTCCAATATGAGGACTTCCTCCTCTATCTTGTAAACAGTGTATGTATTTACATACTCATTTGTGTTTTTCGTTTATGTGTACATCCCATCTTGCAGGCACTTCAGACCAAATCATTTGGAAATCGGTTAGGCGGAATGTTTGGGATCAGTTTGCTGGCAAGAATTTTAGTCTACAAAGTTATTGTGACAACTGCCTATGGTATTCCAGAAGTTGGTGGTCAGATTGGAATCAGCACGCTCAAGGCATACATAGTTTGCTGGTTCAGTTTGGAATGTCTGTGGCCTGGAAACACTTGTGTATAAGGGCCATACAAATGTCCAATGAATACATCTGTAAATGTCCCAGCTGGTTGTGGACCATGGTCCTTCGTGGTATGTGGGTGCTCCTGGTAATATGCCAATGGAGGGGTGAATTGCTTGAAAAGAGAGGTTTTAAGCACGTCCTTGAATATCTTGTAATCTGATCTAGCCTTAAAGAACAGGTTGAGATTGTGCTTAATCTGGCCAACATAGTACTTTTATGTTTGTTCCCTCTGTTCCTTTTTTCCTTGTGGCTTGACAGCAAACCTATGAAAACTGCCTCAATCTTAAATTTCTTTTGGCAGCATAATTGGGTGGCAAGTGTGTAGGTGGATAGGGCAATTACTCCTGCTGAAAATAATTTTAAATTAAGTCTGCTTCTCCACTGATACCAGTGTAAGTATTTTAGAGAGGTTGATGTTTAGTCCTGTCTGCTGAGCACTTGAGATAGGGTAACTGCTTTGTTCTGTAGTCTTTGGAGTTTTAGGA
Source organism: Ambystoma mexicanum (assembly GCF_040938575.1). Lineage (NCBI taxonomy): Eukaryota > Metazoa > Chordata > Amphibia > Caudata > Ambystomatidae > Ambystoma > Ambystoma mexicanum. Next base: position 731,918,956 of record NC_090927.1, read on the forward strand.
CATGGATTATGGTGAGGGGCAACATACACTGAGACTCAATAATGTAGGCAGGGTAAGCTGTGGACCCTAATGAGTTCCGCAGGGCAGCTGGATTGTAGCACTGGTAGGTCCTTGTTGATTTGGCTGAATTGGTAATTAATCCCTTTCCCCAGTATGGTAACTTTCTGGGTGGGAGAATGAATGTTGAGTGAAAAAAACTTCCAATATCTTCACATTTTATAGCCAAAAGGCTTGGTCCCAAAACTGGAGACTTTAACCTAGGAAGTGTAGGTCTGCAAATGAGGAGCCAATGTCACTAACACCATATATATTATACAAGGATTTCAGACAAAACCCTTTTGAGGAGAAGAAACTTCATGTCATGGAATCTTGCTTACTCACTCATCTTTCAGTGACATACAGATCAGATGTTCTGCGCTTTAGATTTAATGTATGGCCTACTAGGGAAATAATGGCTAAATGTAAATTAATCAGCCAGGAAATTAATCTTTGCTGCTTTTCTGAAAATAACAAAGAACGAGAAACCTTGAGACACATCACTTTGCACTGTCCTGCTCAGTCATCAAATAGAGAAAAATATTTCATTAAACATCTTCAATATCTCAGAGCTCTTGATATTGGTGCTCGATGGGAACTCATTTTTTCCAACTCATCTTCCAGCGTTCGCATTGCAAATGGTGAACTTTCTAAATGCACTACTACTGGATCAATCGCTCGGACTCACTCTTTGATGACGTTAATTGAGTCTCTTCACATCCATGTTTCTATCATTTGTTTTTCGTCAAAACGGCTGACAGATAGAGTTGTATTGCTGCTCTTATCATTGCATAATGATGGTCTATATGAATGATGGACTGAGTATGACTAGAAAACAGATATAATTGGACGTTAATTCCACAATTGCACTGTGGTGTTTTCTATCAATAACAAATACTCTATGACTTGAAGAAACATGAAACAGTGTTGAATTGATTGAGATTATCTAACATAAGTGTCATTTTCAATCCTTCTTTCATTGTATTTGTCTCTCTCGTCATGAATCCTGACTGCATGAGCTTGAAAATCCCTAACACCAAGTGCCCTTTAAAACATTAAGTTGAGCAACTGCGACTATTATTTCTCATCAATATTTACTCAATTCTGTGGATTTATCTTTATCTAACGTGTACTATCTAAAAAGGGATCTTATGGCAATCACGACATGATTGTAAATGCGTGAATCTAATTTTTCATTTTTAATAAAAATGTCAAATTGAAAACTTTGTTATTGCTTAATCACCATTTAAAGATTTTTTATATATCAATAAAAAATAAATTACTTACATTGTGTATAACTAAAGAGATATCACAGCACTACCACAACACAATTCTCAAGTATCACATTTTTACATATTCGTACATGGACACGTATGGCTGCCATAGTCAAAGAGGCATTACACAAAAGCTGAGATGTTCAACACACAAATCCATTCAGTAAACATTGTTGTTATTTAGCCAGTAACACAGGAAAATATTGAAAAGTACAAAAAATGTGAGCTCCATTGAAACCATGCAAGTGGTGTCGTTTTGGAAAAGGGCAAGTGGGAGATGGGGATTGCACATCATAAACAGGTTTACATACACTACTGTTGTGAGAAAGTGGCATGTGAATGGGCAAAAATAAGAGTATGTGTGACTTGTGTGCAAGGCAGTGCTGAAGGTGTGGACTGTGGATATGGCATCTCATATGCGCTAAAATGAAGACGGCCATGTCATACCACAAATATGCCGCTTGCAACAATATAATGCCTAGGGCTTCCTAGGGGGCTAATGTTCTATATGGTGTACAGTAAATTTAATATGTAAAATGTATTCATAAACATTCTACACATGAATGTTTACGCCATGCCATATTTTCAATCATGTGTATCATGTGTATGCCAAAGAGGCAGCATGGATCATAAGGTCATCCGTCTCCACCTTCCTTTCTGCCATTCAAATACTCCAGCATTCAAGCCACCATGGTAAGTTCATGCTAGTATTAATGCTGGTGATGCCTCTGGAATCCACTGTAAGCCCTGACTGCCATTTGTAACTGCCAGGCATTTGTCATGGCTGAGTGCAAAATGGATGCGTAAAGGGGAGTGCTCCTCCACTGCATGCCCCTTTTGCACTCTGATAAGAAAATTATGAAATGTATGCAAAGGAGTACTGTTTGCAACTAGCAGCACATTTTGCAGGTCCCATGGCCGTAAATTATGGAGAACTCAAACACGATCCCCCTAATGTTCTGATCAAATGCGTGTTGGTAATGGCAATTTGGTCAAAGATATAACAATCCCAGCCGGAAAATGTCATGGCCCTGACCCAGACAAAATAAACCACAATGAATGTGGCTATGCTGTCTAACTCTTCCACATTACCATTATGCAATATCTGTGGTTGCTGTCATAAGTCCTACTATGCATCTCTCACATTCTCGCACAGGCTTTTCACAGAGCGTAAGGTTCATCCAATTGAAGATTTTTTGACAGATTACTTTGATGTGGAAGGAGTGAGAGATGGAAAATGTGGTACGTCACAGGCAGTGGGAATAACTGTATTCTTTTATTCATTTATGGTGGCAAACAGCACAGACTGTTTGACAGAGGACATGTATGAAAAATTATCAGACCTGGAGCTAATACATTTCTGGCACAGGAGGATACAATCTGCAATGACCAACCTTGTGATATCTTGATACCTGGATCCAAGGGAAGAGAATAGCAATCACACCACCTACTGTTCAGTGATTTTCTGTTCCAGTTTGGGCAAATGTGGGACATTACCAACCAGAATGTCCAGATACAGTCATTCCTGATGCTGACTCTTGTACAAACATTCCTACTCTATAATTGAGAATGACGATGTACCAGTGCTCCTTTTGTGTATTCATATATTATAATCCCTTAGAAAATAAATTGAATATTGAGGTGGTTTGCCTCTTCAGTTAAAATAAAAACATTATTTTCTGGTTTATCACTGCAGCAAATCTCACCTGCCTATTGGCCTCTGTATGTATTAGGAGTGAGAGATTTGACCATGAAATTGAAAGACCCTATGACTTGTATCAGCTGTAGTCGATGATTAAATTCTCTTTTCTAGCATTTAGAACATTGTGAGAGGGCTTTGTAAAAGAAATAGGATGCAAAGCAGCAATGGGTCATATCTATTCCACTTCATACTTGCCTCCCACTCCCAAAATCAAACACATTTAGAATTTCCACTTGACTTATTCTGATACAGATAGTATTTGGAGTAGCAATTGTCATAGCTTAGCTAAGAAACATTAATAGCTATTCAAATATGATCATTTTTGGATGGATGTTTGAATAAATTACATAATTTCCATATGTTCTGGTTTATTTACATATGGTTTGTGTGGCAAAAGTGGACAGGTTGCAATGTAATACCATACTCTATGCCATACTCTATTTCAGGACACCAACAGAGATTAATTTGTTTTATTTTGGTGTGTTGCCATTTTGTGCAGTAATTATCACCTGCATATAAATTATATATATTTCTTTGAAATAAAATCAAAATATTCTACCCTAAAACTGTTTGTTCTATGTGAGATTGTCTTCCAGGTGCTATTTATTTACTTATTCTTTTTAGATTACTTTAATTGTAATACTTCTTGAGCCTGGATCGAGCTTTGAGCAGCAGGGATTATGTAAGATATTTTGTTTTATCAGGGTAAATTTGGGATTTGGCAGTATTTTCTTACTGTAAAAATATTGGTGGTAATTTGGCGGTAAATTAGTCTTACTTTTAGATTGGGTTTGGTATCACACCATTTTAGTGACCATACCTTGTTGCCTTATATTGGTGGTAATTTTAGTGGTATCTTGTTTTGCAGTATTTTATTCCTGTGGTATAGTGGTGAGCATGTTTTGTTAATACTATACCCCTATCATAAAACAAACCTTTCATTTCTATTAGAATACCTTCTAGTTTTCTGTAGAGAGCCCCAGACCTAGCACATCTAGTAGAACCCAATGATTTTATTCATAGCGCCACCTACAGTTTGTGGCTGGTGTTACTGGCTTATGTACATCCAGTAATCTATGTGCCACTGGCTTATGTACTTCCAGTAATCTATGTATCAGATCAGACACCTTCCCATTAGCATGCAAGGAAGGAAACATTCATCACACCGCACACAAACCTCTGCTTTATAGCTGTTTATTACTAGTTTTCTCTTGTTTGCTATTTTACTTACAGTGGTGAATTGGTAAATGCACTACTGCACTGATATAAGCCTCCCCTTTATACTTCACTTAGGTAAATAATTCACAGATGCATGAATGACACAAAAATCCCATTTATTTTTATATATGCTTTTTGTATTGTATCTCATTTACAAGTCACAAAATCTTACCATGTTATTAACAGCATCATCTGCAATACTAAAGAACAAAACATAACAAGCAGGTATTTTTGAAAACATGAATCAATGTTCCCACGCTTTGAATGTATATAGAGACAAATAAACATGCAATTATTTCCTAACTTCCCTACACTGCAATAAATCTTAGTACACATGCAGCATTTTATCTGGTCCTCACTTACCAAGGTCGGTATTCCTTTGAAGTCCCTGCACAACCTCGTTGTGTTCGCAGATGCAGATGCAGTGTCAGCGCGAAACTCTTCCGTAAGCTTGTGTGGGGGAGCACCAACTGATTATGTCCCAAAGCCAGCGCTCTACCCCCTGGAACCTCCGTCTGTCTCCTCATCCCAGCATGAACTAACTGCCCTCTTCATTTCTATTTTCCAATAAAAGTTTTGCCCGTCCCTTTAGTGATGTGGTTTGTCTGCCTACATTTTCTCCCAATCAGGTTAAAAAGAATGTGCTCTGTGCCACCCTTCGTTTTCAAAACAATGAAAGCTTTAGGTCCAAAGTTACTGTTTCACTTTGCTTCCTGAATCTTGCATATTTTCTGTTCCACAAGCTGAAGAAAACGCCAGTGTGCATTTAAAAATCAATCTCAGCAGTGCCACCAAAACATGGATTTCACCAAATTTTGCATAGAAGACTGCATTTTAATGTTAGAGAAGTTAGAATTAGTATTTTAGTAATGTTAATAATGTTAGTCTGATTCTAATGTAGTCTCCATACATGAAGCATCCAAAATACATGTTGCACTTCATTATTTGAGCACTAAGCACAGTAAGTTTTTCTATGCATACTCTGAATATCTGCAGTTTCAAATTGGGCCTGGCTGTGTTGTAAATCCTGGCCTTTGCATGCTACCAATAATGCTATATATTATACTGTAAAAAAATGCTATATTACATACTGGCAAAATGCTATTATCTGCTGGTAATAAAATGCTATTATATTTTGGCAAAGTGCTATACATGTCCTTACATATACCCTCCTGTTTCTGACAATTCTGGCTAACCAACTCCACAATTGGAGGAAACCCAAAAAATTCTTCATTACCTTACAATGTATGCGCATTAGGATATCTTTTATTTCCCATTGTTGCTAATATCATAAATAACATCTTCATCTTTATAGACAAAATAATCAACCATCCTCCCATCACTACCACCACTACTGCCAAGCACACCATAGTGCGTTCCACCCATGTTCCCCAGTTAAACATATCCACCTCCATCACACACAGACTACTAACTTTAATGTTGTTCTTCCTCAGATTCATCTTAATAGTGTGCTTTTCCTTATGACTCAATAAAAATTCTACATCTGGGTCTATCGGAAATGTATCCCTTTGAAAAAACACAATATTTTCCACTTGGCTTTCCCAAATATCATTTGCAATATAGAATAGTGTTAGTCCCCCAACTGAGACAATTGTATCTTTTGGAACCTGCAAGTAAAATACATTATATTTCAATTTCTTGACAACATTTTTCATAGAATTGCTGACCAACCATCTATTTTTAACCAGTTTGGCTTGTGCTAACTCCTCACCACCCAAATTGCTAATGACCACTTCACATCCTCCTGATATACCTGGGTCAGATTTGAAACCACAAATAGCATCTGTAACATCAGGAACAAATGGTTTACCTGGACACATGTAATTTTGTTCTTTAAACCTTATACATGTTTCCAGGTTTAGAATCAAGTAAACCTCAGGCTCCCATGACTGAAATGCCACCACCTCTGGAGTTTACATTTTTATGTATTTCCCATCTTGCCAACATCCCACGTTATGTACCCATTTAGTTTGATAAATAAGTTCAGGGGCTATATATGGGATGCACAGCAAAAACCCGATTTTTATTCTTTACAAATTCACATATAGTGGCATTGCACTGCCCATTTCAAATGCACTTTCACCTGCATCATTTCTTTTTCCCTTTTTGTGATCCTCTCTATCATCTGATGAACAATATCTTGCGAAACAAAATATAACAGTATATGTCCTTGAATTAATTGGGAAATTGCAGTTTGGACCTCCCTCTTGTAATGTGTCAACAATCTATCAAGAGGATTTATTACATTCATTATCTCACTCAATATTCAGTCATGCTTAATTATTACCTTTGTACTATGTTGTAGAATTTCAGCCTGTTCATTTAGTAAAGCAACAGTCTCATTTAACAAATTTCACTTGCTCATCCAATCCACCCCTAATTCCATCCAAAGCCTTTTGGGTCATTTCCAGATCATAAGTCAATTGTTGTGCTTTGGCACTCAATGTTCCTACTGAAATGGCATTAGCTGTTGACATCGTAGTACCTATTACAGCTCCAATAATAGACATTACCAAAGAGACCTTTAGCATTACTGCCCCTCTTTCCCCTGCTTTTCTTTATATCCGCTGAATTCACAAATGTCTTTTCTAATTGCATTACCATATCTCTTATTGTCTGCTAGCGTCCTCTTTTCTCAATTCTAGATAATCTCTAGTCTGGTCGGTTACGATCCCAGTTTTGTTAATAAATCTTTCAATTAAATTATCAAGGTTCATAGGTATGTAGATATTCTGGAAAATCAGCCTTGTATTGCCCATAATAAATCCAGGCGCTTCATCCACTGCATTGCCAGATGCTGGTCCAGGCTCAATGATAACCTGTGCTTCTATGGTTTTAAGATTCCCTGCAACCATAAGAATCATCATCCATGTTGCTGGTGCCATCACCATTGTCATCCGTCCTGCAGACTTGGTCTTCGCTCCCACGCCCGGGGCTTTTTTGGAATTTTCTCCTGCGGACGCCAGGACTCCATCATCTCTCGTGTCCTCCGGTCCTGCGACATCCGACCCCAATCAATATTTGTTAGTATTCTAAATTAGATAGAAAAGGAACAGATTAAGTACATAGTACAATACCAATTTTACCCTTTCTACCACACAAAAACAAAATGTGGTCCAAAACATTCTGATTGACTCTTCCGATTACTGCAACTAAGCACATGGTATAGAGAAACAATAACATACATATGACATCATCATACATCAAAACAATTTTCATGTAGAACATCTCATTTGTACTATAAGTTAACCTGATCCAGCACCTTCTATCATTTTTTATCAAATGTGGTATTTTCATATGCATTTATCTCTACAACCAAGATTACATCTATTTTTATTTTTATGGCGTGGGACACTATGAAGACAGCCAATGGGTTTTCTCTCCATGTATTCAGGGCACTTAAGCTGTCTCTACTTGCTCAGGTCTCCTGATTTCATGTTTAGGGTGACAGGGCTTAATTTGGTTAACATGAACAAATTGTTCTGTCACCATTTCATTCTCTATCTTTAATATTTTGTAAACTATTGGGGACACCTTATCCCCTATTCGAAATGGCCTTGACAGGCCACAAGAAATTTAGAATTTTTATGTTAACCTTTTCCAAAATTAAATTTATATACCTGATCCCGTACATTATACTCTTTTGAAGACGTCTTTTTATCATAATATGACTTTGCACTGTCAGCAGCTCTCCAAATTTCACTGCACAAATGCAAATGCATGTTGTAAATGCTTCCTCAGTTCTCCCACATTTTTGTGAACTGTAGGTGCACTCACAAGTGTCTGCTCATGTTTCCTGTATAATAAATGTTGTGGCAGTACCATCTTCCTTCCTGTTAACACCTCATGAGGACTGATACCTGTCGCTTTGGCAGGAGTCGATCTGATTGCCATCAATACCAGAGGTAATCGCAAATCCCAACTGGAACTGCCTCCGTTAAAAAATTCTTTAATATCTCCACAACAGACCTGTTGCAATGTTTAATATTTCCAGAAGAGGTGGGCCGGTACGCAATATGCAGTTTCCTTTTCACCCCCAATATCTGCCACACCTTACTCATCAATGTGCTTGTGAAATGACTTCTTCTGTCTGACTCTATTCTTTGTGGTAATCCAAATCTTGAAAATATATGATTTACCAGTAATGTAGCTGCTGTTTGTGCACTACAATCTGGTGCAGGGGTACACTCTACCCATTTCGACATCAAACAAACCACGGTCAAAAGATAACGGTTCCCCCTACTTGACGTTTTTACAGGCCCTACATAGTCAATTTACAAATCTGACCATGGAAGGGTGAAGCCTCTTTTCATCAGTGGAGCTCCATGCATTAGTGAAGCCGTTTAAATTGGGCACATACCAGGCACCCCCTAGTGTATTATTCCACATCTTGGGACATATGTGGCCAGTAAGCATAATCTTTCAGTATCTCTAAAGTCTTTGTGAACCTCTGTGTCCTGCAGTTATTGCATCATGTGCATGGTGTAACATTAGCCCTCTGAATGAAAGGGGTACCACCCACTGTATATGTCCTGTTATAGATTCCCTGATCATAAATCCATCCTGTAGCCTAATCCGTTTTTTATTCTTTAATAACACCCTCAACTCTTCTTTTCCTGTACAATCATTTTCAGTTAAAGGATTTTGTTCGGGGTCCATCAAATGATTATAATAGATCCCCAATATTAGATCATCTGTTTGCGCCTTAATCAGATCTTGATCTGGTGTATCATAACTCCATTGCACTACTTCTTGTTCTACCTCTTTTGGAGCCTTAGAGCGTATAACTGCATCTATTTGTATTTCACCAATTAAGTGTTCAATGGGTAACAACTCTCCCATAGCAGACCCAATCTTGGGTAAGTGTTCTGCTTTATCATTTCCCACCTCATCTTCTCCCTGAATTTTCAAATGTTCCTCCAGTATACTGTTAAATCATTTTCTGACACTAATTTGTCTGTAGCCTGTATCATTTTCCCGTGCTTGAGGTGATTTTTATTATATGTAAGCATGCATCTTGCTTTCCAGCCAGGCAAATATTCTACAAAGCTATTTTGTGCATAATCAGAATCAGTCACCAGCACAATTTCACTGAATTTATTATCAACTGCAGTAGTTATTGCTTTGTAAATGGCGGCCAACTCTGTTACCTGGCTACCCCTAGCCCTAATTCTCATTCCTATACTAGGAATGTCCTCACATTTCAACCAGACATTTCCTATCCCTGATACCAACTGTTTATGGCTGTTATTTTCAATGTGAAAGGCACATCTGTGAACATATACAGTTGGTAAATTCTTACATGTCTTTTCATCAAACGCTTTGTGCAGTGATTGTTCAAACTCCTGCAAACTAGATTCCACCTCTACTTCATCTGATACACATTCAGCTGCACAGTCATGTAAATCTGCTAATCCTTGAGCAACTGGGCTCTTTGTATTCTGGCCATATCTCACTTCTACAGGAAAGCCTTGTAATGCCAATGTCCTTGAAGTAATTCTGGACTGTGCTAGATTGCCTGACCTAATCCTTTTACTCTGTAAAAACTGCAATGGTTGATGATTTGTCTCAATGATTACCTTTTCCCCTTGAACAATGGGGCGGAAATGTTGCAACGTCACACAGTGGTCAGAAAAGAATTTTTAACATTCACTGAATTTAATCTCAACCTGGGAAAATGCCTTACTTGAATAACCAATAGTTTTGTGGTTCAGATCATGTTTTTGGGATGACACTGCTGACATACAATGTTCAGTGAAACCTGTTTCTATAAAGAAATCTCTGTTTTTTATGGTGCCTTTATGAGATATTCCTTCAATTTAGCAAATGCCTCAGATTGCTCATTTTCCCATTTCCCATTTCCCATTTCCAGGGTGTATTCAGCTTCAATAGTTTAGTCAATGGTTGAGTGATTTCAGCATAATTTTCAATACATTTCCTTTTATATCCTGTCATTCCTAATAAACATTTTAAACCTTTCACATTTCTAGGATCTTTCAATTTCTGTATAGCCTCCACCTTTTTCTTTTGTGGATTTAGCCCACGTTTAGTTACCTCATGGCCTAGGAAATTCCCCTTTTTCTTGCACCATTGGGCTTTGTGTAAAGATACTTTGGCACCCACCATTTGCAATTGGTCAAGTACATGTCTAATTTTATCAAAATGGCTTTTCAAGTTTTTATTTTTTATCAGGACATCATCCACATAATCTATAGTTCCTCTTTCCGCTGCATATGACATTGTCTTTCTCAAAAATATGCCAAATTCGCTCCCACTATTGACATACCCGAATGGTGTTCTAGCCCATGCGTATTGTGTTTTAGCAAATGAAAATGAAAACAAATTCTGAATGTCCTCTGCCAGTGGCACACACCAATATCCAGATGTAAGATCTAATGTGGTAAATACCTTTGTCCCATGCACCTGAGCAAGGCCTTGATCAATAAATGGCAGTGGCCATCTAGACACCGGCACTCTTTTATTTAACTACCTCAAGTCTGCACACATGCACCATTGACCATTTGGCTTTAACACACCCAAAATCGTAGTATTGGAGGTACTATGAATGGGTCTGATAATTCCCCTAGATTCCAAGTTCTTAATTATCTCTGCCAATGACTCTAAGCAAGCCAATGGCAATCGGTATGTCAAATGAGAAATTATATCATGCCTCCTATCGCAATAAATATATGTATATTGGCCTACGCCAAGCTGCTTATAAGTCGCTTGCGAAGAAATCCGTGTTGCAAGGTCCTGACCTTAAAATCAATGTAAGCCGCCATTTTAGGTCAATCCGCCATTTTAGGTTCGCTTTGTAAAGTCACCCTGTGAGTTAAAATGGTGAACGATGTCATTCTGAAATACAACATGGCCGTCTTGACCTCTGTATCTAGCTAATATGTAACTTGCCTGCAGGCCACTTGTTGAGGTTGTGAACTGAGACCTTGTCCTTCGTTGACCTGTGTGTAAAGGATTACTCGTGCAAAGAAACGAATCCGTGAGCATATGTTAAGAACAATGTATTCAAATACTGAGCGTAGAACACTTGTTTAATTACATTGAATTAATGTTTGAGAAGACCTGCATGGGAAATCCCAGAATACACAGTTGCCGTATAGGCTTGTTGATATATGTATTAAAAGCAAACCAGTTACATGTGGATGTGCGAAACTCGGCATGAACCCTAGATCGGTGATGTATTAGCGGAATATTAACCCGAAGTAGGGCTGGACATCATGCTCACAAAGAGTATAAAAGACCAATGCATTCTAATGTACAGCATCTCTCACTGAGCACACTGAACCATGCTGGAGTTCATTGTGTTGCACTGAGGCCCGATAGCTATCTGATTTTGCTCTGTTCTTCGTAACTGGATTCAGTATAAAATAAAGTACTTTATATGTTCCTTCGTAACCCGTGTTCGGTGTATTTCTTTTTGGGGTACTCAGCCTTGATATTTTGATTTGTTTTCACAATTGGCGCCCGAATAGGGACCCTCAAGATTGATGCCAGATTGTTGAAGGTTGACGCAGGCTATCGGATAGGGATCAGACGGTGTGAAAAAAGGGGCCCCACTGAACGAGACGCGACACCTCAGTAGCGCTGCACGACCCGATCCCTGGACGATTAGCTTGTGGTCCGAGACGGCATCTTGGCGAGGGTCCACTTATCGAGGCGGGCAGATTTGCCGAAATCACCATACATGAGGTAAGATTAGTTAGTTAAGATTCTTTGAAATCTGATCGGACCTCCTTAGGTTTGTTTAGGTGAGTCGTGATCCGACTCTTAATTCAACCCTGATAATCTGAATTTGGCGCATTGTATCTGCAGACACAATTATTGACCAGGTAACACCAATAATTTGATATGCCTGGGAAATTGTCTACCTGATTCAGGGTGTTGTTCGAAGCCATAGACAATCTTTGGAATCTAGCCGCCCCGCACCACAGGAGGGATCGCCGGCATGTACTATGTACTGTAAGCATGGAATTGGAAGTATAGTATTTAATGACATTTGGCACAGACAAACCAGACATGCCTCTGAACTTCAGTGGCCAATCAATGGTAGCTTCGAAATCCCTCCTATTGAGTATTTAGAGTCAATTCTATTAAAGAAAAAGGCTAGACCTGGAGCATTTGATGTTTTGCAGAATCGGAAAAAAGAAGCGTTGCAGCAACTTAAAAGTAGAGAAAAACATGCGTGCCGTCATAAGACGAACGCCGAAAAGACATTATTGTATGACCAAGATAAACATTCTGAATCGACTAGGAATATGGATAGGGCTTTCTCACTTGGAATTCAGAAAATGTATCCGTCCAAAGACCTCCATGCTTCCGATGAATTCATAGACAAATTGTTAAATGAACGAAGGCCTGGTGCCTCTGCGCCACCTCCGTATGTTCCTCTTCCTGCTGCTTTGCCTCTTCCTCCTGCTATTCCTGCCCGACCTGCTGTTGTTCCCGTTGTTCCTGCTCCTACTAATGTTCCCCTTCCTCCAGCTCCTCCACCTCTTCTTATCGCACCAGTTACATTACCTCCATTGAATTTGCCTGCTCCCTCTCTTCCAAGTGGTCCTGAGCCGCTTGTAGTCGATCGAGGTTCAGGGTCGAGAGAAGTCACTCGCAATACTGTGCCACCAGAGAAGAAACATGAGTTGATTGCATGGGCTAAGCATTATATGGAAAGGGATGATCAAACTAATGTTTTTGCCACACTCCATAATATGGATAATTTTCCTGAGAAAAATGCTTTTATCAAAGGTTTAGGGATTCATTTATGTATAATGTGGGGTAAATTAAATAATACAGATCTCCCGCAAGGGTTAAGGGATCTAAATACTTTAGCGTTTTCTAGAGACACTGTGGAGAAAGTAAATGAGCATCTCGAGAGGTTATTTGAGTATAGAAAGGAGTTAGAAAAGTTGCAGAATGAGGATGACGAGGGGGAAAGTATGTATGTGCAGAAACGGTTCCTTCCTTGTCATAAATCGATATCTGAGGAAGCACAAATTTGTACGAAGGACACGCTTAGATGGATTTCAGATATGTCGATAACTCCAGTTGAAGTATATGACACATATAGTCAGTATACGCCAGAAATGCAGAGGAAGGTGATACAGGAAATTATAGAGTACCTACAGGATTGTTGTGTAAAAAGAAAGATGAGTTGTCCCACAGAGTTATTGAGTATTTATAAGAGAGCTTTTTCACTTGACACTTCTTCGACTGCTTTAGCGCTCGACTTAGCTCTGTTGCTTAGTTAGCGTTCAGAGTCACCTACTTCTCAGTGCCTATGAGAGAGGTCCTCTGACATTTGTCCCAAAGGTCAAGATTGCGGCTGATCCTGCAACAAATGTAGTCGCTGTGAACATTCCTGCACATTATGTATCGCAGTTTGTTCACGTCCCGTTCTCAAGATAGGAAGTGAATACTATTAGGCAATCTATTCCTGATATTAGGAAAAATCCGACAGGATTCTATAAAGAAATAGAGTCCGTTTTGCAGTCCTCAGTGTTCACTTTAGGAGATACTGATCTGTTATTTCCTGTACTCCTGCCCGTAGATTTGTGAAAACAAGTTAGAACTATAGACGATGTGCCAGGGTTGGGAGATACATGGGTGAATATAACTAGACTCGATGGAGAAAGGCCAGCTGGTGAAAGACCGCCTCAGGTGATACTAACTTTGCCTGATAGAATCATTGCAAAATTGAAAACTATAATTCCAGAGAAAAAAATTATTTGGGACAAACTTACGGCTTGTGTCCAAGGGAAGTCTTAGGGTGCTACTGAGTTCTTTAATCGGTTTGAACAGGTATTCTCGGATTTCAGCGGACAAGACCTAGGCACAGAGTCTGGGAAAAGGTTATTTGTGGACAAATTTGTGCGCGGATTGCTGCCTGACATCCAGTCACAGGTTATGTCTTCTGAGAGCGCTTGGCAGGCGAAGTCACAATCAGAAGTACTTCATATGGCTCAGTACTATGAGAACCGTGTCAATAATGAAAAAGATAGAGTTGAAAAACGAAAAGGTGATTTGAAGACTAAAGTGCTACTACAGCAATTTGTTAGAGGCCCCAGAGAGGGTAGTTCTCAGATTAGAGGTCAGTATGTCCCGCAAGGGAATGTGCCCTTGGGTCCTGTAAACATTAACCAGTGCGCCTATTGTCATCAAGAGGGTCATTGGCGTGCACAATGCCACGTCCTTCGACAAAGGTCGAACAACACATTTGGGAATATGGATAGACGATCCAGGGGTCGCCCGGGTGTAGGGGGCCCTGGTAGAGGTCAGTTTACACAGGATCCTCAGCAACCTTTTTCACAGGATAATCAGACTCCGAGTGTGGATACAAGGAACATATTTGATCATCCTTCCGCTGCATATTTATCTGAAGAGCTTCCTTTTGATGACATTCCCGTCAATCAGAAAGGTCCCAACGTTGAAATGGTGGTGGGAAATAGGAAATATCAGTTTTTGATAGACACTGGAGCACAGAAGTGTTCCATTGATCATTCGTGGGTTCCAAACATTCCACTGTCAGGGCAAACCAATGTTTCTGTAGGGTTTTCTGGCACACCAGTTATTTGTCAGGTTTCTTTGCCGGTACCCAGTTCTTTGGGTCCCTTTACGGACCACTGTCCATTTCTGTTGACTTCGAATTGTGGAGAGAACTTGCTGGGGTTGAATCTGTTAAAAGAATTGAATGCAGTGATTTATTGTTCTTCTGATAGAGTGCGCTTGACGATTTCACCACAGCGTTTTCTGTCTCGCAATTCTTGACTAGACCTTTGCGGCCAGAATTCATTAATGTACCAGAGAGCTTACGGGCTGTTGACGACAATGATGTCGGTGTTTTACAGATTGAGCCTGTTAAGATAGTTTTGAAACATGGAATTGAGCTGACATGCATGCCCCAGTATAAGATTTCAGTTGAGGGCGAGCAAGCTTTGATATGCCTTGTTTCCGATTTTGTGCATCGCGGGTGATTGAAGAAATTTCAGGAAGTTTGTGTAATAGTCCGATTTTACCCGTGTACAAAAAAGGCGATAATGCAATTCCATTCCGTTTTATAATTGATTTACGTGCCATTAATAAGGTTGTCGCTCCGCAATCTCCAATTGTGCCTGATGTGACAATGATATTAACCATGATTCCAGCTACAGCTATGTACTTTAGTGTTGTGGATCTAAAGAATGCTTTCTTTAGTATTCCTATACACAAGGATAGTAGATACTTGTTTGCGCTCACCTTAGGGGGACTCTCGTTCACATTTACTCGTGCACCTCAAGGGTACACAGAGAGTCCTAGCATCTATAGTAGGGCTTTGAAAGAACAATTTGATACCCTTGAATTGCCCTCTACTTGTACATTGCTTCAGTATGTTGATGACTTGCTTTTAGGTGCTGACTCTGAGAGCGCCTGTAAGGAAGGCACTGTGTTATTGCTTATCCATCTAGCTAAGCATGGTCACAAAGCATTGCTTAAAAAGTTTCAATATTTTTGCCAGGAGGTCGCCTATTTAGGCGGAGGGAAGAAGATTGACACCTGAAAGAATAAAACACATTTCTGGCATGTCTGTCCCAAATACACAGAAGGAAGTTAGAGCCCTGATAGGTATGGCTTCTTACTGTAGATTGTGAATCCCAAATGTTTCACTAGTGATCAAACCGATGTTGGCTTTGACAAAGAAGGGCATTTCTTCGCCATTTCCGTGGAACGCGGAACACCAGCAATCGTTTGACTTGCTTAAGACTCCATTATGCTCTGCACCAGTTTTGGGCACACCAAGATGAAGAGTCACATGATTGTTTATATACTACCGAACAAGAAACAAAGGGTAGAATTGATTTGAAAGACACTCCTTTGGATAATCCGCATTATGCTCTGCACCAGTTTTGGGCACACCAAGATGAAGAGTCACATGATTGTTTATATATTACCGAACAAGAAACAAAGGGTAGAATTGATTTGAAAGACACTCCTTTGGATAATCCGCAAGGAGAGCTGTTTTGTGATGGCTCCTACTTCAAACTTCCGGATGGTACATCCACAGCTGCTTATGCAATCACACATTAAGCACAGTCGTGGAAACCAAGAGGATCATGCATAACTCTGCGCAGGCCGCAGAGATTAGAGCATTGACCCGAGCTTGTGAACTTTCCGAAGGGCTTGCAGTAAACATATATACTGATAGCTAATATGCCTTTGGGTTGGTTCACAACTTTGGAAGACTTTGGTCAGAGAGAGGGTTCCTAACTTCACATGGCACTAAAATCCAACATGGCTCCCTAATAGTACAACTACTCTCAGCGCTTGCGCTCCCTACTCAGTTAGCTGTTTTGAAATGTGCAGCACATCGAAAGATTACAGATGACATAGGGAAAGGGAATGCTTTCGCTGATCAGATAGCTAGACAAACTGCTACCGATTCCCTTACGGAGATGTATGTCTCAAGGGAGACTTATGCAATGGATGAGGGTGTTGGGTCTGTACGAGATATGCAAGCTGATGCCACGTTAGAAGAATCCAAGAGGTGGGCTGAAGGCTTGGGGAAACTTGATGATGACGGGTGTTCGGTGGACAAAGTTGAAGGGAAATGGCTACTCCCTGACGCGTATATAATGATGATGGTCGGTGGTCAGTCATAATTTCGAAAAAATAATGTCGAATGACAAAAATGTCTAAAAAATGAAGTCGAAAAAAAATGGCGAATTCCGTTTTTTTATTTATATATTTATTTTGGGGTCCAGGAGTAAAAATAAATGGGTAAAACAAAATTAAAAAAGGGGGGTTGGAGGGGAACCCCCCATTTCGAAAAAAAAACGTATTAAAAAAAAAATGCAACTTTTTTTTTCAACATTTTTTTTCTCGAAATAATGACTTTCGACATTATTGTTTTCGAAATGATCACTATAAACCATGATGGTCATCATGGCCCATGGTCCTACGCATGTATGTGCCCAGAAGTTGACAAAGATGTTAGAGAAAGTTTGAGCAAATGACAACATTTTGAAAATTGCCCAGCGTTAAGTCCAGGATGCATGATTTGCCTACAATACAATGGGCCTCATTACGACCCTGGCGGAAATCGGAAAACGATGGCGGAAATGCAATACCGCCATCGAATAGCGCTCGGTGCGACTATGACCCGTCACCGCAAAGTACGAATCCATTAGCGACACCGTAGTGAACGCCAACGCTAACTGCACCAAGTACGCGCGCGCGCGCCATGCCAAACCGTAAATACCACCATGGCGCAAGGGTACGTGAATTCCGACCCTAGCGGACATGTACCTAACGCCATCAAGCATGGCGGAAAGTACCATTCCGCCATGGTGAGAAGTATGGCATCGCGAATCAACCGTAAACGGCCCCACTGAGTGCCTGTACACCGCTCCCTGCCCACAAAGTACAACTCCCCGTAGGTGCAATGAAGTCACAATGCAACCAGTGAAATGTACAAGTCACCCATGCATGCCAACGAACAAAAGAATCACAAGAGGGGCCAATGGGAACTGCAGGGCACAGATGGCACGAATACAGAAGCCATTCCAATGGACATGACCACAGTCCCCCCCCCCGAAACGCACGCAAACACAGGCACCTGTGACCAGCAATATTCCGAAAAGCACAACATTCCACCAGTCCACCTGGCTGACCGGCATCTGTTACACAAAACCCAATCCCCCGCCCCTGAGCATGACAACATTCAAACAGTCATATTGGCAGCCCCCATCCCTGACCTCAGTGGGCTCCGTAGGCAAACGCGCCCAGCACAGTACCACGCAACTAAACTCCGAAGCTGGAACCCAATGCAGATCTCCTCACAATACATCGCTCCCCAAATAGGAATATGCCACATCACTCGCAAAGAAGAACGCTACACGGCCCATATCAGAATCGAAATTTAATGCACAACAAAATCACCAAGCCCATACAGCCATTAGTCCATGAACTCCAAAACACATATCACCATTGTGGGCTGCATCCGCAAGGAATGACCAGCTACTACTTGTGAGACGCCCTGTTCCATCATGGTACACAGAGCCACATTCACGTACGAAAAGGCAACATGGAAGCGCACAGAACCGCAGGGCCGTCCCAATGGGGAGGCACTAGTCCAGCTGAAAGGCCGAAATGTTGCTCCGAGCCACTAGTACTGCGTAAGGGCATGTGGCCCATTGGCGATCGTCCCATAAGATCGTAATGCTGCTCCACTGATTAACACGAAGCAGCAGGTGTCGGGAGTAAAAGCCATCTGCAGGAGTGGCATACAGATGGCAGTGGCAAAAGGGGAGGAGATACCTGTCAACCAAAAGAAAAGAAAAAGAACAGAATGGCCATCAGAACTACATTCGAACAACTCACTTCAATGATCACACTAAATCCACAGCCATATGCATGCTAGCCCACTCCAAAGGATCATCACCACCCCAAAACCACTTGCGACTCATAACCATCTATATCGAGGTGTAAACACCATCACAAACGAGTGTACCTGTGCATGCATCAGTCAAAACAGATTCCATCAGATGGGAATGTTAACGTGCATGGACACAAGTGTCTGAAGGCGCGTCGAGACAGGGAGGGCTCAACAAGGCCAGATAGACGATGGTCCCACTATGGCAGCCCTGCATCACATAGCGCAGGGGAGGCGGATAGATTCCAACAAGCCCTGTACATGGCAAACCCTGTATCAAATCACCTGCCCATGCATCCATTCATCATTCCCTCATCCCGGTATAAAAACGCCTGAATATTTACTCACATAACATTAGAAATTTCCATTGAGTCTGTGCGTCATGCAGCCTGCAAAATCCACAGTGCCCCAGCCCGTAATTCAAGTGTTGTGAAGTAACATGTATTTGGGAACGTCCGGCCTCATCGCCCACGTCGCTATTGCGCATCCCAAACTATTCATATCAATCATTGCTTCCTCGCCATGGCCCCTGTCTCAAGGACATTGAACAATAGAACGTTATATTTGCAGTCAGACCTGTGGGCATCTCCTCGCCGCTAGCTGAAAACCGAAAGCGCCGCCCTTCGAATTCCTCATTTGCAACATCACGTCGAAAAGGCATCTGTGGCCGTTTGAAATCACAAATTAATCCATCTAGTGCGGCTGTGTGTGAAAATGGCAAATGCCTTCACCCACTAATGGGACGCCCCGCCCGTCGTTGCAACTCGGTACAGTGATGCATGAGGGCCCACCGTTACTCGAGTACTACGTTCCACTGACCCATCACAAGTCTGTTCGCGACTGCAAAGATTGTATGTGAAACAATGGGACCATAGCCGATTGTACATATCAACAAATGTTACACGGCCATCGGGTACAAATACATGATTGCATTTGCAAGATGCCATTCCTCGATTTGCAGCGTTGTGTGCGGGACGTGCTCGCCCAAAGGGGAGAGCTGCTTGCACAGGTGGAATGAATCACCACAGGTGGAGGCCATACAGCCTGAAAACACATGAATTGCACACCCGGTCTCCTCCCACAACCACACCGAAATGCTACCGGCAGGACTCGCGATGTTGGCCCTGGGGGACCTGATAGCACTGCAAGTACTCCAACTCCAAGAAGAAGACGAACACCAACTACAACCGGCTGCACGGAGGAGACGCAGGAGGAGGAGGAGGCCAAGGCAGGGCCAGCAAGGGCCGCCAGCACAGCCAGTACCACCACGCAGGCAGCCCGCAATCCCACGCCTCCGAGCACATCCGTTTAACCTCACTGATGAGCAGATCCACACCCTCTACCGTTTGGACCGGGACACCATAGCCGCCATTGTGGACATGACACAGGCTGACCTTGTCAGCATGATAGATAGCCCAACCGCCATCCCACCCCTACTGAAGGTGGTGTCTGTACTCCACTTCCTGGCCACAGGCACCTACCAGCACACAGTCGGACAGTTGCATGGCATTTCTCAGCCACTGTTCTCACGGACACTATTGCAAGTGCTCGATGCCCTCCTGCAGCACGCAGACGACTACATCTCTCTACCACGCTCGGAGCAGGAAATTACCAACACAAAAGTGGGATTCCATGCACTTGCCGGCATACCGGGTTGCATTGGTGCCATCGACTGCACCCATGTGGAATTGGTCGTCCCACATGCCATGGAGGCCCAGTACCGCAACCGAAAACAATTCCATTCCCTGAATGTACAAATGGTGTGTGACTCCAACAGGATCATTACACATTGTTGTGCCAGATTCCCTGGATCAACCCATGATTCTATGGTCTTGAGGAACTCCACTATACCACGCTACATGGAGCGACACGCAGGGAACAGATCCTGGCTACTCGGTGAGTCTCATTTCATGCATGATGATGTGGGGTATGTGATGCGGCAATGACCTGGCAGGAAGGGGGGGGGGTGTGCGTACGTAGCAATGGCATTCCACATCATACGTTTATCGTCCACATACAGGTGATGCTGGGTATCCACTGAAGAGATGGCTCCTCACACCAGTCCGGAACCCACGGGACCAGCATGAGGAGGACTACAACCATGCCCACTCACGTACCCGTGTAGTCATTGAACAGGCATTCGGCCTACTGAAGACTCGTTTCCGCTGCCTCAGCAGGTCTGGCGGGGCACTCCTGTACCGCCATGAGAAGGTTGCAAAGATGGTCATGGCATGTGTCATGCTCCACAACATGTGTGTACGTAGAAATGTGCCCATGCCCCCTGACGCAGAACTGCTAGCACCTGATGATGGTCATGATGAGGGTGGGGATGTGGCAGCACCTCATGGAGTCTGCGAGGCACCGGAGGGCCGTGACATTCGTCAGCATCTCATTGATGCATGCTTCTAGCACTCACGCCTGGTGGCTGATACATGGACACGGGACTCATGGCACTGTGTGTGTCTGGTACATGCACAATATGGACTGTACGCCTATGATGGCCTAGTACACAAAGATCATTGTCCACACATCTCATTGGTTGATCGTGCACTGTTTATGGCATATGTGATATCATGTTGAACACCCTATCGACCCGCCACCCAAGTGAGCCCAACACACCCCCTCCACCCTCCTACCTCCCCCCCGAACACCAGTGTCCAAAGATGCTCATTGTCAGTGGGCTGTCGCTATTGCAAGCCCCCTCTGCGGGTATCAGAGGCACCCCTGCCTGTGGAGCGCAGGTTCCTCCCAGATCTACGTTGGGGGCTGCCCTGGACGGAACTTGCAACGGATGATGTCTCTGCCTGCTCACGTCCATGCATGTCCCTAAGGGTTTGTGAGAGCTCAGTGAGCACACGGCGCACTGCGGCAAGTTCGGCACATACGTCTTTGGACGTCGCATGCAGTTCCCCCCTCAGGCTCTCGGTGCTTCTCTCCATTTGGACTCTCAGGCTCTCGGTGCTACTCTCCATTTGTGCCCTTAGTGTCTCTGTACTTCTCTCCATTTCTGCCCTAAGTGTCTCAGTTGATGTTTCTATGTCTGCCTTAGTGCCCCCACATTCATCGGCATGGTCCTTGAGGAGCGTGGCCAGTTGCTGCTGTTGCACAATTAACTGGTCGAGGGACTGTTGCCTCTGCTGGGCCATGGCCATTTGCGGGGGTGTCACAGAGGGGCTGTTGTCCTCATGTTGCCTTGCCACAGGGCTTGTGGGGGATGGCCAGTCGTCGTCTTGTGGGTGCCCCTGCGTGGTATCCTCATGTTGTACGGGATGGGACAGACAGGGGGATTGGGACAGGTCATGATGGATCTGACTTCGACATCCCCGTCTTCTGTGTCGGAGCATGCTGCCATCAATGGGGTGTCACCTATGGTGCTGCTGCCACCAGAGGCAGTGCGTTCTGTGGCATCCGTTGGGGGGACCTGTGGTGGTGGTGTTGTGGGCATGCTGGCTGCTGGGGTGCCTGTTGATGTACCCTCCTCTGTGCTGCCACCTGATTTGTGCTGCTGCCGTGTCTTGATGCGTGCAGCTGAGGTGGAGGGTCTTTGGCCGTTGGTCTTGGCCCTCTTTGCAGGTGTGCTGGTAGGGGTGTCCTGATGCTCGTCGTTTGGATCGGACCCTGTGGTGGAGTAAAGGAGGGCGAGGGTTATTGATGGGTCTGTGGGTATTGGAATGGCATTGTATCACATGCATTGGGGTGGTACCTGAGTGTGATTTGGGTCGGGGCCTTGGAGGTGCTTTCATTTGTGTGTGGAGTGAGGGTGCAGTTGTTTGGCAGCCTGCAGTTAGGGTGTGCCTGCTGCACGTGTAGTGGTTGTTTTAGGTGTTTTTAATTATTTATGTATTTATTGTGAGTTTTAAAGAGCGCTATCAGGGCGATGTGTGTGGACGTTCTCCTGGACATGTGTTTCTGTTGCACTATGTGGACACATGGTACTTCACATGATTGGACATTGTGGATTTAGCATTGTTTTATCTGGCCCACCTACCTGAATCTTCGGATGTCTGCACTCCTTTCTCCATCCCTCCGACTCCCTCTATGCTCTCCATTCCGATGGTGGAGGCACAGATTTCTTCCCAGGGGGTCAACTTGATGGGTGATTCAGGACCTCCCCCGGTGGCTGTGGCAATGTTGCGGTTGGCAGAGAGTATGCTGCGGACGCGTATCCGCAGGTCGTCCCATCGCTTTCTGCATTGCTGTGGGTTGCGGGGTGCGGTCCCCACCGCACTTACCCGCTGTGCCACCAGAGCCCATATGGCCTTCTTGTTCGCAAGTGCCGTCCTGGTCATTTGCGTGGAGAAGACGACGGCAGCATTCTCCTGGAGGGTCTGTGTTAGCACGGTGAGTTCCTCACGGGAGAAGTGGACCTGCCGCTTGCAGTCGCACGCTTTCTTCGCTACTTTTCCCATTTTTCTTGGTTTCGCTAGGGTGGATGACGGGTTGGGGTGTGTCTCGGGGTAGTGTTTTTAGTGGTTGTGTGGTTTTTGTGGTTTTATAGGTGTACGGCGGGATGTTTCCCGTTTCGGGTCCATGTTTTTGCTTCCGTTTCCGTATATTTACGGTCACCGTACTTTCCGGTAGGCGCACACTGCGGTGTCCGCTGTGATGGGTGGCGGTATTGCACCTAGGGCGCCGTACGGCGGCGGTGTGGGCCGTTTTGGGGTCATTTCCGCCATCGCGGACTTTGCACTTCCGCCATGCCGTGGTGCTCGTGCCCGATGGGTCGGAATGGGCCGCACTTTGCTCCTTCGTGCAATGGCGGAAACGCTATTTACGCTGTGGCGGTCCGGTCAGTCACTTTCCGCCAGGGTCGTAATGAGGCCCAATGTGGGAAAGGGGACAGCAACTCCAAGGGGAAGTTTTGGGCCACCCTCTGTCCCCTTTGAAGTTATCCACTTTGATTTTATTTAAATGGAGCGGTGCAACAATATGAAGTACGTGCTGGTGGACATCTGTGCTTTTAGTAAATGGGTTGAGGCTTTCCCCATTAAAGATGCTACAGCCACGACTCCTGCGAAAACCATGTTAAAGGAGTACTTCCCGCGGTTCGGGCTACCAAAAGTCATCTGGTCGGACAATGGTCCACATTTTGTCGCTGCTGTAATTCTGTAGATATGTGCGGCATTACAGATCGACAAACGGTTCCATTCGGCCAGACACGCTCAGAGCGCCAGACTTGTAGGAAAACACAACGGTATCTTCAAGAACAAGCTCGCTAAAACGTGTGCCGGCACTAAATTAAAATGGCCGGACGCCTTACCGATCGTGTTATTATCCATGCGTGCAACCCCTCAAACTAAGACTGGGCTCTCTCCATTTGAGGTGGTAGTGGGGAGACCTGCCAATATCTGGAACCTTCCTAAATGTAATTCACTAAGAAATGTTGAAAATATATTATTTTCAGATTATTGCAGCCAGTTGACTAAAAACCTGTATTTGATTTATCACCAGGTATGAGAGGCTTTACCTGTGCGATACGAGGGCCCAGGCCACAGTATACAGCCTGGAAGTTGGTATTGGCGCACAAATACTGGATAACTACCACACCCCTGTCGTAATGTGGCAACATGTAAATTGGTTAGGCCACAGTCATATGCATCTTTGGCAAATACTTCTTTAAATTCCATAAATATTTTTCTCAACTCATTTTTTATCCTCTTCGCTATCACATGCATCTGCTAACATAATCTGCTCTTCTACCATTTTTGAAAATTCTGGGAAATCCTCCAGTGGAGGAACCTCTGTGCTCTCTTCTAACTGTGTGGCTGTATCTCTTTGCAAAGCTGCCACTTTTAAATATTTTGGCATTTCAGATTCCACTTCAATGTGCTGATTTTCTGTTTCATTTTCATTTAAGTCAAACACTATACAATTCTTTTGGTGACAACACACTGTCTCATTTGAATCATAAGGGTACATAGATTGAATTTTAAAGATTCCTTTGGGTTGAGAATCCAGATATTCTGGCAACACACCCTGTGCATCTACATATCTCTCAGGGATATTTCCAATCACCATGTTATTGAAATCTGCACTATAATGTGATTTTTGTATGACCATTCCTAATCAAGAATTCTCTTCTAAATGGATATCCTGACATCCTTTATTATTCACCATAATTTTGACGGACCCTTCCCCAACATCTACCAATGGATTATATTTATAATCCAGGCCTTGCTATTTCATGGATTCATTTAAGCACACAAATGCATCAGAATCTTTCATTTGCTGTCCATTCTTGCACTTTAGTGTTATACCAACCTGCTTGGTGAATGCAGGAATAGTAATATCCTTCTTCACCTGTAATTCAATTGCATATGGGACCAATTGTGCACAATGATAAGCCTTTCTCTTGTCTTCAAATTCAGGTGCAGGCCCACCTAGTCGGGACCATATTTTTTGGACCACATGTTTTGGATAAGAGAATCTAATACCATGTACATTCTGTGCATGATATCATTGCCTAGATAAAAATCATTTTGTGTTCCACTCACTATTCACACATTGTGGTAGATGGTTTTTTGTCCAATGTTAATCTTTAGCATGCACCTTCCTGCAATTCGATTTTCAAAATCTGGATTGTCCAAACCAGAGATATATTGGTTTTTAATTCTAAATGTTTGGATCTCCTCCCTTTCCATTATTCTCTGCAGTAGTTTCTCATTAATAAAACTCCTTTCCTGTTCAAGCGCCAAAGTGGCTTTTATCATTTTAGAATGGTCATTTATACCTATGTGAATCCATGGCTGCTCATCTTCCATGTGTATTTCAGCAAGGGTGGTGATGTGTTTTTATGTGTCTGCTTTAGGAATAGTTTTCTGTTTGCATTTCTTCTCTTTTAAATAGAAGCGCAATGTGTGTTCATCTATTTCAGTTTGCCATTTCTTCCTAGGATCCAAATAATTATGTCAGTTTTTCTTGTTTATTTGCACTTTATCCTGACACATCAAAATGACAGTGATACTAGGCACACAGCTATTCTGTAGGTACACCTCCACTGCATCATTTGATTTGGCAACAGTATGTCATTCATTTATACTGCTGTTATGTGACTTTATTGTCTTAGGTCTTAATGTTTTTTTTGGTTAAAGACCACAGTACCCCATTTACCCCATCTATGAGAGGAGACAATCTTTTCAGGCAATCTGTCCCCATCAAAAATGGAATTTCACAAATAGATGTGATCAACACTTCCTGTTTCACTCTGTGTTTTCCTATCTTTATGTCAACCTTGGTAACACCTACGATAGGCATCTCTTCACCATTAAAGTTATGTACTGGGCCTTCACTCTGCCTCACTGTGATCTGATTCTGTGGAGATCTCCCTTCATTGATACTTTTTACAAATTCTTTGGACACAATTGTGGCCTGTGCACCTGTGTCAATCATTGCAAATGTATTACATTTCTCTTCTACAGTAATGGGAGCATAATATCTGTCTTCAACTTCCTCTAACACACACAAAAATTGCAAATTCTTACTGATTTCAGGATTCACTTTTCTCAGACCTTTCTCATTTTTGGCTAAGCACATTGGTAAATGAAAGGACATTTTTCCCTCCTTTCTGTCCATTTCCTTTTGAGAAACCTTACTCATTTCCCGATATTCAGAGGACCTTTGGAGTGTGGCCACTGTTCGCCCTTCCATCCGGGGATCATCAGAATTCACACTACAATTCTCCAGCTGAATATGCGAATAAACATCACCTGATAATTTGTAATTTTCTAATTCTGGGCACTTGTGGGTATTTGGCATGGTACCAGTCTTTTTAACTTCCTCAAAAATCTGTGACTCAAAGAACTCTTCAGGTGACTGATCCGTACACTCCTTTTGAGTACTTATTCTGCCTGCCAGTATTTTATTAGCGTCTTGATTGTCTAGGGAGAGCGTTCTAACATTCACATCTAATCCCTCATCAATTATTTTACCCGTGCAGGAGTTCTATTTCTTAAATCTGTCTCTTTGTTCTTTTGGAATTTCATGTTTTTCTCGTTTTCCTTTTTCAGTTGTGCACATTTCCAACATCTGATTTAACTCCAGGTTAAACCAAACCTCTTTTTTAGATGTATTTGCAATTTCTGCCTCATGTTTATTTGCAGGTATTTTCGTTTTTAAATCATTAAACAGCTCAGAGTCACTATGCAAAACCAGATCAGAGCAATTTGTCTTTTTATCATTGCAGGTATCATGAAGATTTAGTCACTTATTATCGGAAGTCACCCAGTCAATACTATGGATTTCTTCCCCAACCTTTGATGACTGTTTTTGAACCGTACAGAGTTTTCCTATTTGTTCAGCCAACATTTTCACTTGGGCCTCGAGACACTGGAATCTTTCCATCTCTCTAGAATCTTCTATCTACGGCCTATGCCGATATTGGTTGTTTTCCCCCTGGTTGAATCTATTCTGATATCTCTCAGGAAAGTGATTTCTGTTAGGGTTGTTTCTGAACTCTTGATTCATGTGGGGGGGGGAGCGGGTTGCACCTATCCTCTGGTTGTAGTCCCCCGGTGGCGGTGATTGATTGTATTGACGTGGAGCATAATTCATACTCCTCATGTCCTGTCTCTCATTTTGTGAATATTGTCCCCTATGCTGATTCCCATTTTCAGTAAATCAATCCACATACCGGGGTCTGTCCTGATTACCATATATCATGGTGTTGGGGTCAAATCTGCTCTGTGTCCCCAATGTCTGGTAGGGACCATTACTTCTTTGATCCTGGCTTTGTCTCTGATTATTGATATCCTGCCTGGGGCCTGTCTCCTAAGTACCTATGGCTAATGTAGCTCTCCCTATTACTAGAATCATGTGACTGAAAAATAGGTGCAGAGAGCGGCAACCTCTGTTGATTGCCCCTCTGTTCGGGTGTCACATTATTTTTGCCTGTGCTTTGTGAGCGGACTCAAGTGACATTTTAGCTGACCTGATCTCCATTACTGTTGCAGAGGATTCTTTAGATTCTGGTCTAGTAACTTTCATTTTATCACTCTCTCTACCCTGACAGTATATCACTTCATATAGCTTTGTACTTTGGTGTACAATCCATTCAAGGGACTTGTCACAATCAAATTCACGGACTAACTGTGATATAATGTCTTTCTGTAATCCATAGAAATAGGCAGTTTTAAATTAATTGGAATTGGGATCAAAAGATACATCAAAGCGAGAAAAAGATTTTTTTAAGTCTTGCAAAAACTGGCGAGGGGATGTATTTGGCCCAGCCGTAATCGTGTATGCAACTTTCTTTGCCTTCTGTAATGATTGGAATGGAGAAAAATTATGTCTAATCTCTTTTTCAAACTCTGCCCATGTCATATTCTGCTGCTCATTTAATCATCTAATGATACTGGCTCTTGGAGCATCCAGAGTTAAGTGAAAGTATTGTCTGTGTTGTTCTTTAGGTATTTGGAGGGCTTTAAATATATCATGTCTAAGTGGTCCTCTATACAGCACTCCCCTCCTTTTTTGAATGGTTTGATCAGGGCCTTGATTGATTTCATTATTTTGATACGGCTACTTGTTGCTATGCTTGGGATTGCACTACTTTGTGATTCAACCCTTGTTTCAGGTGTAGGGGATTGGTGGTGGCCCCCAATGAGTGTGTCAAACCCCCCAAGGGCGCTACAACCAAGTTCAGACACCGGCACAGCCACTGGGGCACTATCTCTCCGTGTAGAAATAGAATTAGCCTCAATTCTATTGAATGTGGTGCCCTGTCATTTGTCCTGGGACCTGGCAGTGCATATTTGCTGTTCCAAATCCTGCCGATCCGCCTCCTTATGACAATAATTGTTTTCATCACCCATTTTATTAATCACATTTTGCATATCACTCATTTGCATTTGAGATTCATTGAACTCTTTGTCTTGTTTGTCTCTTTCTTGAAACATTTTAACTATCTCTTGTTCAGCATTTTGAAGATCACTTTCTTTCTTGAAATGTTCTTTTTGTAAAATTTGCATTTCCAAAATAACCTCGTCTTTATCTTGTCTAATATGATCTA
Source organism: Ambystoma mexicanum (assembly GCF_040938575.1). NCBI lineage: Eukaryota > Metazoa > Chordata > Amphibia > Caudata > Ambystomatidae > Ambystoma > Ambystoma mexicanum. The sequence goes on from NC_090927.1 coordinate 731,947,632, forward strand.
CCAATCCTTCCAAGTGTTTTCATTCTTGCTCACTATCCTCAAACTGTTTCTTTGGGACAATTGAGTGTCAAGGTCTTTACACTTTGACTGCATGTCCTTTTGACATACCTCCAGTTCTGCTCTCAACTTTTCCTCCTGTTCACGTGCTCCATCTAGTTCAATTTTTAATCTGCTAATCAGCTTGGGATCATTTTCTTGTATTCGCAGGGACCTATTTAAAATGAACCATGTCTTGGCACATAGCCGTATCAGACAATCTTTCTGTGCGTGTTTATCAGCAGCATTTACTACCTTCTGCAAAAATGTTGTCCAATGGTTCTTTCTGCACTTCCCCATATATACGGTCATGCCACTCTGTGTCGTTATTTGAGGCCCATGTCCCATGTGCATATAATTTTGCCTCCAGATATTGTACCAACTCTGGGAATGAGGCCTCCATTTGAGATATTCTGAGATTCACTTCCAGTGTCACACTGCTCCCATATAATGGGTTCCCTTTAATGCATGTATGTTAGTGTAGAATACACTTGCTATGCCCGATAGATGCTCTACAGTCACTTTCCTGACCAACGCACCATTATTTGTAAGAGATTTCGTTTTATTGGGGTAAATTTGGGATTTGGCAGCATTTGCTTACCGTAAAAATATTGGCTGTAATTTGGCGGTAATCAGTCTTACATTTAGATTGGGTTTGGTATCACACTACTTTAGTGACCATACCTTGTTGGCTTGTATTGGTGGTCATTTTAGTGGTATCTTGTTTTGCGGTATTTTATTCCTGTGGTATAGTGGTGAGCATGTTTTTTTATACTATAACCCCATCATAAAACAAACCTTTCCTTTCTATTAGAATACCTTCTAGTTGTCTGTAGAGAGCCCCAGACCTAGCACATCTAGTAGAACCCAATGATTTTATTCATAGCGCCACCTGCAGTTTGTGGCTGGTGTTACTAGCTTATGTACATCCAGTAATCTATAAACTATTAGGCATTACTGGCTTATGTACATCCAGGTGTAAGCAAAGGGTGAGTCCCAATTTTTTGTTACAGGAGGATTGAGCTAGAGTAGGGACTGATTATGGAGTGTCAAACACGCAATATACAAGCTCAATTACCCCTCTTTTAGTCCACCTCGGACTAGGGTCTGAGAAAAGGAGATGAGGATAGATTATCTATTTCATCTTTCTGAGAGGCACATAGAACAAATGTTTTCAAATGTTTTCAAAAGAGTAAGCAGAGTACAAAACACATTTTTAATCACATCAATTTAGTAACACAAAAGAACATGGTGGGTGCTTTCCACAGGACACCTCACAAGATTAAAACACATTTGGAAAACTCAGTAATTAAAAAGTCCAGCAAAAACACATTTTTTCTACTAGTGGTGTCTAGAGTTGGTATAGTGACAGTTGTAACAGATCACCTTGACAAACTGTTTTCAAAATGTTGGTTATCTCACACATTTTTTTAGGGGAACAAACTAAATATACACAGCGTAAAAGTTATAATGCTGTGGGGGGAGACACATGAATTGTAGTGTCTACAGGATGTCTACATATGTTTCGGCCCACAGATTTACATCAACACCATCCCTGGTGTTCTGCTGTTCTAGTTATGGCCCTCTTCAGGACAGTATATTTCTTCTAAGGTGACAGAGAAGTTCACAAAAATAAAAATCCCCGGGTTTTTCACAGTTTTTCAGGTACTATAAAGAATGGAAAAACAGAATGTGTCTTAGTGCTAGGTCTACACAAGTACATGATTAAAAACTCTTTTGATAGAAGTTCGTGTGTATTTGGGCTCTTTTGTTGCCCATCGCTCAACTACTTTTCACTGACCTTTATAGACTCTTGTGGTTGGACTAAAGGTCGATTACTGTAGCAGAGAAAATGAGGGTCACTTTCTCTTTGTGCGTTGCGATACGCAACTTAAACAAACAATTTTCGGCTTGTGACAGGCATCATGCCGCTGTTTTGTTTCCTTTCGTCAAGGGGTTTCCTTTTTTTCAACGTTTTCCGGACCTATTTGTGAAAAAGGATCATATATGTAATAGCGGATTATATCCTGGGGTAAAGGGGAACACAAGTCATCTGACATGTGTACTGACCTGGTGCTTCTTAGGCCGTTTATTTATAAAGTTGGTGCCGGATGGAGAAATAGCCTACACACGTAACCAGAGGGCGGCTTTGCAATTCAATGTTCTTTCTTTCGTGATCCGTCTCGCCCACCGGCCTGGGGGGACAAAGGTGGGAGGGACGTTAGTGGAACTCTAACTTCATTACTTGTGAAAGTTACATGCATTTGTCAAAACAAAAGGGAGGGGGCGTGTGGCTCTTTCAATGCCTCGGTTCTCCCCACTTTCTGGGATCATGAATGTACCATTTTCGAAGTGGATTTACCTTGTGGTCAGTTTCAATGGGTTTGGTGATCCTTCGGTTCACAGCGACTTCTTGCTGTCTGCGCACTAGGGGAATGATATATTACATACTGGCAAAATGCTATGCTGGCAATAAAATGCTATTATAGTTTGGCAAAATGCTATACATGTACTTACAATTACTATACAACTGTGGGTTAATAGGAATGCAGGCAAGGAGGCAAACGTTTTGGGGTTTAACATTATCATTTAACTGGTGTAATTCTCACCCATCAAAGGACATTGATTAAATAGTTGTGTGAACATTGGACTCAGGGTGAGTTGTCACATTTTCATCAATGGTATGTTACTCAATTAAATACATAGCTTGGTAGGTGGTGGTTTGTACAGAATGAGGAATATAGTTATCATAGTATTAATACATGAATATATTGTTTAACACCGATTGTGCACAATATCACAGTTATCTGTGAGAGTATGTTATTGCTCTGAATTAGATGGTTCCAGGTGAATGGTCTCACAAAGGATGTAGGCAGTTTTGGAATAGGACATAGACGGACAATAGAGCATAATTATTGAATGTTTATTGGTTAAGGCATATAATGTGAGACTGACAGACTTTAGATTTGATGCTTTGTTCATTCAGAACATTTGTTTAAAAAAATCATATTGATATATTGTGAAACCACATATAATACTGGGAAAGATTGTTTATTTGATTATTGATCATTAGCCATAAATCATTGATTGTTATTTGTGGGAACATATCCAGTCTAATAATCTCTCAAGAATTAGCAATTGACACAGACATTACTCATGCATTGTAAAGACGGATTCTTCATGGACAATGGTTGATGAAGTATCTCAAATCATGGAAAAGCACAATAAAATCTGACTACTTACTAAGAAAGATGAAATACCTATGCTGGTTGACATTTCATCTGACTACTTTTTATGTCAAGTTTGTAGAAGGCAGATTAGAGCAAAGGGCAACTGGTATGAGCTCATACAAGGAATCTGTGAACAAGATTATCACATAATTAAGAGATGTTCAACAAGAAAGAATATCTTTTCAACAGAGAGAACACGACATGAAACAATTGCAGGGTTTCCTGCATATCAACTAGCCTTCAATGCAATGACAACAGGTTCTCATTAAGGCAATACAATTAGAATTACAAGTATGCAACAAAGCCAAAGAATGCCTATACAAAGAGTTTGAGTCTCAAGTATGCTCATAGTCAGTGCCTACAGACACTCAACAAATTAAAGGGTAAACTAAATGATCAGATCAGTTACACTGATGCTTTGCTAGATGATATCCTGGCCCTCAAAATGTTCCTTAAATACTGCAAAGAAGCAACTGTGAAAATAATTTTTAAAGAAGTAGAATCACAGAATCTATGTGATTATAACTAATTAAATAATAAAGAATGCAATTTGAACGAAACAAAAACAATGGAGAAATATCACATTTGTGTTTTTCTTTTCTTTTTTGGCTGTGGGGGGCCCAAACAACCCGTTTCTTCATGTTTAAAACCCCATCCCTATCCCCTTTTAACCCTTTACCCCACTCCCACATATATTTATTTTTAGAAAATTGGTAATTTTGTTGTTTTTTGATTTGTTAAAAGGTCATTCTTTATTTTTGATTAGATTAGTTAAAATCACTAGATACCGAATCACAAGCTGCGTTTGATTAGCTGCAGTAGAATATATGTATGGTCAAACAAAGAAACTGAATCGACAAAGAAAGGCAGTGTTTGTTCAAGAAAAGCATCAACTTGCTCTAGAAATTCATACAAACATAGGCACAAGGAGATCAAACCAGGATGTCTGCACAAACATTTGTGAAAAAAGTAGATGAAAATATGGCATTATGAAAAACATGGAAAACATGGTTTACAAATGCAGTCAAATACAGGGCAGTTGTGTAAAGAGGTCGTTAGCTGGCAATCTCAAAAACAAGAGCCATTGAATGAAGTACATTCTTGTCAGGCTGAAAACGATCCCTTAAAAAAGAAGGATACAATCTCAAAATCGCTGTCCTTTTATTTATGAGAATTAAAGCATTTGAAATTAAGCAAGCCAATCTTGCTAAATCTGAGATAAAACTAGGTTTATTTAAGCTCCTTTCCTGTCACTTTCTGGCCGGCCTCTCTTGTCTCTCTTCCTGCTCCCACCTGCGAGGCAAATAACCTTGGGGTCATCTTCGACTCCACACTCTCCTTCTCTACTCACATCTCTGATGTCTCTAAGAAGTACACTACCAGCTGCACCTCCTCAGAGGTATTCTTCATTTCCTCCCCCAGAAGCTCACTGTCTCCAGAGCTCTGGTTCTCTCGAGGCTGGACTATTGCAATAGCCTCTTTCTAAATCTGCCAGCTTCTACTCTCCGCCCTCTGCAACTCATCCAGAAGAGGACTGCGAGACTTGTCCTTGGCCTCAAGCCCAGGGATCATATCTTTCCAAGACTGAAATCTCTGCACTGGCTCCAATTGGCTGCGAGAATTAAGTTCAAAACCCTCTGCATTGTCCACAAGGCCTTCTGGGGCATGGGGCCTCAATACCTTCAACTCTCCCTTCCTAAATATCTTCCTTCTCAAGCTGTTTGCTCATCTGCCTCCAACTCCCTCAGGCTCAGTCGCTTCTCAAAGCAACACGTTGGTGGTAGATCTCTTTGTTTGGCTGGGGCCTCTCTCTGGAACAGCTTCCCTGGAACTTGAAGAGAACCATCTCCAGTTACGGAAGCACCTCAAAACTTCCTCTTTGCTTCTGCTTTCTTTCCTCCTCTCCCCTGCTGAACTCCTGGCTGAAACTGTACTGGTCACCTGGCCACCCTCTGATCTCGGGCCCAGGTTCCCTCCCCTGCCAGTTACACACCTGCACTGCCTGCCTGGCAACCCCTGCACTTGGTGACTGTTTTATGTTTCCCTACAGTCCCCCACCTTCACTTGACACCTGTTGTCTGCACTTACCCTTGCACTTGCAACAGTCTGGCCTTTCCATCTCTTATTGTTTTATTATTCTATTACCCCTTGTACTGCACTTTCCACACCCCCTCCACTCTGCACTTTTCCTCTTCCCCCTTTCACTGCACTTGCACGATCTGAATGACACTTGGCCTAGTAGGGTCGTTGTTTGTCTTCCCTCTGTTCCCACTTCCTTGCCGCTTTGCGCCTTGAAATACTTGTGTATAGTCGCGTTATAAATGCCATATCATATCAAGCAACAATTGACTATTAAAATGGAAAACAATGGCAAACTAAGATTATAAATAAAGTAAAACAGTTTAGCACCAATGGCTACAATTTAAGACAAATATGTTTTGTGAAAGGGATGAGATTCTTCTTTTTCATTAATTCACTACCCACAATGACCCGAAGTGTCGCAAGTAATACTAGGTGATTTTGTGCGCTAACCCCTAGCCAAGGCATAGAGACGATAGGGAAGAGCTGGGTTCACTGTAATTTACAAATGAATATCTGGCCCTAATGGTAAAAGGGGGCACTTATCTTGTCAAGAAAGGACAGGAGGGGACATGGGAATACTTCCAAGCAGAGAATCAGTGATGAAATGTACCAAAATGAGATGAGGGAACAACAGTTACGGCACATGTTCCAGGAGAGAGGCCATTTAGTATACCTGCCACAATGATGGACAATGAACAAATCCCAGGAAGGGCATTTTAAAAACATAGTTCTTCAAAAGGGACTATTAAGGGACAGTGGAATTCCTAGGAAGATGTACAAAACACAGATTGTGAATAGCAGCAGAAGGAAATACCATGTTATCCATCATTTCAGAAGGGATTCTGGGCTCATAACCCAGAATATGTCATGCACATACAAAGCTTTCCTACAGATTCTCATGATGGAGAGAAGATAAGTAAGCAGGGAGAGGGGTTCAAGTAGTGGCTCTGGCTGTGATGAAGGATGTTTAAACCATGTGAAAAGACATTGGAAAAGGAAATAACAATCTGACTTTGTTAATGATCCAATCAGAAACATAAAAGCACAGAAAACCCTAATTAAGCAATAGGCCCTGAGCAGGGGGGGGGGCATTACCACTTTACCTCAAGCAGTAATTCCCCCCCTGTGAGGGGCCTATTGCTATTAGTACCCAGGCCCATAAGACTAAGCTCCGGAACAGAAAACGAATTGTAAAAAAAATGGCTGTCATGGAAATGGGAGAAGGAACTAAACGCAGTCCCTGCTCTCTTACCGTGGTGAGCATAAAAAAAGTAAACAAAAAAAAGCCGCCATGGAAAGGAGAGAAGGCACTATGTGTAGTCCCTTCTTCCTTTCCATGATGGCCTGTTGTAGATCGGGAGCGCTGGTGACACACGTGTTCCCAGCGTGTTCGTTCCAGAAATGCACTGCAAAGAAAGTAAATGGGGTGGGGGGGTAGGGAAGAAAAGGATAACTCTTGGTTTGGGCTTTCAATTACCCTTATCCAGGGTTCTATAAATGACCCTTTCCCTTGTCTTCAGGTTCCTGATTTTTGGGGTTCCTGAATCTTCTTTCTCTGTGACTTGGGTACAGGCCATTGTAGGCCTACCTGTCCCAGACTCTTAGCAGTCAGTAGGTTTTCTCCGCCAGGCTTTGCTAGCATTGGATCTTCTTTGATCAGGGCTCACTCTGCCAAGACATGAACATCCACCTCAAGGATTCTGCTCTGATATCGCTCTCTCTTTGGACTAGGGTCTTATTCCTGGGACACTGTCATAACCGTCCTGACCTTCGGTGAGACTACAACATTGTGTCCTTCTTCCCAGCTGTAAAGAGTTCCATGGAGCCTTCCTGATCTCAATAGCCACAGAATCACCTGCCACTCTCTCGTTCTCCGGTGGACTGAGTTTATTTCACGCTTTAGGTTCCTTCAGTTCTCCTCTGCAGTTACCCCTCACCAACCTCCTTACCTCCTTTCACATTGGCTGAACCTTCTCTCCTGATCTCAATAAACTCTTTCCCAAAGTTACCAACTCCACCTCCAAATGGCTCAATACTCTCCTTATAGCCTCTAACTCACTCCTCCAGATGATACCTCCCCTCACTAAAATATACTCAATACTGTCCCTCCAACTCAAGATATATTAACTCCTCATCCTATCACCCCAATGCTCTTACAACAAGCCCCAACTCTCTCTCTCATATCTTTTAACACCCCTGATGTTCTTCCTCCAACTGCAACTTCTTCTAACCAGCAAGCGCGCTCCTCTAATCTCCATTCTTTTTTTCCCAACCCAAATCGCAAAAGACTTTTAGCTTCTCCCCCTCTTCCAAACACCTTCCTCCACTCCTTCTAAAATGGCCTACATTGGCAGACTAATCTGGCTGGCTTTTATTGGGTGGCAAACCATTGCATGGCAAGTTATTTGAGACAAGGGTTGCATCTGTGTAGTGTGGGATGTGCTATCTTGGGATAGATGGGATGCTGGTTGGCTTTTATAATTTTCCCAACCTTCCAGTGGTAAGTAATTGAAAACATATATTGCGCCGGTATAGTGTGGGCTGTGCTATGATGTGATTGGCCATGTGCTGGGAGTCATGTGGGTTAGACAGGGATATGCTCATGGTTACATTAATGGCTGCTGCAAGCTTGCATTTCAGAGAATCTCTGGACATATGTGAGGTATACCCTCCCCTAGAACCCAGCCTTCCGTTGCCTACTTTAATCTAGGACCCTCTACTCACTCAGTATGTATATTTGAAGTCAGGAAACCTTCCGGCAAGCATGTGAGGCTGTTTGTTGTATTTGTAGAGCCTTCATCATGGTGAATTTGCAATTTTCTATGCCATGCGACGCTAGCAGCAGCTCAAGGTCAGGGTCTGTTTGTTTTCTTACTTGAGCAGGAAGTGCAAGACAATATTGAATTTGTCTGCGAAACAAGAATGAATCATAGAAATGGTTCTCCCAACATCAGTGTCCGAGAAAGTCATTTACATTTAGTGACTATGAAATGTTGCAAGTTTGTTTTTTTAAAGGTGAAAGTTTTTGCCTGCTCCACTGGGGGGAATGTGTGTCTTGTTAGGGATCTTGAATGGCTCTCAAAGAGGACATCTTGAAGGGAGTATGATTACCCCCAGGACCCTTCATGGTCATTGATGTCCTTGGGGGTGTAAGTACTCCTATGACATCTCCATGCCTTAAGGTGGGGACCCAACTGAGGTGGTATTTCGATCACTCATACGCCTCCTCTTGGTTCAGTATCATCCATATCAGGATGCACCCTGGCCCCTTGGTCCACCTCACTGTCAGTGCCCAGACTGAGACAGGGGACTTCATCACAGAGGTACAAGTCAAGGTGGCCTCTTTCTTGCATTGATCATTGACCTGAACAGTTGCAGATATCCAAAGTATACTCTGCTCTTGATTTGACAAATAAATATTAGACCTTCTCTGTACTCCGCAAATAACATGTGCTTGCCTTTACCTTTCGGGAACCATAGGCGCTTTGGGTACATTAATAGATGGGATTCATGTAATACGTTCCTGCATAGGGCAATGCCTTAACTCAGAAAAATAATGAATTGGGAGGTGCAAACGCTAGTTTTAATATGTTGTTTCAGTGGTCCACGTTACAAATTATAGTGAACAGCTTTGCAGAGCATGTGCTTCTTAGCACACATTGTGAGACACATCCGGACACCAGACACAGTTTTTCAGTTATAAGATATCTGCTGGATATTTGCAAAGGTAATATCCAGTTTACTCAAAACTCTCACCAAGACCCTTAATAACTCCTCACGTTTGATATGGAAGTTCGAGCAGAACAATGTTGCTTTAACTGACCTGTTTGCTGAGTTTTTCTTGCATATATCAGTGCAGCATTGTCGTACTGTTCTTGAAGGTGCTCTGCCAATACCAAACTGTAAAAGTATCCATTGCAACAGCTTTTCTCTTCTTCAAAGCATCACATGTTCTAAAGGCCACTGCAATATCATATGCACTTTACAATGATCTAACAATAGACAGTTTGTTAGTATGATGCTCCTGAGATAGTTTTCTGAAGGTAAAAGAAACAAATGTGTGATTACCAATTTTAAACAGAGACAAATATCTGCCGGCGGTAATAGCGCGATTTTTCCCCATTGGGCCCAATCGGGAATGAGGAATTCCCGAATGGGCCCAATGGGGAATGGGCAATAACCCTTCCGCCAAACCCGTGATCCGGCGCTAATAGCGCCGGGGGGTTTGGCGGTAGAGCTATTAGCGCTGGCGCTAATAGCGCCGGCATTACCGCCCAACTCGTGATGAGGCCAAATGTGTCCAAAATGTGTGCTGCAGTTTGACAATGCACCTGGAGAATGTGTAAGGTGCTATAAATATTTAGGTTTGGCCACTGACAATAATTTCAAATTGGGATTTGCACTGGGATGAAACTAAAAGCAAATGTATGGCATAACACAAAATGTGAGGGCCTCCCCTGCGAGCCATGCTGAGAGCCCCCCTGCCCCAGCTCTGCAACAAATCACGGGTTATGCCACACTCTGGCCCTGCCTAGATTACCACGCTTGAGCAATACGCACAAAAAGTGCTGCTTGAGGAGTACGCCGCACACTGTAGTAGAAGGATATATATATATATGTGTGTTTTAATGCCGGTACAACACACGTTCTGAGAAAAATTGGCTAAAATGCCAGAGCATTTGCAATAGTTTTGTAGGGTAACACCAGTCCAAAAATCCAATACATGCAAGTTACCAACAGTGCATAGAACATTGATACTTTAATTAATGTAATGCTTTGCTATTAAAAATACCATGCCACGATGAAAACATGGCCAGCTGGCTGCTCATTATAGCTCCAGTCTAAACACATAATAACATATCACAGTAAAGCATGCCAGGCCACATTTAGACATCCCTAGACTGCTTGCACAAAAATGCCAATCAAAGCAATAACCCTTGTCATGGTTGTTTTATCACAGATGCCCAGAAAATCATACAATGCCACAATAAGAAACGGCTAGACTGGCAACACCCAAATGCCATTCTGGCCAGGTAATTACACTGAGCAGGACTGCTTTACCAGAGATGCCCAGTTACAAAAAGTCAAGCCAAGCTAAGAAATGACTAGACTGGCTGCACCAAAATGCTTGTCTAGCCAATAATACCACATATCATGCCTGCTTAGCCTGCAGATGGATTACATTGTGCATTATCGCACACTCCCTGCTCCCCCACATATCCCCTCTCCCTTCAACCCCCTGCCCCAACCCCCAAAATCAGCACATCAGCCCAGAATTACCTCTACCTCCCTCTTCCTTGTCCCAGTGCTGACATATGAGGCACCTTGCCCCATAGGTAAGTACCAGGACTAGGAAGAGTGGGGCTAGGAGTAATGAAGATTACTCACTTTCCCCCAGAAGCTTAATGTCTCTAGAGCCCTGGTGGTTCTCTCTAGGCTAGACTACTGCAATAGCCTTTTCCTTAATCTACCCTCTTCTACAACCCCTCCAGATAATCCAGAATAGTGCTGCAAGATTATCCGTGGCCTTAAACCCAGGGACCGTATCTCTTCAGTCCAAAAAACTCGACATTGGCTCCCGGGTTGCTGCAAGGATCAAATTAAAATCCCTCTGCATCATCCACAAGGCTGTCTGGGGCCGGAGACCAATCTATATACAACTTGCTCTCACTAAATACTCTCCCTCCAGATATTTAATCTCTGTCAGCACCAATCTTTCTGTGTATTAAGCGCTTCACTAAAAAGCGAGCAGGTGGCCGATCTCTTCCTCAGTAGGCTACCTCCAGTGGAACAGCCCCCCTTCCTCTTCATCTTGAGCCAGAGCTCCTCAAAACGTTCCTTTTCACCTCCTCCCCTTCCTCCCTTCTCTGCTCAATCCCAAATCCCACAGTTGCTGAGATTGGTGGCCAGGCCCTTATCTGTCCTCCCTGGTCCTGGCCTCCCTCACCCAGTTGCCTACTGCCTTCACCACTCCCAGCACTTTGCATTGGCACTCACTTGCCTTTGTCACCACAGGCCTGTACTTACTCATTTTGTGGCGACTGACCACTCCACCTTACCTTAGGCACTTAAAGCTGCTTAGCCCCAGCACTTTCCTCATGATTCGCCTAGCACTTACCCCCACTCCCTCATCCCCTCTCTCTCTGCATTTGCACATTCTGAATGCTCACAAGGCCTAGTATGTCCACCTCTATCTTTCATTGTTATAAATGTTTTTCATTCCCATGTTTCGTCCCTGTTTCCCTGTGGGCGCTTTCCAACACAATTTACTTGATGTATAAGTGCCTTACAAATGCACAATAATAAATAAATAATTGCCCCTTTTAGCAAGCTGTATGAGAGCATTAATGACACTCTACAAGATCAGACGTCCCTAATAGCATCAATGCAGTCAAAGCTGAACTATCTTGAAGGCTTCATCGTTGGTAACAACGGCAACCTCGCTTCAAGAATAGACCAATCACTTAAAACGGCTCTCTCTAAAACCTCGCTGCCCATGTATGGCACATTGGGGGATCAAGCTAATAGAGTGTCAACATCTACCCAATCAAATCTGGATCCTCCTCTACCTGTAGCTCAGGACCACCACGAGGCTGAAGTTTCTCAAACACGCGATAACAACGTCTCGGAAACAGAAAACTTGTTGGATCCCCTTGACGCAATAATCGCGATAATAGACGAAAATAATAAGCCCACCCACAAGGACAATCGAACCACAACCTTTACTGGACTTAAGCCTTCAATGTCAAATCCCTTCTCCTACACAAAACCATTGGGTCACCGAACGGCCACCATCAATGGTCCAGACCAAATCCCGAAGGTTTTCTCCTACGGGATCTTCAACCAGCAACAGACCGCATTTCACTTTGGTGCAAAGAAAAACCCAAAAAAGATTGTGACGTTACAATGCTCTCAATTAGTAAAGAATAAAACCAAGCGGGTGGAACGAACCCAAGACCCATCAACTAAGTCTCAAGCAGAAAACTCTACCCTGACGAACCATCAACCGATCACAATAAATTTAACAGGACCAGAGGAGATATCGGACTCAGTAATGACTGTAGAAGATCAATCTGACTGGAGCTCGATAACGATTGACGAAATTGGCTTTGATCCAAGCAAGAAAAAAGCCTCAAAACGGAAAGCCACAGAAGCGTGTACTTCACCAGATAAACGAGAACCACCAATTAAAGTTCTTCTGCACGATCGACCATCACCAGAACTACGTGTAGCAAAAGAACACTCAAAAAAACAAAAAGACTGTGCAGAAAATCCAAAGAAACAAACAGTCAACAAAAAAACTGATAATCACGCAGTGAGAACATCAAATACCTCTAATCGAGGAATCAGATCTCGGTCTGTGAGCCTACTACGTCCCGCAATCCTGTGAGGACACCCAATCACAAAACTCGCTCACACGAAACGCAACATGAATCCAGCAACAGACCTCAACTACTCTCTCAGAACCATCGTGCAGCAACAACTATCAAAAATTCGATAAGGCAGGAGAGAGAAAGGGTCCCAAAGGTCCCAACGAAGCAAATTGTAAGTGACTCCATTATTAGGTTGAAAAAGATCAATCCTAACGGTGGAGAAACCACATTGAACAGAACCAATATTCTGAAAATACTGGCCCAAATCCCAAGCCTAAGACAGATCAGAAACTACGACTTGTGGATGGTGGAACCAAGCACATCAGGAAGAAAGGACTACTCATATATTCACTTAAACTCGGAAATCATCAAGAACCAACTGATGAAGGAAATAGAATCGCTGGTGATCCTCGGTTACGAACTTACAGAAATTAAGCGGTCAAACAACCAAACTGAACCACCATCTCGATCACTGGCGGGCCTGAGAGAACCGATAATCTCACCAACAAAGCCCGGTCCCTCTCGCATCCATTATGTCAGCAGGATGGACCACTTACGTTCATCTGACAATAAGCGAATAAACGAGAATCTAAGAAGACGCACAGTTCCAGATGCGGACCCCGATTCTCTAATCAATCGTCACAGGGGACAGCTAGCGCCCGAGCAACCCCAAGTACGATTGCAGAGAAGTTTATATCAGCCTCAGAAATTAGTACCACGGAATCAACTGGAAAAAACAGAAGAGAGAACCAAAAGGCTTTGGACCTGGCTTAAGGAAGAAGCACAACGTAACAAGAAAAAATAGCAACTATCATCAGAAGACGGAACCAACTCACCAGATGCAGGAAAAAAGGAAAATCGACTTAAAATAGACCTGAAGAACCCCCTAAAACTGGGAACTTGGAACACACGTGGATTCGAGCACCTAACTAAAATAACGGATGTCAACTTAGGCACCTTCGATATCCTGTGTCTGCAGGAGACCTGGCTGACTACTAAACCCCAACTGGACGGGTATGAAATAACTTTTTCAGCAGCAATAAAGGGACCCATGGGTCGACCGTCTGTAGGGCTAATCACGGCTCTCAGATCAGGATCGGGACTTAAAGTAATTGAAGTTCTGGCCACACCTAAATGGATCCAGGCGATGATTCTAAATCAAACATTCAACCAGGAGCTCTCCCAGACTTCGAACGAGGGGAAAACCCTCTTACTTAATATATACTGGAACCCAGATGTAACATCTAACGGGGAATTTGAATCCACCCTCTCAAATTTGTTCGATGAAGCCGACGAAAAAATTCAGCATCATAACATCATCGTAAACGGGGACTTCAACGCAGTATGCGAAGGGATCGGACAAGATCACAAACATCAAAACACTCCGGCAAGAAGAAGAGGGAAACTGCTTGAGCATCTCATGAGAGCAAGGGATTTGCATAACCTTCACCTGATGCGCTCCAACGCTAACCTGGAGATCCCCACGTGGGAAAGAGGGAACCAACATGCTTCGATCGATCATGTATTCGTCTCCAAGGACCTACTTTCGGTGATCCATTCCTTTGCGGTTAAGCGGACGATGTTCAGCGATCATAACCTTCTCATTACAGAGGGGAAGAACTGCAGACCCCATTCTCTCACATACCCAATCCCCTTGGAAAAGTCGACTACGGGGAATCGGGTAAAGATATCGGAAAAAGGACTCCGAGATATCGATTCCCAATATTCCCGTTTCCAAGTTAATGGTGAGACTCTGGGAAAATCTGTCAGAGACGTCCTGGATTACACCCCATTGCTGACCAGATTCTCGATACCAATGTCAAAGTCCCGCAAATCGGCAACAGCCCCCAACCACCTATATAATATCGATTTGGTGGAAAAAAGAAGGCTCCACAGACGCTTAAAGAAAGTATACTTAAATAAACCTACCGCAGAAAACCTTAACCTGTGGAGGCTGGCTGTCCGCGAATACAAGAGTTGGCTTAGACACTACCGCCACAAACTCTACCAGTGTGACGCAGAAAAAATGCTGTCAGCCATCTGCGGAAATAAACCTAAGGAATTTTGGAGCCTGATTAAGGGAACTCTAAATAAAACATCTGGAGATATCCAGAATAATGTAGGAGAGGCCAAGTGGATAACTCACTTTTCAAATCTGTTCGCACCGATAGTTGACAACAACCTTTCGTTTGGTTTCGGTACTAGAACAACAGTCCATGATACCGAATTTTGGAATATCCCTGCTGACGAAGCAACGATTCTGCTAAAAATAACCAAATTGAACAACTCGAGGGCCCCCGGGCCGGATGGCCTCTGTAACGCCGAGCTTAAGACCCATCCGGAACTATGGGCAACTATAATGAGTAAGATCTTCAAAAATTGCAACCACCTTCAGGATATCCCTCTGTCTTGGAAAAGAGGTATTATTGTACCTATTTTCAAGAGGGGTCCCACAGATGACCCGGGTAATTATAGACCGATTGCCCTTTTGGACGTCATGGGCAAGGTGTTTGCATCTCTGGCCCTGGACGCTTTCCAAAAATGGATCATGGACTCGGACCAAGTGGATCCTTTTCAAAACGGCTTCGTAAAAAACTCTGGAACATCAACTAACATCTTTCTACTAAGTTCTCTGAAAGCCAGAGTATTGCAGGGAGGCCCTCCTATCTACATGGCTTTTATTGACCTGGTCCAAGCTTTCGACCAGGTCAACAGACAACGACTATGGGCCAAATTGGAAAGCTTAGATTGTCCAAGCGACATCTTGGAACCCATAAAAGTCTTACATCACGGAACCTCAATACGGGTGCGACTAAGTGCCGAAGGCAGATTGTCAAGGGAAATATTTACATCAAGGGGCGTAAAGCAGGGATGCCCGCTAGCACCAGCCCTGTATAATGCCTATATAGCAGACTACAAGAAATCATCGGAATTGATCAGAAGTTTCCCCCCATCCCTAGGAGACTCAAAAATCGAGAGACTACTCTATGCAGATGACATCATCCTCATGGATTTAACCCCTATAGGCTTGCAACGCCAATTAGACAATCTCACACGCTATATGGCAGAAAACAACTTAAGATTGAATAAAGAAAAAACAAAAATTCTAATACTGGGAACAGCAGCCATAAGAAGGAAAAAATTCACTTGGTATGGAGAAGGGAAGATGCTGGAAACTGTCGAGGCCTTTAAATATCTGGGCATTATGATCAGCAACGACAAGGAAGAACAAGTCATGCAGGAGGCCCTTTGGATAAAACTGAAGAAGCTTACGGCGCAGGCCAAAGCAGTAGACAGGAAGCACAGAAGATTCTCCATCATTCCCGTTATAAGATTTTACAAAGCTAAAGTCGCTCCTGTCCTGATTTATGGCACGGATGCAATGCCCCTGATCCCTGACTCAATCTGGCCAAAATTTGAAGGTTTCTTCTGGCGGGGTGTTTTAAACCTGGCCACCTCGACACCGATAACACTGATAAGAAGAGAATTGTGCTTATCCTCTCTTCGGGCCTTAAAAATGAGATCGACCATTATGCTATATCGTAAAGTCTTCGACTCTCCAAAAAACAAAGTTCTTGACCTTATCAGGAGAGAAACTAACTACGGGAACAACTCAATGCTGACCAAATGGGCCCAATACAACCTCTCCATTCTTCAAGAACTAAACATCAACCTGGAAACATTAATACAAAATCCCAACCAGGTATCAAAGAAACTTCTCGAAGCTGACTGGATAAATACACTGGAAGTTCCAAACAACTACTCGATGACAGCCAATTTACCCAGCATGCCGATGAAACTTGACGGGGTACGTGAATACCTACGCAAGTACCCAGATAAACGGCTAAGCAGAACTTTCCTAAGGTTCAGACTGAACCAATTGAAAACAAATGAAGTCCTATCGATTCGAAATCAATCCAGCTCAAACAACTGCCGGTTTTGTGAAACATCGGACATTGTGGAAACTACTAAACATCCTCGAATGCCCTGGCCTAACAGGGAACAGACACCGATTTTTGGCCGACCCATTGAAGAACTACCGCACCCTCGACTTAGAAAACCTATGGGTCCTATTGGCTAGCGGTAACAACAGAAGGTGCACTATCGGTCTGTCTCTGTTTCTGGAAAAACTGAACTTGTGAAATTGGCCTTTCTGCTAAAAGATCTCACTCAGAACTAAGAATGAACAATTCAATAAAATATCATTGGTCGGATTTTTGCAAAAATTGTAACACAATTAAATAAAAAAAAACAAAAACATTATTAGAGGTAGCTATGCCAGGCATTCCCTCCATGTCCTGCTACCTCATTCGAGTAGTTGTGTATGGGCAACGTGCCTCATACATAAGTATTGGGATGAGGGGGAATGGGGGTACGAATAATGAAGATTACCAATAGGTAATCATGGCATTGAACACAAGCAGTGGCACAACATCATTGATCTGACAGGGCTCCACTCCTCTCCCCAAACCACTGAATTTTTGGGCTATGTTGACTCAACCTGGCTGACCTACAAAGCCGTTGCTGCACAGAACAGGACACAGAGGTTAAACAGCACCTGTGTTTCGCCGGTAACAAAGGCATTTTAGTGTTCGTTTTTTAGGGAGTTGAAGTCGTGATGTGGGTTTAGTGCTTGCATGCCAGGGAAGTGATTGGAAGGGTGAGATGGGACAGGATACCGCTCATTTCACAGCAGTCCATAAGTGGGTGCTTTCAGTCTTAAAAGGGAGAGTTAACTGCTTGTAACATTGAAGCTGCACTACAATCATTAGAATGCGTAAAGAAATTAGATGCCCCCACACAAATATGTTTGCCCCTCCTCCACCACCCTTGAAGTTTGCACCTCTCCCAACATTTGAAGGCTTAGGCCCCCCGAAATGTAGGTTTTATTGAGCCCCTGAACACAAGCACACACACCATTCACCATACATACACACACACACACACACACACACACACAAACACACACACACATTTACGGCCAGCCATCCATGCATTTAATTGTGCACCCATTCACCATACAGGCACATCCAGGCAGCCACCCATACGTTTAAGTCTGCACTTTTTCACCATACACTAACACATGCACACCGAGCCACCCATACATTTGAGTGTGCACCCTTTCACCATATGCTCACACACGCATACCCAGGCCACATCATGTACTAAGTCATTAATGCACATTACATCATATACATGTATATATACACACACACTTAGGTGCACGCACACATTAAGAGAATTCATTTTCTTAACTTTAATCCGTTCGTCCAGGGAACAAGACCTTCAGCTCCCTGCAGCAGCCACAAATGCTTCTTCCCGTCATCTGCAGAGGCGCTGTAGGTTTCCATGTCATGGGGTGGGGGAGCCCTCACTGTAACAGAATACATTTCTTTATGAAGGCAGAGTGACTTCAAAAAGAAACTATTTCTTTTTTCAGTTCTTGAATTTAAAAAAAAGATTTCTTTTTTAGTCTAAGGGTCCCCCTCCCATGATAACTGCGGGGCCCCCTGCTCCACAGGGGCTAAGGGGGCACCCGTTACGCCAGTGGTATGAAAGGGTATAAAATGCTGCAGACACTCTTTAGAATGCCTAAAAGGCTTTCAGTGGAATTCTTACAATGAGAGTTTGATATTAAAGGTACCATGGTTGAGTCATTTCCAGGGTGACCATGTGTTCCGAAAAATTGATGCACCTTGATAAATGGAACTATCATGGTCAGTCATCATCATGCCTTTGTCAGACTAGACAGATTTGAGTGTATGGGAACACTGGGTAATATACTCACTATACACAACTCTTGGTTTATAGGATTGGAAAGAGGTACTGATGGACCGTGTCTGAGGACATGCAAACGCTGGTTAAAACAAAAACGAAGTATCTAGTAGCTATGAGATTAATCTAGTTCAACTGTAAGCAAATGTCAATAATGCTCCCTTTATTCACTATAGAATGATGTGTGAATCACCACCCAAATAAGTGGTAGCCTATCCTAACAGCTTTATAATTAGACAATATTGATTGCTAAAATGTAATGTCAGCCAAGTCTTCGTGATGAAGGGTGAGAGCATTGGACTCTTAGATCAGATTGTATGTGTCGCCTTTGTGAAGAAAACATAATTGAATCCTTAGAACACATAACGATTCTTTGTGAAAGCTTAAATATGATAAGAAATACTCATGTTAAACCATATAATAATGGAAGGGACTGTGCTGACAGGTCTCTTATTTGGCAAATGTTTATGGAGGGCAGGGACACAAACCTTTTATAATTTATGGTAACAATTTATCGTAAATGCAATGAAATTGTAGGTGTATTATCACAGGGAATTTTAGATTGAATGTGAATTGATTTGAACTGTTTTACATTGACTGTGTATATTTTAGCTGAATCTACCCCACATGAATGTAATTTTATATGATATGAAGCGCAAATTTAGTTGTTTTATGTTGTTCATTTTCTGTGACATTTAAGTATATACAAAACCATGTTGGCTGTTAGTATATTGATATTTAAATAAAATGTTGTTCTACTTTGTGCTGTGTTTTCAGGTCTTTCAGCATGAAAGATGTCCCATAGAAATAATGAGTAATTCAAAATCTTCCAGCCATCAACTTTTTGTTTTGCTTTAGTCACCCCGAGTGGGACGGGTATGCCCAGATGTGGGTCCTGAGCCTGCTGAGCTTAGAGACCCAAGCTACTCCTCACTGATGACACCCAACAAGGCCAATACAGGTCTGGGTATGCTCATGTTCTGGTGCAGAAGGGATGTGACCTAGCAATTTGGGCTGGACTATCCCATTTGGAGAGGGATCAAGCCTGATTTGCATATTGTCTTCACCTTTCTGTAATGGCTTGCCAGGCTTTAACATGATGGTCTGGGGGTTTGCCCAGAGCTCTGCCCATTGTTATGATTAATTCAAAACCTTCTGGCCATCACCTTTTTGGTTTGCCATAAAAATAAGAGCCATGTTTTCCATGACGTAAATGTCGATCTAACAACTTACAAGCAAAAAGCCTTGCATTATGGATTCTGTTTTCTTTCTGGTGTCTGGTGGTCACTTCAAGAAGCGTTGGCATGTTCCACATCCAGTTGACTGGTGCCTACCACCACTGGCTGCCCCTCCATCACTGATAACAAAGAGGAACTCCAAAATCCCCCAGGAATGTAAATGGAGCAGAAAACTGAAAACAGACAATGGGGTGTTCCCGTGTAGACACAGTTAATCAAATAGTTTATAGGCTACCAGCATTTACTGGACAGGTTGCTGTAATGCATCAATCACATCATTTGGTAAAGATATGGTACCTATCATATTCTGCTTGTACAGTATATGCTTGTTTGTGCTAATACAACAGAATAGACAACTCTAAAACATATGTAGACAAAGTTTTATTATATCAGTGACACTTAAAAATAATTAAGTCCACAGAAACATAACACATATATACAGAACTACGAGGGAAAATAATGTTATGGTTAGAGATGATATATGCAATATAGCAAATATATGAAACACAAGAAATTGACTGGAGCTGATATATTCCAGATAGACGTCAAACAATACTTAACAGAATGCAAAAAGTGTAGTTTATAAAAATGAATTAAATTTGAACAACATAGCTCAATGTGGCACATATATTAGGACAGACTAGATTTGTCTGTAAAACTTAATGGGATGGCTTTGCCATAAATAGCTACCTGTCCCTGACTTGATTATAGATAATTCCTTCATTCTCTAAGAGCATATAGTCAACCAAAAACGTAATCATTGGCTTAATACTACAAAAATGCTAGTCACAGAGCTAGTGGAAATAGAGCTAGTATACAGCATACAATGAGGCCGATAGACTGTACTACGCCATCGGCTGCCGTAAGTAGTGTGAAGCGTAGTAAGCCAGGCTCACTAGTCACAGGTATGATCACAACCTCCGTGCATGGACAGTGGCAAAACTGGCGTTTCGGTGGTAAAGTAGAGGAAGTAGACCACCTTCGTCAGGATGATAAATCTTTTATTCAGCCCCTCCATCACATCCTCTTCAAAAAAGGAAGATGACATCAAAAGGCTGTTATAGCAGTTTAGCGAATCTAAACACTAGCTAGAAATGACAAGTTATCATGGACTTTTTGTTTCCTGGTATAATGCCGCTATGACCTTTTTGTGGCAGTGTATAAAGAAACAAACAGTGCTTTGTAAATAATTATGCTGGATCAGTGGATTTGAAATTGGTTTGTCAATCCAGCAGAGTTAAAAGGGTCAGATTTCATTTAAAAAATTGAAGCATTTTGTACAAAAGCAAGATGGAGCATGGGTATTTCCAAAGACATCATTATGTGTGAAAGAGAGTAAGGAAATATCTCTGTGTTCCAGACACAGGAGCCAAGGACCTGATTCGTTGCCATGTTAAAAGAGGTGACAGGGTCACCTAACACAACACGTTTCTAATTCGTTGTTTGAGTGTTCTTTAACTCATTGGTTTCCTATCTTTAGTGGTTATCTTTAGTGGTTGTGTTTATCAGAGTACAGTTATTCATTCAACATGCAGCAGGATTCGAACATAGAAGTTGAGGAGGTGATTGTTGAAGCAAAGGAGGAACGTGAAGACAGCCCATGGCCATCCACATATAAAAATTGCAGAAATTCTTGGATCAGGCATTTGTTCTACACCCAAGACAACCGACCGAAAGCAATGGCAAGATTGGTGGTTTGTATATGAGTATGAAGTTGTAATGTGCCACTGAGGTGCTAACTCCTTCAGAATTTCTTCATTGATCGAGCATGGATGAATCAAGCATGGGTACTGTCACATGGTACTAGAATGAAAAGAGGAGAAATGAACTAACAGAGTCAGGGCGGTGGAGAGAAATCGAGCTGTGGTGCTAGGAGTTGTTGACGCTGCTCCCCCAAGTGCTTTGCGTGCATTTAATAACAGGGCTCATGTACCGGAAAACAAAATAACATGTCGAGAATGCACCAAAGTACTTTCTATTTTACAGGCCATGTTGTTTTTATGGTTCTTAGTTCTCTTTTTACAAGCAATTCTTTATATATAAATATTCTATGCACTTCTTTTTAAAGGCTACTAAGATTTTTGTTTCCAGTTCTTCTTGTTCCCTTTTCCTCATGCAACAAAAGAAAAATACAAGCACATTTAAAAAAGAAAAAACAAGAAAATCCTCTAGAGGACTACAATTTTTCAATAAAAGAGCTTGTTCGTACTTTCTTTAAAACATACCATATTGGTTATGTAAGATTACGTTTAATATCTTTTATTGTGTAATAAAGTCAATACCATAGATTTACTACTACTAAAAGGTATAATTTGGTGTGCATGATGCGTCTATCAGTTAACTACAAAAACATTGAAGTTTCACTTAAAAATGTTTATGTTGCATAGATGATCAATGTATATAATTTCAAAACCAATGAAATTCAGTGAAAACACTTTGTTAAGGGGATGTTATGGTTAAGATACCTTTCGATTTTCTTTTCGAATAAGTGACCTTCCATTCAGTAACAGTATAAACACCCTAAATTATAACAAAAATGTGGTATTCGGTGAAACAATGTTGGTGAGGGGACATTATGATTAATCTTTAAATCCATGAGAATTCAGTGAAAAAACATTTGTTAATTGGATGTTATGCTTGCAGAGGTACATCTAGAAATCACAGAAATTAATTGAGTATGGTAAGCTATGCAACTATAACTAAAATCCCCATAAAGCACTGCACAGGCAGATACACATGACATCTCAGAAGACATCACAAATGGCATCATCGATAACAATACTGATGACATCACATATGAAATCACCAAAATGTAGACATCTAGACAGAAAGCTGTTGCTAAGGGATGTGATTATGGCATGGCAGTTGATGTATGTACGCTGTCATTAATTAGGCCATTGCTGAAAAATATATTTGTCACTCGGGAAACTGTTCAATGATGTTCTCTTGGGAGTATTAAAACTTTATATATGAATTCTTATGGTATTCTCGGGTTGTACATTTACACAACCAGACCTGTCGGAATCCTCACTAAAGCCTGCCAAGACAAAGGTAAAAGATGAAAGTAGTGCTGACAGAAATGAAACAGATGTATGTATGTGTATTGTGATTGTGCAACCATTGGCAATATAAACACTCTGATCTAAATTCATTGATGCCATTAACAACCCAATACATTTACTAACTACTGCTCAAATGTGCTAAGCTCGGAAAGGTTAACTTGCTTAAAGATGCATTTTGATGAGACACTGTTTATTTCCTCTGACAGGAACATTATTACCACTGTACCTAAAGAGGGTATGGCCTAGTGTCATTTTAATCTCTCTCGACCTTATATGAGATCTAAGATTATGAACCCCAAGGTTTTGAAGTCATAACAAACTATACAGAAAGAAAGATCCATTTTGGTATCCCAGACTAAGGGCCTGACTCACAGAAGCGTTTTATAATGATGCAATCCCATGGGTAAACATTCTGTGAATCAGGGCCCAAATACCTTCCTCAAAACCAAGGGTACAATGTAAATGATAATGGAAATGTTGTCTTCACTAAACCATCTTCCTCTGTAATAGCTACTTCTTATAGCTCCTCTGCTAAAAGCCTTAAGGGGATGACATCTACCCTTATAAATAATGTAGAAGTTTAAAAGTATAACTTAAGTAGAATGAACTACATGTCCCAGAATCCTAGAGGTACTGATATGAGAAAGAAGGATGAAGAGGCATGCAGATGTAATAGTCAGGCAATTAAGCCTAGCAGCCATTGCAGTAGTCAGGCAATTAAGGCTAACAGCCGATACCTGAATCCTATCATTGAACCTGCGAAGCATAAACGGCCCCAGGAGGAAAGGATAAGTAGGAGCTGGAATGAGGACTGCAATGCAGGCTGTAGCAGCAGTAGCAGAGGAGAAGCATGGGACTCGCAAATTACAAAACAGTGGAAGAACAGAAAGGTCACAGGAGTGTGGAGACAGCAGATTTCACCTGCAAGCTCTGAGAGAGTCATGTTCTCCTAAACTCTTATATGCAGAGGCTGCACAGAGGACGATGTGCTGGAGGCTGAGTTTTACCCATGTGAGCCGTGTTGCAGTGATTTCAGAGCCGTTACTGTGCAAGAGACTACGGCCAGAAGCAGAAGGCAAGCCGAGGTCTCAGGAGAAAAGCGAACATCAAGTAGACAAACCAAAAATACCCGTGCTGGAGAGAGGTGTGAGTCACCAGTGAGCCAGAAGTAGTAGCAGAAGCAGAGAAAGTGGAGAAAGCAGTGCAACCTGCAAAACCAGTGTCACTGAAGCCGGTGAGTGAAACATGACATTCAGATACACTTCGCGAGCCTTGCCGGTAACTATAACCAGCTACTAAGTGACTCACGTATGACTGAAAGCAAGTAAAAGCTGTTCGGCATAATTGAAGTCTTGTTAAACAATGGACTTGTAACACTCGCACTTATCGTGAAAGCTTTAACGTTTGTGCGAGAAAGAAAAGGCATTTAAATCCATTGTTGAGCACTTTAAAACTTGTTGATGGCTAACTCAGTAGATGTGTGTCCTTAATTGAGGAAAAGTAATGCTTTATAGACCATTACTGGATTCTTAACATTGATGTTATTCAAGCTATAAGTATAAAGAGTGAAAACTCCATCAAAAGAAGGTTGTGTGTACCCAATTATGTTTCCCAATGGAAGTTAGCGTTGCATCCTTTACCCCTCTTCTTGCCTTTCTCCTAAGGTCTTCTGGTAACTGTAGTTCAACAACAGGGTAATCGCCTAGAGTTTCTCAAGTGAACACCCACGTGGCTTTCGATTCTGCTATGGTGTCTTTCCACTTTTCTTGTATCAATAGTTCGTGGTTTATTCAAAGTTCAATTAGCCAATTGCTATTTTTGTTCAGCACAGTTCGGTCTCTATTGGCTCTCCCCTCGACTCACCGGCTGTGATCAACTGTTTTGCTTTCTTGTCTGTAGAGTCAAGGCCAGAATCATTGGGCCATGCATCTCTCCTGGCCTGGCTGTCAGCGGAGGAGGCGCCCAGGTACCATTGGCAACTGCTCTGCAACACATGCTGGCCATCGTTTGCGGTCTTACAATTCCTTCTCTTGAGGCTTCATGGGTCTCTGTCGATAAGGGCAAGATCACTTCTCCCCTTGTTATCCTCTCGACTTGCGCCGTCCTTCACCTCCTTTTGAACTGCCAGGCTGAGTTAGCTCTCATGTTGTGCAGTCTGCTTTGCTCCTCCTGTGCTCTCATGCCCCACCTTTTATCCCTTTGGGGAAGTGTGAAGTGTGTGTGATTCTGGTCAATTGCCTCACTTTGCCTGACCCTTGTGTTGGGACATGTTAGGTAAATGGCTCTGGTGTTAGTCCATTGTCTTTTGTGTTGTGTGAAAGTGTTTGTGTCAGAAAATGGGGAAAAGGTGTTCAAAGAAGGGGGATACCTCGTCTCACCCATTGGTGTCCCAGTCCCACTCTCAAAGGACCCCCCATCCAGGTGATCCTGCTGCCCTAGTCCACCCCCAGGAACTGGACCCAAAAGTGATAGCTGTGTCCTGGCCACCTGGATGACAGATCCCCGAGGACTAGACAGGGGGACACCTTTAGGTTTCTCACACCTACACCTTTCTCGTGTTGACAAAATGAGGCCCTTTGAATTGAGTTAAAGTGACAAATGTTACAACAGAATGTGGGCATATTTTTTTAAACCAAATTGCCCCAGTCTGTGGCAGCAGAAATATTCCTCCCCACAATAGAGATTTAAAAAAAGAGGGATATATTTGAATAATAATGAAAGGGAGATACAAATGTACAATTTAGAAACATTGAACCAAATTGATGTACAAGTGAAACAAATAAGTAAAACAAATGCACATGCCAATTAAAGATCTGAAAATCAGCCCTGTCCCTTTCATATAGGATCAGCCGAGAACCATGGAGTTCTCAGCATTCCCTATATATTTTTGTTTGGTGTCTTTTTCCATGCCCCAAAACACCACAAACATAACCCTCCCGAAAAAGAAATAATACATTTTATTAATGAAAGACATTATTCCAATGCCTCATCCTTACTCAGTACCACGTGGCTTAAGCATCCCAATGATTTGTATTCAGCAGCACTTCATCAGTCAGCGGGTTGATCATTAATGTAATCACTCCATTTGTGTTTCAGTACCTTGCTGGAGCCATTAGGCTAAAGACAGGCAGGCCCAAAATAACCATTTGAAAGTATGAGCAGACACATCCCAGTCTCCCTTCACAGCGAGTGCATACATACATATTATACTTTTAGCCTAGTCTTTGGTATGTGAGCCGTGCCCAACAAGCCGCACCTTTGAATATACAAATATACAAACTGTGTTGCTATTGAAAGGTTTATTTTCTGATAATGTATTCCTTTCATGGTTTACACAAACTTCTTCGATAGACAATAAAGAAAAGAAATGCAATAAAAAGATCATAAATTAAAAACACACATTCAAATATGTATTTTTAATTTATGAAGTATGTTCATGTCTACATAACTTTAGTAAAAAGGCAACTATTCGGCTCAGTATTCGGATGCGGCCGAATACTTGACCAACTATTCAGTATTCGGCCGAATACTTAAATCTACTTTTTGGTACCCCCTAGAACTTAATGATGCCCATAGAAATGTATGTCATGCCAAGCAACTATAGAAGGTGAATGCAGATCAGAGAAGAGGCAGTTTCCTGCTTTTACTCTCCCTGAATCTGAGCCATAATCATGCAAATGGAACTTCCCTGGCTGGGAAAAGAGATGTGTTCATGGTTGTTTAAAAAGATGCACATCTGCTGCTGTCCCTGGACACTTTGCAATTGAACCGGGCACTGCAGACAAAATGTGCCTCACAAGTCAGCTGCTGGCTTCTATTACACATTGGAGAGGAGTCAGAAAACAATGAGGAGTGACCAAGGTTTGCACTAGACACCTATCTGGAATTCCATGTGGGCCCCCCCAGATGTTATGTGAAGCTAGAGACCATCAGGCAATGGAAAGCGAGATCCATTCAGGTGTAAATAAACGTACTTAGTGGACCACACGGAAATGAATGCGTGGCTCAGTTTTGAGAAAAACAAATGCTGTTATGATTTAAACTACTGAGAACAAAATGGGGAGATTAATAATCGAATGACTCTCTGCACTGTACATTTACAATAGGGTGAGGCTGTATTGTAGGTGCGAATTTGACTTGTGCAGCATT
Source organism: Ambystoma mexicanum (assembly GCF_040938575.1). Classification (NCBI taxonomy): domain Eukaryota; kingdom Metazoa; phylum Chordata; class Amphibia; order Caudata; family Ambystomatidae; genus Ambystoma; species Ambystoma mexicanum. The sequence goes on from NC_090927.1 coordinate 731,974,577, forward strand.
GTACATTTATAGCTGCACAAAGCCATGTATTGTAAAAGAGCGCTGTACCTTTGCAAAAACACAGGCCGTGTATTGCAAGGGAGAATCTAACTTTGAGGCACACTACATTTCAAAATACAAGAGGCCGCCTATTTTAGATCAGAATTTACCTTTTGTAGGGACACATGTGCGATCAAAGCTCCTTTTGTTTTCTACCACAGCTGTCTTGAAGAACACAACATGATTATTATTGTCAATGTTAGGCTCACATATTGTTATGAAATAATTATGACTTTCGTTTGGGTTAAGGAGCAATATTGATATATCAATGAAAAATCATCAATGATGGGCGATTTTCCTGGGTTTTGCTTGATAAAAAGAAGCATACCAGAAGCATAACCACAAAAGCTGGATTGCATTTTAATTGTTGATTGTGGTTCTTATTCAGCAACAGTCACTGACATGTATAGGTTTAGATACACATCCGCAAATTAATTTAAAATATACTTGGATGTATCAGATCTCAGTTTGACTTGGTTGACAGAGGATCCCATTTAAAAAGAAAATAATACGAAGTTTATAAATACGTAAATAAAACCTCTGGGGGAGTTGATTGAATAATTGGAAGCAAAATAAAACAAATTATTCCCTTAAAAAACTCTATGTCAAACAAGGAGTCAAGGTCAAAACATCCATTAGACCGTAGGCACCTGGGCGAATTAGGGGACTTTAATTTGGTACATACAAATATGCACCACGCACACATAACAACCGATAGTGAGGGAATGAGTACAATGACCAGAGTATCAACAAATATACAAATATATACATATACTTCAAGGTCGAGTTTTGGTTAGTTGCGTAGCTTACAATGATTGGTACATTTCTATAGTTTTTATGTATGTTTGTATATATGTTGCACTGCAAACCTAACGTCACTTAAACCAACGTTTTTTTTTACTGAAGGTGCACGATGTTTAAAGCAGAGACATAACCATAGCATAACTGTTATAAAAAAAATGCACTGAATTTCAAATGGTTACATAACTGAAGGTGTTTGACATTGTTACTGAACTGAATGCCACTTATTAAAAAAAGCATTTTTCCAAATGTAACTTCACTATATTGTTATACTGTAATCAATTAAAAACCCCATTAAAAACCTCACCACCCTTATTACCTATTATGATAAAGCCTATTTGTGGTTGTCTGCCTAATGTTGAATTTAGCCAAACTCTGTGAGATAGCAATATGTCACATTTAACCTGTGTGAGGTAGCCATATGTCGCATTTAACCTAACTATGTGAGGTAGCAGTATGTCGCATTTAGCCTAACCTTGTAGGGAAGCAATATGTTGCATTTAGCCTAAATGTGTGGGGTAGCCATATGTCACATTTAGCCTAAATGTGAAAGTTAGCCATATTCTGCACTTTGCCTAGTTGTGTAGAGTAGTCATATTCTGCATGTAGACTGATTATGTAAGAGCAATATTCTGCACTTAGCAATGCAAGGACTAGCTGTGTGTCACACTTAGATAAAATTGTGAAGTCTAGCCATGCGTCACACTAAGATCTGGGAACATTAGCCATGCGTCACACTCAGATTTGTGAAGATCCGCCAGGAGTCACAGTTAGATTGTGTAATTAACATGCGTATCACTAGACAAGATTGTGAGGATGAATCCCCAACACTGGACCCTACCTATGTGGATACACCAAGTCAGTGCGCACAACCACAACCTTAAATACTGGCCAATCTACACATAAAACATACAGACACACCCCAACAAAACAAGCATCCACGTAGGAAGAAACCCAAGCATTGGGCCTTACCCGTAGGATACAAGTCAGTGCACACAATCAACCATCTGCAAGCCAACACACAGATGTCAGTTTCTCCTGGTTCTGGACCTATCCCATCACTCTAACCTCACTAACCAACCCCGTCCTCTTTCTTGAAGAGCTACGCGAGTGCCTGGAGACTGCCCGTGGATGGTAGCGGTGCACAGTATACATCAACATAACATATTGTCCATTTTGCAATGTTTTTACACTGAATATACATGAATATCTGAGCTTCTTCTAACAGGTATGCATAACGGAGATCTGAGCCTCTGGCTAAATTATTGACACTGGAATTTAATAAAGTAAGTGCTAATCCCAGCGTGCTTACATGACAATAGTATGCACCACAAAGTGCTAATCACCCTTATGTGTCACCCATCAGTTCCTTTATCTGACAAAATGAAGATAGCAAAGTTAAATAGCATTAATAACAGGTGGAGTTCTGACCATTCTCTCACCATCAAATTAGAAATACAAGTAAAAAAGGGCATTATTGAAGTGCAGGGGTGCAGTAGGGCCTAACAGACACATACCTATGTTTTATTCTATTTATCGATAAATGTCATGTTGTGTATGCGACATTCTCACATGTCACTGGTAGAAATGCGATAATAGCACAGGATGTCATAGCCAAGAGATGAAACAATATATATATGATTTGGTTATATTTCTAAATATATATGGCGGTTAAGAGTATTTTGAAAAAATAATCACTAGATAAATTACCTGCCTTTACGAACAACTGCATTTGAGACTGAAAGGGTCCATCAAAAGTCTTCTGCTGACAAGCCGCCAAACTTAAGACTGCGCACGGTGCCCGCGTGGAATGCGTTCCAAGCCAGTAGGTAACAATATGTGACACGTCAGGGGCCTGACATGATAATCGCCCTGGCCTAGTCAATCATTCAGCAGCGCAAATGCACGCAGGCCTGTGAAATCAAATTGCTTCGCGGGGGGGGGGGGTTCATTAGGCTTCATAAAATATGCAAAATACCACGTGGGAATTCAAATGTGACAAGTAATTAAACGTCATTTTACTGCGCAGCATTTTTTTTAGCATTTTCGTCCCGCAGAACGAACTGACAATGTATTGAAAAGTCGTTTTTTCATCACTGGCAAGCTCACATACTTGTCCTCCGAAGAAAGACATTACAGTGGGCAGCGCAATTATGGAAACTCTCTTAACCTAATAAACAACTTTAAAATATGTTTTCCTTGAATAAAGTATCAGATTATTCTTTAGAACTTTGCCTTTCACTGGACATTTGACCTACCATGTTCAGGATGTTTCCCCTGTAGTAAAGGTGTGGCAAAGACGGGAGAGGGCCAGAGGGGTTTCCACAATGCTGAAGTCTACCTGAAAGAACGAGGCGTTTCACAGGCCCACTGCATATCAGTTTTACAAGGCGTATGTGATTCGGGACAGACTTCCTAATTGATTCATTTAATATTGGTTGTGTTGCATTAGAAGCCCTCCGTCCTCCCCTCACGCCCTTTCTGCAGCCACCTTGCAGCAGATAACTGCGGGTGGACAAACTACTCTCATTGTCACACATGGTCCATCACCTTCCCCCAGAGACATTCAGGAAATGTCTAGAAAAGCACCACTCAGTGCCCATTTTCTCCACATCAACTTTTTCTCAAATGTTCCTTTCCCACTCCTTGCCTTCGTTATTCACGTGCTCCCCTGACACTCCATGTTCTCTTGTGAGCTGGGCATAATTCTCCAGTGCTCGTCCAAATGTGCCATTGGTACATGGAAGATGAGAGGAAGTTGCATAATTGCATATTGTCATGCAATGCTCCCTCTCTGTGCCTTTCCCTGTTACTCTTCCAGGCCTGGCTTCAGGAATTTCCACTGGGTGTGAGGGTAAGAGTAGCTTAAGCGCTCTGGAGTTACATTATACAGTTTCAAAACATTTCCTGCAATACACATGAAAGATTCGGTTTCCCCTCAAACTCTGATAACAGTTACTCAAGCAGTATGCTTTCATCAGGTCAATACTGGCCAATACAAACCATGACAACGCCTGGTAGGGCAGGCTTTCACACAGGCAAACATGCATTCTGTTTAGTTCTGGGACCCTCAGATAGGTAGACATGACAGAAGGAACTGAGCGCGATGCATACTCACCATCCTTGCCTTGATTGTCAGGTACGACCTTGTTGGACAGAATCAGTGAGGCACAGCTTGAGTCCCTAGGCTTAGCAAGCAGGCACCCACATCAGAGCATACCCGTTGTCACTTTGAGAGACCAAATAAAATCTGCATGCACTGGTAAAGCCAACAGTGCTGGCTTTTCTGTAGGCATGGGCTAGGCATTTGTCAAGCCCTGCAATAAGGGTACCACTAAGCCATAAGATAGCAACAGCTTGAAAGTGGTGCAGTGCCTGGGCATATGATGTCACTGCCTGGGAAATGTATATCCACTACCTATACAAAAGCCACAGCCGTTGGCTCTCTGACTGCATGTTTTTAACAGTACTTCAATGCAAGTAATAGCCATGTATTGCTTATGAAACAAATGGCAGAAGGCACACCTTGTTAAGACATTATTATTACACCAGGACCTCATAGACAGTGGCAATAAAGCCATTAACTCTGCATCACAAAGATGTATGTTAGTGCATAATAGAGCAGGATCAAAGAGCACCCAGGGAAAGGAGCAGGTAGTGGATGGGAATGCCTGAAGAGACTAACAAATCCATGGTTACTGTGTGTGTAAATAAGCAAACAACACCCATAGGCGGTGTGTTTCACTTCACATGACACCTCCCTCCTAGCTGTACTCCAATGCAATAGCTTTGGCTATTAGGTGGTGCTAAGGACCACATAATAGCCAAAACTAAAAAAGGAAGGATTGAAAAGGCTTTGAATCAATCAAAACCAGTGACGTTTTATGTTCAGCCTTCTGTGCCATTGTTTGCACGTCAGTGTTGTTCGTGCCACTAATGTGCGCAGGCCTAGCCCAAATAGTGGACCACAAGGCCTAAACATGTCAGACGCAGCTTGTGTCCTAGTGCAGAGGGGAGGTGGCCAAGCATTTGAGACAGAATTGCCCATTTTGGTGGCTAGAAACAAGACTTGTTTGCTGAGGGTTAGTCCCCTACTGTAAAGGCACCAATGTTTTGAGCAATTATGGCATGGGAGGCTTCCAAAAGCAACAATAGTGGTAATGATGAATTCACATCCCTCCATCAAGCGCGTTTCAATTGTTCTCCACTTTTCCCTCCAGAATGATATTCTTCCCGTATCAAACTCATTCTTTCCCTTATAGTCCAGTAGATAAACCAGCAGAATATGTACTTTGGTTGTAATGTGCAAGGTTCCTTAGTCGGTTGGTGCACCTGCTGCAGATATCTGTGCGCACCTGGAAATCCGCTAGTTTGTTGCTTGGATGAGCAGAAAATAATGATATCCTTCTGAGGTGTACGAAATGAGACACATTAAGATGATTTATGTCGTCCTGGTGTAGTGTGGGGACTGCAAATAAAGCTGTTAGTTTGCTTAGTCCCTGGGTGGAAATGTTACCAGTTATGCATTTTTGTTAGACAAGATGAGAATTAATGTTCCATTGCCATGAAAACTAAACATAAACTAAGTTAAAGAAATCGATTTATAGATTTTCAGGTTCAGAAATGCATTTGGTCTTTAGTGACTCTGTACTTGGAAGGTTGGCATTGTAAGCAATAATCCAGTTTTTGGTTTTACAAATGTATCAAATTGCACAGGGTCTTGCTAGATGTTTGTAGGCAGCCTGCTTGAGCAGCAACATAGAGGTGGAAATAGCCTTCAATTTCACTTCTTAGACCACCAATCCCTGGGGGAGCCTCCTGGAGTTCAGCCCCTCTGACGCGAATATCTCTACAGATGCCATCTCCTTGTGGAGGGGCCAAAGCACTCCAGCCACCACAGTGTTAGCACCACTGGGGAGGTCTCCTTTCTTGGGAGGAGACAGACCTGCTTTAGACGGGCCAAACGGGCCTAGCCCAAATGTTAGTGTCCTGCTTGTAATCTTCTGCCTTCCTGACCCCTGAATATTCCCCATACTCCTCCCTGCATAATGTGTTTCCCATCCCCAGACCATTACTTCATTCACCATTCTTCGTGTGCTTTAGAGGTGCCAGTACACTGTCTACTGTTGTATTGCCCCTCAACCGCCTCACATGGGCACACCTATTCCAATTCCTCCTCTCCTTTATTCTTCTCACCTGGGTAACTTGCTGATGCAAGGTTATGTCATAGTCTATCAACCCAGATTTGTATAGTCCACTTAAACTTTGAAAACCTGAAAGCAATCATCTTATTTTAAATGATGTTCCCAATAATACCCAAGACCTTTGTGTACATGGTGTTTTGCCAAACAATTGAGCTTGCAGCACAGCCATAAAGATAGCTCTGTAGATTGAACCCCCAATCTAGTAAAGCATGTTAATCTGCAACTTGTAACTATGGCTCTTGGCACTGCAGAGTCATCACTTAATCCTTTGGTTGACAGTCCAAATAGTATTATATATATATATGATAATTGTATATATTATATGTACACGTCAAATATGGGAATTCTAATGGCATGTTTTTAAGATTAGTTTGTTTTAACAACCATTTTGCACCCCAAAATGTACTCCAGAAAATTGAAAAGCAAAAAACTCTTCATAGTGATACCAATGTATTGTAGCCAGAAGCAGATCTTGTACACTTTTACAAACAGCGCGTGGCAATCCGTTCCTCCTCTACTTCTCGGCCAATGTCAGCGTTATGACATAAAGTGTACACTTGTAATAACACAAAAAGCACATGATCTTGGATGTCTTTGGTTTAATTTATGTAATGTCCCTTCACTCTAGTCAGAACATCTTTGCACATTATCTCTGCCTGCCCCAACTATTTCCAATCTTTGCCTTTAAAATTGGCCCGGACACTTATGTAAACACTCAAGAAAGTCAGCAGTTTCCAGCCTAATACATTTCAAGCTGATCGCAGCAAATATGCCATCAATGATCCCATTTGCAGTAACTCCTCTCTCAGTAGTTGTCACAGAATGTATTTTCCATACCCTGAAGGAGTGACTCCACTGCATTGAACCATGCGGTTAGCCCCTTGAGTAGTTGTTCATAACTTTTGTGATAAAGCTGGATTTTTTTAGTGTGGAAAATCTCCTGCCCATCAACCAACATCCTGCATGATAATTAGATTGTTAGACATTTTATTTAGGGTAGTCTTTTCTTGTAGCAAGCAGTATACACACTTGGGGTCATTACGACCCAGGCGGTAAGTACACCAACTTTACCACCATGGTGTAAACTATGTTTACACCATGGTGGATGGCGGATTTACAGCCCCATTCCAAGGTGAGTGGGGCGGTAAATCCCCATTTCCCATTTACCCTTCCCCATTCCCATTTTTGTCCCATAGGGCATAATGGGAGTGGGGAAGGCTCTAATTGCGGCACCGTAAATTACGGTGCCGTAATTAGCACCAAGGCGGTTTAGCGCCATGGATTTTAACGGCTGCTAAAAGCAGCCGTTAAAATTGGAATCAGGCGTTAAGGGTTAACGACGGCTTTAACCCTTAACGCCTGAGTTGTAATGAGGCCCACTTCCTGTTTATTCATACTTGTTTAGTTTACATAGCTAGCTCAAAACAATATTAGACTCATTTAAGTGTTGATTCATAGTTACAATGAACAGTGAATAATCCCATTAGTAAAATTATGACAATTCTGTATGTCATGACTTTCTTGCTATAAACCATATTTGAGAACCAATTCTTGGGCCAAAGCCACATTAATATAGGTTCTCCAGTGGATCACATAATACATTGCATACAAAATGGAACAAAGCCAGGCAATGACAAAGATGCCTGACCTGTCCACATATCTACAGTTCAGATACAATCAAGATACCCCACACAGGGCAGGATTATAAAATCACAGGAAGTGTCAAATGTGAGTCTGATTATGTGAATGAAATGTCCCTTCGGGGGCTACTATGTTGGGGAAAATGACCAGCAACTACAAAAGCAGATGGCTCTACACAGACTAAACTTTAAGCGACGCAGTAAGGATGCACCAATCAGTCTGCACTTTTTGGAACCAAATCACACCCTGGATGACTTGAAAATTGCACTGCTGAAAGGTAACTTTAGAACTGAAAGCGGCCATGCGAGAGTGAGCGAGACACTGAGAGCTCCCGGGTGATCCGCTACACGATCCTTATAAACGGCTGAAAAACGACAGGAGACCCTGAACAAATCAAGGAACGGCACCCGGGGGGTCCAGGGCATGCACGGGCGACAGCCCGAACAAAATCGGAGGTCGGAAAGACCAGAAACGAGGTGAAGCAGAGGCGCGGGGCCACCACACAAAATGGCGGGTGCGGCCCACTGAGGACCCGCCTGCGCTCCGAAAGGCAGTGGAAGCTGAGTACGCAGACGGCTAGGCGTGGGGGCGTGGACGGCTGCCCACCGGATACCCACACACCACCCGCGGAAGATCAAGAGAGGCCCCAAACCCGACCGCCCTCCCTAACAGGGTCGTGGAACGAGGCGCACACCACCACGCCGTGTGAAGGGGGAGCAGGCAACCGAGGATAGTGGCAGAGGAGAGCGGAGGGCCGAGACACGGGGAGAGCACAGCGCCTGCGGCCCGAGGCACCGACAGGGCACCCCCCAGCGCACAGAAGCCCTACCGGAATGTGCCCACACAGCGGCAGCCCCGAGGGGGAGACCCTGACCCTCGACAGCAGAAGGCAAGCAGGTTACCGGCCCGGGGCCGCGGCGGTGCAGCGGGCAGCAGCAACCAGCGGAGACGCAACAGGAGCCCCCGGTAAGGATGAGACAGCAGAGGCAGGAAATCGTAAGGCTGCAGCTGGACAGCGTGACTTAAGCTGCTGCGCGCCAGGCCCAGGGAGGTGTCGGGGAGCGGCAGGGTCCACGCAGGGAAGGCAGAACACTGACTACAAAGTGGAGGCCGCCCAGGGGCACAACGCCCCCAACCAAGCGCAGACACACAAGGCCACAAACATCAGCATGCCTGAGAAACAGAAAGGCGGCAGAGGGAGGCAAACAAGCATGGAGACATTTGCCCGCAAAAGCGAGGACTCACAACCTGGGACGGCGGCAGCAGACACAGCCACATCTTACGCTACGCAAGGGGAGCTCAAACAAGTGGAAGACAGTATCCTAGAGGCCATAGAGGGGCTAAAGGCCTCAATAGAGGGCAAGCTGGATGCAGTAATCGTGGACGTGGGGCTCGTCAGGCAGGACACGAGGAACCTAGCGGAGAGAGTGACAACGGTGGAACAACAGGTGCAGAGCAATACAGCAAACGTGACAACCTCCCATTCACAAATGTCAGATGCACTGGAGCGGATTAAAACACTAGAAAGCAGGGCCGAAGATGTGGAAGGCCGGGCCAGGCGCAACAATGTGCGGATTGTAGGGCTGCCGGAGGGGGTGGAAGGCAGAGACCCCACAGACTACGTAGAGAACTTACTGCTCCAGGAAGTAGGTGTAGGGACCCTGTCCCAGGGCTTTGTGGTAGAAATCAGGAAGCCCCACCCGGGCGCACCACCGAGACCCATGATCGCGAAGATCTTGAACTTTAAGGACAGGGAGAAAATCCTGACATTCTCAAGGGAAGGCGGGGAGATGACGCGCAACGGAGCCAGGATAACCATCTACACTGACTATACAGCACTTGTGCAAAGACAGCGGGCCCAGTTCTGGCCGGTCCACCAGGACAGGGGAAGTAAAGAGGGAAGGCGGACCCGCAAGCTACCAAAGGAATAATTGGGAGAAGATGATAGACGGACCTCCCAGGCCAGCAGGCCAGAATGGAAAAACTAAACAGGCCGATGGGAATGAGCGGGCCTCAGGAAACTGTAAGACACAGGAACTGAGATGAACTGAAAGTGGTGACTTGGAACATTAGGGGGCTAAACACCTACGTGAAGAGACTGAGGGTCTACGCATGGCTAAACAAAGCGAAAGTCCACATCGCAATGCTGCAGGAGACCCACCTGATGGCGGAAAAACAAGCCAAGATGGCCAAGAAATGGGGCGGCCAGACATACAGCTCCACATACTCTAACTACGCGAGAGGGGTAGCGACTTGGATTGCCCCGGGTATCCCATTCCAACTCATCAAACAGGAGAGAGACGCCGAAGGCAGGGTCCTCATCGTACACGGAATGCTGGAGAACCGGGAAGTGTGTCTGTTGAACACCTACGCCCCAAACCACGATGCAACAGATTTCTTTAAACCACTCACACCCCGGCTGGCCCCGTACAGGAACGCCATGACCATCTGGGTTGGAGATCTGAACTGCACACTGGATCCCAGGCTGGACTGGTCGGACGACAAACACAAAAGGGCCGCACCACCAGCACGGGTGTTGCAGAAGACACTGGACCAGCTCGAGCTGGAGGACGTCTGGAGGAAGGTACATGGGGGTGAAAGGGGATACACGCACTATAGTGCCCCACACGGGACATTTACCCGCATTGACTATTTATTCACGGGCAAAGAGACACTAGGCAAATTCACTGGGGCACACATTCACGCATGAACCCTATCTGACCACGCCCCACTGGAAGCAACATGGGCACATACATACAGGAAAGCCCCCATACCCACGTGGAGACTTAGGGCGGAAGCACTCCTAGAGGGGGATTTCCAAGACCATATCCAAACTTCAATAGACGACTACTTCGAGCACAACATGGGTAGTGTAGACAGTACGGGAACGACATGGGAAGCCTTTAAGGTGGTGATCAGGGGGGCGGCAATCGGGAAAACGGGAGGCCTTAGGAGAGAAACCCTGGCTGAACTGGATGAGATAGAAGGGAAGATAGAGAGGGCGGAAGCACAGGCAGGGCGAGACGGGGGGGAAACGGGTGACCTCACCACTCTGAGACAACAGTGTATGGCGGCCTGGGAGAGATTAGGGCGGTTAGACTATGGGAAGTACATACAAAGGCTGCACGCAGAGGGGATAAACCTGGTAGACTTCTCACTTGGCTGACCAAACAGGAGACCAAGCGAGAACCGATAAATGCAATTTGGAATAGTAAGGGGGCGATTGAAAGGTCCCAAGAGGGTATAAATACGATGTTCTCGCAATTCTATGAGGAACTATATACCAGAGTACAGGAAACAGAAGAGGGAGACCTTGTGGACGCATTTGCGGAAATCAAACTCCCACGACTGTCAGAAGAGCAGGCCCAGATGTTGGACGCCCCCCTTACTGTGGAGGAATTGACAAAGGTTATTGCCCAGTTGCCGACAGGGAAGTCCCCGGGGCCCGACGAAATTCTATAAAAGATACAAAATAGCTTGGCTCCGAGGTTACTAGAGACACTGGAGGAGGCGTACGAGTGCGGACGACTCCCGAGCAGTATGTCACAATCTGTAATAGTCCCGATACTTAAAGCGGGGAAGCCGCCCCTCGAGTGCGGGTCCGACAGGCCAATCTCTCTGATAAATCAGGATTCCAAGATACTGACAGTGGCATTGGCCAATCGGCTAAAAAGGGTGATACCCACACTGGTACACACAGACCAGAAGGGTTATGTACCAGAACGCAACACGGTGGACTCTCCGGAGACTCCATCACGTCATTCACAGGACGAAACAAGAGGAGGGAGAATACGCAGTGGCGTCATTAGATGCAATTAAAGCGTTTGATTCAGTGAACTGGGACTGGCTACTAGGGGCGCTCGCCCCCTTCGGGATGGGTGGGGGGTTCCTACGCTGGATAAGGCTGCTGTACAACGACCCAAAGACCAGAGTTAAGACGGGGAGGCATGTCTCAGGGGAATGGAGCATAGGGCAAGGTATGAAACAGGGGTGTCCGCTGTCTCCGATGATATATATATTGGCGCTGGAACCGTTTCCGGCCTTCCTAAGGGCGGAGTACGGAGACACTGGCATAGTGATAGATGGGGAGACACACCAGATTTCAATATATGCAGATGACATGCTGCTTTACGTCCAGGACCCACAAACCCATTTACCAGACCTATAGGAGGCACTAGGAGCATTTGGCAGGCTATCAGGAATCACCATCAACAAGGAGAAGTCCTCACTGTTCCCACTGGCGCACCTGAGGGCGACGGCGTCAGACCAGCTGCCATGCCTGGGCCTGACATGGACCCCAATCTCCTTCAGATATTTAGAGGTGGACATATATCACGATACCGCGGAAACACACATGGCCAACACGCAGGCAGCCCTGGACAAAATAGAGAACGCCATGCAGTTCTGGAAAACACTACCGCTGGGGATGGCAGGCCGGGCGGCCCTAATGAAGACGATAGTTTTACCCCGACTGCTATATTATTTCACCAATATCCCCTATAACATCCCCAGGTCATTCTTCAGACGATTACACTCCATAACACGGTCCTTTCTATGGGGGGGAGGGAGGAACAGGGTAGCACTGAGCACATTACAAAGGGGCTACGAATGGGGAGGGATCAAGCTCCCGGACTTTGAGCGTTACTACTTGGCCGCACAACTTCAATTCGTGGTCCGATGGCTGGGGGAAGACACGTCCATAGACGCAATACTGTGTCGACCGTCGCTCAAGCGATACTATTTGAAAGAACTACTGTGGATAAACGAGACCCAAGCAAAAATCCTTCCCAGAATAGTCCAACTAGGCCGAGCACTGTGGAAGAGAGCATGGAAAGTGCAGAACATAAGAGACCCCTGTTCAAGGCACATTCCCCTGGCGGGACTGGTAGACACCCATTTAGCAAGCATAGCAACGTTCAGAACACAGTGGGAAGACAAAGGAGTGGCCCAAGTAGGAGACCTGTGGCAAGAAGGACATTGGGTAGACTTTCAGACCCTAGCGGAGGAGCAGGACATACACAGTGGCCAATTCATACTGTATAACAGCATGGTCCAAGGAATAAGGAAGAGGTGGGAGACCCTGCCGGAAGAGGAAGACATGGATGGGCCGCTGGATGCCTGGTACGATGTATCGGAGGGGGGACACACCGTGTCCAGACTTTACGAACAATTGCTGGGCACCATAAATTCTCGGGCACTGAACAGCCAGACAAAATGGGAGGAGGAACTGCAGCGACCCCTCAGGGACGAAGAATGGAACAGAGCCTTTCAATATGCGAAGAAAGTTTCCAGAAACGCAAGGTTCAGACAGCTGCAGTTCTACATAGTGCACAGGGCATACTTAACGCCTAAAAAAATGTCAAACATGGGGGAAAGTCAAATATGGAGTTGTCCACGCTGCCAGGAAGAACAGGCAGATATGGTGCACATGTTTGCGTGTGACAGCCTTCTGGAATCCAGCGTCCTACATACTAGGCCTGTTTCCGAGGGGCGACAAGCAAAGGATCCATATAGCTAAGATGATAGACTTGATGACAATTCTGGCGAAACGCTGCATCGCAATGGAATGGAAAGCAAGCGCAGTGCCATTGATAGAAGGCTGGTGGGCGGACCTACAAAAACGGGCAATAGCAGAAACTACAGTCTGGACCAGAACCTCGCAGAGGGGAGACGAGAACAGTGGGGCCAGAATACTAGCGTGGAATACCTTGGTACAAGACTTATTTGGGAGCGACGAGGAAAACAGCGCAACTGACTCGAGTGAGCTGGGTGGAGAGGAGACTTGACCTGCCCGCACCCGTGCGCAGCGCACTAACAGGAACGAGGATGACGCGACGGTGGATGACGGCGCCTAAATGTGACCCGAGCGGATAACGTACATTATGAACTTAAACCCCAAAGTGCCAGAGCAAATGTTGAGAGTTGTTGTTTATTTGTTTTGTGTTTGTTTGTTGTTAAATGAAAATAAAGAAAATTGTTTAAAAAAAAAAACATTAGAACTGAAAATGGACGAAAAGCGTTAATCAATATACTTGAAAATGGTTTAAAATTGACATTGTGGGTTCATGAGTCACTATCATAAATAACAAATTCCGATTATTTGCACCCATAGAGAACCAGAAGTCAAAACAGATAGACCGGTTTTTTCCAAAAATATTTTCCATGGCTCTTTATTGACTCATCCGCAGCCCCATCTTCTTCGCTGATGCAATGTTATGTTGCTGTATTTATTCCTGCACAAGACATATCAGCTCTTTAAAAGCCCTGCCCCCATTAGATTCCCATAGACTGGTTAGTACTCCTGTGCCGTGCCAAAGAGTTTTTTACCCCTCCCTGACCCAGATATAGAGAAGTGCACTCTCAATACAACGGGATACATTTAACAGCAGCCTTCACAAGCCAACAGGCCAAAACACGACTAATGGTTTCCCCTCTTTATTGACCTTCTGCGAGGATAATACCGAATATGTGAGCAACAGCCTGAATAATTGTCTAAATACAAGTGTCCAACAAGTGCATTTCCTATCTCAAGCTTAAACGTAGGTGGACAGGGTGGGCAGCAAGCTTAGTGGAGATGTACATGCAAATGACTATGGGCCTCATCAGGAGTCTGGCGGTATCCCAGCGGTAATACCACAGGGATACAGTCAGTGCAAATAGCATTACCGCTACTTGGTACGGCGCTATTTGTGCTGGATCACGAGTAGCGGGTGGGCAGTTATTGCCCATTTTCCATTGGGTCCACAGGACCGAGTGGGGTTTGGGGCACTATTACCACCGGCAGTAATTGCGCCAACGTTAATAGCGCTGAAAATGGCTGAAAACAGGCAGCAAGTGGACATTTTTACCTCCAGCTTTTTACTCCAATTTACTGCCCAACTCGAGATTCGGCCAACTCTTAAATGCAGCAGTAAAAGCGTTACCGCCGCATTTCAGGGCTGAGGCCCAACTCGTAATGAGGCCCTAGGTCTAAAACACACTGGGCCTCATTACGAGTTGGGCGGTCTCCCAGTGGTAAATCCACAGGAATACCGCCCAAATGAATTACTGTTACTGCGACTTCATCCGGCGGAATTACCACTGGATTACAAGTGGTGCTGGCGATGTAAATCCCCATTTTTTGAGTCCATTGGAGTCAATGGGGCTTTTTTTGGCAGAATTACCTGCCGATTCTGCTGATTTTTCAGCGGTGAGAGGGAGAATTTACTGCCAGGATTTTTCTGGAGGTAAATCCTCTACTCCAGGCTCATCCTCATAATTTGACGTAGTGGTGAAGTTGGCGGTAACAGATTTACTGGCAATTTTACCATTTAGCGCCATATTTGTAATGAGGCACACTGGCCTTAAGTAGGTTTGCACACGCTATGACTGACACAATCCCATACCTTCGTGCCTCTTTGAGAGCAGCACAGCACTGTTCTTTTTCTGCTTGCATGCTGTTTTCAGTGTCCCACTTAAATCTTTGTGACTAGAATGCATGGGGGAACCTCTGAAGTAAGGCTCCTTGTAAATGAAACCAATCAGAAGCAGGCATGAACAGATAAAACATTCCTGCTGTTCAAAAAGCCTAATTCACATCCTATGCCTGATGAAATAATTTGAAAATTATGAAAGCTTGCAAATAAATATCTTTGTTAGCCTAACTAAGGTATCATCTTGTTGGCTTTTTTGGAGCAGCACTTTTTAAATTACCCTTGGCTAAGAAAACTGAACTATATTGTATATAATACACGGCCCACAGTAGCGTTCGTGTAGCTATGGTTAAGTTGCTCAACCCATAGGAAGACTACTTTTTGGGAGGGTTATAACTTTGCCCCCCCTAGACGAATCCACATGAAACTTTGCAGAAAAAGTATATGGGCCGCTCTGAAATTTTTGGGGATGTTTGGTGAGGTTTCGTCCAGGGGGGCCAAACTTATAGGGAGGACCCTCATTATTTTTTCCATAGACTGAATGGACAAAAACTTTGTGCACGCGTACAGCCCAAATCGTTGGACGAATTTTCATAAAAATTGTGGCACGATCGGCGGCTTGGTCCCGAAAGCGTGCTTTTCTAAATTTGGTGATAATCCGTCCTGTACTTTTTCAAAAGCAGGTAAAATGTATGTCTCAAAAAATGTGATATCTGGCTCTGGTCTGCGGTCCCATTTCCCTGTTCACTCCACGGTCAAGAGCCTGATTGGGCTGGAGTGTGGCGTGATGTTGGCGGACATTGGACACGCCCAGTGGTTGGCTGGAGGGAAGCGCGATATGCGTCATAATTTTGGGTGACACCGCCATGTTGTATCCAAGGATAGTGCGGTGGCGAAAGGGGCTGGAAAACATGCTTTATGGCATCTGGTGGTGGCAAGAGGGGATGGAAAGGGTGGGGAAGTGAGAAGTGGTTCATCAGATATATTTTATTAGGTGGAAGAAAACAGTGGTGTGGCAGCGGTATACGTGCGTATTGCGCCAATTCGCGGGTACCTCCTCAGACGCGTTCCTTGTGTGGTGAATGCAGGGAGCCTTTGTTACGGCACGATAGGTACTGAGACGACCTCTTTCTGTGGGGACTACTGGCTGGCTCAATTGTAGATGGAAAATGGATAACACATGAGATGAGCATTTTTGCATAGGGTGTACTATGCTGTGTTGTGTGTGGTAAGCGTGTAGCACCTTGGCTGCATGGCTGGAGGCCTTGTACCAAAAAGTATGTCCACTGGTTGCAAGTAGGTTTCACATTGTTGACTTGTGTCTGTGGTTTGTCAGCATTGTACACATTGTTGGTTGCATGGGTGTGGTGATTGTTAGCACATCCTCCAGTTTGGGTGCATGGCTGGAGATGATGGAGTCAACAGCCCTGCTGTGTGTCCACCAGGTGAACTGTTGAAATACTGTGTGTATAGGGTTCCAGTGGATGGTTTATGTGGTTGGGCTGTGGACATTGCGCAGATTGATGAGTAGTGGACTGTATTATGATGTATTGGTTCTTTGTAGTTAATAGAGTGTTCTGAGTAGGGGCAATCAAATCAGTGAAGATTTTGTGGTTTGGTTGGAAGTAGTAAAATGGTATGTGAATGGAAGTGGGTAGGGGTGCTTGAGGCTGTGTTATGTTTGTAGATTCTGCTAACTGGTTACATGTGTGCATGCATGGCTGTATTATTTTGTGAGGTTGGGTCGAACTGCCGGTGGCTGTGTTACGTTTGTGGGTTCTGGTACCTGGCCTGATGCTCGCATGCATGGTTGCATTACGCTGCGGTGTATGTGGCCAAGGTCTATGCTCTTGGGCGCATAGCTGAAGGCCGTAGGCCATAGGCCATGCCCCCAAGAGGGTAGGCCATAGGCCACACCCACTGCAACGTAATGCAGCCATTCATGCCAACACTGTGATACTGCTATATGGATGCCACAAATATGTTTAAGGAGTCATTTTTTTTCTCCTTCACTCTTTTGGGTAAATTGTTATAACCATACGTTGTTGCATTGTACACAGTTATAACTCTGCATCTCTCCAAAGGTGGTCACCTTTACAGAATGGTTGTGAAGGACATTTTACACTTTGTATACACTTTGTATAGCACGAGAGGTGAGCTGTCATGTGTACACTTCCATATGGTGGTGGTTATAACACCTGTTTCACATTAGTGAGCAACATGCCGCCACTTGCGTTTGCTAAGGTTAGCTCCTGAAGACATGCTTTGTTTAGCGTTCGTTAAGGACTTGT
The DNA here is from genome assembly GCF_040938575.1 of Ambystoma mexicanum. Lineage (NCBI taxonomy): Eukaryota > Metazoa > Chordata > Amphibia > Caudata > Ambystomatidae > Ambystoma > Ambystoma mexicanum. The sequence continues at coordinate 731,991,965 of NC_090927.1, forward strand.
TCCAGAATGACATGATTGCAGAGAGTGCATGTATGTTTTCACATCTAGGAAGTCTGAAAGATTTCATTTGTGGGTATGTTTTTACTTTCCAATGCTTGTACTAACTACATTATAACTTCCTGTGGATCTCCTTGTCTGTTTAACATGCATTTACCATTCTAGCACAGCAGTGCAATTTCTGTCTTATTCCTGACACTCTGTAACTGTTTCTAGGATTTTTTGCAGTATGTGTGTGCAGGACTATCAATTGGTGTGAACCGTTTACAAAAATGTTTTCAACAATTGGTGGCATTTGTAATACATCATTGATTGCTACATTTGCACAGTAATTTACACCACCTGTATTGGACAATTTGAATGGAACAGGCAGTTTTATGTCTGAGTACATTTTGCTTAGTACACTTTGTAAACAAGATTTTTTTTTTACACTACAATGGTGTGGTAGTAACATTTTCATATGGCGGATGGTACTTTTGCAAGAAGGTCCAGAAATGCAAGTTAACAAATGTCCTGGTGCTCCTCTGTATTTGTGCACTGGACAGGAGGTCATATTTTGTAGTACTTTCCTTTTTCCTTTCTTGTTGCATTACACATGGTGGTCGAGGAACGGCTGGAAAAACTTGATAGAGGTGTGGCGACCGTTACACATTGATATGCAAGGTCATTTGTAGATGTACCATATTGGTTCGCTACCAATGACAGTGGCATGTAAGTGTGATGGGGATATTTGTGAAAGCAGTGTAAAGGACTGTGTGGAGGAACATTTCTTGTAAAATTACTTTTTTGAAATGCTTCATTGTGGTGACATTAGTATTTGTACATGCTCTATTACTAGTAGTGACAGTTGCACTCTTTTTCTTTTATGTCTACATTTTCAGTGAGGAATTACATTCTCCTTACTGGTAGGTACTATATTTTTGTTAGTGACCGCATTAGCTATGATATGATATGACATGAGAAAGGCATTTATAACGCGCCTATACACAAGTGTTTCAAGGCACGATGTGGCAAGGGAGGGGGGAACAGTGGGAAGAAAGAGACAATGATCATACTAGGCCAAGTGTCATTCAGATCGCGCAAGTGCAGGGGAAGGGGAAGAGGAAAAGTGTGGAGTGGGAGGGTGGTGGGGCAGAGCAGTACATTGGAAAAATAGAATCAATAACAATATAAGAAGTAGGGCCAGCTGGTGACAAATGCAAGGGCAAGTGAAGACATCAGGTGTCAAATGCTGGAGGGGGACTGTAGGCATACATAGAACAGTCCCCAAGTGCTTGGGTTGCCAAGGAGGCAGTGCAGGTGTGTACTGGCAGGGGAAGGGACATGGGACCGAGATCAGAGGTTGGCCAGGTAGCCAGTACATTTCAGCCAGGAATTCAGCAGGGGAGAGGAGGAGAGAAGGCAGAAGCAAAGAGGAAGGTTTCGAGGTGCCTCCGGAACCGGAGATGGTTCTCCTCAAGTTTCAGGGAGGCAGGGAGGCTGTTCCAGAGGGAGGCCCCAGCCGAGGCAAGAGATCTACCACCAACTCATCGCTTGGAGAAGCGACTGACCCTAAGGGAGTTGGAGATGGATGAGCAAAGAGCTCAAGGAGTAAGATATTTAAGAAGAGAGTTGAATGTATTGAGGCCCCAGGCCCCAGAAGGCCTTGTGGACAATGCAGAGGGTTTTGAACTTAATCCACGCGGGCACTGGGAGCCAGTGAAGAGATTTCAGTCCTGGAGAGATACGATCCCTGGGCTTGAGGCCATGGACAAGTCTCGCATTACTGTTCTGGATGAGTTGTAGAGGGCGGAGAGTAGAAGCAGGAAGATTTAGAAAGAGGCTGTTGCAGTAGTCCAGCCTAGAGAGAACCAGAGCTCTGGAGACAGTGAGCTTCTGGGGAAAAGAAGAATACATCTGAGGAGTTGCAGCTGGTAGTATGACTTCTTAGAGACGTCAGAGATGTGAGGAGAGAAGGAGAGTGTGGAGTCGATGACCCCAAGGTTTTAGCCTCACAGGTGGGAGCAGGAAGAGGGCTGAGAGCGGCCGGCCAGAGAGTGACAGGAAAGGAGGGAGCCGGTGTGCCGATGAGGAGAATCTCAGTCTTACTGGCATTAATGCAGAGATCATTGGTGGCACACCATTCCTGGATAGCAGACAGACATTCAGAGATGAGAAACAGAGAAGAGGTGCTCGAAGGTAGCTTGAAAATTAGCTGAGTGTCATCCACATAGCACTGGAAGTTGGGGCAGAGAGCAGCAATGCGGTGGGCAAGAAGTGCCAGGTATTGGTTGAACAGCCAGGGAGAGAGGTTAGACCCCTGGGGGACACCACAGGTAGCGATAGAGATAGAGGCGAGGAAGGACCCAAGTTGGACCTGGGAGGGTCGATCAGAGAGGAAAGAAGTCAGCCATGCCAGGGCCTGACCAGTGATACCCAGGTTATCACGGAGACAGTTGAGCAGGATGGCATGGTTGACTGTGTCAAAGGCAGAAGAGAGATCAAGTAAGATGAGGACACATGGGGTGTTGGAGTCAATATTTGAGAGCAGGTCCTCACAGATGTTCAGGAGGGCAGTTTCCATGCTTCTGACAGCTCTGAAGCCAGACTGATGGTCATGAAGACAACCGACAGATTCAGTGTGAAGATTAAGCTGGGAGATGTCTAGTTTTTCCAGGAGTTTGTTCCCTTTCAACTTTCAGTACAAAATGTGCTAGAGTTGGATGGCTACTTTCTATGCTTTTAGGTATAGCTGGTCTGTTTCTGTGTTGTTTTCTACAGAGTTCCTTTTTGCTAGGCATTCTTTAGCAGCTGTTGCAGAAAAAAGGAAAGTGTGGATGTGCACATTTTATGATGTATATGTGTGCAGCTTTGCATGAATGGATGAATGTGAGGGTAGGAATATAGATAGAGGTGTGTGATTGTGTAATGGTATGTTTGTGTAAGGTGGGAACGCTATATTGCTATGTGGGAGTTAATTTAATGGCGGCGACTTGCTAACACAACGTGAGGAACTGTTGAGGTGCAATGATTAACAATGAAGCAAACACCAGTGGGTTGATGCAATTGTGTACCTGAAAATACAAGAACTGTGCACTGTCGTTGTAGGAGGTGAAAGTCCACGATAGCATTGCACTTACTTTGTTGGCTGTCGAGAGTAGGCTTTCTCTGGGTTGCATTTTGAAGTCGACACACCACTGGTTTTCAGGACAGAGGTGCTTACTGCAACTGTGAAAGAAGACAATAAGAAAATATGTTTGTTAATGGCATACTGGGTGCATTTGTAGAATACATTACTTAAAAGGGTAGGGCGATGTGCTGGCAGGAAGACGTGGGGTCTCATTACAAGGTAGGCGGTAGAGGGATAACGGGGCCAGTAGAGATGCCGGCCCTGTTATCCCTCTACTGCCCCATTACGAGGTCTCCTTGCGAGACCCGCTAAGGATGCCTGGTTTTACCAGGCGTCCTTAGCAGGTCCCGCAAGCAGATCAGGATGCAAACCACAGGCCCGTCATTAACAGGCCCATGGTTTGCATCCTCCCCATTCCCATTGAGCCCTATGGGGGCTTGAATGGGAATGGGGATGTAACGGGTCTGGGTTCCTGGGAAGGGAAATTACCAGGCCCTCCAAGGTCGGAATGGCCCGGTACTTCCCCCATTCCGGGAACCCGGGCCCTGTATGGGATTTCAATCTGGCACACACCCAAGTCTCGCCTAGCATGTAGTTCGCAAATGAAACCCTTATTTTAATTTTTGTCTATAAGTTCAATATTCTGAATGATATACCAATCATATCACACCATTCTCAAAATACCCCCAGGACAAACTGAACCAGGAATCAGGCTAGTTTGTAAAGGTAAAGATTTATTTATTTATTTAATACTCAATCACACATAGGTTTAATATAGATATATATGGGGCAGCAATCACCCAAAGGGTGACAATACAATTCAGAAAGATAAGCAAAGCAATTGAATTCACTTATAAGGAGGCAAAATAGAAAACACAGGGAAAAAGAACAGTCTTGTTTTGCACACAGATAGCGTTTAGGTTAATGTTCCCCCTGCAAAGTTTTGTTTAAATACAAATGAGCAATCCTACACCAATGTGAGTATGCAACAGGTTTTCAGGATTGAAATACAATGTCTAGAGTTATAGGCAATCCTCCCTCCTAAACAAGAAAGAAAACCTCATTTTGGCAAATTACACTTTGAAAATGACAGGTGAAATGGCTTTGTGAAATACTGTAAAAGGGTGCAAAAAGGCTTAAATGGATAGAAATTCTAAGAAAAGCAACACTAATCAGGTCGTAACATACATGAGCTATACTACAAACAACAATACACACTTGAGATTAGAATGGGAGAGAAAAAGCACTTTGAAATGGAGAAATGACATGTGTAAACTTGGGAATTTCGTAAATTCGCGGCAAACTTTTACTATGCGATATTGAAGAAAAACAAGTCAAATACACTGTTCCGCAATGAAGTTTTTTAGTTGTGGAGATAGCTAAGGATGTTAGAGAGTTGAAATTCCGTTTCTATCTTTAAAACTGAAGGAGCAATAAAGGTTTTAGTGAGAGGCGTTTTTGCAAAATGGGCGCGAAAATGAAAACAGAAATGCGCTTTTGGAAATGACAGATGGGTTTGATTACACTATATTATGGCTATGAAAAAGAGAATGTCACAGATGGATCTTACAGTCATGTGATCAGCGTAACCCGTCCTGTTCTGAATACTCTACTTCTTCCTGGGATTTACTTTAGTTATTCAAAATCACTAGGGAGTTATGTTTTGGAACACAGGTGAGAGAATCAGCGCAAGAAAGATTCTAACAATACTGGAGTTCTGAATTAAAGATAGGATGGGTTGAGATAGGGATAATACAATGCAGATATACTAAGGGTCACTGTTCTTCCTGTTAATACTTACAGAAGAAGTTATTAAATTGGACCTTGAGCTCTGGTCAATGAATTGGATCTGGTCTACGGGCAGCAAGGCACCTCTAGCGGGATTGGATCAGCAAGGCGGTTCTGGTCAATTTGGACTGCACCTCAGCCTGGATTTGGAAGGGCCCCTTCTGGTTACTGAACAGAGTAGATAGCAGGATGCAAGCTTTCAGCGGGCCAGCCTAGGTAGCAGGCCCAGCTGAATCAGAATTAAATCCCTTCAAGTTTGGGATGTTTGCAATTGGGTCAGGCTAGCAATAATTTTGCAATGCTAGAGTCTGGATTCTGCAAAGAAATCTTGATATTTCAACAATTCTGGAGTTAGCTATAAATTGAAGAGTTCTGGAAAAAGGTGTTGCATGGACATCTAGATGTGTTCTGGAAGCAGTGTGTGTTTTGTGTATTGAAACTTCTATATTTATACATTACAATTGCCAACCACCAGTTTATGGTGTGGGCAGAACTTCAAAACACACTCCGACGTCTGTGAGTGGCTAATGGTGTGTGCTTTGTCCTGGTTTGCAGTCGTAACAGAGCTGTCATCATATGACAGGATTTAGGAACTCCCACCTGGATTTTTACCCAAAATATACGTTTGCACAAATGTACATTTCTACCATTATGTACCCTCATAAAATTGTACACATATACTTTATACTCGATTATCTACATTTACATTAACTTCCCATCTTTGTGAGAGCTGTATTGCCCATTCTATGGATTTTTATCAATTTTACACATAACACTTTGGATTAATCATTTCTAATTTGATACATCTTTGGGTGCTGATCAGGGGATCATGTACATACAATTTCAAGCTTGCAACATTAATAGTTTTGCCACAATCAGTGTGTTAGTGTATCTTTGGTTCCTTAAGCAGTAAGAACTCCTACCACATCTCCAACTGTCTAGCATGAGTTCAGATTGATGAGTTTGTATTTTTCACTTGTCCACTTATTTTGGATGTCATGTTAAATGTCATAAAGTTCTGAAGCAAAAACAAAATCCAGTCCAGGTTTTTTTTTCTTACTTCCAAGAGAGCAAATGGCCAGTCCTTTGAAGTTCACTGAGAAACCTCCTCCACGTCCGGCCCCTCCTTTAGGAAGATAGGTGTTCAAGCCTTCCTTTGCCCTTGGGTCAGCTAGGAGACAAATGTCTGAGGCTTCTTTTGTTTTCATTATGCAGGAACCATTAACAGCCATTAGCCTTCCTGTTCTCAAGGAAGTGTCAAGCAAAGATGTCAGCTTTCCCAGGCCAGGCTATCAGATCAGAATTACATAGTGGATTGGTCCCAGACTGCGCCCCTTGACATTAAGGTTTTTTAATTTCCCATATAAAATATAAGCACAGTTTATAAAGGATTTAAACATTTTAAAAGAATTCGCCCTTCTCCAACAGAGGAGATTTTTGATATTTTAATCAGGAAATAGAAACACTTTTAAACTGGGTTTGACAGCAAATTTTCTGATGTAGCTGTCAGTCAGTGAGTCCTCGATTCCTCTGACTGCCTGGAGAATCCATGATTTCAGCACACTTTCCTTACAATAACTCACTGGGGAAAATGACTGAATTTAGCGCCAAAACAGCGCTTTGAAGATTGCCATTGATTAGGAAACTGTATTTAAGAGCATTTTCGGATTTTAGCCCTTCTGTGGCCTTGTTTCAAGTGACAGTGACAGATGACAGGTGACAGCAGTGATTCCTGTTTTTATACCAACTTTGCCTGTGAGTGTGGCAGAGTGTGCAGCTCTTTTGGTGGTTTATGCACAATGCGCAATTTTTCAGATTTGGCGCGCACAGGGTTATTTCCTCAATTTTTGGCAGTTTTCTTTCCCCATTGGCAAAGGGGTGTAGTGTGGCGCATTGGCGTGGATAAAAATACTCCACAACCCGGTACCCAGTATGGGTGTAACCATGCCGCTAATAGCGGCATGGCTACCTCCGTACTTGTAATGAGGTCCTTAGTGTGTGTAATTGGATGGCTTTGTAAATTGAATGCGGACTTGGGAGCATCAACATTGTTGGTAAGGGTGTAAGTGGCTCACTTGTAAGTGTGCCGTACGACGTGTGGTTTAGGAAGTGTGTGCATTGGTGTAGGAGTATTCACATTGCAAATGGATTAGTCCTCGTTATAGAAGGGTGAGAAAAAGTTTCGGAAAGGTGTACAGCTTGGAAAGGAAAATGTTTTCGTGTGTGAAATTCCATTACCTTTCCTGCGCATATATGCTTCCTAGATGAGTAGAGTAATCATTTCACTTGTTGGTTTTATTTATCCACATTTGCGATTGGTACTGCTATCAATGAACAGATACATTTTTTTGATCTTTTGATTTTCTAAGTAATGTTACATTCTGTGAAGTGTGCAAGGTAAGTGGCAGGCACTCTGTTCTCATGCATGTTATGTATGTACTTTAGGTTGGTGGATGCATTTGGTGCTCCTTTGCAGCAAACATGTTATGGCTTTTATAGGAGATGCGTAAGTGTGGAAAAAAGGTGTGCAATTGTCAGAAGCAAAGAAGAGAGTAACTGTTGGATATTGCAATTGCTGATATGGGTAAATGAAAACTTTCAACGCCCATACCATTGCAATTGGCATTTAATGGTAGGTGATGGGAGAAATTACTGTATGCTTCTTGAGCACGTTATGGAGGTTTAGTGGCAGGTACCCTGGTCAGAGGCACTTATAACAGAGTTGCAAAAGTACTGGCTAAAATATATTGATACCTGTACTTTGTGGTGATGGATGCCGATGGGGATGAATCTGGGTGCAGAAATCTTGCATAGTCTCAGAGAACTTTCAACTGGAGGTCCTTTACAATCACACGAGAGTTGTACTCTGAGAGGTTGATGGTACATATGGAGTGTTGCACAGAAATTATATTGTTAGATGCAGAGGTCTTGGATCTCATTGGTGGATGTGTGCGACGATTTAACAGCATCCAATGAGGGAGTGCTGGAAAAAGAATAGTAGAAAGGGAAGAAGCACTGCCCCTGCTTTACTAGGGCGCTGTCCTCGCAGTAGTTGGGGAAGCGCACGTGCCACAGCCTGTACTTGTGAGCATGCTGAGCATGAAAATGGACTGTGGGGAGTATCCAATCAGGTGTTGAGGGTGTGTTTCACAGGAGGGGGCGGTAATACTTTTTTTCATTGATCTGTGTAGTGATGCTGGCAGAGATGGAGAGATGCAGTGTTGATCGTGGGTGATGCCTTTGTGTAAGATCTGCACAGATATGCCCTGGAAAGAGGCATTGCTGAACATTTTGATTTGGAAGGAGTGGAGGCTTTGTGGTACAGTGTGCATGAGTGTGGTTTTTGAGCTATGATTGCACTTTGCAGAAATGTGGCCACTGTCACTAATGTTCATGTTGTCATGGTGCATTATGGAGCCCTGCATTTGGGTTACATGCTTTGTGTACATTTGCTGCATCGACTGAAGTAGTTGCTGAAAGCAGTGAAGCAGATTTTTCCAACTGCCAAGGAGCATTTCTCATGCATACCACCAAGACAGGAACAGGACTATCCAAATGTAATTTGTCAGCAGCCAGATGGAAGGGGTCTTATAAACAGAAGCATGTCTGCTTTTTTGTGTACTGCTGGGATGTTCTACTGCGACAATGACATCCTTATTTCTATAAATGTGTACTTTTTCCATGCAAATGGCATTTCTTTGACCACCATTGGAAATTGTATATTGTTTTACAATCTACAGAATTCTTTGAAGAGGTTCCTCTAAGAATGTAAGGAGGAGAAAAAAAGACCTCCCCCAAAAAAGGTGTTTGTTTGCAAGCACCTACAAAAAAAAGTATCTTTTCAAAGCCTCCACTGAAGATGAAATCCCCTACCTTGGTTCAGATCTGTTCCCCCACTCCTGTACACAGCACGATAAGTCCATGGATATCGCAGTATTTTCAGGATCACATGTGCCACATCCGGGGCTTTTGAGAATGGCAGGCATGGAAATGGGGCAGTGGATGCTAACAGATTGGTCAATAACATTTCTGGGTGTGGTGTGTAAGCAGACAGCCTGAGACTGTGGCAGAAGGTCTGTTTGTAGAGAGGAATGCAGAAGCCTATGCTTATGGTTGTGTGGGTCAGGAGAGAGTGTGTATGCATTTTGGGGGACTGCTAGATACATTTGTTGAAAGTGCATGCAAAATACTGTGGAGTGGGTGCACATTGTGGATTCTATCATGTGGATGTGCACTTGTATGGAGTATGTGCAATGAAGTGGATGATTTTGGTTCCTGTTTGTGCCACTTTGGTGAAGCTCAATCATCCAGCCATCCGTATTCTTCATTGTGTAGGGAACAGTTGAGGACATGTTAGCAGAATGTCTGTGCAATTTGCGATGAAGGAGGCACTTGGCTAGCTCATGGGTATGCTTCTGAACTCCTGAGTCATTTATTTCTCGCATTGTGCAGACACAGATGTGGCTGCGTTCTTTTTTCTTTGGTTCGCAAATGTAAAGAAGGCTGTTTGTGCCTTTTTGCGAGATGTTGGCATGTCCTACTTCCACAATGTAAACATTACGTTTAGTAGCACAACCATTTCTCCCACAGATGGACTTCATCTTACTAATGCTGGCAATAAGCTTTGTGTGTGAAATATGAAAAATGCATTGCTGCCCTTTTTGCAAGTACAACAAGCATTTTTCTAGTAAGTGTTGCTCATTTCTACCCTTCAAAACACAATGAAACAGCACAAAACGCCGATTTTTAGAGCCAGCACTTTCTCTTGGAAACGACTACAGGTTTTTGACTGAGCTAGCACTCCCTTTATTCATCGCGCAATATGCAGAGATTATCGGCTGCGCATCGGCCTGCATCCTTTAATTGGCAATGCTACTTTTCAACTGTGAAAGGTGGCCCTGAAAAGAGCCTTTTTAAAAAGTGTTTTTCTTTTTTGATTGTTTTGTATCTTTCTTGGTCTTGTAACACACGACACAGAAGGAAAGGAAGGAAAGGGATGGTAGGGAAGGGGCACCAACCACCCGGATAAGATAGGGCATGTGCACAGAGAGGAAGATGTTGGGTGGCTCTCACTTAGGTAGGGGACACTCCTTCTCATGCTCCCGGACCAACTCCTCGAAAACACTTTGAAGTTGCTCCCCCTGTAGAGTAGAATGTCACAGTACATGCACAATACAATGACCTTTGAAAGGTAAGGGTCTGCTGTGGTGCATATGGCCTGCAAGGCTGCTTCTGGGATCTGTTGCCCCACAGGAGTGTCCCTGGTGGTGGCAGAAGCAGATGCGGAGGATGCTGTAGAAGAAAGCAACCCACTGCCTTGTTTGTAGGGTACTGCCGTCTGAACTGCTGCCTTCTGGTTCGCTTTGAGATTTCGCTGCATTGAGGTGGTGCCGTAACTGTACAAGCCAGGTTTTCTGCAACTGAGTAAGTGCATCTCACCAGGTTAGCACGACATTTCGGCACATCTCCTACTCTGGTAAACAGTTTCCACACCCAGCACTGATGTTGCCTGCAGGCATTCGGGATTTGCTCTACTTCATTCTTGTTCTCCTCTTGATCTATATGTACATCACCATGCCTGTTGCCTTGTTAGGCCATTCAGAAGGAGGTGGTGGTGGTGAGGGTCAGGGTGTGGGTTCTGCTGACATAGAGGCAGTACCAGCAGTCATGGTTGCCATTAGTGGAAAAGGTAATATAGCACTGCAGAATTGATGAGAAAACAATGTGGCCCCTACTCTGCTCTGCAAAGCCACAAACAGACTGCAGAGAAGCTCTGGGGTGTGACTTTTTGTAGGGCTGCTGTGGAGCACTTGGAACAGGAACACAGGTTTAAATTGTTCAAAAAAATTGTTACATGCACAATGCCACAGTGTGGGACATTTGTAAGTGTATACTTTCACAATAACACTCCTTACATTGCAGAAAATAGTACTTTTCTGATCTCCGGGGGTCGGTATTGTGTCCGGCAACTAAGGGTCCACGTGCAGTGCAGATGCAGTCACATACTGACATCGCAAATGTTCTTCACTGGGACAGCTGTTTGAGGATCCGTATTGGGTGGAATACTTTGCGTGCATTTGCATAGGTGTCCTACGAACAGGGTTGGCCTCCCAGACTCATTAGAAGTGCGACACATGTTCGGCCACCATTTTCGCACAAGCTGGTTGTTTGTAGCCTACAGCAAGTGCAATGTTCGTGTGCACAGCTATCCATAGAAAGTGGGTGGATGCCTCTAAGTACTGAAAGTACGTCAAAAGGTTTTCATACCATGCTGGACAGGGGCCGTGTTACCAGGGCACAGAGGATGAAGTACGCATGCGCATAGCTGTGGGATGGACAGACGTGCGCTCCCACAACTAACTAAAGGTGCATTATAAAATGGGGACATGCAGCCAGTACTGGCGTCCCACGGATACCTGCATTGTGATTGTGCATATGCCGGGCAGGTGCGGTGTCCATAGGAAACCTCAATTTTTGCTTAACTACAGCCATCCCGGACAGTACTGTGCGCCACAGACTCATAATGAATTTTAAAATAAAAGGAAAATCCACTAACATACTCAGCAACACTTTACATCTACAACTTTAATTTCTGATATACATAGACACTATTAGGAAAGGGAAGGGGTAGCCAAAATGGATACATACACAGGAAAATTGGAGATTTCTACAAGGTCATCATGAAGGAAGGCAAGGATTGATGACTCATCGTAACGTCTCGGTCACAGCAATTTTGTTGGGGATGGTGGGCTGGGAAATGGGGAAGGGGTAGACGTGCAGGTGGGGCAGTGGTATTTAATGTTTCCCATATTATGTCCTTGCACAAAATCTTTTAAGGCAGCTAATTTGTATAGCAATCATTCACTTTTGGCGTCCAGCCTATCTAGACTTATTTACCAAGTTTCCTTCCTTTCCTGTGACATAAGCTGTTGTGGAAGAGGTTCCGCTTGTGGTGCATTAATTTCATTTCCAGTATATCCTGTTAAAGATAAAAATATCTGTTAGGTGTATATGAAGACATACATATTAACTGTTTTAATGTTCAGACTGTGCTGCTTACCAATGGGGTTACTATTGTTACTCGCTTCGTTATGAGGGAAATTCTCTTACAGCCATTCCAAGGTGCTTGGTATTGCTGTTTACAAAATAAACCTCATGGTTTTCCACTATTGTACACTGCACAAGCTGTGTAATTATAGAAGAAACTTCAGTGTACTTACTGCATTGTAGTGACGTTCTGCTCTTAATACTTTGTAGTCCTTACTCTGCCATTTCTTTCTTCGTTCCTATGTAAAGCAGCAGTGCCGTAATATTGTTCGACGCAGACGTTATTTCCCTTATTGGTGCATTCCATTATGGTGTATACCCTATGGCTTTACTCTGTTTGTTTGACAAGTCCAAACTTTGCAGACCTACTCTATTTTTCCTTGCAATGCACACATATGGTGTTCTTTGTATATGTTACTTGTCTTTACTGAATGGTACCACTATGTAAGAGAACCCCTGCTTTTTCCAGCAGTTTCATTGATAATTGCTATCCGTGAACAGATGCACAGTCCGCGGTTACTGTGCCCATCGGCATGCCAACATCCATTTGGTATGCTGTATGGTCAATCTATACAAACTAAGGGTATCCTAGTAAAAACCTATGAAATTCAGAGAAAAATCATTGTGCACGGCACGTTATGGTTCAGTTGTCCTAAGAAAAACCCAGCACATTCAGTGCAAACACTTTGGTAAAGGGACGTTATACTTACTTTGCAGTACCAACTACCTATGCATATTATGGGTATATGTAAAACCAAAAACCCCCAGACATTCTCCAGTTATGGTAAGCTAAGCAACTATAACTCACACCACCACTGTGCTCTGCTAAGACTAACACCAATGACATCAAAGATGACATCACAAATGCTATTGATCATCAGTACTCGATCAGTAGTTATTCTATCATCAAAGTGTATAAGGTGGGAATAGAAGACTGACTGACAGTAGTATGTGTGTGAGTTGCACAGTGAATGTGAACAGATGAGTGATGATCAATGGGTATTAGAAATTGGTAAATTAATTTGGAGAATTGTTTTAAAACATATAGAGTTGTTCATATTAAATTGAATAAAGATTATTTTTAGAATAAACTGAAAGAGATTCTCGGTTGTCATCCTGTACTCGCTGGTTCAAACTCCATATAGTTAGTTAGCACATCCTACAGTGTGGAGTCCATGGCTGGACCTGATGAAGTGAATAGTCCTGCAGTGTGTCCGCTGGATGCAGTGTTAAAGTACTGTGTGCATAGAAGTGGATAAGGTTGAACTGCATATTTTATCAGCTTGGGTACTGCCCATTGTGCAGAGTGCTGACTACTGTACTGCACCGCGAAGTATTGGTTTTGTGCACTTAATAGAGTGCTGGGAGCAGGGCCACTGTTGTGAAGATTTTGTGTTTGGGTTGGCAGTAATACAATGCTTTCGGACACTGTGGTATGTTTGTGGATTCTGGTAATTTGTTACATGTGTGCATGCATCGTTGTATTGTGGTGCAGGGGTTGGGCCGAAGTGTCGCTGCCTATGTTACATTTGTGGATTGTGGTACCTTGCCACATGTTCGCCAGCATGTCTCTGTTTTGTTGTGCTGGGTGTGGGCAAGGCCTACATTGTTGGGTGCATGGCAAAAGGCCATAGGCCGTAGACCATCCATCCAAGAGCCTAGGCCTTCACCACAGCCACCACAACATAATGCAGCCATGTAGTTTTAAGTCTGCATCTCTCCGAGAATGGTTGTGGAGGACATTTTGGACGTGGTAGAACAGCAGAAGTGAGCTGATATGCATACATTACCATATGGTGTAGGTTATTGCACGTGTTGCACATTAGAGCCACATGTGACTATTTGCGTTTACTATGGTTTGCCCTTTATAACACCCTTCCTATGTTACATTTGTGGAGTGTGGTACGTGGCCAAATGTTCGCATTAATGGCTCTATTATGTTGTGGTGGGTGTGGGCAAGGCCTACACTCTTAGGTGCATGGCCAAAGGCCGTAGGCCATGCACTCAAGAGCCTAGGCCTTGACAATAGCCACCACAACATAATGCAGCGTCCATAATGCATCAATCAATCCCTGTCTGGCCAACCTCCCCTCCCTCAGCCCAAACCTTTGTTCATGTGCAACACCTTCTGGCACGTCATCACCCTCACTCCCATCCTCAGGTGGCTGCACATGAGCATCAGGGGGCAGTGGCACATTTCTGCGACAGCAGATGTTGTGCAGCATCGCATTGTCAGTACAATTTTGCCAACTTTTTCTGGTGCATACATCATTGCCCCTCCCGTGCGGTCGAGGCACCGCAAGCATGCCTTCAGCAGTCCAAATGCCCTCTCCACGCAGATCCGTGTACGAGCATGGGCAAAGTTGTATGCCCGCTCTGCTGCCGTGTGTGGATGACGCACAGGGGTCATGAGCCACGTGTACTGGGGATATCCAGAATCACCTGCAGGGGAGAGAAAGCCGGTATGGGGACAAGGTAAGTCCAGTGGGTTTACAGAGCTCTGTCATCAGTGTCATTTTGCCATACTTGTCATTAGGTCTACAACATTGTGGAGTGTGCTGTTCTACGGGCACAATTGAATCAATGAGGTACTCTCAACTTGGTACGCCTATGTTTCTGGATGTAACAGTACTCATTCACTTGTTGCTGGGTAAGGGGGCCCTTTCATCTACTTCTGCATGACAGAAGTGGCTGCCTCATGTGTCATTGCAATTCCATTTGGCTGCAGTTGCATTTGCTAGTTGTCACTATTCTGTACTGTTCTCCATGCATTTGCTTATCCATTCTGGGGACAGTGTTCGTGGGATGTACATTGCCATTACTTAGGCTACTTATGTGTGGTGCATTTGTGGATGTGCCAATTTATGGGTTGGAATTTCATTACAGGCAGGTGGGCAGGGTAGGATTTCTGTAGTGTGTCAGTGTTGGGAGCCATGGTGCTACTCACACAGGAGGCTTTATGGTGGTAGGCCTTCCATATGTCACTGTGCCGCCACATGTCTTTTGCATCCTGCATGGGTGTGTTCTGCTGTGTTGGACATGTCCAAGGTTTGTCATGCAAGCTGCTTGAATGTGAATGCTACAGTAATGGTGCTGCCTATTGGGAATCATGGATTACGTGACAGGCACCATCAGTTGTGGATTGACATGCATTATGGTTTAGATTTGTACTCAAGAAACAGAATTGTGTATTACTAACCAGTAGGCCCAAATGCACTCCTGATTGGGTACAGGACCCAATGTTGATTTGTGAATGCTTGAATAAGGCTTTAGCCTATTAAGGCTTAAATTTGTATTAGTACATTCATTCAAATTCTTGCTGAATATCAAAGGTTATTACTTTACTGAACAGTGTACCTCATTCAATAGAACCGGTCCCCAAAACAAATGTTAGAGAATCTCTTCCCTTTAATTCTCTCATTTTAAACAAAATTAATATAATAAACAACAGATAGCAGATATCAACATGATTCTTCTTTTTGTAACAAAATATCAAAACATCAAACAAGAAGTGAACATAGGAATACAATTGTCTCTTAGAGCGGATAACTCCCTACAGGGAAACCCTTCAAGGATGTAACAAGTAACCAACGCGTTTCAGATCAAAGATCCATCTTCAGGGTAGGGGCTTCTCTGTTCCTATACATGGTGAGCTATGAAAAGTAGCAATTTCCTTAATTCTGATCCTGTGGGAAATTCAAACGAACATTCATTGTAATAAGTGTTTAAATAGAGAGAGCCTAAAAGTAGGGAAGGGGAGGCTAATGGTACTAACCTATCCCAGCAGGCTGTAAGGTCCAGAAAATGACCTATCAATGGAACAAGAGAGCAAAAAATAGCCAAGGTAAGCGTTTTTAGTAATGTAAAAAACTACTCACTCAGAAGTAGCAAAATGTAATGGGAAGTGACATCCCTGCACTCACCCAGTCTTCTGGTGAAAATCACTGGAGACTGGGATGCGGCCACGCACAGAACGGCAGAAACCCTGAAGTAAATACGTGATAGTCATATTTAGGGACATGAGGCAACCTCATAAAGAATCACTAAACATTAAACATTAATCTCCATTCAATCTAATGCATTTAAAATCGGGCGGCGGACAGTAGTCCATAGAACGCTCGATCGTGAAATCTAGAGCCTCACAAGCAACGTATATCTCTCATAAGGGCGGCGCACATGGAGAAAGCGCGTGCACAGCCCCATCTGTCTTGATTCCCAAAGGGGACTGAACAAGGACTCACCGAGTTGTGGAGTTTCTCCTCCCGCGCCGACTGCTAGACTGAAAGCTGCGCGGCCATGGGTAGCCTCCTAAGTTGACCTGGCAACCCCGCGCATGCGCACTGGGGAGGCCGGGCAGAAGCCATCTTGGTGTGGGCCTACGGCCGTAACATAGGTTAATAATAATAATTTGGCATTTATATAGCGCTACGAACCCTCAGGTATCTGAGCGCTGCTTATTATTACCCATGGTGTGTGGTGCTCATTTATAGAGCTAGGAAGGATGAAAGGCTGAGTTTGGCCCCGCCGGGATTCAAACCTCTGTTAGCAGGCTCTGCGCGGATGTCAAGGCGATCGCTCTACTCGCTGTGCCACTTGACCGGCAGGTTGTCATGGGGATTACGAATGCGTGGGAACATCCAATCTGTTAACAATCTCGATGAGCTCAACTAGTGGGGATAATGACCTAGTATACTCTGTGTATATTAATAGAAGGAATGGAAAGTGACAGATGCGCGTGGGGGCACCACCGCGGTTCAAGGGAATCCACGGGGTGCCCCCATGACGCATCAATTATGTGTTCACTCATAAGGGCTTCTGGAGGGTTGCACAAAGGCCATATCACAAAGATGTGCAGTGCTGGGATATTGGTTGCATGTGTCACTTCATTGGTATACAATCAATTACAGATCACAAGGTACATACATGATGAATTATTTTACCCTGCCGTGGTTCCACCTGGCTAGTGACCTGGCGTCTTGCCAAGTAACATAACTAGACAAGGCCATATCTTAAGCACAGTGTAACATTAATCAGGCATTGAGCAAGGTCAAGTCGAAATTCGAACCCTCAGATTCTCAAATTCACAGAGCAATAGTTCAAATGGTTATGATTAACATTGGTGCAGTCAGAAGCATAATTTGAATCATGTGGTATATATTCCAAAGTCACACAAAACACATTAGGTCAAACTCAGTGTTCATGCCTCGTTACCTGCTCTAAGATGACACATTTTAGCTGTGCAACGGTGTGCCGTGCTTCTACAAAGTGGGCTGCAACCGGTGATTTCTGATTTTTTGTCCGAATATTGGACTTGTGCTCGGTCCATCTCGTTTTCGCCTCCCTGGTTGTCATGCCAACATAGTAAAGTCCACATGGGCATTTCAAAGCGTATATTACATTCTGGGCCTCACAGGTACAGGAGTGTTTTAGTAGTACAGGTTTCCCTGAATGGGGATGCAAGATGAAGTTGCCCCTAATGATATTACTGCAATGTTGGCAGTTGTGGCACGGGAGCGTGCCTTTAAATTGAGTTGATGTCACTGGGGATGGAATCTCGGCCTTCACTAGGCTCTTACGTAGAGATTTGCTGTTTCTGTATGCAAACGTCGGAAGATCAGGGAACAAGTGTTGTAATTGTGGGTCCAACTGTAGCATTGGCCAATGTTTTTTTTATTGCCCTCTTGATTCTCATACTTTGTACTGAGTATGTGGCAACATACACTAGTTGTTCCCCAGACTTCTGTGGTTTAGGTACAAGCAGGGTCTCTCGATTTATGTTTCTGACTTTTCCTGCTATGTTGGTAATCAAGGTTGGATCATAACCCCTTGCTGCAAATTTAGTCTCCAATAGGGACGACTGGCGTTCATATTCAGTGCTCTCTGAGATGTTTCTTCTGTCCCTTAGAAATTGACTGAGTGGTACACTATCGACTGTTCGTTTTGGGTGGAAGCTCGTTGCTAATAGCAGGCTATTTCTATCCATCTGTTTGGTATAGATCCTAGTTTCAAGTTTAGCCCCAGCTGTATAAACTTCAACATCCAAGAAGTGGATTATCGTACTGCTTGTCTCAGTAGTGAATTTGATTCGGGGACTCATCTCATTCATCATCCGAAAGAAGTTCTCTAATTCGTCGTGTGGGCCTGTCCAAATGAATGTATCCTTTTGAAGTCCTGGCCCCCTGCTATGCAAATGCATTTATGTACTATTTAGAGCATGAACATGTGCTTACCGCACCAAGATGGACGAAACACCTGTCACTATGCGTCAGATATACAAATGACATTTTTGGCCTTTGGACAGGCCCACACGACAAACTAGAGAACTTCTTTTGCATTGGTTTCAGCTGGGCCCTTATTGCTGTGGCATGTGTTCTGTTACCTTCAGATTTTTGCTAGAGGTATTTTCAGCGGATTATCTGACGCTTTTCTGGCGCTAATTGCGCCTACACCGGACTCGTGATTGATGTTTTAGCGTGAATGGTTACTGGCGCTTTTACAGCCGACGCTTGTATAGCCGGCTGTACATGCGCCGGCTGTGATGGCGATGGCGGTATTTGGACTTGTGATCCGACGGACCCTTAAATCTGGCGGTAATAGCGCTACTGCCGGATTTAAGGGTTACCGCCAAAGTCATGATGAGGCCCAAAGAGTGGATACCGGGGGTACACCCGAAATAAAAACGTAAGGATTCGCCTTGAGCCTGCGCTTTAATACAGCGGTCAGAAGAAAAGTGAACTCATAGACCACATAATAAGGGACAATTAGACTACGGTGACGTTTAAAGACGCATCAAAGGGGTTTGTTTAAACTCCATGACGGGGTATTGATTAGAAGGCAAGGCAGGTATATGTATGACCAGCTGGTGTCTGTCAAGTCTGTCAAGTGTCTGTCGTATGTGTTCTGTTGTACGTCAAATGTAATAGAACTGTATCGTTGATTGTCCGAAATTAAATTTAGTTTTACGCGATTCTGTAACTGAGAGGAAATCTCCAATGAATTGATGGTTTTGAGTTAATTGATAGTAAAAAAAAATGTATATATTTTTGGCGAGAAAAGATTGGATTGGAGCTTGCGTATCTGGTGCTCTCTCATACTAGTAGAAGGATAACAAACTGTAAATATTGTTTGTAACGGAATTGAAAATGGAGGAGGTCACCCCACTTGCGCATCTGTGCATGCAACTACTTAAGCATGCTTCCAAACTAAAAAAGTATAGCACAGAGTGGGTTAAGGGTACTGCCCACAAGATGTTTATGCCGTGGCCACAGAATGGGTCCCTATGTAAAGCCGTCTTACAACAAATGACGACTTTTCTATATGCCACATATACAGGCAAGAAGCTAGAGAAATGTCTTGCTATTCTAGAATTGTGGAAGATGTTTGAATTGCCGAAGGTGGAAGAACCACCCACAGACTGGATACTAAATGTATCTACGGAGGGGGGTGAGACGCCTACCGCGCCACCAGCCCCGCCTGAGCCAGTCATTGAAAGGAGTAAGACAGAGGTGATTTACCTGCTAAGAGAACTTAAGGCAGCCACGGGATATAGCAATTCCACATATGAGTCGCCTACGTACAGTAGTGACAACAATAAGGGAAAGGAATAGGAAATCAATATTGCCTCCGCGGTCTCGAGGGACAAGGAGAGACGCAAAGATGAAGGAAAAGATCGGGCACAGAGTTATGCACCTCCTGATAAGGAGAGAGAGGGAAAGAAACAAAAGGGAAATGAAGGTAGAGTTGATGAGATAGCAGTCGCGAAAGACGAATGGATGGGAGGTCAGATATTGCTGAAGCTGGATGGAAAAGGAAGTGATGATGTAAGGCCTAGAGAGAGGTCTGATGAGACGCAAAGGAGAGAAAGAGAAAAAGAGATGGAAATAAGGGACGAAAGGACAAGAAGGAAGGATAGGCTAAAGCGAGAACAACTGTATCGCGAAGAGCAAGAAAAACAGCTCGATCGCAACCAGAAGGAAGCCTACGACCAGTACAAACATAATAACCAAAGGTCGGAAGAAGAGCAAAGAGCACGAGAGAAGAAAATGAAGAGAAGAGAAGATTTGGAAATTAGAAGGGTAAACGAACGTAGAAATGAAAGGACGAGTGAAGTAGACAAGGCTAGAGAAGAAGCGAAGAAGCACAAGGGAATAGATGAGGAAGCAGAATGTAAGCGCAGACAGAGGGCACGAGATCTTGAATATTTGGAGCGGGAAGTTAAAAAACCCAATCCTGTTGTTGAATAGGAAGACATAGAAGAATTATTTCCTGCCCACGATTTGGTGCAAGGAATAAGTGGGACAAATATTGAAGATGACTTCGACACCTGAAGTATCGGGGAAACGATCAATAAAATATATGTTGATATGGGGCTGGGGCAAATATCCCAAGGGGTAAGGGAAGATGAGCGCCTGGAGAGCACTCAGCTATATGACACTGAGGTTGTCACCGAAGTAGTGGGAACATGGGACTGTCCCTAGACAGGCTGGAGATTGGGCAAAATGAAGAAGATGCAAGGAGTTGTGTAAACTGGGAGTATTCAGAATCTGACTCCGGTGAGGAAACGGAGTATGAGGCACACGAGGAAGGGAGACGGTGCGAAAAACGGCTCCCATGGGACCGAGGGATACAATGGTCAGATGCTAGCGAGACCGCAAGTAGCCCACCGAAGTCTGCCGCGCAGTCCGGCCGGCATGAAGGAACACCCCACGGTCAGAGGGGGGTGTCAGCACCTGCCTATGCAGATAGATGAAGGGCATTGCCAGGGAGACGGCAAGCCGGAAATGCCCCCCACCGATCGATAAGAGAGCTATGGGGAAAGAAAAGGAAGACTGTCCATTCCAATTCCCGCTGCTAGAAAAAGGGGGAGCAAGACCACAATATATTCCATGGCCACACATGGACCGAGAGAACCTAAAAAATAAGCTGACATCGGGAGCCGGGAAGTGGATACATGAGTTAGAGAAAATGACGGGGGGTCACCTTAGCTATAGGGGACATTAAGGGCCTCTTAATTGCCATACTTGGTGAAAGAGCAGACGATGTATGGAAACGGGCAGGCTACCCTCGGGTAACACTAATTAACACCTCCCATGACGGAGCACCATTTAATAATTGTAGAGCAGCAGTGTGGAAAGCGCTGCAAACGCTATATCCAGACACTTCTGATATGGGGGCTATAATGACTCAGAAAATGAAATAGTCAGAGGATCCGTTGATTTATATCCAGAATTTTCAAGACGCATGGGTGCTTGAAACGCATGAGTCTTGGATGAAATCTATCCCTGTATTCTACCATATATTATGCCAGGGGTTGCTCGAGCCAGTGCAAAAACAACTTAAGAAATTGGTAGGAATAGAAGCCAAACCATGGGCTGAAATACAGTTGACAATTGCACATTACTGTAGATTGTTGCAAGAAAAGATTCGGAGGAAGGAGGCAACTTGTAAGGGTGAGCAAGCGAAGCTGGTGCAACAGAAACTCTCGAAGTATGCTCTCGAGGGAGCCATGCTGACAAGCCCAGCTGAACCAAGAGAGCAATCAGTAGCTAACCCATCCCAGAATAACCAAGGTAGCGCAGGATTTTACCCGAGGGGAAGGGGTTTTGGAGGAAGAGGATGGCAGAGTAATCAGGGTGGGTTTCGAGTCAACCAAGGGGGCTTTCAGAATAATCAAAGTGGCTTTCAGAACGCGCAGATGGGCAGTCCAGCTAAGTCAGATGGACAGATGGCCCGACCACCGCCAGAGTGTTGGCTGTGTGGAATGACAGGATGTGTGGCGCGCGTGTGCAGAAGCCAAGGCATGTGGCAAAATAGCCAAGGGATGGGGGCAGGCGTGGTGAACCAACGAGCCATCCCCCAACAGGGCTGTGCACAAAATCACACACTACAGCAGCAGGCGCCAGGCTTGCAGCAGGGTGCACAGCAAGCGGTTCCACCCCCGCACATGGGAACGTACCGCAAGGACAATCCCAGCAGGCACCACCGCAAATGTTACAGGCACTATCTCCGGAGGGAGGAGTCACCCCTGGGGATGGGGGAAATCAGCAAGCATGCAGCGGACCGAACTTATATATGAAATAGGACAGCTCACGGGGGACTCTGATGTGTTCTATCCTATCAGTGACACCAGACCCTAATAGGGAACCTAGGGTGAATGTTGTCATAGGGGTAAAGAATATTCCTTCTTAGTTGACACGGGTGCGATGCGCTCGTGCATACAAGAAGGCAAGTTTTCCTTGTCCGGCGAAGCCATAGATACTCAGAGTTTCACGGGAGCTCACAGTAGAGTTCCCTTTACAGACACACTACCAGTCTCCGTGGGAGGACACGAAATGAATGTACCATTATTATATATCCGTCTGACCCCAGTAAACATCCTGGGTCGGGACTTAATGACTAAATTGAATATGACAATCTCGTTTACCGAGAACGGTATAGTATGCTCCACTCCAGGAATGCATTATTCAAACGTGTCCGCATACTCCGGACGTATAGCCATTAGAGCTATACCATTGGAGCCAGAAGTCTTCGCATATGGTGTGCGGGTGCTCATGGCGGTATTGCCAGGCCTCGCAGATAGAAGTATGAGGACACCTGATGAGTTTCTATTCAGATCCAGAATACCTATGCACGAAGAGGAGGGACAAGTATTTCCCTTAATGATACAATCCGCCGCAGTACGAGGGAAAGTGGTATTGGTCGAAGGATATGACGACGAAGGCAGACAATGGTGTGCGATTATCACCATCAAAGAAGGGTATCGAGTGACTGACGTCACCGATGACGATCTGTTCGAAGAACACCCTGACCTAGAAGAGACAAGGGTAGAAGTGAGTCTCATATTTTGGGTCAAAATGATCAAACAGGAGGTGCTACAGAGAATGATGTTGGCGCTAATACGTCCAGAATACTTTGATGACGACATGGCCCAAGTGCCTGTCGCGGTATGGACTACAGGACCCTATGATGTAGGCCTCCTGAAGGGGGCAGGCGAAGTGAAAATTAAACTGACACCAGGAGCAATTTTACCAAGAGCACGACAATATCCTATATCCAGAGAAGCAGATGAATGGATCGCAAAGACAATTTCCACCATGATGGAGCAGGGCATCCTAGTGACGTCAGAATCACCTTGCAACACAGTGATTTACCCTGTCAAGAAATCAAAAGGAGGGTCTTGGCGTTTAATCCAAGATTTAAGAGTATTAAACGAGATAGTTGAAGCAGAATTCCCTCTAGTCCCGAATCCATCCACAATTCTATGCAACATACCCCCTGAGGCAAAATATTTCACAGTGATTGACTTGAAAAATGCGTTTCTGTTTCCGGTTTCTGTAGGCTGCCTCATGTGCCTGGGGTGGTACGAGTGCCATATGTGTGCAGTCCAGGGCTGCTATTACATTCGGGACTTGGGCAATGGCATAGAATTGACCCTTCAGCTGGTGCACCTGTGCCTGTGTGGCTGGCAATGCAATGTGCTCGTTCACATGATTCAACAGTGCATCGAGCACCTGTCCCAGCATGGCACTGAATGTGGACTGGACCGGGCCATTCCATGCAACATGGCAACGGTATGTTGGTAGCTGCCAGTCCCAAGGAATTGTAGCACAGACACGAGCTTCACTAGGGGAGGTACTGCTGTGCTGGTGGCTATGCGGCTGCCGATGTCACCCTGGATTGTGTCCAGCAACTGGGTGATGGTTGCCCTGTCCAGCCGATATTCCATCATCAACTGGCCATCAGTCAGGGCCCAGGGTATTTGCCTGACCCTGGGGATGGCTGGCCGCCTTGCTGGTGCTGCTCTCCTGCTCCTTCTCCTCATCCCCACTGCCCCCTGCACTCTCAGGGCCCTGGCCTGGCTGGCTGGTCTCTGTAGCTCAAGGCGCAGCAGGTAGAAGTCACCATCAAGGCCCCCGGCTACAAATGGCAGCATGGTATTGGGAAGGGTGTGTTGTGCATGGGTGGGTCCTTTGTAGGCCTCTGATTTGAATTGGTTTCAGCTGGGCCCTTATTGCTGTCTCCTCCCTGCTCCTGCTGGTGTAATGGTGTTGGGGAGGGTGTGTTGTGCATGGGTGGGTCCTTTGTAGGCCTCTAATTTGCATTGATTTCAGCTGGGCCCTTATTGCTGTCTCCTGCCTGCTCCTGCTGGTGAAATGGTGTTGGGGACGGTGTTTTGTGCATGGGTGGGTCCTTTGTAGGCCTCTGATTTGCATTGGTTTCAGCTGGGCCCTTATTGCTGTCTCCTCCCTGCTCCTGCTGGTGTAATGGTGTTGGGGAGGGTGTGTTGTGCATGGGTGGGTCCTTTGTAGGCCTCTGATTTGCATTGGTTTCAGCTGGGCCCTTATTGCTGTCTCCTCCGTGCTCCTGCTGGTGTAATGGTGTTGGGGAGGGTGTGTTGTTCATGGGTGGGTCATTTGTAGGCCTCTGATTTGCATTGGTTTCAGCTGGGCCCTTATTGCTGTCTCCTCCCTGCTCCTGCTGGTGTAATGCCAACCACCAGTTTATGGTGTGGGCAGAACTTCAAAACACACTCCGACGTCTGTGAGTGGCTAATGGTGTGTGCTTTGTCCTGGTTTGCAGTCGTAACAGAGCTGTCATCATATGACAGGATTTAGGAACTCCCACCTGGATTTTTACCCAAAATATACGTTTGCACAAATGTACATTTCTACCATTATGTACCCTCATAAAATTGTACACATATACTTTATACTCGATTATCTACATTTACATTAACTTCCCATCTTTGTGAGAGCTGTATTGCCCATTCTATGGATTTTTATCAATTTTACACATAACACTTTGGATTAATCATTTCTAATTTGATACATCTTTGGGTGCTGATCAGGGGATCATGTACATACAATTTCAAGCTTGCAACATTAATAGTTTTGCCACAATCAGTGTGTTAGTGTATCTTTGGTTCCTTAAGCAGTAAGAACTCCTACCACATCTCCAACTGTCTAGCATGAGTTCAGATTGATGAGTTTGTATTTTTCACTTGTCCACTTATTTTGGATGTCATGTTAAATGTCATAAAGTTCTGAAGCAAAAACAAAATCCAGTCCAGGTTTTTTTTTCTTACTTCCAAGAGAGCAAATGGCCAGTCCTTTGAAGTTCACTGAAAAACCTCCTCCACGTCCGGCCCCTCCTTTAGGAAGATAGGTGTTCAAGCCTTCCTTTGCCCTTGGGTCAGCTAGGAGACAAATGTCTGAGGCTTCTTTTGTTTTCATTATGCAGGAACCATTAACAGCCATTAGCCTTCCTGTTCTCAAGGAAGTGTCAAGCAAAGATGTCAGCTTTCCCAGGCCAGGCTATCAGATCAGAATTACATAGTGGATTGGTCCCAGACTGCGCCCCTTGACATTAAGGTTTTTTAATTTCCCATATAAAATATAAGCACAGTTTATAAAGGATTTAAACATTTTAAAAGAATTCGCCCTTCTCCAACAGAGGAGATTTTTGATATTTTAATCAGGAAATAGAAACACTTTTAAACTGGGTTTGACAGCAAATTTTCTGATGTAGCTGTCAGTCAGTGAGTCCTCGATTCCTCTGACTGCCTGGAGAATCCATGATTTCAGCACACTTTCCTTACAATAACTCACTGGGGAAAATGACTGAATTTAGCGCCAAAACAGCGCTTTGAAGATTGCCATTGATTAGGAAACTGTATTTAAGAGCATTTTCGGATTTTAGCCCTTCTGTGGCCTTGTTTCAAGTGACAGTGACAGATGACAGGTGACAGCAGTGATTCCTGTTTTTATACCAACTTTGCCTGTGAGTGTGGCAGAGTGTGCAGCTCTTTTGGTGGTTTATGCACAATGCGCAATTTTTCAGATTTGGCGCGCACAGGGTTATTTCCTCAATTTTTGGCAGTTTTCTTTCCCCATTGGCAAAGGGGTGTAGTGTGGCGCATTGGCGTGGATAAAAATACTCCACAACCCGGTACCCAGTAATGAGGTCCTTAGTGTGTGTAATTGGATGGCTTTGTAAATTGAATGCGGACTTGGGAGCATCAGCATTGTTGGTAAGGGTGTAAGTGGCTCACTTGTAAGTGTGCCGTACGACGTGTGGTTTAGGAAGTGTGTGCATTGGTGTAGGAGTATTCACATTGCAAATGGATTAGTCCTAGTTATAGAAGGGTGAGAAAAAGTTTCGGAAAAGTGTACAGCTTGGAAAGGAAAATGTTTTCGTGTGTGAAATTCCATTACCTTTCCTGCGCATATATGCTTCCTAGATGAGTAGAGTAATCATTTCACTTGTTGGTTTTATTTATCCACATTTGCGATTGGTACTGCTATCAATGAACAGATACATTTTTTTGATCTTTTGATTTTCTAAGTAATGTTACATTCTGTGAAGTGTGCAAGGTAAGTGGCAGGCACTCTGTTCTCATGCATGTTATGTATGTACTTTAGGTTGGTGGATGCATTTGGTGCTCCTTTGCAGCAAACATGTTATGGCTTTTATAGGAGATGCGTAAGTGTGGAAAAAAGGTGTGCAATTGTCAGAAGCAAAGAAGAGAGTAACTGTTGGATATTGCAATTGCTGATATGGGTAAATGAAAACTTTCAACGCCCATACCATTGCAATTGGCATTTAATGGTAGGTGATGGGAGAAATTACTGTATGCTTCTTGAGCACGTTATGGAGGTTTAGTGGCAGGTACCCTGGTCAGAGGCACTTATAACAGAGTTGCAAAAGTACTGGCTAAAATATATTGATACCTGTACTTTGTGGTGATGGATGCCGATGGGGATGAATCTGGGTGCAGAAATCTTGCATAGTCTCAGAGAACTTTCAACTGGAGGTGCTTTACAATCACACGAGAGTTGTACTCTGAGAGGTTGATGGTACATATGGAGTGTTGCACAGAAATTATATTGTTAGATGCAGAGGTCTTGGATCTCATTGGTGGATGTGTGCGACGATTTAACAGCATCCAATGAGGGAGTGCTGGAAAAAGAATAGTGGAAAGGGAAGAAGCACTGCCCCTGCTTTACTAGGGCGCTGTCCTCGCAGTAGTTGGGGAAGCGCACGTGCCACAGCCTGTACTTGTGAGCATGCTGAGCATGAAAATGGACTGTGGGGAGTATCCAATCAGGTGTTGAGGGTGTGTTTCACAGGAGGGGGCGGTAATACTTTTTTTCATTGATCTGTGTAGTGATGCTGGCAGAGATGGAGAGATGCAGTGTTGATCGTGGGTGATGCCTTTGTGTAAGATCTGCACAGATATGCCCTGGAAAGAGGCATTGCTGAACATTTTGATTTGGAAGGAGTGGAGGCTTTGTGGTACAGTGTGCATGAGTGTGGTTTTTGAGCTATGATTGCACTTTGCAGAAATGTGGCCACTGTCACTAATGTTCATGTTGTCATGGTGCATTATGGAGCCCTGCATTTGGGTTACATGCTTTGTGTACATTTGCTGCATCGACTGAAGTAGTTGCTGAAAGCAGTGAAGCAGATTTTTCCCACTGCCAAGGAGCATTTCTCATGCATACCACCAAGACAGGAACAGGACTATCCAAATGTAATTTGTCAGCAGCCAGATGGAAGGGGTCTTATAAACAGAAGCATGTCTGCTTTTTTGTGTACTGCTGGGATGTTCTACTGCGACAATGACATCCTTATTTCTATAAATGTGTACTTTTTCCATGCAAATGGCATTTCTTTGACCACCATTGGAAATTGTATATTGTTTTACAATCTACAGAATTCTTTGAAGAGGTTCCTCTAAGAATGTAAGGAGGAGAAAAAAAGACCTCCCCCAAAAAAGGTGTTTGTTTGCAAGCACCTACAAAAAAAAGTATCTTTTCAAAGCCTCCACTGAAGATGAAATCCCCTACCTTGGTTCAGATCTGTTCCCCCACTCCTGTACACAGCACGATAAGTCCATGGATATCGCAGTATTTTCAGGATCACATGTGCCACATCCGGGGCTTTTGAGAATGGCAGGCATGGAAATGGGGCAGTGGATGCTAACAGATTGGTCAATAACATTTCTGGGTGTGGTGTGTAAGCAGACAGCCTGAGACTGTGGCAGAAGGTCTGTTTGTAGAGAGGAATGCAGAAGCCTATGCTTATGGTTGTGTGGGTCAGGAGAGAGTGTGTATGCATTTTGGGGGACTGCTAGATACATTTGTTGAAAGTGCATGCAAAATACTGTGGAGTGGGTGCACATTGTGGATTCTATCATGTGGATGTGCACTTGTATGGAGTATGTGCAATGAAGTGGATGATTTTGGTTCCTGTTTGTGCCACTTTGGTGAAGCTCAATCATCCAGCCATCCGTATTCTTCATTGTGTAGGGAACAGTTGAGGACATGTTAGCAGAATGTCTGTGCAATTTGCGATGAAGGAGGCACTTGGCTAGCTCATGGGTATGCTTCTGAACTCCTGAGTCATTTATTTCTCGCATTGTGCAGACACAGATGTGGCTGCGTTCTTTTTTCTTTGGTTCGCAAATGTAAAGAAGGCTGTTTGTGCCTTTTTGCGAGATGTTGGCATGTCCTACTTCCACAATGCAAACATTACGTTTAGTAGCACAACCATTTCTCCCACAGATGGACTTCATCTTACTAATGCTGGCAATAAGCTTTGTGTGTGAAATATGAAAAATGCATTGCTGCCCTTTTTGCAAGTACAACAAGCATTTTTCTAGTAAGTGTTGCTCATTTCTACCCTTCAAAACACAATGAAACAGCACAAAACGCCGATTTTTAGAGCCAGCACTTTCTCTTGGAAACGACTGCAGGTTTTTGACTGAGCTAGCACTCCCTTTATTCATCGCGCAATATGCAGAGATTATCGGCTGCGCATCGGCCTGCATCCTTTAATTGGCAATGCTACTTTTCAACTGTGAAAGGTGGCCCTGAAAAGAGCCTTTTTAAAAAGTGTTTTTCTTTTTTGATTGTTTTGTATCTTTCTTGGTCTTGTAACACACGACACAGAAGGAAAGGAAGGAAAGGGATGGTAGGGAAGGGGCACCAACCACCCGGATAAGATAGGGCATGTGCACAGAGAGGAAGATGTTGGGTGGCTCTCACTTAGGTAGGGGACACTCCTTCTCATGCTCCCGGACCAACTCCTCGAAAACACTTTGAAGTTGCTCCCCCTGTAGAGTAGAACGTCACAGTACATGCACAATACAATGACCTTTGAAAGGTAAGGGTCTGCTGTGGTGCATATGGCCTGCAAGGCTGCTTCTGGGATCTGTTGCCCCACAGGAGTGTCCCTGGTGGTGGCAGAAGCAGATGCGGAGGATGCTGTAGAAGAAAGCAACCCACTGCCTTGTTTGCAGGGTACTGCCGTCTGAACTGCTGCCTTCTGGTTCGCTTTGAGATTTCGCTGCATTGAGGTGGTGCCGTAACTGTACAAGCCAGGTTTTCTGCAACTGAGTAAGTGCATCTCACCAGGTTAGCACGACATTTCGGCACATCTCCTACTCTGGTAAACAGTTTCCACACCCAGCACTGATGTTGCCTGCAGGCATTCGGGATTTGCTCTACTTCATTCTTGTTCTCCTCTTGATCTATATGTACATCACCATGCCTGTTGCCTTGTTAGGCCATTCAGAAGGAGGTGGTGGTGGTGAGGGTCAGGGTGTGGGTTCTGCTGACATAGAGGCAGTACCAGCAGTCATGGTTGCCATTAGTGGAAAAGGTAATATAGCACTGCAGAATTGATGAGAAAGCAATGTGGCCCCTACTCTGCTCTGCAAAGCCACAAACAGACTGCAGAGAAGCTCTGGGGTGTGACTTTTTGTAGGGCTGCTGTGGAGCACTTGGAACAGGAACACAGGTTTAAATTGTTCAAAAAAATTGTTACATGCACAATGCCACAGTGTGGGACATTTGTAAGTGTATACTTTCACAATAACACTCCTTACATTGCAGAAAATAGTACTTTTCTGATCTCCGGGGGTCGGTATTGTGTCCGGCAACTAAGGGTCCACGTGCAGTGCAGATGCAGTCACATACTGACATCGCAAATGTTCTTCACTGGGACAGCTGTTTGAGGATCCGTATTGGGTGGAATACTTTGCGTGCATTTGCATAGGTGTCCTACGAACAGGGTTGGCCTCCCAGACTCATTAGAAGTGCGACACATGTTCGGCCACCATTTTCGCACAAGCTGGTTGTTTGTAGCCTACAGCAAGTGCAATGTTCGTGTGCACAGCTATCCATAGAAAGTGGGTGGATGCCTCTAAGTACTGAAAGTACGTCAAAAGGTTTTCATACCATGCTGGACAGGGGCCGTGTTACCAGGACACAGAGGATGAAGTACGCATGCGCATAGCTGTGGGATGGACAGACGTGCGCTCCCACAACTAACTAAAGGTGCATTATAAAATGGGGACATGCAGCCAGTACTGGCGTCCCACGGATACCTGCATTGTGATTGTGCATATGCCGGGCAGGTGCGGTGTCCATAGGAAACCTCAATTTTTGCTTAACTACAGCCATCCCGGACAGTACTGTGCGCCACAGACTCATAATGAATTTTAAAATAAAAGGAAAATCCACTAACATACTCAGCAACACTTTACATCTACAACTTTAATTTCTGATATACATAGACACTATTAGGAAAGGGAAGGGGTAGCCAAAATGGATACATACATAGGAAAATTGGAGATTTCTACAAGGTCATCATGAAGGAAGGCAAGGATTGATGACTCATCGTAACGTCTCGGTCACAGCTATTTTGTTGGGGATGGTGGGCTGGGAAATGGGGAAGGGGTAGACATGCAGGTGGGGCAGTGGTATTTAATGTTTCCCATATTATGTCCTTGCACAAAATCTTTTAAGGCAGCTAATTTGTATAGCAATCATTCACTTTTGGCGTCCAGCCTATCTAGACTTATTTACCAAGTTTCCTTCCTTTCCTTTGACATAAGCTGTTGTGGAAGAGGTTCCGCTTGTGGTGCATTCATTTCATTTCCAGTATATCCTGTTAAAGATAAAAATATCTGTTAGGTGTATATGAAGACATACATATTAACTGTTTTAATGTTCAGACTGTGCTGCGTACCAATGGGGTTACTATTGTTACTCGCTTCGTTATGAGGGAAATTCTCTTACAGCCATTCCAAGGTGCTTGGTATTGCTGTTTACAAAATAAACCTCATGGTTTTCCACTATTGTACACTGCACAAGCTGTGTAATTATAGAAGAAACTTCAGTGTACTTACTGCATTGTAGTGACGTTCTGCTCTTAATACTTTGTAGTCCTTACTCTGCCATTTCTTTCTTCGTTCCTATGTAAAGCAGCAGTGCCGTAATATTGTTCGACGCAGACGTTATTTCCCTTATTGGTGCATTCCATTATGGTGTATACCCTATGGCTTTACTCTGTTTGTTTGACAAGTCCAAACTTTGCAGACCTACTCTATTTTTCCTTGCAATGCACACATATGGTGTTCTTTGTATATGTTACTTGTCTTTACTGAATGGTACCACTATGTAAGAGAACCCCTGCTTTTTCCAGCAGTTTCATTGATAATTGCTATCCGTGAACAGATGCACAGTCCGCGGTTACTGTGCCCATCGGCATGCCAACATCCATTTGGTATGCTGTATGGTCAATCTATACAAACTAAGGGTATCCTAGTAAAAACCTATGAAATTCAGAGAAAAATCATTGTGCACGGCACGTTATGGTTCAGTTGTCCTAAGAAAAACCCAGCACATTCAGTGCAAACACTTTGGTAAAGGGACGTTATACTTACTTTGCAGTACCAACTACCTATGCATATTATGGGTATATGTAAAACCAAAAACCCCCAGACATTCTCCAGTTATGGTAAGCTAAGCAACTATAACTCACACCACCACTGTGCTCTGCTAAGACTAACACCAATGACATCAAAGATGACATCACAAATGCTATTGATCATCAGTACTCGATCAGTAGTTATTCTATCATCAAAGTGTATAAGGTGGGAATAGAAGACTGACTGACAGTAGTATGTGTGTGAGTTGCACAGTGAATGTGAACAGATGAGTGATGATCAATGGGTATTAGAAATTGGTAAATTAATTTGGAGAATTGTTTTAAAACATATAGAGTTGTTCATATTAAATTGAATAAAGATTATTTTTAGAATAAACTGAAAGAGATTCTCGGTTGTCATCCTGTACTCGCTGGTTCAAACTCCATATAGTTAGTTAGCACATCCTACAGTGTGGAGTCCATGGCTGGACCTGATGAAGTGAATAGTCCTGCAGTGTGTCCGCTGGATGCAGTGTTAAAGTACTGTGTGCATAGAAGTGGATAAGGTTGAACTGCATATTTTATCAGCTTGGGTACTGCCCATTGTGCAGAGTGCTGACTACTGTACTGCACCGCGAAGTATTGGTTTTGTGCACTTAATAGAGTGCTGGGAGCAGGGCCACTGTTGTGAAGATTTTGTGTTTGGGTTGGCAGTAATACAATGCTTTCGGACACTGTGGTATGTTTGTGGATTCTGGTAATTTGTTACATGTGTGCATGCATCGTTGTATTGTGGTGCAGGGGTTGGGCCGAAGTGTCGCTGCCTATGTTACATTTGTGGATTGTGGTACCTTGCCACATGTTCGCCAGCATGTCTCTGTTTTGTTGTGCTGGGTGTGGGCAAGGCCTACATTGTTGGGTGCATGGCAAAAGGCCATAGGCCGTAGACCATCCATCCAAGAGCCTAGGCCTTCACCACAGCCACCACAACATAATGCAGCCATGTAGTTTTAAGTCTGCATCTCTCCGAGAATGGTTGTGGAGGACATTTTGGACGTGGTAGAACAGCAGAAGTGAGCTGATATGCATACATTACCATATGGTGTAGGTTATTGCACGTGTTGCACATTAGAGCCACATGTGACTATTTGCGTTTACTATGGTTTGCCCTTTATAACACCCTTCCTATGTTACATTTGTGGAGTGTGGTACGTGGCCAAATGTTCGCATTAATGGCTCTATTATGTTGTGGTGGGTGTGGGCAAGGCCTACACTCTTAGGTGCATGGCCAAAGGCCGTAGGCCATGCACTCAAGAGCCTAGGCCTTGACAATAGCCACCACAACATAATGCAGCGTCCATAATGCATCAATCAATCCCTGTCTGGCCAACCTCCCCTCCCTCAGCCCAAACCTTTGTTCATGTGCAACACCTTCTGGCACGTCATCACCCTCACTCCCATCCTCAGGTGGCTGCACATGAGCATCAGGGGGCAGTGGCACATTTCTGCGACAGCAGATGTTGTGCAGCATCGCATTGTCAGTACAATTTTGCCAACTTTTTCTGGTGCATACATCATTGCCCCTCCCGTGCGGTCGAGGCACCGCAAGCATGCCTTCAGCAGTCCAAATGCCCTCTCCACGCAGATCCGTGTACGAGCATGGGCAAAGTTGTATGCCCGCTCTGCTGCCGTGTGTGGATGACGCACAGGGGTCATGAGCCACGTGTACTGGGGATATCCAGAATCACCTGCAGGGGAGAGAAAGCCGGTATGGGGACAAGGTAAGTCCAGTGGGTTTACAGAGCTCTGTCATCAGTGTCATTTTGCCATACTTGTCATTAGGTCTACAACATTGTGGAGTGTGCTGTTCTACGGGCACAATTGAATCAATGAGGTACTCTCAACTTGGTACGCCTATGTTTCTGGATGTAACAGTACTCATTCACTTGTTGCTGGGTAAGGGGGCCCTTTCATCTACTTCTGCATGACAGAAGTGGCTGCCTCATGTGTCATTGCAATTCCATTTGGCTGCAGTTGCATTTGCTAGTTGTCACTATTCTGTACTGTTCTCCATGCATTTGCTTATCCATTCTGGGGACAGTGTTCGTGGGATGTACATTGCCATTACTTAGGCTACTTATGTGTGGTGCATTTGTGGATGTGCCAATTTATGGGTTGGAATTTCATTACAGGCAGGTGGGCAGGGTAGGATTTCTGTAGTGTGTCAGTGTTGGGAGCCATGGTGCTACTCACACAGGAGGCTTTATGGTGGTAGGCCTTCCATATGTCACTGTGCCGCCACATGTCTTTTGCATCCTGCATGGGTGTGTTCTGCTGTGTTGGACATGTCCAAGGTTTGTCATGCAAGCTGCTTGAATGTGAATGCTACAGTAATGGTGCTGCCTATTGGGAATCATGGATTACGTGACAGGCACCATCAGTTGTGGATTGACATGCATTATGGTTTAGATTTGTACTCAAGAAACAGAATTGTGTATTACTAACCAGTAGGCCCAAATGCACTCCTGATTGGGTACAGGACCCAATGTTGATTTGTGAATGCTTGAATAAGGCTTTAGCCTATTAAGGCTTAAATTTGTATTAGTACATTCATTCAAATTCTTGCTGAATATCAAAGGTTATTACTTTACTGAACAGTGTACCTCATTCAATAGAACCGGTCCCCAAAACAAATGTTAGAGAATCTCTTCCCTTTAATTCTCTCATTTTAAACAAAATTAATATAATAAACAACAGATAGCAGATATCAACATGATTCTTCTTTTTGTAACAAAATATCAAAACATCAAACAAGAAGTGAACATAGGAATACAATTGTCTCTTAGAGCGGATAACTCCCTACAGGGAAACCCTTCAAGGATGTAACAAGTAACCAACGCGTTTCAGATCAAAGATCCATCTTCAGGGTAGGGGCTTCTCTGTTCCTATACATGGTGAGCTATGAAAAGTAGCAATTTCCTTAATTCTGATCCTGTGGGAAATTCAAACGAACATTCATTGTAATAAGTGTTTAAATAGAGAGAGCCTAAAAGTAGGGAAGGGGAGGCTAATGGTACTAACCTATCCCAGCAGGCTGTAAGGTCCAGAAAATGACCTATCAATGGAACAAGAGAGCAAAAAATAGCCAAGGTAAGCGTTTTTAGTAATGTAAAAAACTACTCACTCAGAAGTAGCAAAATGTAATGGGAAGTGACATCCCTGCACTCACCCAGTCTTCTGGTGAAAATCACTGGAGACTGGGATGCGGCCACGCACAGAACGGCAGAAACCCTGAAGTAAATACGTGATAGTCATATTTAGGGACATGAGGCAACCTCATAAAGAATCACTAAACATTAAACATTAATCTCCATTCAATCTAATGCATTTAAAATCGGGCGGCGGACAGTAGTCCATAGAACGCTCGATCGTGAAATCTAGAGCCTCACAAGCAACGTATATCTCTCATAAGGGCGGCGCACATGGAGAAAGCGCGTGCACAGCCCCATCTGTCTTGATTCCCAAAGGGGACTGAACAAGGACTCACCGAGTTGTGGAGTTTCTCCTCCCGCGCCGACTGCTAGACTGAAAGCTGCGCGGCCATGGGTAGCCTCCTAAGTTGACCTGGCAACCCCGCGCATGCGCACTGGGGAGGCCGGGCAGAAGCCATCTTGGTGTGGGCCTACGGCCGTAACATAGGTTAATAATAATAATTTGGCATTTATATAGCGCTACGAACCCTCAGGTATCTGAGCGCTGCTTATTATTACCCATGGTGTGTGGTGCTCATTTATAGAGCTAGGAAGGATGAAAGGCTGAGTTTGGCCCCGCCGGGATTCAAACCTCTGTTAGCAGGCTCTGCGCGGATGTCAAGGCGATCGCTCTACTCGCTGTGCCACTTGACCGGCAGGTTGTCATGGGGATTACGAATGCGTGGGAACATCCAATCTGTTAACAATCTCGATGAGCTCAACTAGTGGGGATAATGACCTAGTATACTCTGTGTATATTAATAGAAGGAATGGAAAGTGACAGATGCGCGTGGGGGCACCACCGCGGTTCAAGGGAATCCACGGGGTGCCCCCATGACGCATCAATTATGTGTTCACTCATAAGGGCTTCTGGAGGGTTGCACACAGGCCATATCACAAAGATGTGCAGTGCTGGGATATTGGTTGCATGTGTCACTTCATTGGTATACAATCAATTACAGATCACAAGGTACATACATGATGAATTATTTTACCCTGCCGTGGTTCCACCTGGCTAGTGACCTGGCGTCTTGCCAAGTAACATAACTAGACAAGGCCATATCTTAAGCACAGTGTAACATTAATCAGGCATTGAGCAAGGTCAAGTTGAAATTCGAACCCTCAGATTCTCAAATTCACAGAGCAATAGTTCAAACGGTTATGATTAACATTGGTGCAGTCAGAAGCATAATTTGAATCATGTGGTATATATTCCAAAGTCACACAAAACACATTAGGTCAAACTCAGTGTTCATGCCTCGTTACCTGCTCTAAGATGACACATTTTAGCTGTGCAACGGTGTGCCGTGCTTCTACAAAGTGGGCTGCAACCGGTGATTTCTGATTTTTTGTCCGAATATTGGACTTGTGCTCGGTCCATCTCGTTTTCGCCTCCCTGGTTGTCATGCCAACATAGTAAAGTCCACATGGGCATTTCAAAGCGTATATTACATTCTGGGCCTCACAGGTACAGGAGTGTTTTAGTAGTACAGGTTTCCCTGAATGGGGATGCAAGATGAAGTTGCCCCTAATGATATTACTGCAATGTTGGCAGTTGTGGCACGGGAGCGTGCCTTTAAATTGAGTTGATGTCACTGGGGATGGAATCTCGGCCTTCACTAGGCTCTTACGTAGAGATTTGCTGTTTCTGTATGCAAACGTCGGAAGATCAGGGAACAAGTGTTGTAATTGTGGGTCCAACTGTAGCATTGGCCAATGTTTTTTTTATTGCCCTCTTGATTCTCATACTTTGTACTGAGTATGTGGCAACATACACTAGTTGTTCCCCAGACTTCTGTGGTTTAGGTACAAGCAGGGTCTCTCGATTTATGTTTCTGACTTTTCCTGCTATGTTGGTAATCAAGGTTGGATCATAACCCCTTGCTGCAAATTTAGTCTCCAATAGGGACGACTGGCGTTCATATTCAGTGCTCTCTGAGATGTTTCTTCTGTCCCTTAGAAATTGACTGAGTGGTACACTATCGACTGTTCGTTTTGGGTGGAAGCTCGTTGCTAATAGCAGGCTATTTCTATCCATCTGTTTGGTATAGATCCTAGTTTCAAGTTTAGCCCCAGCTGTATAAACTTCAACATCCAAGAAGTGGATTATCGTACTGCTTGTCTCAGTAGTGAATTTGATTCGGGGACTCATCTCATTCATCATCCGAAAGAAGTTCTCTAATTCGTCGTGTGGGCCTGTCCAAATGAATGTATCCTTTTGAAGTCCTGGCCCCCTGCTATGCAAATGCATTTATGTACTATTTAGAGCATGAACATGTGCTTACCGCACCAAGATGGACGAAACACCTGTCACTATGCGTCAGATATACAAATGACATTTTTGGCCTTTGGACAGGCCCACACGACAAACTAGAGAACTTCTTTTGCATTGGTTTCAGCTGGGCCCTTATTGCTGTGGCATGTGTTCTGTTACCTTCAGATTTTTGCTAGAGGTATTTTCAGCGGATTATCTGACGCTTTTCTGGCGCTAATTGCGCCTACACCGGACTCGTGATTGATGTTTTAGCGTGAATGGTTACTGGCGCTTTTACAGCCGACGCTTGTATAGCCGGCTGTACTTGCGCCGGCTGTGATGGCGGTGGCGGTATTTGGACTTGTGATCCGACGGACCCTTAAATCTGGCGGTAATAGCGCTACTGCCGGATTTAAGGGTTACCGCCAAAGTCATGATGAGGCCCAAAGAGTGGATACCGGGGGTACACCCGAAATAAAAACGTAAGGATTCGCCTTGAGCCTGCGCTTTAATACAGCGGTCAGAAGAAAAGTGAACTCATAGACCACATAATAAGGGACAATTAGACTACGGTGACGTTTAAAGACGCATCAAAGGGGTTTGTTTAAACTCCATGACGGGGTATTGATTAGAAGGCAAGGCAGGTATATGTATGACCAGCTGGTGTCTGTCAAGTCTGTCAAGTGTCTGTCGTATGTGTTCTGTTGTACGTCAAATGTAATAGAACTGTATCGTTGATTGTCCGAAATTAAATTTAGTTTTACGCGATTCTGTAACTGAGAGGAAATCTCCAATGAATTGATGGTTTTGAGTTAATTGATAGTAAAAAAAAATGTATATATTTTTGGCGAGAAAAGATTGGATTGGAGCTTGCGTATCTGGTGCTCTCTCATACTAGTAGAAGGATAACAAACTGTAAATATTGTTTGTAACGGAATTGAAAATGGAGGAGGTCACCCCACTTGCGCATCTGTGCATGCAACTACTTAAGCATGCTTCCAAACTAAAAAAGTATAGCACAGAGTGGGTTAAGGGTACTGCCCACAAGATGTTTATGCCGTGGCCACAGAATGGGTCCCTATGTAAAGCCGTCTTACAACAAATGACGACTTTTCTATATGCCACATATACAGGCAAGAAGCTAGAGAAATGTCTTGCTATTCTAGAATTGTGGAAGATGTTTGAATTGCCGAAGGTGGAAGAACCACCCACAGACTGGATACTAAATGTATCTACGGAGGGGGGTGAGACGCCTACCGCGCCACCAGCCCCGCCTGAGCCAGTCATTGAAAGGAGTAAGACAGAGGTGATTTACCTGCTAAGAGAACTTAAGGCAGCCACGGGATATAGCAATTCCACATATGAGTCGCCTACGTACAGTAGTGACAACAATAAGGGAAAGGAATAGGAAATCAATATTGCCTCCGCGGTCTCGAGGGACAAGGAGAGACGCAAAGATGAAGGAAAAGATCGGGCACAGAGTTATGCACCTCCTGATAAGGAGAGAGAGGGAAAGAAACAAAAGGGAAATGAAGGTAGAGTTGATGAGATAGCAGTCGCGAAAGACGAATGGATGGGAGGTCAGATATTGCTGAAGTTGGATGGAAAAGGAAGTGATGATGTAAGGCCTAGAGAGAGGTCTGATGAGACGCAAAGGAGAGAAAGAGAAAAAGAGATGGAAATAAGGGACGAAAGGACAAGAAGGAAGGATAGGCTAAAGCGAGAACAACTGTATCGCGAAGAGCAAGAAAAACAGCTCGATCGCAACCAGAAGGAAGCCTACGACCAGTACAAACATAATAACCAAAGGTCGGAAGAAGAGCAAAGAGCACGAGAGAAGAAAATGAAGAGAAGAGAAGATGAGGAAATTAGAAGGGTAAACGAACGTAGAAATGAAAGGACGAGTGAAGTAGACAAGGCTAGAGAAGAAGCGAAGAAGCACAAGGGAATAGATGAGGAAGCAGAATGTAAGCGCAGACAGAGGGCACGAGATCTTGAATATTTGGAGCGGGAAGTTAAAAAACCCAATCCTGTTGTTGAATAGGAAGACATAGAAGAATTATTTCCTGCCCACGATTTGGTGCAAGGAATAAGTGGGACAAATATTGAAGATGACTTCGACACCTGAAGTATCGGGGAAACGATCAATAAAATATATGATGATATGGGGCTGGGGCAAATATCCCAAGGGGTAAGGGAAGATGAGCGCCTGGAGAGCACTCAGCTATATGACACTGAGGTTGTCACCGAAGTAGTGGGAACATGGGACTGTCCCTAGACAGGCTGGAGATTGGGCAAAATGAAGAAGATGCAAGGAGTTGTGTAAACTGGGAGTATTCAGAATCTGACTCCGGTGAGGAAACGGAGTATGAGGCACATGAGGAAGGGAGACGGTGCGAAAAACGGCTCCCATGGGACCGAGGGATACGATGGTCAGATGCTAGCGAGACCGCAAGTAGCCCACCGAAGTCTGCCGCGCAGTCCGGCCGGCATGAAGGAACACCCCACGGTCAGAGGGGGGTGTCAGCACCTGCCTATGCAGATAGATGAAGGGCATTGCCAGGGAGACGGCAAGCCGGAAATGCCCCCCACCGATCGATAAGAGAGCTATGGGGAAAGAAAAGGAAGACTGTCCATTCCAATTCCCGCTGCTAGAAAAAGGGGGAGCAAGACCACAATATATTCCATGGCCACACATGGACCGAGAGAACCTAAAAAATAAGCTGACATCGGGAGCCGGGAAGTGGATACATGAGTTAGAGAAAATGACGGGGGGTCACCTTAGCTATAGGGGACATTAAGGGCCTCTTAATTGCCATACTTGGTGAAAGAGCAGACGATGTATGGAAACGGGCAGGCTACCCTCGGGTAACACTAATTAACACCTCCCATGACGGAGCACCATTTAATAATTGTAGAGCAGCAGTGTGGAAAGCGCTGCAAACGCTATATCCAGACACTTCTGATATGGGGGCTATAATGACTCAGAAAATGAAATAGTCAGAGGATCCGTTGATTTATATCCAGAATTTTCAAGACGCATGGGTGCTTGAAACGCATGAGTCTTGGATGAAATCTATCCCTGTATTCTACCATATATTATGCCAGGGGTTGCTCGAGCCAGTGCAAAAACAACTTAAGAAATTGGTAGGAATAGAAGCCAAACCATGGGCTGAAATACAGTTGACAATTGCACATTACTGTAGATTGTTGCAAGAAAAGATTCGGAGGAAGGAGGCAACTTGTAAGGGTGAGCAAGCGAAGCTGGTGCAACAGAAACTCTCGAAGTATGCTCTCGAGGGAGCCATGCTGACAAGCCCAGCTGAACCAAGAGAGCAATCAGTAGCTAACCCATCCCAGAATAACCAAGGTAGCGCAGGATTTTACCCGAGGGGAAGGGGTTTTGGAGGAAGAGGATGGCAGAGTAATCAGGGTGGGTTTCGAGTCAACCAAGGGGGCTTTCAGAATAATCAAAGTGGCTTTCAGAACGCGCAGATGGGCAGTCCAGCTAAGTCAGATGGACAGATGGTCCGACCACCGCCAGAGTGTTGGCTGTGTGGAATGACAGGATGTGTGGCGCGCGTGTGCAGAAGCCAAGGCATGTGGCAAAATAGCCAAGGGATGGGGGCAGGCGTGGTGAACCAACGAGCCATCCCCCAACAGGGCTGTGCACAAAATCACACACTACAGCAGCAGGCGCCAGGCTTGCAGCAGGGTGCACAGCAAGCGGTTCCACCCCCGCACATGGGAACGTACCGCAAGGACAATCCCAGCAGGCACCACCGCAAATGTTACAGGCACTATCTCCGGAGGGAGGAGTCACCCCTGGGGATGGGGGAAATCAGCAAGCATGCAGCGGACCGAACTTATATATGAAATAGGACAGCTCACGGGGGACTCTGATGTGTTCTATCCTATCAGTGACACCAGACCCTAATAGGGAACCTAGGGTGAATGTTGTCATAGGGGTAAAGAATATTCCTTCTTAGTTGACACGGGTGCGATGCGCTCGTGCATACAAGAAGGCAAGTTTTCCTTGTCCGGCGAAGCCATAGATACTCAGAGTTTCACGGGAGCTCACAGTAGAGTTCCCTTTACAGACACACTACCAGTCTCCGTGGGAGGACACGAAATGAATGTACCATTATTATATATCCGTCTGACCCCAGTAAACATCCTGGGTCGGGACTTAATGACTAAATTGAATATGACAATCTCGTTTACCGAGAACGGTATAGTATGCTCCACTCCAGGAATGCATTATTCAAACGTGTCCGCATACTCCGGACGTATAGCCATTAGAGCTATACCATTGGAGCCAGAAGTCTTCGCATATGGTGTGCGGGTGCTCATGGCGGTATTGCCAGGCCTCGCAGATAGAAGTATGAGGACACCTAATGAGTTTCTATTCAGATCCAGAATACCTATGCACGAAGAGGAGGGACAAGTATTTCCCTTAATGATACAATCCGCCGCAGTACGAGGGAAAGTGGTATTGGTCGAAGGATATGACGACGAAGGCAGACAATGGTGTGCGATTATCACCATCAAAGAAGGGTATCGAGTGACTGACGTCACCGATGACGATCTGTTCGAAGAACACCCTGACCTAGAAGAGACAAGGGTAGAAGTGAGTCTCATATTTTGGGTCAAAATGATCAAACAGGAGGTGCTACAGAGAATGATGTTGGCGCTAATACGTCCAGAATACTTTGATGACGACATGGCCCAAGTGCCTGTCGCGGTATGGACTACAGGACCCTATGATGTAGGCCTCCTGAAGGGGGCAGGCGAAGTGAAAATTAAACTGACACCAGGAGCAATTTTACCAAGAGCACGACAATATCCTATATCCAGAGAAGCAGATGAATGGATCGCAAAGACAATTTCCACCATGATGGAGCAGGGCATCCTAGTGACGTCAGAATCACCTTGCAACACAGTGATTTACCCTGTCAAGAAATCAAAAGGAGGGTCTTGGCGTTTAATCCAAGATTTAAGAGTATTAAACGAGATAGTTGAAGCAGAATTCCCTCTAGTCCCGAATCCATCCACAATTCTATGCAACATACCCCCTGAGGCAAAATATTTCACAGTGATTGACTTGAAAAATGCGTTTCTGTTTCCGGTTTCTGTAGGCTGCCTCATGTGCCTGGGGTGGTACGAGTGCCATATGTGTGCAGTCCAGGGCTGCTATTACATTCGGGACTTGGGCAATGGCATAGAATTGACCCTTCAGCTGGTGCACCTGTGCCTGTGTGGCTGGCAATGCAATGTGCTCGTTCACATGATTCAACAGTGCATCGAGCACCTGTCCCAGCATGGCACTGAATGTGGACTGGACCGGGCCATTCCATGCAACATGGCAACGGTATGTTGGTAGCTGCCAGTCCCAAGGAATTGTAGCACAGACACGAGCTTCACTAGGGGAGGTACTGCTGTGCTGGTGGCTATGCGGCTGCCGATGTCACCCTGGATTGTGTCCAGCAATGGGTGATGGTTGCCCTGTCCAGCCGATATTCCATCATCAACTGGCCATCAGTCAGGGCCCAGGGTATTTGCCTGACCCTGGGGATGGCTGGCCGCCTTGCTGGTGCTGCTCTCCTGCTCCTTCTCCTCATCCCCACTGCCCCCTGCACTCTCAGGGCCCTGGCCTGGCTGGCTGGTCTCTGTAGCTCAAGGCGCAGCAGGTAGAAGTCACCATCAAGGCCCCCGGCTACAAATGGCAGCATGGTATTGGGAAGGGTGTGTTGTGCATGGGTGGGTCCTTTGTAGGCCTCTGATTTGAATTGGTTTCAGCTGGGCCCTTATTGCTGTCTCCTCCCTGCTCCTGCTGGTGTAATGGTGTTGGGGAGGGTGTGTTGTGCATGGGTGGGTCCTTTGTAGGCCTCTAATTTGCATTGATTTCAGCTGGGCCCTTATTGCTGTCTCCTGCCTGCTCCTGCTGGTGAAATGGTGTTGGGGACGGTGTTTTGTGCATGGGTGGGTCCTTTGTAGGCCTCTGATTTGCATTGGTTTCAGCTGGGCCCTTATTGCTGTCTCCTCCCTGCTCCTGCTGGTGTAATGGTGTTGGGGAGGGTGTGTTGTGCATGGGTGGGTCCTTTGTAGGCCTCTGATTTGCATTGGTTTCAGCTGGGCCCTTATTGCTGTCTCCTCCGTGCTCCTGCTGGTGTAATGGTGTTGGGGAGGGTGTGTTGTTCATGGGTGGGTCATTTGTAGGCTTCTGATTTGCATTGGTTTCAGCTGGGCCCTTATTGCTGTCTCCTCCCTGCTCCTGCTGGTGTAATGGTGTTGGGGAGGGTGTGTTGTACATGGGTGGGTCCTTTGTGGGCCTCTGATTTGCATTGGTTTCAACTGGGCCCTTATTGCTGTGGCCTGTGTTCTGTTGCCTCCAGCTTTTTGCTAGATGTATTTTCAGCGGATTATCCGCCGCTTTTCTGGCACTAATTGCGACTTGTGATTGCTGATGTTTTAGCGTGAATGGTTACTGGCGCTTTTACAGCCGATGCTTGTACAGCCGGCTGTACTTGCGCCGGCTGTACTTGCGCCGGCTGTGATGGCGCTGGCGGTATTTGCACTTGTCATCCGACGGACCCTTAAATCCAGCGGTAATAGAGCTACTGCTGGATTTAAGGGTTACCGCCAAAGTCGTGATGAGGCCCAAAGAGTGGATAGTGGGGGACACCCGAGATAAAAACAAGGGATACCAGGGGGACACCTAAGATAAAAACGTAAGGATTCGCCTTGTCCCTGCGCTTTAATACACCGGTCAGAAGAAACGTGAACTCATAGCCCATATAATAAGGGACAATTAGACTGAGCTCCTCATCTTGGGCACTACGCAATGCCTTAGTAAACTTGAGCCATCCTACCAATCGTTTATCATCGATGGCAACACCATCCAAGTTTCGAAAGACACCAAAACCCTAGGCGTCTATCTTGACGCCACCCTGTCCCTATCCCGACAAACAAATGCAGTCAGAGCCGCCTCAGCATACACCTGCAAACTCATTGCAGCTTGCAGGTCATTTCTGACCACCCCTAACGCGGTCACCCTGGCCAGAACTCTTATCATGGCCAAAATTGACTATGGCAGCGCCCTTCACCTTGGAACGAGCCAAGAGAATCTGAACAAACTGCAAATCACCCAAAATAACGCCATCAGAGCAGCCCTCAACATCCCACGAAACCACCACATCTCAGAATCTAGATCCAACCTACACTGGCTACCCGTCAAGCAGAGAATTTCACTGAAAGTCTTAGGCCTCTCTCACAAATGCCTAGCCAGCCAAGCCCCACCCTACCTCTGCAGCCGGTTATCCCGTCTCGCGCCTACCCGCCCGCAAAGAACGACTCAGACCCACTGCCTAACCATTCCTAGGTTCAAACTACAAAAGGCGGGTGGCTCTAGCTTCCCCGTTCTAGCTTCCAAGCTTTGGAATACCCTCCCACTCACTAT
Source organism: Ambystoma mexicanum (assembly GCF_040938575.1). Classification (NCBI taxonomy): domain Eukaryota; kingdom Metazoa; phylum Chordata; class Amphibia; order Caudata; family Ambystomatidae; genus Ambystoma; species Ambystoma mexicanum. The sequence goes on from NC_090927.1 coordinate 732,036,586, forward strand.
CAGATCCGAAGAATGCTTTAGTGCCTTCAAATCCAAAACCAAATCATGGCTCTTCAACCAGCCTTGACATTCCGACCTGCCCCATGAAACGCCTGCCCTGATCCACTCTCTGTAAATATGTTTATTGCTGTATGCCCTGAATACTATGCACTGTTAATATTGTGAATAGATGTATCTATATGCTTATGTAACCATGTCTAAAGTTGCGCCCTGATGCCTCCGGGCCTAAAGGTGCGCGTTACAAATAAAACAAATACAAATACAAATACAAATACTACGGTGACATTTAAAGACGCATCAAAGGAGTTTGTTTTAACTCCATGACGGGGTATTGATTAGAAGGCAGGTATATGTATGACCAGCTGGTGTCTGTCAAGTCTGTCAAGTGTCTGTCGTATGTGTTCTATTGTACATCAAATGTAATAGAACTGTATCGTTGATTGTCCGAAATGAAATTTGGTTTTACTTGATTCTGTAACTGAGAGGGAATCGCCAATGAATTGATGGTTTTGAGTTAATTGATAGTAAAAAAAATGTATATATTTTTGGCGGGAAAAGATTGGATTGGAACTTGCGTATCTGGTGCTCGCTCATACTAGTAGAAGGATAACAAACTGTATAAATATTGTTGGTAACGGAATTGAAAATGGAGGAGGTCACCCCACTTGCGCATCTGTGCATGCAACTACCTAAGCATGCTCCTAAACTAAAAAAGTATAGCACAGAGTGGGTTAAGGGTACTGCCCACAAGATGTTTATGCCGTGGCCACAGAATGGGTCCCTATCTAAAGCCGTCTTACGACATATGACGACTTTTCTATATGCCACATATACAGGCAAGAAGCTAGAGAAATGTCTTGCTATTCTAGAATTGTGGAAGATGTTTGAATTGACGAAGGTGGAAGAACCACCCACAAACTGGATACTAAATGTATCTACGGAGGGGGGTGAGACGCCTACCGTGCCACCAGCCCCACCTGAGCCAGTCATTGAAGGGAGTAAGACAGAGGGGATTTACCCGGTAAGAGAACTTAAGGCAGCCACGGGGTATAGCAACCCCGCATGTGAGTCGCCTACGTACAGTAGTGACAACAATAAGGGAAAGGAACAGGAAAACCATATTGCCTCCGTGGTCTCGAGGGACAAGGAGAGACGCGAAGATGAAGGAAAAGACCGGGCACAGAGTTGTGCACCTCCTGATAAGGAGAGAGAGGGAAAGAAACAAAAGGGAAATGAAGGTAGAGTTGATGAGATAGCAGTCGCGAAAGACAAATGGATGGGAGGTCAGATATTGCTGAAGTTGGATGGAAAAGGAAGTGATGATGTAAGGCCTAGAGAGAGGTCTGATGAGACGCAAGGAGAAAAAGAGAAAAAGAGATGGAAATAAGGGACGAAAGGACAAGAAGGAAGGATAGGCTAAAGCAAGAACAACTGTATCGCAAAGAGCAAGAGAAACAGCTCGATCGCAACCAGAAGGCAGCCTAAGACCAGTACAAACATAATAAGCAAAGGTCGGAAGAAGAGCAAAGAGCACAAGAGAAGAAAATGAAGAGAAGAGAAGATGAGGAAATGAGAAGGGCAAAGGAACATAGAAATGAAAGGACGAGGGAAGTAGACAAGGCTAGAGAAGAAGCAAAGAAGCGCAAGGGAATAGATGAGGAAGCAGAACGTAAGCGCAGACAGAGGGCATGAGATCTTGATTATTCGGAGCAGGAAGTTAAAAAACCCAATCATGTTGTTGAATGGGAAGACATAGAAGAATTGTTTCCTGCACACGAGTCGGTGCAAGGAATAAGTGGGACAAATATTGAAGATGACTTCGACACCTGAAGTATCGGGGAAACGATTGATAAAATATATATGAGGAGATGGGGCTGGAGCAAATATCCCAAGGGGGAAGGGAAGAAGAGCGCCTGGAGAGCACTCAGCTATATGACACTGAGGATGTCACCGAAGTAGTGGGAGCAGGGGACTGTCCCTAGACAGGCTGGAGATTGGGCAAAATGAAGAAGAGTTGTGTAAATTGGGAGTATTCAGAATCTGACTCCGGTGAGGAAACAGAGTATGAGGCACACGAGGAAGGGAGACGGTGCAAAAAACGGCTCCCAGGGGGCCGAGGGATACGATGGACCGACGCTAGCGAGTCCGCAAGTAGGCCACCAAAGTCTGCCGTGCAGTCCGGCCGGCATGAAGGAACACCCCACGGTCAGAGGGGGGCGACAGCACCTGCCTATGCAGACAGATTATGGGCATTACAAGGGAGACCGCAAGGCGGAAATACCACCCCAGATATAGAAAAGAGAGCTATGGGGAAAGAAAAGGAAGACTGCGCATTCCAATTCCTGCTGCTAAAAAAAGGGGGAGCAAGACCACAATATATTCTATGGCCACATATTGACCGAAAGAACCTAAAAAATAAGCTGACATCGGGAGCCGGGAAGTGGAAACATGAGTTAGAGAAAATGACAGGGGGGTCACCTTAGCTATAGGGGACATTAAGGGCCTTTTAATTGCCATTCTAGGTGAAAGAGCAGACGATGTATGGAAACGGGCAGGCTACCCTAGGGTAACACTAATTAACACCTCCCATGACAGAGCGCCATTTAATAATTGTAGAGCAGCAGTATGGAAAGCGCTGCAAACGCTATATCCAGACACTTCTGATATGGGGGCTATAATGCCTCGGAAAATGAAATAGTCAGAGGATCCATTGATTTATATCCAGAATTTTCAAGACGCGTGGGTGCTCGAAACGCATGAGTCTTGGACGAAATCTATCCCTGTATTCTACCATATATTATGCCTGGGTTGCCCGAGCCAGTGCAAAAACAACTTAAGAAATTGGGAGGAATAGAAGCCAAACCATGGGCTGAAATACAGTTGACAATTGCACATTACTGTAGATTGTTGCAAGAAAAGAATCGGAGGAAGGAGGCAACTCGTAAGGGTGAGGAAACGAAGCTGGTGCAAAAGAAACTCTCGAAGTATGCTCTCGAGGGAGCCATGCTAACAAGCCCAGCTGAACCAAGAGAGCAATCAGTAGCTAACCCATCCCAGAATAACCAAGGTAGCGTGGGATTTTACCCGAGGGGAAGGGGTTTTGTAGGACGAGGATGGCAGAGTAATCAGGGTGGGTTTCGAGGCAACCAAGGGGGCTTTCAGAATAATCAAAGTGGTTTTCAGAACGCGCAGATGGGAAGTCCAGCTACGTCAGATGGACAGATGGCCCGACCATCGCCAGCGTGTTGGCTGTGTGGAATGACAGGACATGTGGCGCGCGTGTGCAGAAGCCAAGACATGTGGCAAAATAGCCAAGGGATGGGGGCAGGGGTGGTGAATCAGCCAGCCATCCCCCAACAGGGCTGTGCAAAAAAATCACACACTACAGCAGCAGGCGCCAGGCTTGCAGCAGGGTGCACAGCAAGCGGTTCCACCCCTGCACATGGGAACGTACCGCAAGGACAATCTCAGCAGGCACCACTGAAAATGTTACAGGGCACTAGCTCCGGAGGGGGGAGTCACCCCTGGGGATGGGGGAAATCAGCAAGTAAACAGCGGACCGAACTTATCTATGAAATAGGGCAGCTCATGGGGGACTCTGATGTGTTCTATCCTATCAGTGACACCAGACCCTAATAGGGAACCTAGGGTGAATGTTGTCATAGGGGGTAAAGAATATTCCTTCTTAGTTGACACAGGTGCGATGCGCTCGTGCATATGAGAAGGCAAGTTTTCCTTGTCCGGCGAAGCCATAGATACTCAGAGTTTCACTGGAGCTCACAGTAGAGTTCCCTTTACAGACACACTCTCAGTCTCCGTGGGAGAGCGCGAAATGAATGTACCCTTATTATATTTGTGTCAGACCCCAGTAAACATCCTGGGTCGGGACTTAATGACTAAATTGAATATGACAATCTTGTTTACCGAGAATGGTATAGTATGCTCCACTCCAAGAATGCATTATTCAAACGTGTCCGCATACTCCGGACGTATAGCCATTAGAGCTATACCATTGGAGCCAGAAGTCTTCGCATATGGCGTGCGGGTGCTCATGGCGGGATTGCCAGGCCTCGCAGATAGAAGTATGAGGACACCTGATGAGTTTCTATTCAGACCCAGAATACCTATGCACGAAGAGGAGGGACAAGTATTTCCCTTAATGATACAATCCGCCGCAGTACGAGGGAAAGTGGTATTGGTCGAAGGATATGACGACAAACGCAGACAATGGTGTGCGATTATCATCATCGAAGAAGGGTATCGAGTGACTGACGTCACCGATGACGATCTGTTCGAAGAACACCCTGACCTAGAAGAGACAAGGGTAGAAGTGAGTTTCATATTTTGGGTCAAAATGATCAAACAGGAGGTGCCACAGAGAATGATGTTGGCGCTAATACATCCAGAATACTTTGATGACGGCATGGCCCAAATGCCTGTCGCGGTATGGACTACAGGACCCTATGATGTAGGCCTCCAGAAGGGGGCAGGCGAAGTGAAAATTAAACTGAAACCAGGAGCAATTTTACCAAGAGCACGACAATATCCTATGTCCAGAGAGGCAGATGAAGGGATCGCGAAGACAATTTCCGCCATGATGGAGCAGGGCATCCTAGTGACGTCAGAATCACCTTGCAACACAGTGATTTACCCTGTCAAGAAATCAAAAGGAGGGTCTTGGCGTTTCATTCAAGATTTAAGAGCATTAAACGAGATAGTTGAAGCAGAGTTCCCTCTAGTCCTGAATCCATCCACAATTCTATGCAACATACCCTAGGCAAAATATTTCATGGTGATTGACTTGAAAAATGCGTTTTTCTCAGTCCCGTTGCACCGTAACTCACAAGACCTGACGTCATTCACTTTCAGGCAAATGTACCTGAAAAGCACGAGGCTGCCACAGGGATACTGTGGGTCTCCATCCATTTTCAACAGAGTCCTGTAGATGGACCTAAGCAATATTGCAGTAGACAGTGTTGTTTTGCAGTATGTGGATTACATTCTGATCTGCAGCGTCACTGAGGAGCAATGCAGGCGCGACTCTGTCCAGCTATTGACTATCCTGGCTGAAAAAAGGATATAAAGTTGACAAGGAAAAGCTACAATACTGTCAGCGAGAGGTGCTGTACATAGGAAAGCTAATCTCACACGAATCGAAAAAGGTAACCCCAGAAAGGGCTGAAGCTATCATGAACACGGCTAAACCGCTCACGATAAAACAAATGCAAACCTTCTTAGACCTGTGCAATTATGTCAGAGCATGGGTCTTCGACTACAGCTCATATACCAAGCCCTTTCTTCATGCCCTGACGAAGGACTAGGCGACAAGGGAAAACATCGAATGGACTGAGTCAATAGAAAAGGGGTTTGCAGAACTCAAGGGGGTGATTTGTAAGGCCCCAGTTCTCAGGATTCCTAATTATGCAGAGGAATTCTACCTGTTCTCACACACCGATGGTAATTTTATGACGGTACAAGCCCCTAGCATATTACAGCGGGAGTCTGGACCCGGTCAGGAAGGGCCACTTCCCATGCGAACAAAATCTAGCTGCTGCCGCGTTCGCCATTGAAAAGGCGTCATTCATTGTGATAGTGTGCTCCGTGACATTGTATGTCGAGCACTCGTTGTTCGCCATACTAGAGAAGCCAAAGGGCACACTGACATCTCAGAGAGCATCCTCATATGAAGTGATTATTTCTAACCCATCGATCAAAATAGTGCGATGTAAAACTGTGAATCCAGCTACGATCATAGCTGAGCCGGTCACAGAGAGAGAACCCGTACATGACTGCGCGAATTGTGAGTAATTATATGATGAAATCCCCAGGGTAAAGGAAAATGCCCTGGCAAGTGGTGAAATCGTATTCATTGACGGTTCCTCAAGAATCGATCAAGAAGACGGACAAAGATATACAGGCGTGGCCGTGGTAAAACACCTAGCGAATGGAGAGTTACGAGTACTCGTTAGTGCACGAATACCATCTCATTATTCGGCACAGGCTGCAGAAATATTGGCGCTGATACTCGCCATTGAGAACCATGCAGACCAGGAAGTAATGGTGTACAGTGACTCCGCCTATGTGACGTCCACAGTGCATGAAGGTGGAAAAGGAGGGGCTACCTCCGAGCAGACGGCACGCCAGTTCAACATGCAGCCTTATTGGACAAGTTGATAAAAGCACTACAGCTCCCAGTGGGCATATCGGTCGTGAAACACGCCGCTCATACCAAGGGGACAGATTTCGTGTGACGTGGAAATCATGAAGGGGACACGGAAGCCAAGCGTATGGCATCCAAAAATGAAACAATCATGGACGTGGAGGTGGCACGTACCCATGAGCGTATGATGGTAGCACGAGCCACATCCGAAGCCTATAGCAACATGGGGCTGACTCAGCTAATGGAGCTACAAGGGGAGGCACCTCAGGAGGAGAAAAATTTGTGGAAGCGTCAAGGGTGTTCCTTAAACCCCTCTGACGGGTAATGGAGGCAAGACAGCACTGGTAAACTAGTAATGCTTGTCACCCTACTGAAGGTAGCATTGGAGCAGTTACACTACCCTATACATATGACAAAAGAAAATCTCGCTGCAACGCTCGCAGAAGACTGGTTTACACCGAATTTAGCAGAGCATGTTGCATTTTTTATGGTGAACTGCATTATCTGCCAACAGTTCACCGCTGGGCACATGTTAAAAGTAGTAAGAGGAGTTATCCCCCGGCCAAATGGACCATTCCAGCACTTGCATATCGACTATGTCGACATGATTCAAGTGTGCAATGGGTACAGGTATTTAATTGTGGTGGTGTGTCCATTCTCTAGATGGATAGAAGCAGGTCCCTGTGCACACCCAGAGTCTACCTGTGCTGCCACATTTCTAGTGAGGGAAGTGTTCCCAAGATCGGGGTGTGCGAAGTAATGAGGTCAGACAACGGGGCTCACATTGTTAATGCAGTTTTTGAGCAAGTCAGCTTGATGCTTGGTATAAAGCACAAGTTCTCGGCGGCATATCATCCAGAGGGGAATGGCATATGTGAGCGGCTCAATGGCCTGTTAAAAGAGAGGATAGCCAAGCTGAAGCTCACATTGAAAAAGGGATGGTTGCACTGTCTACCACTGGCATTGTATGCACTTCGGAACCAACCAGGTTCCGACCATCATCTCACGCCGTCACAGGCAGAAGGATAAGGACGCTCTTAACCCCGAGATAGAGCTAGATGTGATGCCCAGCCAACCAGTGAGGTCCTGGGGACAGAGATGCAGGAGTGCTTGAATTGTATGACATCCAGCGTCTCTGTCATTTCAGGCCAGCTGCAGCGACAAAGAAAAGGGTGCAGCGCAGCACAAAACACAACAGGAAGTGCTGGAACAGACTCTGTACAAAGTCTATGTGCGCCACCCATCTTCCCTCGTGACGCTGTCCTCATAAGGAACTTTACAAGGAAGAAGTGGAATGAGCCACGATTCAATGGTCCTTTCATCGTAGAGGACTGCACTCCTTCAGCTGTCAAGGTCCATGGCAGAATGGCATGGCTCTTCCTGAATGACATTAAACCTTATATAGGAGAAAGCCCTCAAGCTGCATCCAATCACGAAGAAACTACAAACAACGGGGAAGAACCTCAGCACGTGCAGACAAGATCCATGGTGAGGAAGAAGGGCGCATGAGCAGCAAAACAATGACAAAAGAACTCTGTTTCAATTTGTGACTTTTAAACAAGACATTTTCTTAAACCAGTGAAGATGATAAAGGACACAAAACGAACACTCTGTGCATCCTAGTTGCAGGGTAAAGAAAAGAACAGCCAAAGCCACAACAACACTGATAAAACGAACTTTTGAAGGCACGTCATGCCCAAGTAGTACAAAGAATCAAGACTCTGATAGACTGCAAAAGAAAATGTTCTGAGAGCATAACACAGTATCCTGAAGCAACCACTATCAAGACTTTGTTTACAGAACTTATGGTATCTCCCAGCAGAAACCTCAAGTGGGATGTGTTAACCTACTTTCAACTGGTGGTAATATCATACCCGTCACTCATAGGTAAAGAAACCAGTGTCACAGTCTTTATTCAAAACCCTGAGAAAAAAAAATATAATAATCTGGCAACTATTAACTGTCATCGTGGGAGCCTTCACCAAGCTACCCGAGCACAGTGAAGAGGACACAAATGCTTCAACCGCCAGTAGACATTGATGAACTCACATTTACTTTGTTCTTTCAAATAATCGAGAAATGCCCAGGACTCATCGGGAGAACAACTGACACACATACTTTCATCAGAGACCCAAGAAACCTAGCTCAGTTGAACCAACTGTGGACTAAGCTAAATCACCTTGTGGTAGGCCACGCAACAGGAAGGTGCAGAGACTGTGCAAATCAAAAGAAAAGCTCATGACAAGGACCCTGCCAAACAGGACAAATGTCCCTATCACCCGATGACACCCGGCTGGCGCACAACATCCTGCTTAGACTAATCACAGACTATCCGGAAATGGTGGGGAGGCCTGCAGATGTTGACGTCATCACCTTCCTTAGAGATCTGGCCAACGCCCCACACATGGGTACACTCCTCCACGGCATAATGCTCCAGGTGGAGCTATATAACTTCCAGCGAGAATACCTTAGAAGGTTCCAGTGAGACTTTCCGCCGTGGGACAGATCGTGGAGACAGAAAGACATGTTTTATCTTTCGCCGTGGAACAAACCGAGGACAGAGACACAGTTCTTCAATTTTCCGCCTCAGGACAGATCGAGGAGAGCAGAGACAAGAACTACACCATCCTATTTTTTCGTTTTGCTTTTTCCTCTAGTTTTCCTTATTTTTATTTTTGTTTTTTATTTTTTCATGTTCATTTTTATTTTTATTTTTACTACGTTTTATTTTTGAGTGATTTTTAGCAGTTCCATCTTTTCATTCCTTCGCATTGAACAGGTTCCAGCATGTCCTCAGGACCAAGGCAAAGTCGAGGAATGCACTGGGTCTTTACCTACTGTAAATATGCATTATGAATGTGATATACCAAAGTTGCTAGCCTAACCCTTTTTCCAGAGTCTAGCACAGGAACTGTACTGCATACCCAGAGATTACCGACAGCACCTGCAAGAGGGGGGACACATGAAAAAGCACTCATCACTTTAGTAGTAATGAACTCTTGAACTACGAGATCAGAGCAAGAAGAGGAATAAATAATTGACTATGGACTTGTTTGAAATGGGGGCACAGAACAGTAACTTGGTTTTACCACAAGCACAGGGGCGCCCCCGCTTCCCTGGAAGGAAATGCTACCAGATGTCCTACAAGTCTATTATGTGTATATGCGTAGTAATTATCATTGTCTTTCTATCGTTGACTATCAGAAATGCTTTCTTTATTGGTGCACAAAGTGTCCCAATCTCTGTGCACCCAACATATAATGAATGTCTGGGGCCTACGAAAGCACCCAGACCCTATATAGTGATCCCAGTTCCCCGAAAAGATGATGGTAAAACAATCAAGATAAAACTAAATGTAATTAGCATTAATTCACACACACTTGAGGTAATGAATGAAGAAAAAGGCTGAAGACAGGGTCAGCACAGAATGAATGAAAACGCGGCACTGACCACTGCACGCACCCACACACAGAATGCACACAGACAAGGGCAAGTGTCTATGGCTACAGGGCCTCCAACAAAGGCACCAGAGAAGGGGAGACTGCCTGCCGAACAATCATTTCCAGAAAATAGCGGAAGCGACCGAGGAGAACCAAGTGAGAAACCAATGAAAGAGGGCATAGCAAAATCCCTCAAAAAACAGAAGTAGCCACAAAGGAACTCACAGAGAAAACACAAACACTGATAGAGTATTTGTTCCCATTCATAGTCAAAGCAAGGAAACTGCACGGGGAGCTGCAAAATAGAACTGCAGAGACTAGAACAGTAAGCACACCAGCTCAGACGCAAGGAACAAGCACCAGACGTACGACACAGCCAAGCATTGGGGAGTTGGTGAGCCAACGGCGGTTAGAGAACTTCGACGAAAAATTACAAAAGGAAAGGAAAAGAAACGCAAAACCTTCTCCTACCACAGTGATACAGGTAATGAAACCCGCTCCGCTAACAAGCATGCCCAAGAATCCTCCAACAAGAAAGAGTCATATAGATGCATTTAGAGACGTGGTTATAGCTAACTACAAAAGGACATTGAGGATTAAGAGAAACCCACATGAAGACAACAATGAACTCAATGATTACCTGGACAGTACAGCCCACCTCGGAAACAACATATGGTACCAGCACATGAAGGAAGTAGGACGAAGTGAGTCAGAAGGAGAATGCTTTGTCTGTGCACTCCTACCATATAGTATGGGAAAATCCAAGATCTTCATGGCTGTAGAAATTGATGTACCCACAGCTCACTGTATATCACATGTAGCAATGTGCAGCACCAGAGGACACTTTATGGGAAGAGACGTCTCGTTGATATGGGCCAACGAAAAGGATTACCCGGATGAAGATGGCTACGTCCAGGACATTCAGACAAGAAACAGGGCGCACACAAGGAATCACGTGATCAGATACGAGAATCTAGGTGTCAAAGGATCAGGAACATGTTGGGTAATAAACCCAAGATTGAAAGTTCAAGGAAAAACTGCAGAAGAGGCGCAGACCAGGAAGAACAGAGGCCAAATGCAGATTTGGGGAACAGTGGTCTCCCCAGATGGATGGGAAGAAGGAGTAGTAATTGGCCGAGCTTGGATGGTCTTTGGAGCCTGCCGAGAAGCAATAGAGAGTTCGCAGAGGTTGTGCAAACCTCTATGGCCAAAACTGGTAAAGCTGCTAACATGGGTCGAAGACAGAGGAGGACCCCTGCAGATAGTACCACTGGAAAGCCCAAAACTATGCTTCCGAAATAATGGCACGAGAAAGATGGGTGAGAATGTAAACTGCGGACGAATAGTTGAAGCCCCAGGAATGGCACAAGGAACCGCAGTTATTATGGACCATTACTGGGTGTGTGGAACCAAGGCATGCATAAGGCTGCCTAAAAACTGAGGCGGCATTTGCACACTGGTGAACTTCCATTTTTCTGCGCTAGTGATCCCTAAGAATTACCTGAAGTTGGACAATTTCCCGAAAGCAGATGCTCATCTAAGGAGAAGGAGATCTGTGGAATTGGCATCCAGAATGAAGAGAGAAAATTACTTTTCTACCAAATGAGAAGAGGGATTCCATGCAATCCCAAACAAACACAGGCTGTTCAGCCTCACCTCAACAGTATTCACCACGATGCTCTTGCCACACATCCAAATTGGAGTGAATGCTAAATGGTTGCAGATAACCAGATGGGAGCTATTGCAGACCATCAATACCACTATTAAAGGATTTAATGTGATCAAAGAAGAGCTGAGAGCAATCAGACTGATGACCCTCCAGAACAGATATGTGCTTGACATTATCACAGCAATGGATAGAGGTGTCTGTGCAAAAATCGGAGAATCATGTTGCACATTTGTACCATCGCAGGATGAAGGAAACGGAACCTTAACAGAAGCCATAAGTATGTTGACAAACTTGAAAAACCAGATGATCGATGAAAGTGATGAAGTGGACGATGACAGCTTGTTTGGAGACCTATTCTCGTGGGTCCCACAATGGATGGCAGATATATTCAAGTTTCTGGGAGCTTTACTAGCAATGGTACTGCTAGGTATCTGTGTTATCAAGATAATCATTACACAGTGCCAGAAAACTGCAAAGAAAGCCATAGGGATGAAAATAATGGTTGATGTAAAACCAGGATGGAAGCCCCAGAGACCTGACTGATGAAGAAATAAGAGACTTTGTGAAGGCCAGCAAATTTGCGCCAGAAGGAACGAACTTCACATGTTTGTTTGTTTGTTTATTTATTTGGTAATGCGCTCCGAGCCCGTGGGCATCTGGGCGCAGCAGTACAAGAGGACTCGAAACTTAGTTACAATGCCTGACACAGGTTAACACATCAAAACAGTGGTCACTTACCATGGCTGATACAATGCATATAAAATAACAGGGTTAAGCGTATAAGAGTAACATTTTAACAGGTTGTACCGTTTCCGCTAGGGTGAGGGTCGTTGCATGTCGTTGTTGTGCAGCCATTTGAGAGCGTAGGATCTGAATCTTGTGTAGGGTAAAGGGCATCTAAGGTGGGATGGGAGTGTGTTCCATGATTGTGCAGCTCTAACTGGGAAGCTAGCACCGCCCGCTGTGGTAAGTTTGAATCTGGGGACTTCCAGTAGGAAGGTGTTGGCAGATCTCGTCAGTCGGTTAGAGGGTCTCCAGTTGATTCTTTCCGCTAGGTAGGGGGGTGCTTGATTGTTGAGGCATTTAGAGGTGAGGGAAATAGTTTTAAGTAGGATTCTGTCCTTTATCTTTAGCCAATGTGCAGGCGGCCGTCGCGAGGTAAGGAAGCCCTCCGGGCATGCCTCCGTTTATGGAGCCTACTAGGCCCCCAGGCCCTTGGAGCGTCCCTCTCCCACCCCGCACCCTCTTCCTGTTTCCCGCTCCCCTCCCGCCCCCCAACCCGCCCACCCCCGCTCTGATTGGGCCGTGAGCCCGAGCTGGAAGGGTCTAGCGACCCTCCTCGCGGCGGCCCCTGCATTTCTGTGCAGGCGGCCGTCGCGAGGTAAGGAAGCCCTCCGGGCATGCCTCCGTTTATGGAGCCTACTAGGCCCCCAGGCCCTTGGAGCGTCCCTCTCCCACCCCGCACCCTCTTCCTGTTTCCCGCTCCCCTCCCGCCCCCCAACCCGCCCACCCCCGCTCTGATTGGGCCGTGAGCCCGAGCTGGAAGGGTCTAGCGACCCTCCTCGCGGCGGCCCCTGCATTTCTGTGCAGGCGGCCGTCGCGAGGTAAAGAAGCCCTCCGGGCATGCCTCCGTTTATGGAGCCTACTAGGCCCCCAGGCCCTTGGAGCGTCCCTCTCCCACCCCGCACCCTCTTCCTGTTTCCCGCTCCCCTCCCGCCCCCCAACCCGCCCACCCCCGCTCTGATTGGGCCGTGAGCCCGAGCTGGAAGGGTCTAGCGACCCTCCTCGCGGCGGCCCCTGCATTTCTGTGCAGGCGGCCGTCGCGAGGTAAGGAAGCCCTCCGGGCATGCCTCCGTTTATGGAGCCTACTAGGCCCCCAGGCCCTTGGAGCGTCCCTCTCCCACCCCGCACCCTCTTCCTGTTTCCCGCTCCCCTCCCGCCCCCCAACCCGCCCACCCCCGCTCTGATTGGGCCGTGAGCCCGAGCTGGAAGGGTCTAGCGACCCTCCTCGCGGCGGCCCCTGCATTTCTGTGCAGGCGGCCGTCGCGAGGTAAGGAAGCCCTCCGGGCATGCCTCCGTTTATGGAGCCTACTAGGCCCCCAGGCCCTTGGAGCGTCCCTCTCCCACCCCGCACCCTCTTCCTGTTTCCCGCTCCCCTCCCGCCCCCCAACCCGCCCACCCCCGCTCTGATTGGGCCGTGAGCCCGAGCTGGAAGGGTCTAGCGACCCTCCTCGCGGCGGCCCCTGCATTTCTGTGCAGGCGGCCGTCGCGAGGTAAGGAAGCCCTCCGGGCATGCCTCCGTTTATGGAGCCTAATAGGCCCCCAGGCCCTTGGAGCGTCCCTCTCCCACCCCGCACCCTCTTCCTGTTTCCCGCTCCCCTCCCGCCCCCCAACCCGCCCACCCCCGCTCTGATTGGGCCGTGAGCCCGAGCTGGAAGGGTCTAGCGACCCTCCTCGCGGCGGCCCCTGCATTTCTGTGCAGACGGCCGTCGCGAGATAAGGAAGCCCTCCGGGCATGCCTCCGTTTATGGAGCCTACTAGGCCCCCAGGCCCTTGGAGCGTCCCTCTCCCACCCCGCACCCTCTTCCTGTTTCCCGCTCCCCTCCCGCCCCCCAACCCGCCCACCCCCGCTCTGATTGGGCCGTGAGCCCGAGCTGGAAGGGTCTAGCGACCCTCCTCGCGGCGGCCCCTGCATTTCTGTGCAGGCGGCCGTCGCGAGGTAAGGAAGCCCTCCGGGCATGCCTCCGTTTATGGAGCCTACTAGGCCCCCAGGCCCTTGGAGCGTCCCTCTCCCACCCCGCACCCTCTTCCTGTTTCCCGCTCCCCTCCCGCCCCCCAACCCGCCCACCCCCGCTCTGATTGGGCCGTGAGCCCGAGCTGGAAGGGTCTAGCGACCCTCCTCGCGGCGGCCCCTGCATTTCTGTGCAGGCGGCCGTCGCGAGGTAAGGAAGCCCTCCGGGCATGCCTCCGTTTATGGAGCCTACTAGGCCCCCAGGCCCTTGGAGCGTCCCTCTCCCACCCCGCACCCTCTTCCTGTTTCCCGCTCCCCTCCCGCCCCCAACCCGCCCACCCCCGCTCTGATTGGGCCGTGAGCCCGAGCTGGAAGGGTCTAGCGACCCTCCTCGCGGCGGCCCCTGCATTTCTGTGCAGGCGGCCGTCGCGAGGTAAGGAAGCCCTCCGGGCATGCCTCCGTTTATGGAGCCTACTAGGCCCCCAGGCCCTTGGAGCGTCCCTCTCCCACCCCGCACCCTCTTCCTGTTTCCCGCTCCCCTCCCGCCCCCCAACCCGCCCACCCCCGCTCTGATTGGGCCGTGAGCCCGAGCTGGAAGGGTCTAGCGACCCTCCTCGCGGCGGCCCCTGCATTTCTGTGCAGGCGGCCGTCGCGAGGTAAGGAAGCCCTCCGGGCATGCCTCCGTTTATGGAGCCTACTAGGCCCCCAGGCCCTTGGAGCGTCCCTCTCCCACCCCGCACCCTCTTCCTGTTTCCCGCTCCCCTCCCGCCCCCCAACCCGCCCACCCCCGCTCTGATTGGGCCGTGAGCCCGAGCTGGAAGGGTCTAGCGACCCTCCTCGCGGCGGCCCCTGCATTTCTGTGCAGGCGGCCGTCGCGAGGTAAGGAAGCCCTCCGGGCATGCCTCCGTTTATGGAGCCTACTAGGCCCCCAGGCCCTTGGAGCGTCCCTCTCCCACCCCGCACCCTCTTCCTGTTTCCCGCTCCCCTCCCGCCCCCCAACCCGCCCACCCCCGCTCTGATTGGGCCGTGAGCCCGAGCTGGAAGGGTCTAGCGACCCTCCTCGCGGCGGCCCCTGCATTTCTGTGCAGGCGGCCGTCGCGAGGTAAGGAAGCCCTCCGGGCATGCCTCCGTTTATGGAGCCTACTAGGCCCCCAGGCCCTTGGAGCGTCCCTCTCCCACCCCGCACCCTCTTCCTGTTTCCCGCTCCCCTCCCGCCCCCCAACCCGCCCACCCCCGCTCTGATTGGGCCGTGAGCCCTTCATCACAGGTCCTCCCAGGGCAGCCGTCTGCCCGGCAGCCTCCAGCGGCTAAGGGCCCCAAGGCCAAGGGCGGCTCCAACAGAGGCGGCTCCAAGATGTGTCTGCAGGTGTCCGCAGGGGAAGCCAATGAAGCCAGCAACTAACAGACACCACCAAAAAACCGTGAGTGTGGTGTGGGTGGGGAGTAGAGCAATCACTCCACTCCTGAAAGCCCATGCCACTCTATCTTACATCCAAATAACATAGACTGCCATAATGTTTGCATGTCCACACTTAGATTTCTGAAAGTTATCATGTCCACTCTTTGATGGAATTGTGAATATTCGCATGCCCACACTTGGTTAGAACTGTGAAAGTTAGCATGTCCACTCTTTGATGGAATTGTGAATGTTCGCATGCCCACACTTGGATATAACTGTCAATAGTAAATTTAGAAGTATACCCAATCGCCTCTCTGTAAAAAGGGAATTAGAAGTGTACCCAACAGCCTCTCTGTGAAAGTTAATTTAGAATTGCATTTAGAAGTTGCATTTAGAAGTGTGCCCATTAGCCTCTATGTGGAAAGTTGCATTTAGAAGTACATTTAGAAAGTTGCATTGAAAGTGCATTTAGAAGCAGCATTTAGAAGTGTACCCAACAGCCTCTCTGTGAAAGTGAATTTAGAAGCATACCGAATATCCTCTCTGTGAAAGTGAATTTAGAAGTGTACCCAACAGCCTCTCTGTGAAAAGTTGAATTTAGAAGTGTACCCACTCTGTGATAAGTTGAATATAGAATTGCATTTAAAAGTGTGCCCTAGCCTGTCTGTGGAAAGTTTAATTTAGAACTACACTTAGAAAGTTGAATTTAGATGTGTGCCCAATAGCCTCTCTGTGATTCTAGAAATGTGCCCAACAACCCGCTGAATTTAGAAGTGTGCCCTGTAGCCTCTCTGTGAATCAAGAAGTACGCCCAAGAGCCTCCCGTGGAAAGTTGAATATAGAAGTGTACCCCATGTAACCCATCATATCTCACCAACACGCTTACTCTCTCCTTACATCACCACTCAAATAGAACACAGAGATACTATGACACCATTCGGTATAACTGTTCTCATATCAACATTTGCCGCTCACCCCACATCACTCTAAGTAATCACTGCTGGTTACGCACCCCCCAGCGAGGCGTTCTCCTCAGGCCTAACGCAGCCACATCCGATCTGGATAAATCCTGCCAGAACGAACACATACCCCTGACCTCTCAACCACCACACCTACCGCTAGAAAACAGCTATTACACCGATACTGCACGAGCTGTACACATACCCGGTGCTCACACGCACCTTTTTAACTCTCTCGACTCTCTCTACTGATATGAACTTTCGGTTCCCAAGGGCGTTCAACCTACCAGCGCCTTCAGACCATACCAATGGTATATAAGGCGCTATATAAGTGCAAAATAACAATAACAATAACAATAACAATGGGCTTCTGTCCGGTGTTTGGAGATATGTTCTCTGCGTGGGATGTTCAGAGCTGCTCTAAGAGCGTTATTTTGTAATCTCTGGAGTTTGTCAGTGACCGACTTGTTGGCACCTGAGTATAAGGCGTTGCAATAGTCCAGTCTGGACATGACAAGGGCATTGGCCAAGGTGAGGCAGCTGGCACTGGACAGGAAGGGTCTGGCGGCACGGATGAGTTTACACGTGTAGGAGGTTGAGGAGGCACGGGAGTTCACTTGCTTTTTGAGGGTGAGAGCTGAGTCGAGGTAAAAACCCAACGTTTTGACCTCGCGCATAACCTTGATAGTATTGTTTTCAATGTTAAATGAGGTATAGTCCGGGGTGAGTTTGGATAATTTGTGGTCTGAACCGAGGAGCAGGATTTCAGTTTTATCGTCGTTCAGGCAGAGGCCATGTGTGGCCATCCATGCTTGAATGAGGATGTAAATTTTATTCACCAGAGCCAAGTCCACTTCATAGTTGCCCGAAAGGGGTATGAGGATCTGGGTGTCATCTGCGTAATTAGTGTAGGTGACGCCCAGTCTGTCCAACTTGTCGAACAATGGCTTGGTGAAGATATTGTACATAGTGGGTGAGACACAGGAGCCCTGTGGGACTCCACATGTGATTTGGATAGGGTCAGCACAAGTGGAAGAGGAGAACACTCTCATAGTCCGGTTGGCTAGAAAGGATTGGACCCATGCTATAGCGTCTCCTGTGAAGTTGGCAGCCAGCTTGAGGTGGTTGCATAAGACTGCATGGTCCACCAGATCAAAAGCTGCTGACAAGTCCAGTAAGAGTAGCAGCGCTGTTTTCCCATTATCCTTAAATTCCTCCATTTTGGTTTTGAGATCTAGCCGGGCTGTTTCCGTGCCATGGAGGGGGCGGAAGCCCGATTGGCGCGAGCCTAGAAGATGATTAGCTTCTAGGTACTCTTGAATTTGGAGATAGGCTACTCTGTCGATAATTTTTAGTAGGAAGGGTACCGTGGTGATAGGCCTATAGTTAGTCGGGATAGATGGATCGAGGGTTTGTTTTTTGAGAAGGGGGGGGACCCAGGATTCTTTTAAGTTGGCTGGCACTGTGTTGGATTTGAAGGATGAGTTGATAAGCTTCGAGATGAAAGGGGCTAAGTCTCTGGCAGCGTCCTTTATTATTTGAGCTGGGCAGCTGTCGCCCTTCCAGTTAGAGGGCTTCAGTGAGAGGATAGCCTTTTCAGTGTCAATGATGGAGATGGGTTTAAAGCTAAAAGGGGGGATAGTGATAGGTTCAGTTACTAGAGGCACTTGTTGATCAGTAAGAGGGAGGGTGTCTTTTTATTCATTATTTTAAGTTGGAGGGTGGATATTTTGTTTGATAGGGCATTCTGTATATTAGTGCACCATATCTTGTCCTTTGGGGCCGTGTCAGATGGTTGGATAGGGGATTCCATTTCCCGGGGGATGGCAAATAGTTCCTTGGTATTCGATTTGGCATTGGTAATTCTGTCATTGAATACGTTTTTTTTTGTGTTGATAATTTCAGACTTGTAATGTTTTGTAGCTTGGGTTAGCTTGGCTTTGTTGTCGTTGGTGGGCGAATTACGCCAGATGGTTTGGAGTTTTCGTTTCTGCTTTCTAAGGTCCTTAAGCTGGGGGGTGAACCAGGCATTGAGGTGGGCTTCTTGCTTAGCTTTGCGTAGTTTTGCAGGTGCAATGGTGTCTAGTGCGTGAGACATAGCTTTGTTAAAGGTGTCTACTAGTGTGTCTGGGTCGGTGTTGTCCTTCAGACCGTTAATAGTGGGCAGGAGGAGGGGGATAAGTTTTTCTGTAGTGATATCATTTTTACTTCTGGTAGGGAGTGGTGGTATCATTTTGATAGTTTTGGGGCCTGGGAGGTCAAGTGTGGCAGTGAAATTTATTAGAAAGTGGTCAGTCCATAGTTGAGGGGTGATGGCAGTGATGACTATGTTACAGTTGAGTTCTGAGACCCAATCAAGGGTTCTGCCTTTAGCATGTGTGGGGGAGAGAACTTTTTGGGTAAGGCCTTGGTCATTTAGGATAGATGTTATAGAAAGGGCATTTTTATTACCTGGCTCATTGAAACCGATGTTGAAGTCGCCCATCAGCAGCGTTTGCGAGTGTTTTTGGGTATTGTTCGCTATGAGGGTAGTAAGGTCATCTTCAAAGGTTCCCAGGGGACCTGGGGGCCTGTAGATCAGGTGAATGGCTAGCGTGCGGTTGTTGGAGAGTTGCATTTTTGCTGAGAGTACTTCGCAGGAAGCACAGGGGTGTGAGGTGGTGAGTCGGATAGGCAAGGTGGTTTTCGCGATGATTGTTAGGCCACCGCCTTTAGCATTGGGTCTGTCTACTCTGTGGATCTGGTAGTTGTCAGGTATGGCTAACATCAGTGAGGGTCCTGCTGCCTCATGGAGCCAGGTTTCAGTTACGGCAAGGAAGCCAATGCTACTGTTGTTTAGTATGTCAGCAATTTCAATTGCATGAGCTACCATGGATCTGGCATTGATAAGGGATCCAGTAAGAGTTAGGGTGTTATTGGGAATAGGATGACTTGCAAGTGTATCTGTATGCTTATTTTGACTCCGGCGTTTCTTTTGGTGGAGGTGAGTAGGAGTTGGGGTTGGAGTTAAAGGTGTTGTAGCTAGAGTTTGCTTATCCATGTGTGTCTGTATAGATGGGAATCTAGCAGTGTTGTTAGTACTGTTTCTTTTAGGTTCGTATATGCAGGGTAGCCTTGCCCTGAGTCTCAGGTTTCTATCTGTGGGGGGGCGAGAGCTGAGGGTAGCAAAGGTCATGATTGTAGCTAGGAGGGTCAGGGAGGTCAAGTTTCTGCACATGGTAGTTGGTGTGGTCCGCTGATGCAATTTACTTCCCTTGTTTCGCTAAGATGTCTGGCTAGGGTGACGCAAAGTGTAGTGCAGGTGGCTAGTTGAAGCTGGGGCTGCGCCTAGTGATAAAGGGCGTGATATTCAGGAAACACAGTATGGGCTAGAGTGCATGGTCTGTTAATGATGATAGGGCACTACAAATCAAGGTGGCCCGTTAGCGACCATAAGGCACAACACAGTTAAAGTGGTCCGTTAGCGACCGTAAGGCACAACACAGTTAAAGTGGTCCGTTAGCGACCGTAATGCACAACACAGTTAAAGTGGTCCGTTAGCGACCATAAGGCACAACACAGTTAAAGTGGTCTGTTAGCGACCGTAAGGCACAACACGCTGAGGTGAGCCATGAACACCTCGGTATAAGTAGCACCCAGAAAACTAGGGTCTAAGTAAGTGGACACAGCTATGGTAGTTATCGTGGGTACGGGTGTAGATCAGATCATGCAAGCATGAATCGATACATTAACAATGCAATGGGACGCAAATTAAATGCATAGGTTCAGGGGTGCCTAGATTCGAATTTAGCAAGAGGATAGGCGCAGTACAAGGACATCTAGATGCGAAATGGCACAATTAGGCAGCCAGCAGCAGTGCAACACAATTTTACTAGGCACAGTATAAGGTCATCTAGATACAAGATGGCATTAGGCAGGCATTACAGTCTGAGTCAGGAGATGAAATGCGAGGTATCCGAGTGGCACGTTATAGGCAAGGACAGCATAGGCATGTGCAGCCGTGCGGGGTGGCAACGTTAATTAGACAGGAGCGTAAGTAATGCGCTGTGAATTAGATGCTTCTGGTCAACAGATGGTGTTATGCATGTGGCAGCACTAGCTTACCTGGAGCAGAACGGGCAGAGTTCATGGCCCCTGGCTCCTAACAGGCACATATCCTAAGAAACAAAGAAGGTATGAAGGAAAATAGATCTACTGCAGCCCAAATGGACAATGTCAGCTAATGACCTGGAACAAAGATGAGCATATGAAAGCAGCAGGGAGTTTGAAAGGGGTGAGAAAAATATGGACTCCAAAGACTCACACATTCACACCATCATGTACAAACCCTGAAGACGATGAACATAAGACCGAAGAATCAAAGGAAATAAATGCAAAGGAGATTGCAGAAGTGGTCGATGAACCGACCAGAGGGGGGAGTGTAGAGGAGGTCCCAGACACAGCCTGCACTCCTGCCCCTCATTTCAAGGTACCAGGAGAGTACTCACCAAGGTATGTGACGTATGAGGAACAAATGAACCAACAAAGAGCTGCACTGGGGCTCTGCCCAGTGTACATCAGAAGATCCATACCTGTTGAAGCGCCCATAACCAGACAACCCTGGGCAGCACAGTACCCTATCAGACAGCCGTACCAGCCGCTGATACGAAACGAAGAGTACCTACAGACGGTCCATGAAGAGACCCAAAGAGCCTTAATAGAAGGCCAGTGCAAATGACACAAGGGCCTGGACAGACTGGCAAATGAACGAAAACAGCCATCGAAGATAGCACGCCAGTGCGAGTAGCTACGAAAATAAATGTAATGGACATAGGGAAGAGATGATGTTAAACCATGAGGAAATGTTGCTACGAGACAAGATGAAAGCAACCGACCAGTTAAACGTGTGTAAATAGGCTTGGAACGCAAGAAGCAAAAGAAAATGATACTGCTTGCAATGCTTAGTAGAAGATTAGAGCGGCAAGTGCCAACCATATATCTACCTCAATAAGACACATACAAGTGCGACTCCATTTTGTAAAAGCAGAAATGTACCCAGGCTGCCAGAGGCCTGACAGGCCAAATTTCGTAACCCAGCCAGAGGCAAGAGAAGGAGCGGAATCAAAACTCAACAAAGAGCGGCTCATGCCTAGCAAATCGAGGTCATCCAGAGAAGGGGAGGAGAGCGTCAGCTAACAAGACTCAGACTTTAGAGCATACCAGCCTGCCCCATGAAGGTCAATAGAAGGGGGGCCCATGCAGGTGGTGAGGGGGAAACAGAATTAAATACAAAGCTGGAAACTGAAACAGATTCATGGTGAACTGTCACGTGATCAGCCAGGCGCGAAGAGGTACCACCGCCTGATGTCACCCAGAACCCGAGGAATTCCATAACTTTTCCTGATAAGAGGCTACAGTTTCGAGGCCATACCCAGCCAACTAATTGACACATAGCCCAAGATACTGATTGATGGAAGGGAGGCAGGGTGAAACTTGGGACCCCAGGCACCTGGGTGTCCATTCTGCATGCTGCTAATTAAAAGTGGAAATGTATGTCTAGGGGTGTAACCTGCCCAATCACAATGGACCAAGTTATCTGGGGTCCTATATATCATAGAACCAATGAGACGTCATACTTGCAGTGACGTCTATGACGTGTGATAAAGAGGGAGGGCCGTAGACACCCACCCGATAAGAATTATCCAATCCGCATGCTCTATTATCATATACAGATATAGCACCTATACTTAAGTTACCTTTCTTAACCAATTATATTGCATGACGAGTTTTGTAGAATTAGACTTAATGATGACGAATATTGCCTATAAGAATTTCTGTTGAACTGAAGTTCTAGGAAGTTGGAGCAAGACAGATGATCGCAATGATGCTGATTCCCATTTGTTTCCCTGTTTGATGTACTTGTCATTAAACAGACTTCCCTTTGCCAAACTACTGAGTCCTCATTATTGAGTCGTGTTGGAGTAAGTGAATCCTGCACCCCCATCCCTCACATGGTGCAGCTATCCTGTCTTACAAGTACTAGAGGGTGAGCACTGACCTATGGGCCCGTCGGTGAATTTCCCGCCCTCCTGTACACCGGCAAAGACATTCATTAATCACAGACTGATTTTGACCTGTTTTGACAGTAGTATTGTTATGTATATAAGATGGCATGTTTTGCCAACTCAACATTTTTTAGTCAATGCCTTTAGCCCTGGCCAGTGAGCACTGTCTTTGGCTGTGTCTCCTATACATTTTAAAACACTACCAGGCCACTGGCCATGGTCTTCAACCACGGCCTTTGGCCATGTCCACTATACATGTTACCCCAGTATGTTTCTTTTGGACCCAATAGGTGGCCACGGCCTTTGGCCCCCTCCAATATTGGGTTAACCTGGAGGGCCAACTGCAGTCCACTATTAAAGATTTTAAGCAAAGACCAAATAGCTGCACTATTTTTAGTGGGATCTATGGCCTCTTGACTAATCCTTGTATCTTAATTTGAGGGCTTTTTTCCAAATGTATCTTACTTTCTCCTCTAAAGAATCCAAAGCCTGTATTTCCTTAGTTAGCTGATTTGTGTTCCCTTGCACCATAACATAATACACATGCTTGTGCCTGAATAAGCCCCCCCAGCTCCCGATAGGGGGATCCACCCTTTTGTAGAAACAGGTCTAAAACAGCAATATAATCCCCTCTCTTTCAAACTGTCAGTGGAAGTTAAGAATTTAGCGTTAGCGAGATAGAAGTGGAGGCTCTCTAGCTTCCTATCAATCCATTTAAATCGAGTTCTTCCTTCTGCTACCTCAACAATAGGATGGTAATTTCTCTTTGATAATTTTGCAGCGGGAACCCCCATTTAACAAGTAGCAAATCATGATCACTGCTGGTTTGGTTTACAACAGTTAATTCTTCCATAACCAATAATAAATCTCTAGATACCAAAAAAATTGTCTATTATTGCAGCCTGGGGATTTCATCTCCATGTTGGAATGGGGGTGGGGGTATCTCCCTTAACTCCCCCTTTCAACATACACAATCCTCTCTTTCTTTAGTGCCATCCACCTCTCTGATTGCAAATCATTTCCACACGACATTCCGTTGAAACATGAAATATTGAAATCCCCTGCTTTTATTAAAGCCAAGGTCTTTGAATCCTTGATAAACAAATTTAACATTTATCACACCCTCCAAGAATGAATCTGTAGAGACCCCAAGAGGGTTCCAGCTTAAATTTAATAGAGCAAAATGGCCCTGAGATAGTCCCTTATTGTCCCAATGCAATTTAGTTAGTTGACAAAAAGGGTTGGGAGTTGCCCATGCCTCCAATGCAAACCCCAATCCATTTCTACAGGCCGTCATTAACACAGACAACAGTCTACCCTTGCCCCCTTCATCGTCCTCTCTAGACTGAGTGAGTAACCATCCCAAACAGGGGAGTATAACAGCCAGGGTTCTTGGAGTAGAACAATGTCCAGGGTGATCAATGGGTTATCCTTGAGTGTGAATAAATGTCTATAATCCTGGTGTTCCTCGATCCCATATTCCATAATAGCAGGGCATACTGGGCCGTTAGCAAGCTGGCTCGACCTCGACTTTTAAAAGACCGTCTAAAAAACGACTATTTATTGTCTCATGGCTGAAATCTGCATTCTCAAGCCCTGCATTGAGATTCATTATTACTGATGAGCAGAGTAATACACACCAATTAAAAATTCCTTGCTTTCCGCAATCAGTCCTTTTTCTGTCTGCATTTATTTGCAATAAAATTGAAAAAAATGGAAAAGTAGATCCCGTTTCTGGCTGCTCAAGTCCCCATGCTGTCTTTTTAGACTGGGATGCTGGAGAGTGTAAATAATTACTTAGGTTGCATTTTAACCAATAGTTTGATAGATATTATCCCACTTGTATTGGAGCTAAATGTGGAGTTTGCTCTGCAGAAACTGAGGTCTATGTGTGCCCTTTTGCAGGCATCCAAGGGCCAATATAATACTTTATTCGAATTGATGTCCAAAAATACCAATTGCAGCTTATTATTTTACAGAGCACATGTACACAAAGGGGCTCATTTTATGCACATTTTATGCACATACATTTTGGGAATGCCCGATATTTTCATGCGATAGATGAAGGCATTTACAAAGAACTATGTCACATTCCAAGTTATTACCAGAAGACATGTTTCTAGCCAAACAAACGGTTGGAGTAAAAGTAGGACACACTATTAATACTTCTTAAAATGTACTGGGGGTTCAAGGGAAATGGAACATGTGAGAGAAGAAGTCAAACATTTCATCGGAACACAGGCCTGTAGTTTGAGGTTCCAAGCTAAAATGGCTTGTAATCAGGATTTGAACTTCTTGAATACAAATTTCTTTTAAAAATGCACTCAGAGTTTTTCTGGGGCTCTCAGGTGCTGATTCCGGCTATGCCAATTTCTGGTGGACATGGGTCCTTCTGGGATTTTGACAGATTGGCTTTGGATAAAGCTTACCCTCAAGTTCTCAGGTTGTTTGGGCCTGATGAACAATGTCTCTCGTGGGGGCATACCATTACCATCCATATTAGAGCTGATTTCTATGCCATCTGTCGAGGGACGATTGTCCGTCTGCAGTCTATGAACTGGCCCCCAAATCAAGGGAGATGTGCAGAGGTCTGAACTGGTTACTGGCTCTGATCAACCAATAGCCTAACCTATGGCTGACCACACCATGTACAGCACTCTGCTGCTCTAGGGCTAAGTCCACAACAATACAAAATAATAGATTGTTGTACATTCTGGCTTCACTGCAGTGCACGACCGGTCTCTGATTTCTCAGACGCCCCAGGCATGAGAGCCCTGTGAACCCTTCTCAACTCAAATTCTCAGTAAGCATTCTTGGCTTAGGTGGCTGGTGCAATGTTAATTTCTTAGTGGCAATGCCAAGCCCACCAGAGCAATGATAGGGCTTATAGCTAGCTTGTTACAGTGTTTCACCTATCAATTTCTGGTTCTCTCTCATAATATCTCAGCAAGTGGGAATTATTATCCTTGGTTGACTTGAAAGTCCCATCAGAATTTGGTCTATGCCCCAGAGTAGCACATCTCAATTTGTGGCCACATATCCAAAAGGCTTCCAATGCACCTACCCGTGCTGTTCTGGGAGAACCTGATATCTGTATACACGTCTTGCATATTACCTTTCGGAAGCCCTACTCAGGTATGGCTCACTTGGTTAAGCTGTGAACCTCACTTTCCACTTGCCACCAAATGCCTCTGGTTTCTACCATCTTTGATGTTTAACACCATTTTCCTTGATGTGCCCATTGCCTTATTATCCTTATTTCTTCAAGCATCCTTCTCTCATTTGATCTTTCCTTCCACCCAGACCTTTTTCTCCATGCTCTTTCCACCTTCTCACTATCCCTTCTCTCTCTTCACAACTCCAAACTGCTATATTGTCATAAAATGTCAATGGTTTGGACCATCCCCTGCCCTCTTTTATAGTTTTGTTTGTAACTGGAATACTATGGGCTGTCTTGTAAACTGTTGAATTTCGTAGTGCGTTTTCCTCCTCCCTATGTTTGCATATTTGTGTCTGAAATTGTGGCTGCTAGTGTCGAAATATAAAGTATATTGTGCCGCCTATTGTAATAAATATATTTAATATTGGCCTACGCCAAGCTGCTCGAAAGTCGTTTGCGAAAGAAATCTGTGTTGCAAGGTCCTGAACTTAAATCTATGTAGGTCGCCATTTTAGGTCAAACCGCCATTTTAGGATTTGTTGTGTAAAAGTCACCCTGTGAGCTAAAATGGTGAACGATGTCATTGCAAAATACAACATGGCCGTCTTGACCTCTGTACATAGCTAATGTGTAATTTGCCTGCAGGCCACTTGTTGAGGACATGAACTGAGACCTTGTCCTTCGTTGAACTATGTGTAAAGGGATTACTAATCCACGAGCATATGTCGAGAAAATATATTCGAATACTGAACAAAGAACATCTGTCTTATTACATTGTATCAATGTTTAAGAAGGCCTGCATAGAAAACTTTAGAATACACAGCTATTGCATACGCTTATTGTTACATGTATTAAAAGCAAACCCGTTATATGCGGTTATTTGAGACTTGGCACGAACCCTAGATCTGTGATTTATTAAATGGAATTTTAACCCGAAGTGGGGCTGGGCATTGCGCCCATAAAAAGTATAAAATTTAATGTATTCTAATGTACAGGGTCTCTCACTGAACACACTAAACCACGCTGGAGTTTGTTGTGTTGTACTGAGGGCCGATAGCTATCTGACTTTGCACTGTTTTTGTAATAGAATTCAGTATAGAATAAAATACTTTGTATGTCCCTTTGTAACCCGTGTTCGGTGTATTTCCTTTTGGGGTGCTTAGCCTCGATATTCTTTTTCTGTTTTCACAGTTGGTGCCCGAATAGGGACCCCCAAGTTTGATGCCGGATTGTTGAAGGTTGACACACGCTATCGGACCGGGATCGGACAGTGTGACAAAAAGAAAGGGGCCCCTGGATGAGACGCGACACCTCAGCAGCGCTGCACGACCCGATCCCTGGACGATTAGCTTGTGGTCTGAGACGGCATCTTGACGAGGGTACACTTATCGAGGCGGGCAGATTTGCCGAAATCACCATACACAAGATAAGATTAGTTAGGTAAGATTCTAAGAAGTACCGATCGGTCCTCCTTAGGTTTGGTCAGGTGAGTTGTGACCAGATTCAACCCTGACAATTTGAATTTTGGCGCATTGTATCTGCAGAAACAATTATTGACCAGGCAACACCAAGAATTTGAGATATGCCTGGAAAATTGTCTACCTGCTTTGGGGCATTATTCCGCAGTGATAGACAATCGTTGGAATTTAGCCATCCCGCACCACAGGAGGGTTCGCTGGCGTGTACTATGTACTGTAAGTACGGCATTGGAAGTATAGAATTTAATGATATTTGGCACAGACAAACCAGACACGCCTCCGAACTTCAGTGGCCAATCAATTGTAGTTTTGAGATCCCTCGCATTGAATATTTGGAGTCAGTCTTGTTAAAGAAAAAGGCTAGACCTGTAGCATTTGATGTTTTGCAGAATTGGAAAAAAGAAGCGTTGCAACAACTTAAAGGTAGAGAGAAACATGCACGTCGTCATAAAACGAATGCTGAAAAAGCATTGTTATATGACCAAAACAAACAGTCTGAGGCGACAAAAAATATGGATAGGGCTTTCTCACTTGGAATTCAGAAAATCTATCCTTCTAAAGATCTTCATGTTTCTGATGAGTTTATTGACAAAATATTAAATGAACGAGGTCTGGTGCCTCTGCGCCACCTCCGTATGTTCCTCTTCCCGCTGCTGTACCTCTTCCTGCTGTTATTCCTGTTCTTCCTGCTCAACCTGTTGCTCCTATTCCTCCAGTATTTGTCCCTCCACCTGCTCCTCTGCCTCTTTTTATCGCACCAGTTATAGTACCTCCATCAAATTTGCCTGCTCCCTCTCTTCCAAGTGGTCCTGAGCCGCTTGTAATCAATCGAGGTGCAGGGTCAAAGGTTGTCACTCGCAGTACTGTACCACCGGAGAAGAAACGTGAGTTAATTGCATGGGCTAAGCATTGTATGGAGAAGGATGATCAAGCTAGTGTTTTTTCCACACTTTATAATACGGATAATTTCCCTGAGAAAAATGTTTTTATTGAAGGTTTAAGGATTCAGTTATGTATAATGTGGGGAAGATCAAATAATGCGGATGTTCCAAAGGGGTTAAGGGATCTAAATACTCTAGCACTTTCCAGAGACACTGTGGAGAAGGTAAATGAGCATGTCGAGAGGTTATTTGGGTATAGAAAGGAGTTAGAAAAGTTACAGAATGAGGATGATGAAGAGGAGAATATGTATGTACAGAAACGGTTCCTTCCGTGTCATAAACCGATATCGGAGGAAATGCGAATTTGTAAGAAATACGCGATTAGATGGATTTCAAACATATCGATAACTCCAGTTGATGTATATGACACATATAGTCAATATACGTTGGAAATGCAGAGGAAAGTGATACAGGTAATGGTAGAGTACCTGCAGGATGAGTGTGCAAAAAGGAAGATTAGTTGTCCCGCAGAGTTATTGAGCATTTATAAAAGAGCTTTTTCACTTGACACTTCTTCGATTGCTTTAGCGCTCAACTTGGCTCTGTTGCTTAGTAAGTGTTCGGAGTTGCCTACATCTCAGTTGCCTATGAGAGAGTTTCCTCCGACATTTGTCCCGAAGGTTGAGGTCGCGGCCGATGCTGCACAGGGTATACTCGCTGTGAACATTCCCGCACCTTATGTATCACAGTTTGTTCACGTCCCGTTTTCACGCCAGGAAGTGAACACCATTAGACAGTCTATTCCTGACATTAGGAAAAATCCGACAGGGTTCTATAAAGAGATGGAATCTGTTTTGCAATCCTCAGTGTTCACCTTAGGTGACATTGATTTGTTGTTTCCCTTACTCCTTCCCGTAGATTTATGGAAACAAGTTAGAACTATTGACGATGTACCCGGGTTGGGAGATACATGGGCGAATATAACTAGACTCGATGGGGAAAGACCATCTGGCGAAAGACCACAACAGGTGATATTAACTCTGCCTGATAGAATCATTGCTAAATTAAAAACCATAATTCCCGAAAAGAGAATTATTTGGGACAAGCTTACGGCATGTGTCCAAGGAAAGTCTGAAGGTGCTACTGAGTTCTTTAATCGGTTCGAACAGGTATTCTCGGATTTCAGTGGACAAGACTTAGGCACAGAGTCTGGGAAAAGATTATTTGTGGACAAATTTGTATGTGGATTACTGCCTGAAATCCAATTACAGATTTACAGGGTAATTCATAGAATTTCGCAGAAAAGTGTCGCAAGCGGCTGGCGCAGAGTGTCCGCGTGCGATTGACTGCGCCAGGCACGTGCCCTAAAACCGATTTCCGCGCACAGCGTATTCATGGATTTTAGGCTTCCAAACCAGCCGTGGCGCAGAGAATCGCAGCGACCCTGCAGCAGCGCCAGTAACGCCCCCAAGAACGCCCTCGCGCAAGGAAAAGCCATCAAAATCGCTAAATCATCGCAAACGGCTGCGCTAACCCTGGACCAGTTCACCGGGCTGGCAAACAGCAAACGCCAAGCGGGGAACGTGTATTGCAGGGGTGCGCGGGAAGTTCCACACGAGACTGGCCCCGTGCAAGCAGGGTACGTGTATATCAGGGGTGCGCGGGAAGTTCCACACGCGATTTCAGCAGGGTACGTGTATTTCAGGGGTGTGCGGGAAGTTCCACACGTGATTTCTGCAGGGTACGTGCTTTTCAAGGGTGCGCGGGAAGTTCCACACGCGAATGGGCCAGTGCGAGCAGGGTACGTGTATTACATGGGTGCGCGGGAAGTTCCACACGCGATTCCTTCAGGGTACGTGTATTTCAGGGGAAGCGCGGGAAGTTACACACGCGAATGGGCCAGTGCGAGCAGGGTACGTGTATTCCATGGGTGCGCGGGAAGTTCCACACGCGATTTCATCAGGGTACGTGTATTTCAGGGGTGCGCGGGATGTTCCACACGCGATTGTCCCAGTGCGAGCAGGGTACGTGTATTTCAGGGGTGCGCGGGAAGTTCCACACGCGATTGTCCCAGTGCGAGCAGGGTACGTGTATTTCAGGGGTGCGCGGGAAGTTGCACACGCAATTTCAGCAGGGAATGTGTATTTCAGGGGTTCTGGGGAGTACTACACGTGAATTGGCCGTGTGGGTCCTCCCAGGTGTACGCTCCACAACCTCCACGGCCCCTGCAGGCAGCCCACACCACGGGGGACTACCCTGCACCCCTGCTCATGTCCCGCAGGCAGCCCATCCACCATGGGCATGCCCCCCAGCCAACCCACATGTCACCTTGCACTACTGATCAACAATGCATGTCTCCCACCACCCCCACCCCCCAGCACTGTGGGGCACCTGCCAGCAGGCCCCCACCCATGTCTCCCACCACCCCCACCCCCCAGCCACCAGGGGCAGCCTCCACCAGGCCCCCACTCATGTCTCCCACCACCCCCACCCCCCAGCAGTGCAGGGGCATCCTCCACCAGGCCCCCACCCATGTCTCCCACCACCCCCAACCCCAGCCACCAGGGGCAGCCTCCACCAGGCCCCCACTCATGTCTCCCACCACCCCCACCCCCCTGCCACCATGGGCATCCTCCACCAGGCCCCCATTCATGTCTCCCACCACCCCCACCCCCCAGCCACCAGGGGCAGCCTCCAGCAGGCCCCCACTCATGTCTCCCACCACCGCCACCCCCCAGCAGGGCAGAGGCAGCCTCCACCAGGCCCCCACTCATGTCTCCCACCACCCCCACCCCCCAGCAGTGCAGGGGCAGCCTCCACCAGGCCCCCACTCATGTCTCCCACCACCCCACCCCCCTGCCACCATGGGCAGCCTCCACCAGGCCCCCACTCATGTCTCCCACCACCCCCACCCCCCAGCAGTGCAGGGGCAGCCTCCACCAGGCCCCCACTCATGTCTCCCACCACCCCCACCCCCCAGCCACCAGGGGCAGCCTCCACCAGGCCCCCACTCATGTCTCCCACCACCCCCACCCCCCAGCCACCAGGGGCAACCTCCAGCAGGCCCCCACTCATGTCTCCCACCACCCCCACCCCCTGCCACCATGGGCAGCCTCCACCAGGCCCCCACTCATGTCTCCCACCACCCCCACCCCCCTGCCACCATGGGCGGCCCCCACCAGGCCCCCACTCATGTCTCCCACCACCCCACCCCTCTGCCACCATGGGCAGCCTCCACCAGGCCCCCACTCATGTCTACCACCACCCCCACCCCCCTGCCACCATGGGCAGCCTCCACCAGGCCCACACCCATGTCTCCCACCACCCCCACCCCCCTGCCACCATGGGCAGCCTCCACCAGGCCCCCACTCATGTCTCCCACCACCCCCACCCCCCAGCAGTGCAGGGGCAGCCTCCACCAGGCCCCCACTCATGTCTCCCACCACCCCTACCCCCAGCCACCAGGGGCAGCCTCCACCAGGCCCCCACTCATGTCTCCCACCACCCCACCCCCCTGCCACCATGGGCAGCCTCCACCAGGCCCCCACTCATGTCTCCCACCACCCCCACCTCCCTGCCACCATGGGCAGCCTTCAACAGGCCCCCACCCATGTCTTCCACCACCCCCACCCCTTCAGCCACCATGGCCACCCTCCACCAGGCCCCCACTCATGTCTCCCACCACCCCTACCCCCCAGCAGTGCAGGGGCAGCATCCACCAGGCCCCCACTCATGTCTCCCACCACCCCCACCCCCCAGCAGTGCAGGGGCAGCCTCCATCAGGCCCCCACCCATGTCTCCCACCACCCCCAGCCCCCAGCAGTGCAGGGGCACCCTCCACCAGGCCCCCACTCATGTCTCCCACCACCCCCACCCCCCAGCAGTGCAGGGGCAGCCTCCACCAGGCCCCCACTCATGTCTCCCACCACCCCCACCCCCCAGCAGTGCAGGGGCAGCCTCCACCAGGCCACCACTCATGTCTCCCACCACCCCCACCCCCCAGCAGTGCAGGGGCAGCCTCCACCAGGCCCCCACTCATGTCTCCCACCACCCCCGCCCCCCAGCAGTGCAGGGGCAGCCTCCACCAGGCCCCCACTCATGTCTCCCACCACCCCCACCCCCCAGCAGTGCAGGGGCATCCTCCACCAGGCCCCCACCCATGTCTCCCACCACCCCACCCCCCAGCAGTGCAGGGGCAGCCTCCACCAGGATCCCACTCATGTCTCCCACCACCTCCACCCCCCATCAGTGCAGGGGCAGCCTCCACCAGGCCCCCACTCATGTCTCCCACCACCCCCACCCCCCAGCAGTGCAGGGGCAGCCTCCACCAGGCCCCCACCCATGTCTTCCACCACCCCCACCCCCAGCCACCATGGCCACCCTCCATCAGGCCCCCACTCATGTCTCCCACCACCTCCACCCCCCAGCAGTGCAGGGGCATCCTCCACCAGACCCCCACCCATGTCTTCCACCACCCCCACCCCCCAGCCACCATGGCCCCCCTCCACCAGGCCCCCACTCATGTCCCCCACCACCCCCACCCCCCAGCAGTGCAGGGGCAGCCTCCACCAGGCCCCCACTCATGTCTCCCACCACCCCCACCCCCCAGCAGTGCATGGGCAGCCTCTACCAGGCCCCCACTCATATCTCCCACCACCCCCACCCCCCAGCAGTGCAGGGGCAGCCTCCACCAGGCCCCCACTCATGTCTCCCACCACCCCCACCCCCCTGCCACCATGGCCAGCCCCCACCAGGCCCCCACTCATGTCCCCCACCACCCCCACCCCCCTGCCACCATGGGCAGCCTCCACCAGGCCCCCACTCATGTCTCCCACCACCCCCACCCCCCAGCAGTGCAGGGGCATCCTCCACCAGGCCCCCACCCATGTCTCCCACCACCCCCACCCCCCTGCCACCAGGGGCAGCCTCCACCAGGCCCCCACTCATGTCTCCCACCACCCCACCCCCCTGCCACCATGGGCAGCCTCCACCAGGCCCCCACTCATGTCTCCCACCACCCCCACCCCCCTGCCACCATGGGCAGCCTCCACCAGGCCCCCACCCATGTCTCCCACCACCCTCACCCCCCTGCCACCATGGGCAGCCTCCACCAGGCCCCCACCCATGTCTTCCACCACCCCCACCCCCCAGCCACCATGACCACCCTCCACCAGGCCCCCACTCATGTCTCCCACCACCCCCACCCCCCAGCAGTGCAGGGGCAGCCTCCACCAGGCCACCACTCATGTCTCCCACCACCCCCACCCCCCAGCCACCAGGGGCAGCCTCCAGCAGGCCCCACTCATGTCTCCCACCACCCGCACCCCCCTGCCACCAGGGGCACCCTCCAGCAGGCCCCCACTTATGTCTCCCACCACCCCCACCCCCCAGCAGTGCAGGGGCAGCCTCCACCAGGCCCCCACTCATGTCTCCCTGCACCCCCACCCCCGAGGAGTGCAGGGGCAGCCTCCACCAGGCCCCCATCCATGTCTTCCACCACCCCCACCCCCCAGCCACCATGGCCACCCTCCACCAGGCCCCCACTCATGTCTCCCACCACCCCCACCCCCCAGCAGTGCAGGGGCATCCTCCACCAGGCCCCCACCCATGTCTCCCACCACCCCCACCCCCCAGCCACCAGGGGCAGCCTCCACCAGGCCCCCACTCATGTCTCCCACCACCCCCACCCCCCTGCCACCATGGGCAGCCCCCACCAGGCCCCCACTCATGTCTCCCTGCACCCCCACCCCCGAGGAGTGCAGGGGCAGCCTCCACCAGGCCCCCACCCATGTCTTCCACCACCCCCACCCCCCAGCCACCATGGCCACCCTCCACCAGGCCCCCACTCATGTCTCCCACCACCCCCACCCCCCAGCAGTGCAGGGGCAGCCTCCGGAAGGCCCCCACTCATGTCTCCCACCACCCCCAGCAGTGCAGGGGCAGCCTCCAACAGGCCCCCACTCATGTCTCCCTGCACCCCCACCCCCGAGGAGTGCGGGAGCAGCCTCCACCAGGCCCCTACCCATGTCTTCCACCACCCCCACCCCCCCAGCCACCATGGCCACCCTCCACCAGGCCCCCACTCATGTCTCCCACCACCCCCACCCCCCTGCCACCATGGGAAGCCTCCACCAGGCCCCCACTCATGTCTCCCACCACCCCCACCCCCCAGCAGTGCAGGGGCAGCCTCCACCAGGCCCCCACCCATGTCTTCCACCACCCCCATCCCCCAGCCACCATGGCCACCCTCCACCAGGCCCCCACTCATGTCTCCCACCACCCCCACCCCCCAGCAGTGCAGGGGCAGCCTCCACCAGGCCCCCACTCATGTCTCCCACCACCCCACCCCCCAGCAGTGCAGGGGCAGCCTCCACCAGGCCCCCACTCATGTCTCCCACCACCCCCACCCCCCAGCAGTGCAGGGGCATCCTCCACCAGGCCCCCACCCATGTCTCCCACCACCCCCACCCCCCAGCCACCAGGGGCAGCCTCCAGCAGGCCCCCACTCATGTCTCCCACCACCCCCACCCCCCAGCAGAGCAGGGGCATCCTCCACCAGGCCCCCACTCATGTCTCCCACCACGCCCACCCCCCTGCCACCATGGGCAGCCCCCACCAGGCCCCCACTCATGTCTCCCACCACCCCCACCCCCCAGCAGTGCAGGGGCAGCCTCCACCAGGCCCCCACTCATGTCTCCCACCACCCCCACCCCCCTGCCACCATGGGCAGCCCCCACCAGGCCCCCACTCACGTCTCCCACCACCCATACCCCCCAGCAGTGCAGGGGCAGCGTCCACCATGCCCCCACTCATGTCTCCCACCACCCCCACCCCCCCAGCCACCAGGGGCAGCCTCCACCAGGCCCCCACTCATGTCTCCCACCACCCCACCCCCCTGCCACCATGGGCAGCCTCCACCAGGCCCCCACTCATGTCTCCCACCACCCCCACCCCCCTGCCACCATGGGCAGCCTCCACCAGGCCCCCACCCATGTCTCCCACCACCCTCACCCCCCTGCCACCATGGGCAGCCTCCACCAGGCCCCCACTCATGTCTCCCACCACCCCCACCACCCTGCCACCATGGGCAGCCTCCACCAGGCCCCCACCCATGTCTCCTACCACCCCCACCCCCCTGCCACCATGGGCAGCCTCCACCAGGCCCCCACTCATGTCACCCACCGCCCCACCCAAGCCACCATGGGCAGCCTCCACCAGGCCCCCACTCATGTCTCCCACCACCCCCACCCCCCTGCCACCAGGGGCACCCTCCAGCAGGCCCCCACTCATGTCTCCCACCACCCCCACCCCCCAGCAGTGCAGGGGCAGCCTCCACCAGGCCCCCACTCATGTCTCCCTGCACCCCCACCCCCGAGGAGTGCAGGTGCAGCCTCCACCAGGCCCCCACCCATGTCTTCCACCACCCCCACCCCCCAGCCACCATGGCCACCCTCCACCAGGCCCCCACTCATGTCTCCCACCACCCCCACCCCCCAGCAGTGCAAGGGCATCCTCCACCAGGCCCCCACCCATGTCTCCCACCACCCCCACCCCCCAGCCACCAGGGGCAGCCTCCACCAGTCCCCCACTCATGTCTCCCACCACCCCCACCCCCCTGCCACCATGGGCAGCCCCCACCAGGCCCCCACTCATGTCTCCCTGCACCCCCACCCCCGAGGAGTGCAGGGGCAGCCTCCACCAGGCCCCCACCCATGTCTTCCACCACCCCCACCCCCCAGCCACCATGGCCACCCTCCACCAGGCCCCCACTCATGTCTCCCACCACCCCCACCCCCCAGCAGTGCAGGGGCAGCCTCCACCAGGCCCCCACTCATGTCTCCCACCACCCCCACCCCCCTGCCACCATGGGCAGCCTCCACCAGGCCCCCACTCATGTCTCCCACCACCCCCACCCCCCAGCAGTGCAGGGGCAGCCTCCACCAGGCCCCCACCCATGTCTTCCACCACCCCCACCCCCCAGCCACCATGGCCACCCTCCACCAGGCCCCCACTCATGTCTCCCACCACCCCCACCCCCCAGCAGTGCAGGGGCAGCCTCCACCAGGCCCCCACTCATGTCTCCCACCACCCCCACCCCCCAGCCACCAGGGGCAGCCTCCACCAGGCCCCCACTCATGTCTCCCACCACCCCCACCCCCCAGCCACCAGGGGCAACCTCCAGCAGGCCCCCACTCATGTCTCCCACCACCCCCACCCCCTGCCACCATGGGCAGCCTCCACCAGGCCCCCACTCATGTCTCCCACCACCCCCACCCCCCTGCCACCATGGGCAGCCCCCACCAGGCCCCCACTCATGTCTCCCACCACCCCACCCCCCTGCCACCATGGGCAGCCTCCACCAGGCCCCCACTCATGTCTACCACCACCCCCACCCCCCTGCCACCATGGGCAGCCTCCACCAGGCCCACACCCATGTCTCCCACCACCCCCACCCCCCTGCCACCATGGGCAGCCTCCACCAGGCCCCCACTCATGTCTCCCACCACCCCCACCCCCCAGCAGTGCAGGGGCAGCCTCCACCAGGCCCCCACTCATGTCTCCCACCACCCCTACCCCCAGCCACCAGGGGCAGCCTCCACCAGGCCCCCACTCATGTCTCCCACCACCCCACCCCCCTGCCACCATGGGCAGCCTCCACCAGGCCCCCACTCATGTCTCCCACCACCCCCACCCCCCTGCCACCATGGGCAGCCTTCAACAGGCCCCCACCCATGTCTTCCACCACCCCCACCCCTTCAGCCACCATGGCCACCCTCCACCAGGCCCCCACTCATGTCTCCCACCACCCCTACCCCCCAGCAGTGCAGGGGCAGCCTCCACCAGGCCCCCACTCATGTCTCCCACCACCCCCACCCCCCAGCAGTGCAGGGGCAGCCTCCATCAGGCCCCCACCCATGTCTCCCACCACCCCCAGCCCCCAGCAGTGCAGGGGCACCCTCCACCAGGCCCCCACTCATGTCTCCCACCACCCCCACCCCCCAGCAGTGCAGGGGCAGCCTCCACCAGGCCCCCACTCATGTCTCCCACCACCCCCACCCCCAGCCACCAGGGGCAGCCTCCAGCAGGCCCCCACTCATGTCTCCCACCACCCCCACCCCCCAGCAGTGCAGGGGCAGCCTCCACCAGGCCCCCACTCATGTCTCCCACCACCCCCGCCCCCCAGCAGTGCAGGGGCAGCCTCCACCAGGCCCCCACTCATGTCTCCCACCACCCCCAACCCCCAGCAGTGCAGGGGCATCCTCCACCAGGCCCCCACCCATGTCTCCCACCACCCCACCCCCCAGCAGTGCAGGGGCAGCCTCCACCAGGATCCCACTCATGTCTCCCACCACCCCCACCCCCCATCAGTGCAGGGGCAGCCTCCACCAGGCCCCCACTCATGTCTCCCACCACCCCCACCCCCCAGCAGTGCAGGGGCAGCCTCCACCAGGCCCCCACCCATGTCTTCCACCACCCCCACCCCCAGCCACCATGGCCACCCTCCATCAGGCCCCCACTCATGTCTCCCACCACCCCCACCCCCCAGCAGTGCAGGGGCATCCTCCACCAGACCCCCATCCATGTCTTCCACCACCCCCACCCCCCAGCCACCATGGCCCCCCTCCACCAGGCCCCCACTCATGTCCCCCACCACCCCCACCCCCCAGCAGTGCAGGGGCAGCCTCCACCAGGCCCCCACTCATGTCTCCCACCACCCCCACCCCCCAGCAGTGCATGGGCAGCCTCCACCAGGCCCCCACTCATGTCTCCCACCACCCCCACCCCCCAGCAGTGCAGGGGCAGCCTCCACCAGGCCCCCACTCATGTCTCCCACCACCCCCACCCCCCTGCCACCATGGCCAGCCCCCACCAGGCCCCCACTCATGTCCCCCACCACCCCCACCCCCCTGCCACCATGGGCAGCCTCCACCAGGCCCCCACTCATGTCTCCCACCACCCCCACCCCCCAGCAGTGCAGGGGCATCCTCCACCAGGCCCCCACCCATGTCTCCCACCACCCCCACCCCCCAGCCACCAGGGGCAGCCTCCACCAGGCCCCCACTCATGTCTCCCACCACCCCACCCCCCTGCCACCATGGGCAGCCTCCACCAGGCCCCCACTCATGTCTCCCACCACCCCCACCCCCCTGCCACCATGGGCAGCCTCCACCAGGCCCCCACCCATGTCTCCCACCACCCTCACCCCCCTGCCACCATGGGCAGCCTCCACCAGGCCCCCACCCATGTCTTCCACCACCCCCACCTCCCAGCCACCATGGCCACCCTCCACCAGGCCCCCACTCATGTCTCCCACCACCCCCACCCCCCAGCAGTGCAGGGGCAGCCTCCACCAGGCCACCACTCATGTCTCCCACCACCCCCACCCCCCAGCCACCAGGGGCAGCCTCCAGCAGGCCCCACTCATGTCTCCCACCACCCCCACCCCCCTGCCACCAGGGGCACCCTCCAGCAGGCCCCCACTCATGTCTCCCACCACCCCCACCCCCCAGCAGTGCAGGGGCAGCCTCCACCAGGCCCCCACTCATGTCTCCCTGCACCCCCACCCCCGAGGAGTGCAGGGGCAGCCTCCACCAGGCCCCCACCCATGTCTTCTACCACCCCCACCCCCCAGCCACCATGGCCACCCTCCACCAGGCCCCCACTCATGTCTCCCACCACCCCCACCCCCCAGCAGTGCAGGGGCATCCTCCACCAGGCCCCCACCCATGTCTCCCACCACCCCCACCCCCCAGCCACCAGGGGCAGCCTCCACCAGGCCCCCACTCATGTCTCCCACCACCCCCACCCCCCTGCCACCATGGGCAGCCCCCACCAGGCCCCCACTCATGTCTCCCTGCACCCCCACCCCCGAGGAGTGCAGGGGCAGCCTCCACCAGGCCCCCACCCATGTCTTCTACCACCCCCACCCCCCAGCCACCATGGCCACCCTCCACCAGGCCCCCACTCATGTCTCCCACCACCCCCACCCCCCAGCAGTGCAGGGGCAGCCTCCGGAAGGCCCCCACTCATGTCTCCCACCACCCCCAGCAGTGCAGGGGCAGCCTCCAACAGGCCCCCACTCATGTCTCCCTGCACCCCCACCCCCGAGGAGTGCAGGAGCAGCCTCCACCAGGCCCCCACCCATGTCTTCCACCACCCCCACCCCCCCAGCCACCATGGCCACCCTCCACCAGGCCCCCACTCATGTCTCCCACCACCCCCACCCCCCTGCCACCATGGGAAGCCTCCACCAGGCCCCCACACATGTCTCCCACCACCCCCACCCCCCAGCAGTGCAGGGGCAGCCTCCACCAGGCCCCCACCCATGTCTTCCACCACCCCCATCCCCCAGCCACCATGGCCACCCTCCACCAGGCCCCCACTCATGTCTCCCACCACCCCCACCCCCCAGCAGTGCAGGGGCAGCCTCCACCAGGCCCCCACTCATGTCTCCCACCACCCCACCCCCAGCAGTGCAGGGGCAGCCTCCACCAGGCCCCCACTCATGTCTCCCACCACCCCCACCCCCCAGCAGTGCAGGGGCATCCTCCACCAGGCCCCCACCCATATCTCCCACCACCCCCACCCCCCAGCCACCAGGGGCAGCCTCCAGCAGGCCCCCACTCATGTCTCCCACCACCCCCACCCCCCAGCAGAGCAGGGGCATCCTCCACCAGGCCCCCACTCATGTCTCCCACCACGCCCACCCCCCTGCCACCATGGGCAGCCCCCACCAGGCCCCCACTCATGTCTCCCACCACCCCCACCCCCCAGCAGTGCAGGGGCAGCCTCCACCAGGCCCCCACTCATGTCTCCCACCACCCCCACCCCCCTGCCACCATGGGCAGCCCCCACCAGGCCCCCACTCACGTCTCCCACCACCCATACCCCCCAGCAGTGCAGGGGCAGCGTCCACCATGCCCCCACTCATGTCTCCCACCACCCCCACCCCCCCAGCCACCAGGGGCAGCCTCCACCAGGCCCCCACTCATGTCTCCCACCACCCTACCCCCCTGCCACCATGGGCAGCCTCCACCAGGCCCCCACTCATGTCTCCCACCACCCCCACCCCCCTGCCACCATGGGCAGCCTCCACCAGGCCCCCACCCATGTCTCCCACCACCCTCACCCCCCTGCCACCATGGGCAGCCTCCACCAGGCCCCCACTCATGTCTCCCAACACCCCCACCACCCTGCCACCATGGGCAGCCTCCACCAGGCCCCCACCCATGTCTCCTACCACCCCCACCCCCCTGCCACCATGGGCACCCTCCAGCAGGCCCCCACTCATGTCTCCCACCACCCCCACCCCCCAGCAGTGCAGGGGCAGCCTCCACCAGGCCCCCACTCATGTCTCCCTGCACCCCCACCCCCGAGGAGTGCAGGGGCAGCCTCCACCAGGCCCCCACCCATGTCTTCCACCACCCCCACCCCCCCAGCCACCATGGCCACCCTCCACCAGGCCCCCACTCATGTCTCCCACCACCCCCACCCCCCAGCAGTGCAAGGGCATCCTCCACCAGGCCCCCACCCATGTCTCCCACCACCCCCACCCCCCAGCCACCAGGGGCAGCCTCCACCAGGCCCCCACTCATGTCTCCCACCACCCCCACCCCCCTGCCACCATGGGCAGCCCCCACCAGGCCCCCACTCATGTCTCCCTGCACCCCCACCCCCGAGGAGTGCAGGGGCAGCCTCCACCAGGCCCCCACCCATGTCTTCCACCACCCCCACCCCCCAGCCACCATGGCCACCCTCCACCAGGCCCCCACTCATGTCTCCCACCACCCCCACCCCCCAGCAGTGCAGGGGCAGCCTCCACCAGGCCCCCACTCATGTCTCCCACCACCCCCACCCCCCTGCCACCATGGGCAGCCTCCACCAGGCCCCCACTCATGTCTCCCACCACCCCCACCCCCCAGCAGTGCAGGGGCAGCCTCCACCAGGCCCCCACCCATGTCTTCCACCACCCCCACCCCCCAGCCACCATGGCCACCCTCCACCAGGCCCCCACTCATGTCTCCCACCACCCCCACCCCCCAGCAGTGCAGGGGCAGCCTCCACCAGGCCCCCACTCATGTCTCCCACCACCCCCACCCCCCAGCAGTGCAGGGGCAGCCTCCACCAGGCCCCCACTCATGTCTCCCACCACCCCCACCCCCCAGCAGTGCAGGGGCATCCTCCACCAGGCCCCCACCCATGTCTCCCACCACCCCCACCCCCCAGCCACCAGGGGCAGCCTCCAGCAGGCCCCCACTCATGTCTCTCACCACCCCCACCCCCGAGCAGAGCAGGGGCAGCCTCCACCAGGCCCCCACTCATGTCTTCCACCACCCCCACCCCAATGCCACCATGGGCATCCCCCACCAGGCCCCCACTCATGTCTCCCACCACCCCCACCCACCAGCAGTGCAGGGGCAGCCTCCACCAGGCCCCCACTCATGTCTCCCACCACCCCCACCCTCCTGCCACCATGGGCAGCCCCCACCAGGCCCCCACTCATGTCTCCCACCACCCCTACCCCCCAGCAGTGCAGGGGCAGCGTCCACCAGGCCCCCACTCATGTCTCCCACCACCCCCACCCCCCAGCCACCAGGGGCAGCCTCCACCAGGCCCCCACTCATGTCTCCCACCACCCCCACCCTCCTGCCACCATGGGCAGCCCCCACCAGGCCCCCACTCATGTCTCCCACCACCCCTACCCCCCAGCAGTGCAGGGGCAGCGTCCACCAGGCCCCCACTCATGTCTCCCACCACCCCCACCCCCCAGCCACCAGGGGCAGCCTCCACCAGGCCCCCACTCATGTCTCACACCACCCCACCCCCCTGCCACCATGGGCAGCCTCCACCAGGCCCCCACTCATGTCTCCCACCACCCCCACCCCCCTGCCACCATGGGCAGCCTCCACCAGGCCCCCACCCATGTCTTCCACCACCCCCACCCCCCAGCCACCATGGCCACCCTCCACCAGGCCCCCACTCATGTCTCCCACCACCCCCACCCCCCAGCAGTGCAGGGGCAGCCTCCACCAGGCCCCCACTCATGTCTCCCACCACCCCCACCCCCCAGCCACCAGGGGCAGCCTCCAGCAGGCCCCCACTCATGTCTCCCACCACCCCCACCCCCCTGCCACCAGGGGCACCCTCCAGCAGGCCCCCACTCATGTCTCCCACCACCCCCACCCCCCAGCAGTGCAGGGGCAGCCTCCACCAGGCCCCCACTCATGTCTCCCTGCACCCCCACCCCCGAGGAGTGCAGGGGCAGCCTCCACCAGGCCCCCACCCATGTCTTCCACCACCCCCACCCCCCAGCCACCATGGCCACCCTCCACCAGGCCCCCACTCATGTCTCCCACCACCCCCACCCCCCAGCAGTGCAGGGGCATCCTCCCCAGGCCCCCACCCATGTCTCCCACCACCCCCACCCCCCAGCCACCAGGGGCAGCCTCCACCAGGCCCCCACTCATGTCTCCCACCACCCCCACCCCCCTGCCACCATGGGCAGCCCCCACCAGGCCCCCACTCATGTCTCCCTGCACCCCCACCCCCGAGGAGTGCAGGGGCAGCCTCCACCAGGCCCCCA
This sequence comes from Ambystoma mexicanum, assembly GCF_040938575.1. Classification (NCBI taxonomy): domain Eukaryota; kingdom Metazoa; phylum Chordata; class Amphibia; order Caudata; family Ambystomatidae; genus Ambystoma; species Ambystoma mexicanum. The sequence goes on from NC_090927.1 coordinate 732,079,091, forward strand.
CCCATGTCTTCCACCACCCCCACCCCCCAGCCACCAATCGCCACCCTCCACCAGGCCCCCACTCATGTCTCCCACCACCCCCACCCCCCAGCAGTGCAGGGGCAGCCTCCGCCAGGCCCCCACTCATGTCTCCCACCACCCCCATCCCCCAGCAGTGCAGGGGCAGCCTCCACCAGGCCCCCACTCATGTCTCCCACCACCCCTACCCCCCAGCAGTGCAGGGGCAGCCTCCACCAGGCCCCCACTCATGTCTCCCACCACCCCCAACCCCCCAGCCACCAGGGCCACCCTCCAGCAGGCACCCACTCATGTCTCCCACCACTACCACCCCCCAGCCACCACGGGCAGCCTCCACCAGGCCCCCACTCATGTCTCCCCCGACCCCCCAGCCACCATCTGCAGCCTCCACCAGGCCCCCACTCATGTCTCCCACCACCCCCACCCCCCAGCAGTGCAGGGGCAGCCTCCACCAGGCCCCCACTCATGTCTCCCTGCACCCCCACCCCCGAGGAGTGCAGGGGCAGCCTCCACCAGGCCCCCACCCATGTCTCCCACCACCCCCACCCCCCTGCCACCATGGGCAGCCCCCACCAGGCCCCCACTCATGTCTCCCTGCACCCCCACCCCCGAGGAGTGCAGGGGCAGCCTCCACCAGGCCCCCACCCATGTCTTCCACCACCCCCACCCCCCAGCCACCATGGCCACCCTCCACCAGGCCCCCACTCATGTCTCCCACCACCCCCACCCCCCAGCAGTGCAGGGGCAGCCTCCACCAGGCCCCCACTCATGTCTCCCACCACCCCCACCCCCCAGCAGTGCAGGGGCAGCCTCCACCAGGCCCCCACTCATGTCTCCCACCACCCCCACCCCCCAGCAGTGCAGGGGCAGCCTCCACCAGGCCCCCACTCATGTCTCCCACCACCCCCACCCCCCAGCAGTGCAGGGGCAGCCTCCACCAGGCCCCCACTCATGTCTCCCACCACCCCCACCCCCCAGCAGTGCAGGGGCATCCTCCACCAGGCCCCCACCCATGTCTCCCACCACCCCCACCCCCCAGTCACCAGGGGCAGCCTCCAGCAGGCCCCCACTCATGTCTCCCACCACCCCCACCCCCCAGCAGAGCAGGGGCATCCTCCACCAGGCCCCCACTCATGTCTCCCACCACGCCCAACCCCCTGCCACCATGGGCAGCCCCCACCAGGCCCCCACTCATGTCTCCCACCACCCCCACCCCCCAGCAGTGCAGGGGCAGCCTCCACCAGGCCCCCACTCATGTCTCCCACCACCCCCACCCCCCTGCCACCATGGGCAGCCCCCACCAGGCCCCCACTCACGTCTCCCACCACCCATACCCCCCAGCAGTGCAGGGGCAGCGTCCACCATGCCCCCACTCATGTCTCCCACCACCCCCACCCCCCCAGCCACCAGGGGCAGCCTCCACCAGGCCCCCACTCATGTCTCCCACCACCCCACCCCCCTGCCACCATGGGCAGCCTCCACCAGGCCCCCACTCATGTCTCCCACCACCCCCACCCCCCTGCCACCATGGGCAGCCTCCACCAGGCCCCCACCCATGTCTCCCACCACCCTCACCCCCCTGCCACCATGGGCAGCCTCCACCAGGCCCCCACTCATGTCTCCCACCACCCCCACCACCCTGCCACCATGGGCAGCCTCCACCAGGCCCCCACCCATGTCTCCTACCACCCCCACCCCCCTGCCACCATGGGCAGCCTCCACCAGGCCCCCACTCATGTCTCCCACCACCCCACCCCCAGCCACCATGGGCAGCCTCCACCAGGCCCCCACTCATGTCTCCCACCACCTCCACCCCCCTGCCACCAGGGGCACCCTCCAGCAGGCCCCCACTCATGTCTCCCACCACCCCCACCCTCCAGCAGTGCAGGGGCAGCCTCCACCAGGCCCCACTCATGTCTCCCTGCACCCCCACCCCCGAGGAGTGCAGGGGCAGCCTCCACCAGGCCCCCACCCATGTCTTCCACCACCCCCACGCCCCAGCCACCATGGCCACCCTCCACCAGGCCCCCACTCATGTCTCCCACCACCCCCACCCCCCAGCAGTGCAGGGGCATCCTCCACCAGGCCCCCACCCATGTCTCCCACCACCCCCACCCCCCAGCCACCAGGGGCAGCCTCCACCAGGCCCCCACTCATGTCTCCCACCACCCCCACCCCCCTGCCACCATGGGCAGCCCCCACCAGGCCCCCACTCATGTCTCCCTGCACCCCCACCCCCGAGGAGTGCAGGGCAGCCTCCACCAGGCCCCCACCCATGTCTTCCACCACCCCCACCCCCCAGCCACCATGGCCACCCTCCACCAGGCCCCCACTCATGTCTCCCACCACCCCCACCCCCCAGCAGTGCAGGGGCAGCCTCCACCAGGCCCCCACTCATGTCTCCCACCACCCCCACCCCCCTGCCACCATGGGCAGCCTCCACCAGGCCCCCACTCATGTCTCCCACCACCCCCACCCCCCAGCAGTGCAGGGGCAGCCTCCACCAGTCCCCCACCCATGTCTTCCACCACCCCCACCCCCCAGCCACCATGGCCACCCTCCACCAGGCCCCCACTCATGTCTCCCACCACCCCCACCCTCCAGCAGTGCAGGGGCAGCCTCCACCAGGCCCCCACTCATGTCTCCCACCACCCCCACCCCCCAGCAGTGCAGGGGCATCCTCCACCAGGCCCCCACCCATGTCTCCCACCACCCCCACCCCCCAGCCACCAGGGGCAGCCTCCAGCAGGCCCCCACTCATGTCTCCCACCACCCCCACCCCCCAGCAGAGCAGGGGCAGCCTCCACCAGGCCCCCACTCATGTCTTCCACCACCCCCACCCCCCTGCCACCATGGGCAGCCCCCACCAGGCCCCCACTCATGTCTCCCACCACCCCCACCCACCAGCAGTGCAGGGGCAGCCTCCACCAGGCCCCCACTCATGTCTCCCACCACCCCCACCCCCCTGCCACCATGGGCAGCCCCCACCAGGCCCCCACTCATGTCTCCCACCACCCCTACCCCCCAGCAGTGCAGGGGCAGCGTCCACCAGGCCCCCACTCATATCTCCCACCACCCCCACCCCCCAGCCACCAGGGGCAGCCTTCACCAGGCCCCCACTCATGTCTCACACCACCCCACCCCCCTGCCACCATGGGCAGCCTCCACCAGGCCCCCACTCATGTCTCCCACCACCCCCACCCCCCTGCCACCATGGGCAGCCTCCACCAGGCCCCCACCCATGTCTTCCACCACCCCCACCCCCCAGCCACCATGGCCACCCTCCACCAGGCCCCCACTCGTGTCTCCCACCACCCCCACCCCCCAGCAGTGCAGGGGCAGCCTCCACCAGGCCCCCACTCATGTCTCCCACCACCCCCACCCCCCAGCCACCAGGGGCAGCCTCCAGCAGGCCCCCACTCATGTCTCCCACCACCCCCACCCCCCCTGCCACCAGGGGCACCCTCCAGCAGGCCCCCACTCATGTCTCCCACCACGCCCACCCCCCAGCAGTGCAGGGGCAGCCTCCACCAGGCCCCCACTCATGTCTCCCTGCACCCCCACCCCCGAGGAGTGCAGGGGCAGCCTCCACCAGGCCCCCACCCATGTCTTCTACCACCCCAACCCCCCAGCCACCATGGCCACCCTCCACCAGGCCCCCACTCATGTCTCCCACCACCCCCACCCCCCAGCAGTGCAGGGGCATCCTCCACCAGGCCCCCACCCATGTCTCCCACCACCCCCACCCCCCAGCCACCAGGGGCAGCCTCCACCAGGCCCCCACTCATGCCTCCCACCACCCCCACCCCCCTGCCACCATGGGCAGCCCCCACCAGGCCCCCACTCATGTCTCCCTGCACCCCCACCCCCGAGGAGTGCAGGGGCAGCCTCCACCAGGCCCCCACCCATGTCTTCCACCACCCCCACCCCCCAGCCACCAATCGCCACCATCCACCAGGCCCCCACTCATGTCTCCCACCACCCCCACCCCCCAGCAGTGCAGGGGCAGCCTCCGCCAGGCCCCCACTCATGTCTCCCACCACCCCCACCCCCCAGCAGTGCAGGGGCAGCCTCCACCAGGCCCCCACTCATGTCTCCCACCACCCCCACCCCCCAGCAGTGCAGGGGCAGCCTCCACCAGGCCCCCACTCATGTCTCCCACCACCCCCAACCCCCCAGCCACCAGGGCCACCCTCCAGCAGGCCCCCACTCATGTCTCCCACCACTCCCAACCCCCAGCCACCACGGGCAGCCTCCACCAGGCCCCCACTCATGTCTCCCCCCACCCCCCAGCCACCATCTGCAGCCTCCACCAGGCCCCCACTCATGTCTCCCACCACCCCCACCCCCACCCCCCAGCAGTGCAGGGGCAGCCTCCACCAGGCCCCCACTCATGTCTCCCTGCACCCCCACCCCCGAGGAGTGCAGGGGCAGCCTCCACCAGGCCCCCACCCATGTCTCCCACCACCCCCACCCCCCTGCCACCATGGGCAGCCCCCACCAGGCCCCCACTCATGTCTCCCTGCACCCCCACCCCCGAGGAGTGCAGGGGCAGCCTCCACCAGGCCCCCACCCATGTCTCCCACCACCCCCACCCCCCAGCAGTGCAGGGGCAGCCTCCACCAGGCCCCCACTCATGTCTCCCACCACCCCACCCCCCAGCAGTGCAGGGGCAGCCTCAACCAGGCCCCCACTCATGTCTCCCACCACCCCCACCCCCCTGCCACCATGGCCAGCCCCCACCAGGCCCCCACTCATGTCTCCCACCACCCCCACCCCCCAGCAGTGCAGGGGCACCCTCCACCAGGTCCTCACAATCCCCAATCATGTGCGTAATGGTCAGCCTCCACAGCCAAAAAGCCCTACCAAGTAACCCATTCACCCACATGGAAATGGAAATTACATGTTACACCCCCAATGTTCATGAAGCTAATGAACCCATGTCCGTCACACACAATGGTTGCAATTGAATGGGAAAACACCCAACATGACATGCATGAAACCAATGAGATGATACCACACAGTGAAGTATGGAAACAAAATCGTATTGGAAAAAAATAAAGAATGCTAAAGAAAGGAAACAAGCTACAATGTGAATGTGAAAAAATAAGCTTGCTGTCCGTATAAAAACCAAAACATGCAAATCAGAATCCAAAAAAATTTTGTCCAAAGTCAAATGTAAAAAAATCTCCATGCAACAAAGAACTATGTAAAAAACTACCAAGGGTCCATGAGCCCAACTGAACAAAGGAAACCTACTAAAAAACCTACCTAAAAATCAACTATATACAAAAAGTGGAGCAGTGTCCGTCGACTCCAAATCATAATAAGAAACAAAGGAAACCTAAAACTAAAGAACTATATACAAAGGCGGCGAGCAAGTCCAGCGGCTCACTCCGTGGTGTCCCGGGCCAGGGCATGATCGAACTCCAGTTCGATGTCCCGGAGGCGGTCCAGTTCCATGGCCCCGAGGGTCCGCAGGGACGACGCTGTGTCCTCCTCCAACCCCCTCCGGATTGCCTCGAGGCACTCGGCCCGCCTCAGGGCCCTCCGCATGGAGTTCTCCGCCCTGACCATTGTGAGCCGCGCCTCTTCCGCCCGCCGCCGCTCCGCACCTATGGCGTGGCCCAACCGCTGCCACACGGAAGACACTCTCTGTCCTGGGTCCCCCTGCCCTCCGGACGATGCCTGCCCCTCCAATGTCGAAAGCCCCGAGCCTTCATGTCTCCCACCATGTTGCTGCTGCTGCTGCTGTGCCTCTGCCCGTGCACTGCCTCCTGCTGCCTGCACATCCTCCGCCGGCTGGGGTGCAGTTGTTGATGTGGCCACCCCTGCTGGACCTCCGACTCCCGACTGTGGCAGGGATGCCTCCTCCACCAGCCTGGCCGCACCGTCAGAGGCAGCTCCACAGGGCACCCAGGTGACTGATGGGTGGGAAGATGGGACAGAGGACGACTGGCGCGTAGGGGGTCCAGTTGAGGAGGGGGTCGGAGCAAGCCCCATCAGACGGCGGAATCCGGCCTGGGTGACCTGTCCCAGCAGGCTGACGTGGTCAACGAGCCATTCGAGATGACGTGCAGTCTCTCCATGAAAAGACTGCAGGTCACCTCGCATGGCCCGTTGACGCAACGCCACACCAGCCAGGACAGGCTCAACCCGGACCTGTATGGCCACGTCCGCAGGCAGAGGAAGGCCAGTTGACGTCAGCTCATCCCCTGCCTGAAAACGGGTCTGGACGTAGGCATCCCTGCTGGTGCAAGATGATGCAGGGACAGGATCGGGGACAGGATTGCACACAGGCACCTCCGCGGCGGCCTGTGCTGCCTCCTGTCCCTGGTCCTGCACTGCACCACTAGCACCAGTGGGATCCCCACCTCCAGACCCCGTCTCTGGTGCTTGCACGGCCTCCTCCTCCACCAAACCCCCCACCAACCTGGATGACTCCCTGCCATCTTCCACTGTTGGGCCCTGTGGGGTCCCAGCTGCCCCTTCTGCTGCCGAGGAGTCCAACTGCAACCTCCGCCTCTTGGACCTCCCCCCGGCAGCTGCGGCCTGGGACGCGGCACCAGACTCCTCACTCCACGATGAGATGACAACACGGGAGGGGAGCCGGGCCTTGCGTCTCCGGCTGGCGGTCGGATCCCCGCAGCTGTGCTCCACAGCACCTTCTCCGCCCTCTTCATCAGTTGACGCTGCAGACAGGGAGAAACAAAACACAGGCATCAGGGCACTGTACAATGGACACATACACACATGACAGTTGCACATGAGTGGCATTGGCAAACCTCAGACATGTCATCACAATCCCCAACACACATGTCATAGCAACTCGCACACATGAGCCATACCACAGCCATATCGCAACTGCCACCACCATCCATACACATACAACAGCATCAGCAGCCAAAGGGGAGCCAGACATCACATGCAACACAGGAAGTGCACCACACATGTACACACACCACCACACTTGCATGCATGTCTACACCTCTGCCAAGTGTCGCACTGTTCAGACGGGCATCCATGTCATATCTGCCAATCAGGCTTCCACATACCGCTGTCACATGCATCCATGTTGCATCACTGTTGCACCCTTGTCAAATACACACACATGCACATGTACACAGTGCTCGTACATGCAGCCGAAAACAACATACATGCCTGACATGACGGACATGTCTACTTACATACACATTCATCCAAACATGTGTCCACGCACAACTGCATTTGCCATGCAAGCCTACACACACAAGCAGCATCCATGTCTCACACATTACAGCCCTCGCATGTGTTAGCCCCACGGCCCTGTACACCCCCACCCATACTCGACCCCATACAAACAGATGTGCAACCTGCACAATACCGAATAATCACCACACGCACTGGTCACAATCAGGATGCATGTACACTCACCGCTCGACTCCAGACGGGTCTGCTTCTCTAGGACCTGGACGTGGAGCGCTGGGGATATGCGTTCCAGGACCCCCATCTGTTCTTCCGACAAGTGGCCCCGGCGCCCCTTGGCATCCGCTGCCTTCAAGAGGCGCTGGGCCTTATTCAGGGTCCTGGACCTGAAGTCCTCCCAGCGCTTCCTGACATGTTGTAAGTCCCAGACTGCCACCCCCTCCGCGTTGATGGCAGTCACGATGTCAGTCCAGATCCGAGTCCGTCCTTCCTTGTCGGCGCGGGAACTTCTGAAGAGGGCATCATACTGCCCCAGGACTTGCTCCACCAGGACCCCAACTTCGGTGGCACTGAAGCTGGTGCCCCTCTGCCTCTCTGGCCGGGGGTTGTCAGTGGTCACAGATGGTTTTTGCCCCGACATGACAACCCCAGAGGCAGGAGTGGGTGGGCAACTGGGTCCTGGGGCTGGGCTGTGGAGCGATGGAATTCCAGTCGGGAGTCTTCGGTTCCAGCAGCGGTGGTCACAGCAACAGCACCCCTGGCTGATGTGCAAGCAGCAAATGGCAGTGCACGTGGGCAGCAGGCAGTCAGGCAGCAGCAGATGGCAGGTGGGAGCGTGCTCGGGGCTCTGGGGGGCAGTAGTTCGGCCTTCTGGGCAGGAGCGTGGTCTTCCGTGTTCTTACGCGTGGCCAGCTTGGTACGGAGTGATTTGGCACGTGAAAATCCTGCACGTCAGCATGAAAATCGAGGAAAGGCCCTTAGCGCGTAAGCGCGTCAGCACGCATACGCGATTCTATTGGACCAAAGGCCCTCAGCGCGTAAGCGCGTCTGTGACGTGACCCGCACGGGTGTTTCCCACACAGCACGTGATGACAGAGCACACGTGGAAAGACTGCACGTCAGAGTGTCATCGCGTGTGATTGGTGGAAATGGCCCTACACGCAGAAGTGACAAAGCATGTAATTGGTGGAAATGGCCCTACACGCATAAGTGACAAAGCGTGTAATTGGTGGAAATGGCCCTAGCGCGTACACACCACGTAAGTGACGTTGGACGTGTGGGCCTGTATAAAAGGTACGCGTAGAACACCATTTCCTTGTACGTGCTTTTTGTGGAGAGCGAGTGGGTGAATTCTGTACTTCTTGTCGTTTCACACGCGATTTACTTCACGGCGTTTCAAGTTCGTATTCCCTGTTACCTTTGACAGCTTTTTCTCTTTTTTCTCTTTTACTGGTTTACCTGGGCCTGTTCCCTCAAACAGTGTTCCCTTCTACTGTTGTCCTGTCTCCTCAGACAGCGTACAAATATTCTTTTGGCGGGGGTGTTGCCAACCAAACGCGCTCCTTTTTCACGCTCTTTGACCTGGCAGACGGTGAGTCACGCACGTATCGAACATCTGTGATTGCCCCGTGTGTAGCCTACCCCTTCAGAGGTCATTCTAGGCTGCGTGTGACACGCATACGTTCATTCTTGTGTTGCTGGGTGCCACAGCGTAGTGCAGGTTTTTCTTTCTGCACACGTGGTCTAGGAGGGGTTGCGTGCACGTCATCTCCCTTTTTTGGGGCTCCTGTGCATAGCGTGATGACCCGTCATCTTTCCCCAGGGGTTACAATCAGCCTTGCAAGAGCACTAGGGTACAATTACCATCTGGTACCCAACCCCTTTGACCCCCAATTGCCCAGGACAATATTTTACAGCCACTCCCATACGCACATTAACATCAGTGCCATGGCTGGGAGGCGAGGATTCCGTAAGGGTGGCAAAGGTGGAAGAGCCACAAGTGGTGGCCGTGGTGGATCCGGTAGGGGACGTGGTCGTTACTTGCAGGGTGAGCCTGTCTCCCCATGTGTGGAGGACCAGTCAAGGGCACCCATAATCCCCCCCCCTCCCGTTGAGGCTGATGTGGCTGACACCATCCATGCTCAGCCCTTGTTGGACAAGCCCATTGTGGCACCAGACCTGGCTGACTCCATGGCTGACTTCCAGGTCAGCAGGCCTATGACACGTGCGCTGGTGCACGTTGATGTCACCATGCCACGTGCATCTGGGGCAGCAAGGTCATCTGCTGCACCAAGTAGGCAGGGCGGAGAGGCTGCAGGGGCAGCTGCGGCTCCATCCACCCCAGCCCTCACACACCCAGCCCGGACAGTGTTGGTCCTAGTCCATGCTGCTGACATTCCCCCTGACACCATCACACTAGAGCCAATGCCTGCACCAACTCCCATGCTGAGTGTGCAATCCCACACTCCTGATACAGAGTCCACCAGGGCTCCTGCCCCTAGTGTCCAGAGCGGCGCAGGACACTCAGGATCACCACCACCTTCCAAGCGGAAGAGGAAGAGTGCTCGTCCGGCACAGGCTGATGCCCCAGACACGGCTACACAGTCCGGCCCGTCCAGGAAGCCCAGCTTCACGGATGACAAACTGAATGCACTTGTCGAGTATGTGTCCGCACATGAGAACGAGATGGTCATTGTTGCAGGATCCAGGACCACACCTGCACAACGCCAGGCACACTGGCAGACCGTTGCGGACATCGTAAGTGCCCTTGGAATTGTGAGGCGCACAGCCAATGATTGCTATAAGCGCTGGAATGACCTAAAGCGCAGGGCAAAGAGTAAGCTGGCCTCAAGTCATGCCGAAACTCTAGTGACTGGAGGTGGGTCTCCAGTAGTAGACATGGAACTCACTCCACATGAGTCAGTCGCTGGGACCTACGTCACGGAGGAACAGATCCAAGGCGTGGGAGATTTGGCTGATTACGAGGCATTGTCCGGTGAGTGCACATGCATGTGTGTGTCATCCATGTGCATGGTGTGTGTGAGGGCTTCTGTTTGTGTGCCAGGTGAGAGTGTGTGCGCCTGAGTCGTATGGGTCAGCCATGTGCTTCATGCAATACATCCTGCGCAGCTGCATTTGGCCATAGCAGTATCCCTTCTGCCAACAGTAGACATCTAGCCCAACTGCACGCCAGTTGCCCTTGAAGTGTCACCTTGCCACAACATTGTTGCTTAATTTTTCACTGTTCATTTAGTCAGATTGTTTGCATTCCACCACTTTTACTAGGCATGTCACAGTGTTCTAGTCACATGTCTGACATGGCTATGGTAAAGTGGAGTGACTTTGTTACTGGATATCATTTGTTCAAACATGTCCCTGTGCAATTGGACCATTTCGGACTGGCAGCTCCAGGTGAAGAATCTGACCTGTTTGAATTAGAAAAGCTATTAGATGCGGGAACTGGACTGAATGAATAGGTGCTGCCCTCCTCTCCATCTTCACTCAATAGCAATGGTACATGCCATCTGTGTGATGGCATGTGTGTTTCACCTGGCAATCACAGGCCAATGTGTGATGCCACTGCCAGGCAGCATGCAGAAAATGTGTTCATCTTCCATCTTGGTGTCATCAGTGTGTGCCATTTGCCTGCCCTTCATACGCAGTGAGGGTGCATGCATGGGAGGGTTTTAGTCATGTGGGACATGTGTCAAACAAGTACTGGTTCTCTTGCTTCTCAGCCCACATTGTGTGCCATGGTGCTAATGCCTGTTTCCATTTCTTTGTTTTTATGTCTTTGCAGGGGAAGACGCACCTGATACTGCTGGGGTTGTGGAGATGGTGCAGACCCAGGAGGGGTCCGAGGGCCGACCAACCACCAGTGAGGGACGTGGTGTGGTGGTGGGTGAGAACCCACAAGTGCTGCAGGCCGTGCTCTCAAGGGGTATCTCTGGCTGCACCTCCCCCGAGCTGTACTCAGGTGTTGATTCGGATGAGACCTACGTGCCGTCGCAGGTGAGTGTTCCAGGGAGGGATTCTGTTCTGTCCCACCCTCCTGCACCAGGGTCAGAACCCTCAATGGGGATGTCAGTGTTGGCAGCTACGCCTTTGGTGGTTACGGATGCAGGGTCACACTCTGCGACATCTGATCCTGTTCCTGGGCCAGCAGATCAGAGGGGGAATGCAGTCCTGCAGCCTCAGGCAGTGCCGGCACAGCAAGGCGCAGTTCGCCTTGCCCCAGACAGGTGTGGTGCCCCCCGACGTGGTGGCCGTACGCCACCTGGCAATACCGCATGGGAGCAATCCATTTACGGTATGGCAACCCAACAGGCAGCATCATCCGAGATGATGGCTCAGGCCATGGATAGGGTGGCCACTTCCATTGTCCCCCCTGAAAGGCTGATGGAGCGACTAGAGCAGGCAACCGACTCCATCTGCCAGTCACACAGGGAGGACATGTTGGGGTCCAACACGGACAGGCGGGCGGCACTGGCGACTCTGCAGGAGGCCATCTCCATTGAGTCCCAGGGCCACAGGGAAGCCCTGAGGCAGGAGCTCCTTCACCTCAGGACGACTCTTGTTGAGCTTGAGGCTTCAACACACCAAAGGACAGAACAGCAGCTGGAGCGTCTCACCCGTACGCTCTCAGCTGAGATGCAGGCAACGAGGGCGGAGGTCCGGGCATCCCGTGAGTTGTTGCATGGGGACCTCCGCACACTCATCCTCCAGAACCAGACCTACCACACCCGCATGCTTGCAGCCATGGAGGAGCAGACTAGGGCCTTGCGTGGGCTGCCTCCCATAGTGCAACCACCTCCGGATGCAGCTGCACAGGGTGATAATAGCGTCAGCAGTGATACTCCCACAATAGGGTAGCCGTGTGGGCCATGAGCCCATGGAGGTGTTTTTTTTTCCCAGGATCCACGCAGGTGGGTTCTGGTGTGCATCCTGTCCTCGGACTTCCTGGGTGGCCTCCCCAACCCCCCCGGGCCCATCAATGGCCATTTTTGATTTTTTTTATTTTTATTTTTATTTTTATTTATTTTATTCCCAATTTTTTTGGGACGATTTGTTGGCTTCCGTGGTTCCTGTGGGCATACGCTGCATTGTGGCTGGGCACATGCAGGCTTGTAATGTATTTGGTTCAGATGCTTGGGTTTGAGTCACACACACCCCTCCTGCTTCCCGTTTCCATGGGCTTGCAAAGGGTGTGCCCAAGTGACAGTGAATTACACAGTGACGTTGGACTCCCATGAGCTGTGTGGGCAGTCTGTAGTCAATACTGTGTATACATTCCTAGTGCATATTGCTGTTGTGTTGTACACTGCATGTTGCATTGATGTGTAACTCATCTTCTGTGTCTACCTCCCAATTTGCAGGTCCCTTCCTCATGTCTACACAAGGACCTCTAGTCTGGAGATGGGGTCCATGTTGGCAGCAGTGCACCTACAACTCTACATGGCGCCAACACTGCACAGTTGGTAGTGGTGGGAATGCAGGCATTTCCAGGTGATGAGACTGCTAATATTTAACATTTGTGATGTCATGTTAATGGTAGTACGTGCTCAAGTTTGTTGTTGGTCCGGCATTACTGTGAGCATTTCAGGTGTTGCAAGTTTCTAATAGGGACACTCTACATTGTCACACTAGTGTCATGTTGTGGGGATTACTTTGTTTACCTGCAAATAGCATGACATGGCACGGTGTGTCGTGTGGCGGTGCTGGGGTTGGGTTGGCTGACATGGCACTGTCCTCTTGTTGCATTTTGCAAGTGGGTATTCATTTTAGCTGCTTGAATGTGTAACTTCACAAAACTGCATTGGTGGTGTCTGTGTGGGTAGGGATGCACACATTGTGACACTTCCAGGTGAACAATCTCAGGCTGATATGGTTTTCACGGTTCATTCTCCAGACATTCAGGATCAGTGTCAGGTTGAGTCATCATTGATTGTCAGATGGAATGTGCCAGGGCAGTGTGCACTCCACAGGGGTGTGATTTCTATGTGAAGTAATTAGCCACTAGCTGTGTACGGGCTGCCTCCCCCGTGCCCTTTCCCCTCCCATGCGCAGCGGCTGTGCATGTGGTTGGGGATGTGGTGCCACCACCATGTCCACGGCCAGGCCCCGGCGTGTTGCAACGTTGTGCAGGACACATGCTGCCACTATGTTCCTGCACACTACTGGGGGAGCGTACAACAGCTGGCCGCCAGAACAGTCAAGGGAGCGAAAGCGTGACTTTAGCACTCCGAATGTGCGCTCCACTATGCCCTGGGTTGTAATGTGGGCTGTGTTATATCTTACCTCGGGTGGCGTGGTGGGGTTCCGAATTGGCGTCATCATGTGGGGGCTGAGAGGGTAGGCACTGTCCCCTGTGGAGGTGGTGATTGGTATCATTGGTGGGGTTGTGACCTTGCTCAGTATCTGACATGCATGCATGTGCAGTGGCATTCATACTCACCAAGCAGCCATGTATCGCCATGCCGCCCAGCTTCTAGGTCCCGGCTTAGGGTGGACATTCGGTAAATGAAGCTGTCGTGGGTTGACCCGGGATAGTTGCCATATACTGAGGTGATGATTCCCTTGGCATTACATACTACCTGCACGTTGATGGAATGCCAGTGCTTGCGGTTCCTATAGATGTGCTCTGATGCCCTGGGGGGACGTAGAGCCACATGGGTGCAGTCGATGGCACCTAGCACTTTGGGGAATCGTGCCACACCGTAAAAATCCAGGGCGGCAGCATGCCTTTCTGCAGGTGTTCTGGGCAGGTATATGTGCCTGCGGACTGATGGCCGTGCAGTGATGATGTTCAAGACCTGGTGTAGGCAGCGTGACTGGGTGGCCTGTGATACACCACCCACAATGGCACTTGTCCGCTGAAATGATCCAGTGGCTAAGAAGTGCAGTACATTGAGGACCTTCTCCAGGGGGCTGAGTGCTTGGGAGCACAGGGTGGGTGATGTGAGGTCATCCTCCCACTCACTCACCAGGTCCAGTATAATGTGTGGTGGAAACCTGTACCTCCCATGCACCTGGTCATCAGGCATCCCGAAAAGGCTGGTTCTGGGTGTGAATATTCTGGCCCTGACTATCCTCCTCCTCCTCCTTTGGTAGCCCACGCCCACTGCTGCTAGGAACGGCATGTTCATCCTGGGTCTGAGCTTGTTATTTTGTTAGCGCGCAAATTTAGGCGTTGCGCGTGTTGTAGGTGAGTGTGTGACCCGCGCACCCCTGAAATCCAGTACCCAGTCCAATAGCGTGTGGAAATTCCCGCGCACCCCGGGATACAGGTGCGCTGACGTACTTGCGTGTGTAAGTGTCCGCGCACCCCTGATATACACGTACATAGGCCAATCGCGTGTACGCGAACTTTTGTCCAATTACACGCGATGACACTCTGACGTGCTGTACAATTACACGCGATGACACTCTGACGTGCAGTCTTTCCACGTGTGCTCTGTCATCACGTGCTGTGTGGGAAACACCCGTGCGGGTCACGTCACAGACGCGTTTACGCACTGAGGGCCTTTGGTCCAATAGAATCGCGTATGCGTGCTGACGCGTTTACGCGCTGAGGGCCTTTGGTCCAATAGAATTGCGTATGCGTGCTGACGCGCTTACGCGCTAAGGGCCTTTCCTCGATTTTCACGCTGACGTGCAGGATTTTCACGTGCCAAATCACTCCGTACCAAGCTGGCCACACGTAAGCACACGGAAGACCACGCTCCTGCCCAGAAGGCCGAACTACTGCCCCCCAGAGCCCCGAGCACGCTCCCACCTGCCATCTGCTGCTGCCTGACTGCCTGCTGCCCATGTGCACTGCCATTTGCTGCTTGCACATCAGCCAGGGGTGCTGTTGCTGTGACCACCCCTGCTGGAACCGAAGACTCCCGACTGGAATTCCATCGCTCCACAGCCCAGCCCTAGGACCCAGTTGCCCACCCACTCCTGCCTCTGGGGTTGTCATGTCGGGGCAAACACCATCTGTGACCACTGACAACCCCCGGCCAGAGAGGCAGAGGGGCACCAGCTTCAGTGCCACCGAAGTTGGTGTCCTGGTGGAGCAAGTCCTGGGGGCAGTATGATGCCCTCTTCGGAAGTTCCTGCGCCGACAAGGAAGGACGGACTCGGATCTGGACTGACATCGTGACTGCCATCAACGCGGAGGGGGTGGCAGTCCAGGACTTACAACATGTCAGGAAGCGCTGGGAGGACTTCAGGTCCAGGACCCTGAACAAGGCCCGGCGCCTCTTGAAGGCAGCAGATGCCAAGGGGCGCCGGGGCCACTTGTCGGAAGAACAGATGGGGGTCCTGGAACGCATATCACCAGCGCTCCACGTCCAGGTCCTAGAGAAGCAGACCCGTCTGGAGTCGAGCGGTGAGTGTACATGCATCCTGATTGTGAGCAGTGCGTGTGGTGATTATTCGGTATTGTGCAGGTTGCACATCTGTTTGTATGGGGTCGAGTATGGGTGGGGGTGTACAGGACCGTGGGGCTGACACATGCGAGGGCTGTAATGTGTGAGACATGGATGGTGCTTGTGTGTGTAGGCTTGCATGGCAAATGCAGTTGTGCGTGCACACATGTTTGGATGAATGTGTATGTAAGTAGACATGTCCGTCATGTCAGGCATGTATGTTGTTTTTGGCTGAATGTACGAGCACTGTGTACATGTGCATGTGTGTGTATTTGACAAGGGTGCAACAGTGATGCAACATGGATGCATGTGACAGCGGTATGTGGAAGCCTGATTGGCAGATGTGACATGGATGCCCGTCTGAACAGTGCGACACTTGGCAGAGGTGTAGACATGCATGCAAGTGTGGTGGTGTGTGTACATGTGTGGTGCACTTCCTGTGTTGCATGTGATGTCTGCCTCCCCTTTGGCTGCTGATGCTGTTGTATGTGTAGGGATGGTGGTGGCAGTTGCGATATGGCTGTGGTATGGCTCATGTGTGCGAGTTGCAATGACATGTGTGTTGGGGATTGTGATGACATGTCTGAGGTTTGCCAATGCCACTCATGTGCAACTGTCATGTGTGTATATGTGCATTGTACAGTGCCCTGATGCCTGTGTTTTGTTTCTCCCTGTCTGCAGCGTCAACTGATGAAGAGGGCGGAGAAGGTGCTGTGGAGCACAGCGGCGGGGATCCGACCGCCAGCCGGAGACGCAAGGCCCAGCTCCCCTCCCGTGTTGTCATCTCGTCGGGGAGTGAGGAGTCCGGTGCCGCGTCCCAGGCTGCAGCTGCCGGGGGGAGGTCCAAGAGGTGGAGGTTGCAGTTGGACTCCTCGGCAGCAGAAGGGGCAGCTGGGACCCCACAGGGCCCAACAGGGGAAGATGGCAGGGAGTCATCCAGGTTGGTGGGGGGTTTGGTGGAGGAGGAGGCCGTGCAAGCACCAGAGACGGGATCTGGAGGTGGGGATCCCACTGGTGCTATTGGTGCAGTGCAGGACCAGGGACAGGAGGCAGCACAGGCCGCCGCGGAGGTGCCTGTGTGCAATCCTGTCCCCGATCCTGTCCCTGCATCATCTTGCACCAGCAGGGATGCCTACGTCCAGACCCGTTTTCAGGCAGGGGATGAGCTGACGTCAACTGGCCTTCCTCTGCCTGCAGACGTGGCCATGCAGGTCCGGGTTGAGCCTGTCCTGGCTGGTGTGGCGTTGCGTCAACGGGCCATGCGAGGTGACCTGCAGTCTTTTCATGGAGAGACTGCACGTCATCTCGAATGGCTCGTTGACCACGTCAGCCTGCTGGGACAGGTCACCCAGGCCGGATTCCTCCGTCTGATGGGGCTTGCTCCGACCCCCTCCTCAACTGGACCCCATACGCGCCAGTCGTCCTCTGTGCCATCTTCCCACCCATCAGTCACCTGGGTGCCCTGTGGAGCTGCCTCTGACTGTGCGGCCAGGCTGGTGGAGGAGGCATCCCTGCCACAGTGGGGAGTCGGAGGTCCAGCAGGGGTGGCCACATCAACAACTGCACCCCAGCCGGCGGAGGATGTGCAGGCAGCAGGAGGCAGTGCACGGGCAGAGGCAGAGCAGCAGCAGCAACATGGTGGGAGACATGAAGGCTTGGGGCCTTCCACATCGGAGGGGCAGGCATCGGCCGGAGGGCAGGAGGACCCAGGACAGAGAGTGTCTTCCGTGTGGCAGCGGTTGGGCCATGCCATAGGTGCGGAGCGGCAGCGGGCGGAAGAGGCGCGGCTCACAATGGTCAGGGCGGAGAACTCCATGCGGAGGGCCCTGAGGCGGGCCGAGTGCCTCGAGGCAATCCGCAGGGGGTTGGAGGAAGACACGGCGTCGTCCCTGAGGACCCTCGGGGCCATGGAACTGGACCGCCTCCGGGACATCGAACAGGAGTTCGATGATGCCCTGGCCCGGGACACCACGGAGTGAGCCGCTGGACTTGCCCGCCGCCTTTGTATATAGTTCTTTAGTTTTAGGTTTCCTTTGTTTCTTATTATGATTTGGAGTCGACGGACACTGCTCCAATTTTTGTATATAGTTGATTTTTAGTTAGGTTTTTTAGTAGGTTTCCTTTGTTCAGTTGGGCTCATGGACCCTTGGTATTTTTTTACATAGTTCTTTATTGCATGGAGATTTTTTTACATTTGACTTTGGACGACATTTTTTTTGGATTCTGATTTGCAGTTATTTTTTTTTAATACGGACATGCAGCTTATTTTTTCTCATTCCCATTGTAGTTTGTTTCCTTTCTTTAGCATTCTTTATTTTTTTCAATACAACTTTGTTTTCATACTTCACTGTGTGGTATCATCTCATTGGTTTCATGCATGTCATGTTGGGTGTTTTCCCATTCAATTGCAACCATTGTGTGTGACGGACATGGGTTCATTAGATTCATGAACATTGGGGGTGTAACATGTAATTTCCATTTCCATGTGGGTGAATGGGTTACTTGGTAGGGCTTTTTGGTTGTGGAGGCTGACCATTACGCACATGATTGGGGATTGTGAGGACCTGGTGGAGGGTGCCCCTGCACTGCTGGGGGGTGGGGGTGGTGGGAGACATGAGTGGGGGCCTGGTGGAGGCTGCCCATGGTGGCAGGGGGGTGGGGGTGGTGGGAGACATGAGTGGGGGCCTGGTGGAGGGTGCCCCTGCACTGCTGGGGGGTGGGGTGGTGGGAGACATGAGTGGGGGCCTGGTGGAGGCTGCCCCTGCACTGCTGGGGGGTGGGGTGGTGGGAGACATGGGTGGTGGCCTGGTGGAGGCTGCCCCTGCACTGCTGGGGGGTGGGGGTGGTGGGAGACATGAGTGGGGGCCTGGTGGAGGCTGCCCCTGCACTGCTGGGGGGTGGGGCGGTGGGAGACATGGGTGGGGGCCTGGTGGAGGCTGCCCCTGCACTGCTGGGGGGTGGGGGTGGTGGGAGACATGAGTGGGGGCCTGGTGGAGGCTGCCCCTGCACTGCTGGGGGGTGGGGGTGGTGGGAGACATGAGTGGGGGCCTGGTGGAGGCTGCCCCTGCACTGCTGGGGGGTGGGGTGGTGGGAGACATGAGTGGGGGCCTGATGGAGGCTGCCCCTGCACTGCTGGTGGGTGGGGGTGGTGGGAGACATGGGTGGGGGCCTGTTGGAGGGTGCCCCTGCACTGCTGGGGGGTGGGGTGGTGGGAGACATGAGTGGGGGCCTGGCGGAAGCTGCCCCTGCACTGCTGGGGGGTGGGGTGGTGGGAGACATGAGTGGGGGCCTGGTGGAGGCTGCCCCTGCACTGCTGGGGAGTGGGGGTGGTGGGAGACATGAGTGGGGGCCTGGTGGAGGCTGCCCATGGTGGCAGGGGGGTGGGGGTGGTGGGAGACATGAGTGGGGGCCTGGTGGAGGGTGCCCCTGCACTGCTGGGGGTGGGGTGGTGGGAGACATGAGTGGGGGCCTGGTGGAGGCTGTCCCTGCACTGCTGGGGGGTGGGGTGGTGGGAGACATGAGTGGGGTCCTGGTGGAGGCTGCCCCTGCACTGCTGGGGGGTGGGGGTGGTGGGAGACATGGGTGGGGGCCTGGTGGAGGGTACCCCTGCACTGCTGGGGGGTGGGGTGGTTGGAGACATGAGTAGGGGCCTGGTGGAGCCTGCCCCTGCACTGCTGGGGGGTGGGGGTGGTGGGAGACATGAGTGGGGGCCTGGTGGAGGCTGCCCATGGTGGCAGGGGGGTGGGGGTGGTGGGAGACATGAGTGGGGGCCTGGTGGAGGCTGCCCATGGTGACAGGGGGGTGGGGTGGTGGGAGACATGAGTGGGGGCCTGGTGGAGTCTGCCCATGGTGGCAGGGGGGTGGGGGTTGTGGGAGACATGGGTGGGGGCCTGGTGGAGGCTGCCCATGGTGGCAGGGGGGTGGGGGTGGTGGGAGACATGAGTGGGGGCCTGGTGGAGGCTGCCCATGGTGGCAGGGGGTGGGGGTGGTGGGAGACATGGGTGGGGGCCTGGTGGAGGCTGCCCATGGTGGCAGGGGGTGGGGGTGGTGGGAGACATGAGTGGGGGCCTGGTGGAGGCTGCCCCTGCACTGCTGGGGGATGGGGGTGGTGGGAGACATGGGTGGGGGCCTGGTGGAGGCTGCCCCTGCACTGCTGGGGGTGGGGTGGTGGGAGACATGAGTGGGGGCCTGGTGGAGGCTGCCCCTGCACTGCTGGTGGGTGGGGTGGTGGGAGACATGAGTGGGGGCCTGGTGGAGGCTGCCCCTGCACTGCTGGGGGTGGGGGTGGTGGGAGACATGAGTGGGGGCCTGGTGGAGGCTGCCCATGGTGGCAGGGGGGTGGGGGTGGTGGGAGACATGAGTGGGGGCCTGGTGGAGGCTGCCCATGGTGGCAGGGGGGTGGGGTGGTGGGAGACATGAGTGGGGGCCTGGTGGAGGCTGCCCATGGTGGCAGGGGGGTGGGGGTGGTAGGAGACATGGGTGGGGCCTGGTGGAGGCTGCCCATGGTGGCAGGGTGGTGGGGGTGGTGGGAGACATGAGTGGGGGCCTGGTGGAGGCTGCCCATAGTGGCAGGGGGGTGGGGTGGTGGGAGACATGAGTGGGGGCCTGGTGGAGGCTGCCCCTGGTGGCTGGGGGGTGGTAGGAGACATGAGTGGGGGCCTGGTGGAGGCTGCCCCTGCACTGCTGGGGGGTGGGGGTGGTGGGAGACATGAGTGGGGGCCTGGTGGAGGCTGCCCATGGTGGCAGGGGGGTGGGGTGGTGGGAGACATGAGTGGGGGCCTGGTGGAGGCTGCCCCTGCACTGCTGGGGGATGGGGGTGGTGGGAGACATGAGTGGGGGCCTGGTGGGGGCTGCCCATGGTGGCAGGGGGGTGGGGTGGTGGGAGACATGAGTGGGGGCCTGGTGGAGGCTGCCCCTGCACTGCTGGGGGGTGGGGGTGGTGGGAGTCATGAGTGGGGGCCTGGTGGAGGCTGCCCCTGCACTGCTGGGGGGTGGGGGTGGTGGGAGACATGAGTGGGGGCCTGCTGGAGGCTGCCCCTGGTGGCTGGGGGGTGGGGGTGGTGGGAGACATGGGTGGGGGCCTGGTGGAGGCTGCCCCTGCACTGCTGGGGGGTGGGGGTGGTTGGAGACATGAGTGGGGGCCTGGTGGAGGCTGCCCCTGCACTGCTGGGGGGTGGGGGTGGTGGGAGACATGAGTGGGGGCCTGGTGGAGGCTGCCCATGGTGGCAGGAGGGTGGGGTGGTGGGAGACATGAGTGGGGGCCTGGTGGAGGCTGCCCCTGCACTGCTGGGGGGTGGGGGTGGTGGGAGACATGAGTGGGGGCCTGGTGGAGGGTGCCCCTGGTGGCTGGGGGGTGGGGGTGGTGGGAGACATGAGTGGGGGCCTGGTGGAGGCTGCCCCTGCACTGCTGAGGGGTGGGGGTGGTGGGAGACATGAGTGGGGGCCTGGTGGAGGCTGCCCCTGCTCTGCTGGGGGTGGTGGGAGACATGAGTGTGGGCCTGCTGGAGGCTGCCCCTGGTGCCTGGGGGGTGGGGGTGGTGGGAGACATGGGTGGGGGCCTGGTGGAGGATGCCCCTGCACTGCTGAGGGGTGGGGGTGGTGGGAGACATGAGTGGGGGCCTGGTGGAGGTTGCCCATGGTGGCAGGGGGCTGGGGTGGTGGGAGACATGAGTGGGGGCCTGGTGGAGGCTGCCCATGGTGGCAGGGGGTGGGGTGGTGGGAGACATGAGTGGGAGCCTGGTGGAGGGTGCCCCTACACTGCTGGGGTGTGGGGGTGGTGGGAGACATGAGTGGGGGCCTGGTGGAGGCTGCCCATGGTGGCAGGGGGGTGGGGGTGGTGGGAGACATGAGTGGGGGCCTGGTGGAGGCTGTCCATGGTGGCAGGGGGGTGGGGTGGTGGGAGACATGAGTGGGGGCCTGGTGGAGGCTGCCCATGGTGGCAGGGGGGTGGGGTGGTGGGAGACATGAGTTGGGGCCTGGTGGAGGCTGCCCCTGCACTGCTGGGGAGTGGAGGTGGTGGGAGACATGAGTGGGGGCCTGGTGGAGGGTGCCCCTGGTGGCTGGGGGGTGGGGGTGGTGGGAGACATGAGTGGGGGCCTGGTGGAGGGTGCCCCTGCACTGCTTGGGGGTGGGGTGGTGGGAGACATGAGTGGGGGCCTGGTGGAGGCTGCCCCTGCACTGCTGGGGGGTGAGGGTGGTGGGAGACATGAGTTGGACATGAGTGGGGGCCTGCTGGCAGGTGCCCCACAGTGCTGGGGGGTGGGGGTGGTGGGAGACATGCATTGTTGATCAGTAGTGCAAGGTGACATGTGGGTTGGCTGGGGGGCATGCCCATGGTGGATGGGCTGCCTGCGGGACATGAGCAGGGGTGCAGGGTAGTCCCCCGTGGTGTGGGCTGCCTGCAGGGTCCGTGGAGGTTGTGGAGCGTACACCTGGGAGGACCCACACGGCCAATTCACGTGTGGTACTCCCCAGAACCCCTGAAATACACATACCCTGCTGAAATCGTGTGTGGAACTTCCCACGCACCGCTGAAATACACGTACCCTGCTCGCACTGGCCCAATTGCCTGTGGAACTTCCCGCGCACCCCTGCAATACACGTAGCCTGATGAAATCGCGTGTGGAACTTCACGCGCACCCCTGAAATACACGTACCCTGCTCGCACTGGGCCAATCGCGTGTGGAACTTCCCGCGCACCCCTGAAATACACGTACCCTGATGAAATCGCGTGTGGAACTTCCCGCGCACCCCTGAAATAGACGTACCTTGCTGAAATCGCTTGTGGAACTTCCCGCGCACCCCTGAAATACACGTACCCTGCTCGCACTGGCCCTATCGCGTGTGGAACTTCCCGCGCACCCCTGAAATAGACGTACCCTGCTGAAATCGCGTGTGGAAATTCCCGCGCACCCCTGAAATACACGTACCCTGCTCGCACTGGGCCAATCGCGTGTGGAACTTCCCGCGCACCCCTGAAATACACGTACCCTGATGAAATCGCGTGTGGAACTTCCCGCGCACCCCTGAAATAGACGTACCCTGCTGAAATCGCGTGTGGAACTTCCCGCGCACCCCTAAAATACACGTACCCTGCTCGCACTGGCCCAATCACGTGTGGAACTTCCCGCGCACCCCTGAAATAGACGTACCCTGCTGAAATCGCATGTGGAAATTCCCGCGTACCCCTGAAATACACGTACCATGCTCGCACTGGGCCAATCGCGTGTGGAACTTCCCGCGCACCCCTGAAATACACGTACCCTGATGAAATCACGTGTGGAACTTCCCGCGTACCTTTGAAATAGACGTACCCTGCTGAAATCGTGTGTGGAACTTCCCGCGCACCCCTGAAATACACGTACCCTGATGTAATCGCGTGTGGAACTTCCCGCGCACCCCTGAAATCCACGTACCCGGCCAAATCGTGTGTGAGACTTCCCGTGCACCCCAGTATACACAAACACGTATTTTTGGTCAGCGGGTGTCCGTGTTTGTGGGTACCCCTTTGCACGTCATTTGTCCTGGAGGGCCACAGTATAGGACATTCATCATGGCAGTATATAGGTGCTATTTGTTGGCGCACCTTTTGGCGCACATTTCTTACAGCCGCAGAGACGCTACCGCCTGCTTTCTTGTGGCGGTCGTGTTTGTGCCTGTGCGCTGGTTTGAGCGTGCGCTTTTTTGCCCTATTCTATTCCATGAATACGTGTTGTAGGCGAGCGTGTGGGCGTTCCGCGCACTTGTGCCCTGTACTTCCCCCGTGACGCCCACGTTTTGGCAAGTTGTTCCCCATTCCGAGTGTTACACCCGTGTTCCGCCTACTTTTGTTGCGTGCGCCGCGCTATGTGCGATTTTCGCTGTGGCCTGTGCGATTTTCGCTGTGACCTGGCGCACGCAGTTAGATGGCCTGTGCGCCAACGTGCGCCGCGCACATTTTTTTCGCACATCCGCTGGTTTTCTCGCACACGGCCTTCCATGAATCGATGTGCGCTGCTTTTCGTGCGATTTTCGCACTTGCACTGTGATTTTCGCTATTCCACTGCGATTCGCACGTTT
This sequence comes from Ambystoma mexicanum, assembly GCF_040938575.1. Taxonomy (NCBI): domain Eukaryota; kingdom Metazoa; phylum Chordata; class Amphibia; order Caudata; family Ambystomatidae; genus Ambystoma; species Ambystoma mexicanum. The sequence continues at coordinate 732,102,766 of NC_090927.1, forward strand.
TTGCCCACTTGCGCCACGCTAATTATTCCATGAATCGGCCTGTATGTCTTCTGAGAGCGCTTGGCAGGCGAAATCACAATCAGAAGTACTACACATGGCTCAGTACTATGATAACCGTGTCAATAATGAAAAAGATAGGATTGAAAAACGGAAAGGCGATTTAAAAACTAAAGTGCTATTGCAGCAAATTGTTAGGGGCCCCAGAGGGGATATTTCTCAAGTTAGAGGTCAGTATGTCCCACAGGGGAATGTGCCATTGGGTCCTGTGAATATTAATCAGTGTGCTTATTGTCGTCGAGAGGGTCATTGGCGAGCACAATGCCCTGTCCTTCAACAAAGGTCAAGTAATACATTTGGTAATATGGGTAGGCGATCCAGAGGTCGCCCGGGCATAGTGGGCCCTGGTAGAGGTCAGTTTACACAGGACCCTCAACAACCTTTTTCACAGGACAATCAGACGAGTGTGGACACTAGGAATATATTTGATCATCCTTCCGCCGCATATTTATCTGAAGAGCTTCCTTTTGATAACATTCTGTTTCGTTAGGATTGCCCGAAGCAGGGTTTGGAACCTACACCTATTCCCGTCAATCAGAAAGGTCCCTACGTTGAAATGGTGGTGGGAAATAGGAAACATCAGTTTTTGATAGACACTGGAGCACAGAAGTGTTCTATTGATCATTTGCGGGTTCCAAACATTCCACTGTCAGGGCAAACAAATGTTTCTGTAGGGTTTTCCGGTACACCAGTTGTTTGTCCGGTTTCTATGCCGGTACCTATTTCTTTGGGTCCCTTTACGGGCCAGTGTCCTTTTCTGTTGACTTCGGATTGCGGAGAGAAGTTGCTGGGGTTGAATTTGTTAAAAGAATTAAATGCAGTGATTTATTGTTCTTCTGATGGAGTGCGCTTGACGATTTCACCACAGCAATTTTCTGCCTCGCAAATTTTGACTAGACCTTTCCCTCCAGAATTCATTGATGTACCAGAGAGCTTGTGGGCTGTCGACGACAATGTTGTCGGTGTCTTACAGATCGAGCCTGTTAAGATAGTTTTGAAACATGGAATTGAGCTGCCTTGCATTCCCCAGTATAAGATTCCGTTTGAGGGCGAGCAAGCTTTGAAATGTATGGTTTCCGATTTTGTGCATCTCAGTGTGATTGAAGAAATTTCAGGAAGTTTGTGTAATGGTCCGATTTTACCTGTATACAAGAAAGGCGATAATGTAATTCCATTCCATTTTGTAATTGATTTACGTGCCATTAATATTGATTTACGTGCCATTAATAAAGTTGTGGCACCACAATTTCCAATTGTGCCTGATGTGACGACGATCCTAACCATGATTCCAGCTACAGCTACTTACTTTAGTGTTGTTACTCTGAGAGTGCCTGTAAGGAGGGCACTGTGTTATTGCTTATCCATCTAGCTAAGCATTGTCACAAAGCTTCGCTTAAAAAATGTCAATATTGTTGTCAGGAGGTCGCCTATCTAGGCTATCTCCTGTCAAAGGAGGGAAGAAGATTGACACCTGAAAGAATAAAACACATTTCTGGCATGTCTGTCCCAAATACACAGAAGGAAGTTAGAGCCTTGATAGGAATGGCTTCTTACTGTAGGTTGTGGATCCCGAATTTCTCACTAGTGATCAAACCGATGGTGGCTTTGACAAAGAAGGGCATTTCTTCGCCATTGCCATGGAACGCGGTACACCAGCAGTCGTTTGACTTGCCTAGGACTGCATTATGCTCTGCTCCAGTTTTGGGCACACCAAACTATGAAAACGCCTTTGTGTTGTTTGTGAATGAATGTGATGGATGTGCTTTGGCTGTATTAACGCAGGAACATGGAGGGAAGAATAGGCCGTGCGGTTACTATTCTTCCGCCCTTGATCCTGTAGCATGCGCTTTGCCAAGATGTTAGCGCGCTGTCGCTGCTGCTGCCGCGTCTGTAAAACAGAGTGAGGGAATGGTTCTAGGCCATGATCTAACCCTGATGGTGCCTCACTCTGTAGATGTTTTATTGAACCAAACTCAAACGCAACACCTCACTTCTGCACGGATGACAGGATATGAATTGATCTTGTTTGCTCCTCACATTCAAATTAAGAGGTGTTGTGTCCTTAATCCGGCTGAACTCCTACCTTTTCCGCAAGATACTACTTGCGGCGATGAAGAGCCACATGATTGTTTGTATACGACCGAACAAGAAACAAAGGGCAGAATTGATTTGAAAGATACTCCTTTGGATAATCCGCATGGAGAGCTGTTTTGTGACGGCTCCTGCTTTAAACTTCCGGATGGTACATCCACAGCCGCTAATGCAATCACTACATTGAGCACGGTTGTGGAAACAAAGAGAATTATGCATAATTCTGTGCAGGCCGCAGAGATTATAGCATTGACCCGAGCTTGTGAACTTTCCGAAGGGCTTGCAGTAAATATATATACTGATAATATACCTTTGGGGTGGTTCAGAACTTTCGGAGACTTTGGTCAGAAAGAGGGTTCCTAACTTCGCATGACACCAAGATTCAACATGGCTCCCTAATAGTGCAACTACTCTCAGCGCTTGCGCTCCCTACTCAGTTAGCAGCTATGAAATGTGCAGCACATCGAAAGATTGTGGATGATATTGGAAAAGGGAATGCTTTCGATGATCAGATAGCTAGACAAACTGCCACAGATCCTTTCACGGAAATGTATGTTGCAAGGGAGACTGTAGATGCCTATGTAATGGATGAGGGTGTTGGGTCTGTACGGGATATCCAAGCTGATGCCACGATGGAAGAGTCTAAGAGGTGGGCTGAAGGGTTGGGAAAACTTGATGATGATGGGTTTTGGGTGGACATGGTCGAAGGAAAATGGCTGTTACCTGACGCCTATGTCATGATGATGGTTGTAATGGCACGTGGCCCTACACATGTTTGGGCCCAGCAGGTTACGAAAATGTTAGAAAAAGTTTGGGCAAATGACAAGATTTCGAAAATTGCCCAGCACTACGTCCAGAACTGTATGATTTGCCTACAACACAATGTGGGAAAGGGGACATCAACTCCAAGGGGAAGATTTGGCCCACCTTCTGTCCCCTTCGAAGTTATTCACTTTGATTTCATTGAAATGGAACGATGCAACAATTTAAAGTATGTCCTAGTGGTCATTTGTGCTTTTAGTAAATGGGTTGAGGCATTGCCCTGTTAAAGATGCTACAGCCATGACCACTGCGAAAACCATGTTAAAGGAGTACTTCCCCCGGTTCGGTTTGCCGAGAGTTATCTGGTCGGACAATGGTCCACATTTTGTCGCCGCTGTAATCCTACAGATATGTACAGGGTTACGAATTGACAAACGGTTCCATTCGGCCAGACATCCTCAGAGCGCCGGACTAGTAGAAAGACACAACAGTATCATCAAGAACAAGCTTGCTAAGACGTGTGCAGGCACCAAACTAAAATGGCCAGACGCCTTACCGATCGTGTTGCTAGCCATGCGAACAACCCCTCAAACTAAGACTGGGTTATCTCCATTTGTGGTGGTAATGGAGAGACCTGCCAATATCTAGAATCTTCCAAAATGCTGAAATTTAAAGAATGTTGAAAATGTACTACTTTCAGATTATTGTAGCCAATTGACTAAAAACCTGTATTTGATTTACCACCAGGTACGAGAATCTTTACCTGTGCGATACGAGGGCCCGGGCTACGGCATACGACCTGGGTGCTCGTCAAATCATTTGAGCGCACCTCCTGCCTTGTGCCTTGCTGGCGTGGGCCATTCCAGGTCCTGTTGGTCACCCAGACAGCGGTGCGGGTAGCTGGACGAAAGAACTGGATCCACGCGTCACACATCAAGAAACTTCCTCGCCCTGTGCCACACGCTACAGAAGAAACAGAACCCCTCGCTGATACTGCAACCAATGATCCCAAAGCAGTAAGCATCACTGAGAGTGTGTCGGAGAATATCTCTGAGCCCAGGAGGCTTGGGAAAGCTGCCATTTTGTCTCCACACTCTCTGCAAATTTTGCACCCGGAAATGGCTGTTTCAAACACAGTTTCTTCACTTGCCTCCGACACGTTGCTTCCAGCAGGAAGTGATGACATTGTTTCCGGATCAATCAGTACCAGGAAAAGTACGATACAACTTGCGACCACGTAGATAGACATACGGCACGGTTGGGCTGTGCATTTGGAGAAGGAAAAGAGTCATCGAGGGCTTGCTTTTGCCCAAATTTGAGAAAGGGGATTCTTTTGGCTCGGGTCGTGGAAGGACTAAGAAATCGTGTGACCGGGGGGTCGCCAGCAACGAACATTGGGGTTTCCATCTGAAGACTACAATGCCTGCTACCGCCGCCTCTCGTATTGGACTTGTAAATAATGGGGTGACCAACTGGGACAACAGACAAAATGCATGGGCCCCGAAAACGTATTGCTGTATTCTTGTTATGATATTTGGGTTTTTTATAGTCGCTGCCATAATAACACTCTACTACTTATCATGAATGCTACACATGCCATTTTTAATAAAACCAATTGCTGGGTCTGCTCACATTTACCGCAACACGGGAATAAGGGCTAGGTTGGTATATGCATCCCTTACCGTTGACAACTGCCTGCTATGCTTCACTTAGAGCACTGTTCTTTGGCCGTTGGAATGATAGCATCTCAGGGAACTTTGATAGCACCAATTTGAATAGTTTTGAGAAACGTGTTTTGACTCCCCTGGGATGCTCGCTTTTTGCAAACAGGAGTAAACCGAATGTTGCTTCTATTAGGCCTTCTGATAAACTGTCTCGTCCTTTCCAATCTTTGATTTCTTTTAAAATGGCTCCGATAGGCAATAAGGATGCCATGCCTCCTTCTTACACTGTTAACCATAGCCCTGATTCAGTTTCCTTTTGCATACAGAGGAATGGAACTCAGTCAATGGGAAAATGTTTAGGTTGTGCCAAAGTTGCAAATTTAACTGGAGAAAACAGACCTTTGTATGTAGGCAAACCTGTCTACTTTGTCTGCGGTAATGTAGCCTTCCCATGGTTGCCCAAGGATTGGCAGGGAACCTGTTATTTAGGGATCCTGTTACCTGGGGTGTTTATAGCTATTAAAAAAGAAGTTTCGAAGGCTCCTCCAAGGCGGGATGAGAATGGTGATACCCAAGCACAAGTATTGTGAGACATAGCAAAATCAGTTGTGCCATTTTGGGGGCAGATAGCGAATTCAGAAGATATTAGAAAACTAGCGAGAGTACTGGAGAGAACCATCAACCGGACCACAGACATACTCTACAATATGACGTTAGAACAAAAGGTGATAAGATTAGTAGCACTTCAAAATCGAATGGCATTAGATGTCATTCTAGCTGTGCGTGGTGGAGTATGCAAATTAGTGGGGTCCGCTTGCTGTGTTTTCGTACCAGATTCCTCCCCAACTATCTTCAAGGCAATACAAAATCTGCACGTCCTTAGTTCCGAAGTGCATGTTCCCGAGAGAAACTGGGATCTAAGCGCTTGGTTCTGGGACTTCTTACGGTCTTGGAGTTGGAAGGTGCTTTCGGTCTTATTGATTATTTTGGGAATACTTTTGTTTCTTTGTTTTTGTATTCAGTGTCTGCCTGGTATGTGTTTGATACTAGGGGGATGTTGCGCACTAGCGATAGGTTCGATAGGACATAAAGTATATGCCCCAGATAAGACTGCCAAAGAATAAGTTTTGAAGGATATTTTAGCAAAAGACCTAATGGCAATAGATATTTCTGATAGTGATTCAGGGTGCATGGACCATGATGCATGGAGTTATTTGCAAGGAGATCCAATGTAGTTCTTAGTACTTGGCATAGGCCAAAATGAGGGTTTGTTGAAATAGAAAGTATATTGTGCCACCTATTGTAATAAATAAATTTAATATTGGCCATTTTAGGTCAAACCGCCATTTTAGGAATTGTAGTGTAAAAGTCACCCTGTGAGCTAAAATGGTGGACGATGTCATTGCAAAATACAACATGGCCGTCTTGACCTCTGTACATAGCTAATGTGTAATTTGCCTGCAGGCCACTTGTTGAGGTCATGAACTGAGACCTCGTCCTTCGTTGACCTATGTGTAAAGGGATTACTCGTGCAATGAAAACTAATCCACGAGCATATGTCGAGACAATATATTCGACTACTGAACAAAGAACATCTGTCTTATTACATTGTATTATTGTTTAAGAACGCCTGCATGGAAAATTTTAGAATACACAGCTATTGCATATGCTTGTTGTTGCATGTATTAAGATCAAACCAGTTATATGCGGTTATTTGAGACTTGGCACAAACTCTGGATCGGTGATATATTAAAAGGAATATTAACCCTAAGTGGGGCTGGGCATCGTGCCCATAAAATGTATAAAAAGCAAATGTATTCTAATGTACAGGGTCTCTCACTGAACACACTGAACCACGCTGGAGTTTGTTGTGTTGTACTGAGGGCCGATAGCTATCTGACTTTGCACTGTTTTTGTAATTGAATTCAGTATAGAATAAAGTACTTTGTATGTTCCTTTGTAACCCGTGTTCAGTGTATTTCCATTTGGGGTGCTTAGCCTAGATATTCATTTTCTGTTTTCACACTAGTTTATGGCTTCAGGGGCCAAGGATTGAAAAAGAGGACTTTCATCTGAGAAGAAGGTGGTGCTAATATGCAGGAAACTTGATTACACCAAGATTCCCCACCGAAGGAGCATGGATGCTGCTTATTTCCCTGTTTTGCTGCCTGCACCCATTCACAGTATTTTCTAAATCTCTGTTTGCTGCGTGAACCAATTGACTACGCCCATGTATCCATGGTGTGGACAGCTAACCAGACACACACACACACATCCCATCCATTTTTCCCTTGCAAAATGCTGGGACATCGATCTGCGCTCATTACCCATAGACAAACTTCTCCACTTAAACTGTTAAATGAGTTTTACTCTTGTTTTGAACATGATCAATGGTGAATTGCAAGGTTTTGAATGAGGGATATGCCCAAAAGTTTCCCCACATACATTCTCCAGGGTTGATATCAACTATCAGTTGCCCACCTCCGTATCACAGCATCCCTCTCGCCCCACTTCCCGGTCTGATCAAAGGGTCACAAATATGAAACTATTTTAAGCTGTTAAGAAAGTGCCATCTTAAATTCACTAACAGAAATTATGAAGTTGTTGCCACCACAGGGATGCAGCCAATAATAACTCAAAATAGGAAGTGCAGTGTTCTGGGACCAGTAAATAGTTTACGAGATCACTGTTTGTAAGTATATAGTTTACAAAAGGTATGGCATAAAATGAAGAATAAGGTTGAAAAGTAAAACATTTAAGTTGTATTTTCTTACTGTAGCATCTTCGAGTAAATGGGTAATGGAACAGGGTCAAGGTCAATAGGATAAAGGATGTTCATTTACAAAGGTATTGTGATGAATCGCTTAAAGGTATTATAAAAAATGTTTGTAATGATGTCATTGTTTTCCACCTAATAAAACCAAGCAATGGCATAGCCAGGTTTTAGCTTTGGCAGTTGTGTATTCGTTTTTTTATATTTATAGGTATTCATTTTGTGTTTGGCGCATGAAAAAGGACTGTAATGAAGGTGATTATGATGACAGAATGTGACAAAGATGGGCGGTGACGAAGAAGGTCTGTGATGAGGAACGACTACGATAAAGCAGAAGGACTAGCAGGAGGACTGTGGAAAATGAGAACAATTGGGAAGAAAGGGAAGGACAGTTATGAAGAAGTACAGACAAAGAAGAACCATGATGAAGGAGAAGTACTTTGATGAAGGACTGTGAAGGAGAAGCACTGTGAAGAACTATGACAAAAGAAAGAGGACAGTGCAAAAGTAGAAGGACTGTGGCATAGGTCTCTCATAAAGATCAGTGATTAAGGAGAACGCCTATGACAAAGGAGACATAATGTGATGAAGGGAAAGGGCAGTAACAATGAAAGAGAAGGACTTTGATTAAAAAAGGGGACTATGATGAATGACATGATAAAGCAGACTGCCTATACTAAAGGATTGTAGGAAGTAGAAGGACTGCATAGGAGACGGACTTTGATGAAGGAAAAGCTTCCTTCTCCAATATGTATGTAGACAAATGTAAATGACTCCCACAATAAAAGAATGCCAATTTACAATGGATTCCTTTGTAATCTCCCTGCTTTAATCAGGGTCAAATTCAGGTGGTTTCTATGTGAACTCATTGGCTTTCCCCCTGCAGGACAATTCATGCTGGTGGTAAAACAGGCAGATTGTTAGCAGAATAGGGAAGAAGAGCCGGATGTGATACATTTACTCTGCTCTTCAACTAGGAAAGCCACATTGAAGAAAATCTAACAGAATCAAAAAATAGCAAAACATGGGTAATCAACACTTTTTCTGACACTATTTCCTATCTGTAGGACCCCCGTGAATTTAGAGTGATGAGCTTCAACAAACTCAGAGTTCCAATAGACTACTGATTCTCTCCCTGAATCTGAGCATCAAGATTTAAGTACCTGCTGTGGAGCAAGTGTTTACACTCTGAAAAAATGCAATTAACACCTGACCCTTCTCTGTTATGTATCCTCTTGTTTAATATCTTGCGTAATGGCAGAGTTACAACATTACAAAATTAAAAAAGAACATTGTTGCTTGCACTCATGGCAGCTTGCTTCCTTGGGCATGTCTTCTAACATCTAGTACACCAATGCACTGGCTATGACATTCAGGGCTTCTGTGCATGATAATGTTTCACCCATGTGCGAGGTGCAAAATACCAGAATTTCCCTCAGAGGTTATACTCAAAAGATCATCATTCATTTTAACCCTATACTTATAATAAAGGTCTACGTGTCTGAAACAATTCTGCCCCTTTCGTCTGTTATCACTGCTAGAGGGAGCTGTTGCCTTAAGCATACAACAGTAAGACTTAAAGTTCATCTTCCATGAGAACAAAATGTGTATTTCAACAATGTCAACACTAGTTGGAGCCGTTGCTTTACACATAAAGAAATAAGACTTCAAGTTCATCTTCCAGGCGGACAAAATCTGTGTTTTAACAATGATAAAATACAATTAGATGCAGATAAGGCACAGTAAGAAAATATATTAATTTAAGAAAAAAACATAATAACAGAAATTAATTTGATCATAAATGTATTTGATTAAGCATTATTTCTCGAACAAAAGAAATAACTTTTTTCAATTTACTTATGTATTATGTAATTATTTATTGCAATATTTCTTGGCATGTATTACAGCAATAATATTCTTCATACATGTTTTAAACTTGATTTGACTTCATATGTTTTTACACTCTGAAAATATATCTTCCTTTGCGCACATTAGCCCTTGTACATGGGCGTTTCCACTAGTTTAAACATAAAACACTGCATTAGATAAAATAATACAATGTATGCATAAAACATATATTTTCAAATATCTGTAAGATTAGTGCCCAGTTGCCTCAGGGCTCGGCTGCGCTTACAAATAAATAAATACAAATACAAATACATGCCTCGTTATGAAAAATATAATGTCAATTACAAATACTTTTTTCTCATATCTTTCATCTAGCCATCACTAACTAAGATTGTTTAGGCTAAAGTCACTCAGACTACTTTCATCAACATTAATCCATATAAAAAAGGACATACGATGAGATACAATTGTTCTCTATTCTTAATACTCTACAGAGAGCATGTGATTTTAATTGATGCTGACCACACTCTCTATCATTGGACAAATATTCCCAAACAAACAAACAAAAGAAAATCTTTGCAAATACTACAGACTAGTTTCTGCAGGTGGATAACCATTATTTCCCATGCTTTCATCAGGATCTTCTCTACTCGTTACAGAAAGACTTGTCTCTCGCTCTATGTCATTTATCCATACAACTTTGCAATTTATTGTCATCTTTACAGCTGTCAAAAAGGTTCTAATGATATACATTTTGAACAAGTGTTTCAATAAATGTCATTAGTAAATGTGGATGCAAGTATCAGTGTTTAAAATAAGTACATTGCTCTTAATACCTTCAATTGGTGATTTATATTTAATTATGTTTTTTCTCATTTATAGTCATTTCAGATTTCTCAATGCACATATAATGAAGGGCAACATTAATGTACTGTATTTGTTGGATTTCAAATACCCTCTCTCCTAACCCCCAATCACCTTGATGTAAAATGCCCTTGGTTCATATTTTTCACTGTCACCAATCACGTGGACTCACAACAGTTGGTATCCTTTGTGGGCAATCAATATCATAACCAGTATCAGCTCTTTACATTCCAGACTGTATGCATTTTGGACAAGGCATATGTGTGATAAGGGCCAGTAGCACCTAGTGGTGAAACAATAATGACACATGCAGCCTTGTTGGTAGCATCTCGGAGTAAACTTTAGAGCCTAGATAGTGGCAATATGTCAATGAAAAGTCTCTCTGACACAAAAGAGGGATATGTTCAAATCGTATTCTCAAATGCGTGCGTATGTATGTATTGGGTTCAGTAAATTGTAGCAACAGTAATAGCACTTACAGCTCCACAGTGTTCAGTTATCTATTATTGCCCATTATTGGGATGGATTAACGATCCTTAGTATTTAGGAGAGTGCTATCGGGGACACGTCCAAGCTTTTGGTTGGTGTGGCTTTCCAGGAGCACCACATTCGTCACATCAATGTCAGGTTTAGAAGTGTGATTGTAAATATTTGACTCCTCAAAAGTCTTTGGGCTTTACAAAATCAGCTCACAGTAGCTCTTAGTGCCCTTCTGGATGTCTTGTGAATATGATACCCATACCCTTTTTCAGGTGGACGGGGTGCTAGTGCTACTGCTGAAGACATCTTTTATACTGTAGCTCACACACCTCAGCCTGCCTTCACCCTAAAGTAATTGGCTGACACCGACAATGACTACACGTTCCAGCATGCAATTAATGGAAAGGGTAAATCCCGGACTGGGACATGCATCAATGATTATCCAAGCCCAAAAGCATCAGACCACTTTGATATGATTAACTGTGTGTGTTTCGGTCAGGATGGAGCCACATTGAAACCACTGCAGCCAGGTGGGGGGATTATGAAGGAGTGGGGCATGGGGGAAAACAGCATCGAAACATGCACGTCAGAGCACCTGTTGGAATGTAAAAGTGGGAGGGGCATCATCAGAGCAACAAATTAAATTAATATGTGCAAAGGGCATTTATTTATGTTGCAGCTTTGCCAGTTCTTTAAAAAGAACATTACTAATAAACAACTGTGTGTAGTGTGCTATGCCATAAAAACCCGTATACATTGTCTCAGTAAACTATGTAAGAGGATTCAATTCAACACTACAGCTAAGTCAATGCCTAGTCTGGGATACTGAATGGAAACCCTTATTGATATATCTTTATGTCCAGTTCATGAGTTCTGGATGACTACCCCTATGTAACACCCCTCTCTTAGAATCCCCCTGACCCCACTGAGCCAAGAAGTAGTTCTGTTTTGCAAGTTAAAAGGTTTATTTGAGAATTTAAACAATATATATATATCACACTTTATAATAAATTAATATCTGATAGTACACTTAGACATATGATGTTGATCAACAATGGGTAATCTGGCACTAACACACTTCTTTATAATCAATGAGGAGTTAGCATAGGATGGATAAAGAAGCAAAACTGTTATGATTTCAAGGGAAAAGCAATGAGGAATAAAATGCAGTACAGAAATACTTGATATGATTTTAGCAAAAGATAATATAATCACTTTTTCTCTGGCAATTCACCCCCCTCCCCTATGCAATGTAAGAAATGGAAGGAAATGGAAGTAACACACACAATTCTTAGGAATGCAATCAAATATAATTCAGTTCACCCCAGCAAGCTTAGACCACAGATAGAAGTTTGAAACACAGGCCCAAAATGCTTTTAAAAGGTGATGGCAATGAAGTGAGAAATATGCTGAAAATGGTTTTAATTCCCTTTAGCAGGTGCAGGGGGAGTGGTAGCTACTTGGGATGAGTTCAGGCTCACTTTAGCAATGATTCAGGGATGGTTCTTAAGATGCAAACGAATTTTAGCAGTTCAGGCAAAAACAGCTATCTTTTTACAAGTAAAGAAATCGGGCCAAATCGCAAATCGCGGCAAAATTTGCGAGTGCGTGAATCGTGATTGCGGAAATAGCAAGTCGGTTCTAGGCTTGTTGAAAAGCTTAGATTCTAAGCTTTCAGAGGAAAGTTAAACCAAGTTCGTAGCCCAAACGGTTCCAGAGATACGGACGATTAAATAAAGGTAGTTTTTCTGATTTTAAGTAAACTCAAAATGACAGGTGACAGCTTTGCAGCTGCAGAATTGACAAATGACAGTGGTGCAGCTTTACAAAATAACAAGTGACAACTTCTAGGAGGCAGTTCTGGTTAGATTAAATTTGGATTTGGATTAGATTATTTTAACTAAGAGATTGGTTCTGCACAGTTCTGCTAGGTACTCACAATATATTTTTGAAATAGGCCTCGCCACGGATCTGGTCAGGTTTTGGACTGGACTCCGGTTCTGGGCTCGGCACTTCACAGTGATCTGGGTTAGCTCTCTGGTTCTGCTCACAGCGGTCTGGGTCACTCTGGATCTCTGGTCTGGTCTGTCCGGATACAGCGGTCTCTGCACGGCTCCTGGATCTCTGCACTGGTCCTGGCAAAAGTTCTTGGCAAGGGATTCAAGCAGCTCGCCCAGCTGTGAGTAGCTTGCAATGATTTGAGGCCTGCGGCAGAGAACTCAGCTTGTGGTTTTAGGCCTCTGATTTAGGTTCTAAAGTATAAGTTCTAGGTTCTGGAATATGTAGCTGGAGTCAGTCTGGAACTGGTATCTTCTGGATGTTGTGTGGTCCGGCAAAGCTTCCCGCAAGAAAATGGAAAATGAAGTCCTCTCTAGATTTCAGTGGTCCCTTTTTATGTGGTTTGAAAGTGGGTGGAGAGGCTAGCTTTCTAGGCCCAACCCCTTCAGAGTTCTGATAGGTTGGAGAATTCTTTGCGTTCTCACTGGAGAGCAGGATTGTGTGTCAGAATGATGTCATTTAATGGCTTGCAGGAAGGACACTCCCCTGTCAAATTACACACAAATCTATATTTGACCTAAAGACATATTTCATAGATACACAGTGGTTGGAAATTACATGCACCCATCACGTATCACATGAGGTATACTCTGTTCAAACTCTGATGTTTCTAAGAGCTTGCATCCAGAATATATTGCACTTTTTAGTGGGTTATGCAACATTGGTTTTTCATTAAAATTGATACACCTATACACCCCCCTACTACACATATCTCAGTAACTTTCCATTTGTCTAGCTTAAATACAGTGTCTGTGGTGTCAATAAATGGCGGGGTTTTGCCCCAGAACATCACACAAATTGGAGTTTGGGCTTGAATCGTAGGCAAAGTTTCCATTTTAATGTTCCCCACATTTGACATTTCTGTCATCCGGTTACCAAGAGTTATCAGTGTTTCTGTAAAATATATATTTTGCTTTCAAGTCAGTTCTCAGAGTGTTGGAGTCCGCCTCCAAGACTTGGGTGGGTCAGTGATCACATGTCTCTTCTGCTGGGAGCTCTTTGTGTACAGTCAACAGTCAACATCAGCATATTCTATTCAAGTGCAAGAGCCTATTGTGTGGTCTCTGGGAGGCTGAGGTCAGCAGACCAGGGAGCCACTTTGCATTTGGTTAGTATGACCATGTGGTTTCCTGGGCTTCCTGAGGTGAGAAGGGTTCCCAGCATTTTGGCCTGTTAATTAAATCAGATTGTCTTCTGGGAACAGCATGTGGTTAAGATTTTAATTAACTCCCAGCCTTTGATGTAAAGGCCTCTCCTGCAACTCCTGACATGCAGTTTCCCTGTCAGAGTTTAGACCGCTAGCGCCGCCTTGAGGTATTTATCGGTACTGCGTCCATTTTTTTGGATCAGTCTTGAATGAATGCATTCCAAACAACAGATTTTACATGGAACTATATTATCCAGGTTCAGCACATGGCACTGGTGTGGTTCTGCAGTAAAATAATTTTGTGCCCGTTGAAGGAATGAATTCCCAATAGTTGTGGGTTGCTTTTGGCAATCAGCATTGCCCCTTTTGCAATGGTTTCAGGCTACTGTGTGTAGCCCAATTGTGGTTTTAGGCAGTGCCCTTCTGTGCCCATAACATCGGCAAAATGGGTGGCAGCCTATTCTTCATGCATTTCCCTGTGCATTTTCTGGGAAGCTCTGGCCATCATGATGTTTTCCATGCCAGTACTGCACAGTTTTCCTATTCTGGCGTACATGTGGGCTTTTTGGCCGTCTTGGATTTTCTAAGCCCACAGCACCAAATGTTGCAGCATGAAGCTCAAACGTGGGTCAGGACACCCAACAAAGCCCCCCCACGCGACTGCACTTTGAATTTGAGTCGATGGGGAGTCGGGTGCACAGAAGGTTTTGACCCACGCTCTGGTATGTCCGCATAATCTTCTTCCAATTCTGCAAATGGCACAGTTCAGCATCTTTTCCTCCCTCCGGTACTGATCGATCGGTTCTCCTCGCCGGTCCTGATGGGAATATTGGGCAGTACCCCGGGCCCCTTGGGTCTCTGCTCCCGGTCTCCGGATCGTCCTCCTTGGCCAGTCTCCAGGTTTTCTTTCTCCTAGGACGACAAAGGAAAAGCGGCAATACCTATTCATGGACAGTTCTCCCCCACCATTGATAAAGTGGGGTGGCATATATATTTTAGAACTCAACAGATATGAACATTTTTTTAAATTAAGTGACAGAAACACATAAACTTGAGAAACACAGAATTTGATAGGCTATATGTAGGATATTTTAGGGTTGGAATTGAATTACTCTGGAGCGGTACCCTCTGGGATTACAGAGGATTCCTCCAGTTGCTGCAAAGTGTGCCTGGGATGGCAACACTTCAACTGGTTTATGTGGACCCACTTGTCTTCCCCCTCTGCCAAACCGCCTTTGGGGATGCGGATCTTGTAGGCCACAGGGGAGATCTTGTCTATAATCTCAAAGGGTCCCTTCCATGTAGGCAAGAATTTTCGCTGTTTGGCCTGGTTCCTTTGGAAATTGTATAGATAGGCCCGATCACCCACCTTATATTCCTTTCGGGTAGTTTTTAAATCATAGTGGGTCTTCATGCTCTCGGCTGATCTTTCTAGATTCCGCTGAGCATAGGCAAAAGCATGCTGAAGGTGTTTCCTTAAATTCTCCACATACTCATGAGTTGTGGAGGCATTTATCAACGTTTGCTCTTGGGTTCTGTAGAGCAAATGCTGAGGAAGCACCATCTTGCGCCCAGGCATCAACTCGAATGGTGACATTTTGGTTGCAGATGAAGGGGTAGATCTGATGGCCATTAGGACCAGAGGTAATCGGCTATCCCAACTTGGCCCAGAATCTGCCACAAACTTCTTTAATATGCTCACAATGGTTCGGTTATATCTCTCTACTGCCCCAGAAGAAGCTGGTCGGTAAGCAATATGTAACTTCCTTTTGACCCCCAGTATCTCCCACATCTTTGTCATTACTTCACTGGTGAAGTGGCTACCCCTGTCTGACTCAATCCTTTGAGGTAGACCAAAACGGGAAAATATGTGGTTAATCATCTGGGCAGCTGCAGTTTCTGCCTTGCAATTTGGGGCTGGGAGACATTCCACCCACTTGGTAAACAAGCATGTCACAGTCAACATGTACTTATTCCCCCTAGCAGAGCGAATCACGGGGCCTACAAAGTCAATTTGCAAACCAGTGTCATTCCCCTCTTTTGGAGAGGTGCCTGGTGTGTGAGGGATGTTGGCTGAAATTGTGCACACACAAGACAACCCTTCAAATATTGGTTGAGGTCCTGGCCCATGTGTGGCCAGTATGCAACCTCTCTTAAGATTTCCAGTGTTGTGTGAAACCCCCTATGACCGGCGGTGGCCGCATCATGGGCGTGACTTAACATCAGGCTTCGGAATGAGGTAGGAACCACCCACTGATCGTGGCCAGCTTTGGATTTCCTTACCAGCAAACCGTCTTGGATTCGGAACATTTTTGGACATTTCATCAACACTCTTAGGTCCTCATTCCCAATGTAATCGGTATCCGTCAGGGGAAAGTTCTCAGGGTCCTCAAGGTGTTGGTAAAACTTACCAATAATTGGATCCCCCTTCTGAGCTGTAATTAAATCAGCATCAGGGGTCTCCTTACTCCATTGTGCAGTTGAAAGATCATTGTGAGCACTTGTCTGGGACCTAGTGATAGCGGTGACCTTGATTTCCACCAACAGGGACTCTATTTCGCTTAGATCCCCTTAGATGGCCCCGGTTTTGGCCAGCTGATCAGCTAAGTCATTTCCAGTTTTGTCTGGTCCCTCTACTTTGGAATGACCCTTGATCTTCTTCCAGTAGATGGTCATCCCATTCGAGGTGACCAGATCATCAATGTTTTGGATTAACTTCCCATGTTTCAGGGGTTTGTTATTAGCGCATAACATGCCTCTGGTTTTCCAGTTGACCAGGTGCTCCACGAACCCGTTCCGTACATAATCCGAATCTGTGATTATGACCAGTTCGTGGAGTTGATGTTGGACAGCAGTGAGGATGGCCTGATGCACAGCCATCAATTCTGCCACCTGACTACTTCGGGGAACAATTTTGTATCCAGCGGAGGGTTCTGGGAACTCCTTCACCCGTGCATTCCTTACGCCAGCCACCAGTTCTTTCTCCCCGTCGTTGTCAACATGTTAAGAGCATCCATCCACATAGACAGTGGGCATTCCCTCACACTTGTCTTCTTCAAAGACTTTGTGTGGGGAATTAAGGTATGCCTCCGTGTTGTCCTTGATTTTTAGACTTTCGTCCTGGAGACAGTTTTCTCTGGCACAATCATGCAAGTCAGCCAGACCTTGCGCGAGGGGACTCTTCTTGTTTTGGCCATATCTGACCTCCACAGGAAAGCCTTGCATTGACAGAATCCAGGAAGTAATTCGGGAATTACTCACATTTCCGGCCCGGGTTCTGTCACTTTGGAGATATTGCAGAGGCTGGTGTGGAGTCTCCACTATGATGTGTTCCCCATGGATAAACGGGCGGTAATTCTTCAATGCCCACACCGTTGCCAGGAGTGCCTTCTCACAATCGTTGAATTTTTCCTCCACAGAGGATAAAGTTTTGCTCGCATAGGAGATTACTTTATTGACCTTGTCATGCTTTTGGTATAATACTGCCGTCAAGCACGTATTAGAGAACCCTGTCTCCAGGAAGAACTCCTTGTTTCTGACAGGGTAAGCTAGGCAGGGCGCTTGTGAGAGGCTTCTTTTGAGTTGTCTTACTGCCTCGGCTTGTTCTGGACCCCATTCCCACTTGACCACCCCCTTCAGGAGATGAATCAGGGGTCTGGTGATCTCTGCGTAGCCCTCAATGAACTTTCTGCTGTAATTAGTCAGTCCAAGGAGGCTCCTTAGTTCCCGCAGAGTTGTGGGGTCTTTCAGTTTCTGAAGTGCTTCCACTTTCTTTTCCTGGGGACAGAGACCCTGAGGAGCAATCTCATGCCCCAAGAAATTAACACGGGTTCTACACCACTGTGCTTTCTGAAAGGAAAGTTTTGCTCCGACGGCCCTCAACTGGGTCAGAACATAACGGATCTCCGCTATGTGTTCCTCCACAGATGAACTTTTGAGGAGGACATCATCTACATAAGCCAGGTTACCCCTCGCACCCAGGTCGGGCATGGCCTTATGTAGGAAAATGTTGAATTCATTGCCGGGGTTGAGGTATCCGAAGGGAGTCCGGGTCCAGGTGTACTGCTGGCCCCCAAAGGTAAAAGCCAATTTGTATTGCTCCTCCCTACTGACAGGCACGGTCCAGTACCCATTGGTCAGGTCTATTGCTGTGAATACCTGTGACCCCTGAATCTGGGCCAGCCCTTGGTCAATGTAGGGCAGAGGCCATCGGGAAGTATGGACCCGTTTGTTGAGCTCCCTAAGGTCGGCGCAGAGTCTCCACTGGCCGTTTGGCTTCAACATTCCCAGCACCGGATTATTGAAAGTGCTGTGGACTGGACGGATTATTCCCCGGGACTCTAGGTTCTTAATTATTTCAGTAAGGGACTCCATGGATGCGAGAGGCAAGCGATATTGCTTCACAAACACTGGAGTCATTCCAGGGTCCGTGGAGATTGTTGTTGTGTGGATGTCGGTGCGGCCACAGTCATATGAGTCTACCGCAAAGAGATCTTGGAAATCCAAGAAAACTTGTTTCAACTTTTGCTTTTGTCCAGAGTCACACAGGCATCAGCTAGGTTGACTCTCTCTTCCACCATCTGCCTGAAGCCTGGAAAGACTTCTGGTTTGGCTATCTCAGCGGCCTCCTCCAGCTGGGTGGAGAAGTCCCTGGTCAGAGTGCTGATTTGGACTGGAGGCCTCAGGTGGGAAAGGCAACCCTCATGGACCTGGAAAATCACCTCATCCCTCCTGAAGTCACAAGTCACATCTTCCTTACCATAAGGGCAAGACGTGTACACCAGGAAGTTCCCCCCATGCTGGGTGAAAATCCTGTCTGGTGTTGTATTGTCCTCACTGTCACTGTCAAAACAGTCCTTGGGGATTGGTCCTAACAGTTCATTTCCTAAATCAATGGAGAAATGTCGGTCATCAACCGCCATTCCAATAATGGTGCCTGCGGCTAGAGTAATACTCTTTAAGTCGCTGTTATCCACCTCTATTGGAATGGTGTCATGTTCTATGTTGACTAATGGTGTTGGGTTTACCCCTAACCCTTGCAGTTGGAGAGAAGCATTTAGATGTATGTAAGCATCAGGGTTTTTCAAATGTTGTCCTCTTTTAACTTTCACTTCCAGGGAGAATTGTCGGGTCCTTTCTGGGATGGTGACTTCCTCTTTGATCTGAATTTCAACTGCATAAGGTAGCAATTGAGCTGACCTAAATGCTTTTTCTGGATCATCAAAGCCCATGGGATTATCCGCTAATCGGGACCAAGCTTTGAAGTTTATTAGGTCCAAGCTAATGGCAAAGCGATTGAGAATGTCACTGCCTAAGTAAAAGGCTGCAGTGACGTCTCGAATGACCCAACAATTATGGACTATGCTCTTGTTGCCAATGGAGATTTTGAGCATACACCTGCTTGGCAGGAGATGTTTGGAATTAGGTGCTTCCAGGTCCATTTCCCATTTGTCTATCAGTTTGAATGTGGGAATGGCTGGATCTTTTGGGCGTTGGCGGAACATGGCTTCGCTGATGAAGCTCTTACCGTTGTTCACGCACACTCGAGCAAGAACAGAGTACTTCCCATCATTTAACTGAACAGGGATGAACAACTGATCTCCAATTTGCTGAATATCAGCCAGGCTCTGAGCTGATTTCACATCTTTCTGGACTATAGGAGTGGGAGTTTCTGATTGTGGATTAGTAAAGAATTTCAGGGTGTTTCCTTCCAGTGTGGAATACCACCTTAAACTGGAAGGAAGGTTGATTTTCAGAAATAGAGAGGACCCCCCATCACCAGTCTGTTGTCCTACTGCTATTACTGTCACGTCTGGAGTTTGGTTGTTATGGAAGTGAAATTCTACTTGGTCAGATTTTTGTTCAACCATGTGGCAGGTGCCGTTTAAACTAACATGGTTGACACTCTGTTTTAATTTTATTGGTCGGCTAGTCTGGGTCCAGAGGACCTTGTTTACGCAATCTATTAGGGGTGACAACCTTCTCAGGAGGTCATTCCCTAGTAAACAAGGGGTGCCCTCTGGAGTCACTACTATGACCGGGTGTTTCACCTTGTGTCGCCCAATTTTAATGTCCAAGTCTGCAGTCCCCTCAACGGGAATCTCCTTCCCGTCAAAGTTCTGCAGTTGTCCAGGAAGAGAGGTGAGAGGAATACGGTAATTCTCCCCCCTTCCTGCATTTAGTTCCTCAAAGGCCCTTTTGGACAGAAGGGTAGCTTGGGATCCAGTGTCCACCAGTGCCAAAATTGTACCCTGCCCCTGTACTTGTACCGGGGCATAGTATCTTCCCTCCTTCTCCTCAAGGGGGCACAGATAATGCACATTTTTGGACAACTGGTGGGCTAATTTTCTGGTTTTGGACATTACGAGAGAAGAGATTTGGGCAGAATTCTGTGGAGAGTCTTGGGAATCTGAAAGAAAAAGTTGGCAACTGGAGATCTGAGCCATTGTGGGTTCCCCTGGTTCCGGTTCTGGGCCGCCCCCCCCTTTTTGGAGGCAGTCACCAGGATGGGTTTGAACCAGGGGATTTTGGTATTGTGGGTTCTGGGATGAGATGATGGGCGGCGGTAGCTCAGTCTCCATATCTCCCCAGTCTGGATTGGAATCCCTTGGGACCCATTTTTCTTTGGGAGGAGTTCCCCCATCTCTGAAGGAGAAGATCCTTTTCCCAGGATCTTCTGAGGATCCCTCTCCCTCAAATTGGACGACCTGTACCTCCTCCACAAAGTGGGTCTGTTTGGGTCCTTTGTTTCTCCTACCTCCTCTCTGCTCCTTGGGTGGCAGACTTTCAGGGGTAGGAGATTTTGTTTCCGGTTCCTGCTTTTCCGGGGGCTGTTTACAAGTTGGGAAGGAAGCTTCCTCCAAGGCTTTACACCCCCTTCCCCTTGTGCCTCCTCCCTGGGAACCGGTTGGTTATCGGGGTGCTGCCCCGTCATTGTTCTGGAGCACCAGGTCCAGAGTTTGGGGCATTCTGCAGTGGCATGCTCATCTGAGGGTTCTGTTGAGCCCTCAGTATGTGACCCAGATCCCGTGCCATATTTTGGACCTGGCGCTTAAGTTGTGAAACCCGCTCAGGCTGATACGGGGCTCTATTTTCTGCCCTGCGCTGATCCCGGGAAGGATAGCTATCCCTTCTCTGGTAGTACCCCTGGTTGGGAAGATTTTGGTACCCCTCCACCCTTGGCCTCCCCTCTCCCGGATTAGGTGGTCTGGGCTCAGGGAATTGGGGAAAGAAGGATGGATGATTTTGGGGCGGGAAATTGGGTGGATACCTGGGGAAAAAGTTCTGCCCAGGATTTGGAGAATTTCTGCCCTCCTGTGGGAAGTTAGGAGGGATGTTCCCCGGGTCAGGTGCTTGGCTGGATCCCCCCCTTGGGCTGGAGGAGTCCACACATAACCCAGGATTGGTTGGTTTCCCTTGTAGCGGGGACTTACATAGTCAGGGGAGCGGGGGACCCCATTTGTGGGACTACCTCCCTCCTCGACTCCCTGTCTGTGATTGGCCCGAGGGCCTTCTGGGCTGTGAATTATTTGGTGCAGGCAGGTTTTTAGGCCCCCCCATCTCCAAATCTAAAACGGGGGCAACCTTTACCTCTGCCACCTTGGCAGCAGCCGGGGTGCTGTTGGTTTTGGGGTTTTTCGGCGCGTTATTTTTATTTTCGATAGGCTTCTGCACCTCATAGATCCGGGTAGCCTGTTCAATGACCCAGTCTAAAGATCTTTTCTCATGAAAATCTCTCACGAGCTGGGTCATTATGTATTTGGGTAAGGCATGGAAAAACGTATTGATAAATTCTCTGCTATCCGTGCGCACCCTTCTGGTGGTCTGCGCAAAAGCACATTTTAATTCTTGCACAAACTCTTGTGGGGCCTTATCCTCCCCACATTGCAAATTGTAGGCTGCCTTGCGAGCCTCTTGAGGATTTCTGTGAACAGAAAAATGTTTCAAGATGGCCGCCTTATAGGTGGACCATCTTAAATGATTTTGGTCCTCCAGCCCCGCAAAGAAACTGGAGTATTCTGGGGAGAATGTCCATTTGACGTATTGAGTACAGCTTTGGCTGTCCTCCAAATGAAAAGTCTCCATCATTTGCTCAAACAGCTCTAAGTGTTCCCAAACAGAATACTTGGCGTTCTTATGATAAGGCTGGATAACACTCCTTATTGCCTTTATTTGCTTCAATGGGTCCTTAAGCAAGGCCCTTTTTGCCTTATTGGCCTTTTTGGTTCGGGTAACCCTGGTCCATTCATCCTCTGACTCAGAGGCACTGCTCCCAGAGGTTCCTGTCTGATCTTCCAGGTTTTCCCGGATTCTGCGAGCCTGGGAATGGCTGGCAGAATGTGGGGACCTGGTCTCCTGTGTCCTGCGCCGTTCAGAGAAGTCTTCAGATTCCTCCTTGCTGCCAGGATTTGATGGGTACCCCCCCCCCACTGACCTAACTGGGCAGAAGTCTTCAGGATGCCCTTAATGGGCCTACTCTCCTGGGGTTCCCCACTAAATTGCACTGTGCTTGGGTGCCCATACCCGGATACCCGCCCATCCATTCCTGGGAGGCACTGGCCTATGAGCCCCATACTTCTAGCTGGATAGTAATCTGCCATCCCCGTGGCCCTGGGCTCATGTGCGCGAGGGGGCATGGGGGTGGCAGAGTCCAGGGACTGGGGGAGATGAAGGCCTCTGGTACTAGGGCTCCTGAGGTTATGCTCAGGAGTTTCTCTTTCCCAGCGAACCTCATCTCTATCCGCCCCTGCTTCCTGTTGTAATGCAAGAGCCTGTGCTTTCAGTTCCTCAGTTAAGGCCTTACTAGACTCTATCAGTCTCTCCTGCATCACTACCTGTTGTTGGAGCCTATCATTGTGCTGACAGAGAGCCTCATTTTCTCTCTGTGCCTCCTGATTGGTCCTGGAGTACTGGCCAGTCTTTGCTGCAGGAGGGTTACCTCCTGAGTCCCTTCCCTACTGGCCTGCTCCTTTCTTGCCAGAGCCTCCTCCACCCTCCTGGTGTGCTCTAACAAGTTCTGGTGTTCTTTTTGGAGGTCACCCAGTCCCTGGAGGGCCAGGTGATTTTCTTCCATTTTCCTTTTTAAATGGCAGACTTCCTGGCCTAAGGTGTCCCTTTCCTGACTAAGAGTCTGCATCTGTGCCGCCAGGTCATCCCTTTGCCTTTGGAAGGCACCAGCTCTCTGGCGCTCCTGATCAAACGCTGCCTGGGTATCCAGGTCTTTCAGAATCAATTTATTGCTTTCTGCCTTTTCCCTATCTAGGTGGCTTTGCAGGGTGACTACCTGCTCAGCACATACCCTATTGAAATCTAATTGTTGCTCCAGCTTTTTCTGGCTCTGTAGTAGGGATTCCAAACCTTCTTGGTACTCCTTTTGCAAGGCCAGAAATCTGGTATCCTGGTCAGCCTTTTCCTGTTGCAGGATGTCCATATCCTCTTTTATTTTAATGATATACTGCCTACTATCATTTTCTAACTCCTGGCTCCTCTGCAGCCTCTGCTCAGAAGAGACCAGGTCAGATTGGACCTTCTCTAACGCCATCTGTCGCCTATTTGCCAGATCTTGGCTTTCAGTACATTTATCCTGCATGTCTCCCATATATAGGTACAGGTATGCCGCTATCCTGGCAATCTTATTGTGTTCATCTTTGGCTTTAGGAGCCATATATAGTTCACTCAGGGCCACATGTAATGGACCCTGATCTCTCCATATGTCTGACCCTGTTTCAGCGACCTGTTGCGCGATGGCCTGCAACCAGACCGTTTGGTCCTGGTGAGTCCACTCACCTCTCACAAATAGCTTATGTAAGAGGTGCTCTCTGGCTATTTTGATGTCTACCAGTGTCGTCATTCTGGAATTTGAGTTCCTTCCTGACTTACAGAAATTAGTATTTTATTTTTGCAAAACAGACCTTTTCCTTAGCGTGTCCCTTTGAAGAGTGCTTTACAGCGTAAAACAGCGTGGTGATCCGACCGGATGTATATATCCCGTCAGTTAGCACACTGTATTAAGCTGCACAAGTGATAGATCTAACCCAGACGTCCGGCTCGAGCCCCCAATTTGTAAGAAGATTCAGTTCAACACTACAGCTAAGTCAATGCCTAGTCTGGGATACTGAATGGAAACCCTTATTGATATATCTTTATGTCCAGTTCATGAGTTCTGGATGACTACCCCTATATAACACCCCTCTCTTAGAATCCCCCTGACCCCACTGAGCCAAGAAGTAGTTCTGTTTTGCAAGTTAAAAGGTTTATTTGAGAATTTAAACAATATATATATATATCACACTTTATAATAAATTAATATCTGATAGTACACTTAGACATATGATGTTGATCAACAATGGGTAATCTGGCACGAGCACACTTCTTTATAATCAATGAGGAGTTAGTATAGGATGGATAAAGAAGCAAAACTACTTTTATGATTTCAAGGGAAAAGCAATGAGGAATAAAATGCAGTACAGAAATACTTGATATGATTTTAGCAAAATATAATATAATCACTTTTTCTCTGGCAATTCACCCCCCTCCCATAGGCAATGTAAGAAATGGAAGGAAATGGAAGTAACACACACAATTCTTAGGAATGCAATCAAATATAATTCAGTTCACCCCAGCAAGCTTAGACCACAGATGGAAGTTTGAAACACAGGCCCAAAATGCTTTTAAAAGGTGATGGCAATGAAGTGAGAAATATGCTGAAAATGGTTTTAATTCCCTTTAGGAGGTTCAGCGGGAGTAGTAGCTACTTGGGATTAGTTCAGGCTCACTTTAGCAATGATTCAGGGATGGTTCTTAAGATGCAAACGAATTTTAGCAGTTCAGGCAAAAACAGCTATCTTTTTACAAGTAAAGAAATCGGGCCAAATCGCAAATCGCTGCAAAATTCGCGAGTGCGTGAATCGTGATTGCGGAAAAAGTATAAGGAGTAGTACAAGTCGGTTCTAGGCTTGTTGAAAAGCTTAGATTCTAAGCTTTCAGAGGAAAGTTAAACCAAGTTTGTAGCCCAAACGGTTCCAGAGATACGGACGATTAAATAAAGGTAGTTTTTCTGATTTTAAGTAAACTCAAAATGACAGGTGACAGCTTTGCAGCTGCAGAATTGACAAATGACAGTGGTGCAGCTTTACAAAATAACAAGTGACAACTTCTAGGAGGCAGTTCTGGTTAGATTAAAATAGTTTGGATTAGATTATTTTAACTAAGAGATTGGTTCTGCACAGTTCTGCTAGGTACTCACAATATATTTTTGAAATAGGCTTCGCCACGGATCTGGTCAGGTTTTGGACTGGACTCCGGTTCTGGGCTCGGCACTTCACAGTGATCTGGGTCAGCTCTCTGGTTCTGCTCACAGCGGTCTGGGTCACTCTGGATCTCTGGTCTGGTCTGTCCGGATACAGCGGTCTTTGCACGGCTCCTGGATCTCTGCACTGGTCCTGGCAAAAGTTCTTGGCAAGGGATTCAAGCAGCTCGCCCGGCTGTGAGTAGCTTGCAATGATTTGAGGCCTGTGGCAGAGAACTCAGCTTGTGGTTTTAGGCCTCTGATTTAGGTTCTAAAGTATAAGTTCTAGGTTCTGGAATATGTAGCTGGAGTCAGTCTGGAACTGGTATCTTCTGGATGTTGTGTGGTCCGGCAAAGCTTCCCGCAAGAAAATGGAAAATGAAGTCCTCTCTAGATTTCAGTGGTCCCTTTTTATGTGGTTTGAAAGTGGGTGGAGATGCTAGCTTTCTAGGCCCAACCCCTTCAGAGTTCTGATAGGTTGGAGAATTCTTTGCGTTCTCACTAGAGAGCAGGATTGTGTGTCAGAACGATGTCATTTAATGGCTTGCAGGAAGGACACTCCCCTGTCAAAATACACACAAATCTATATTTGACCTAAAGACATATTTCATAGATACACAGTGGTTGGAAATTACATGCACCCATCACGTATCACATGAGGTATACTCTGTTCAAACTCTGATGTTTCTAAGAGCTTGCATCCAGAAATGGCAATATTTTGTGCTTTTTAGTGGGTTATGCAACATTGGTTTTTCATTAAAATTGATACACCTATACACCCCCCTACTACACATATCTCAGTAACTTTCCATTTGTCTAGCTTAAATACAGTGTCTGTGGTGTCAATAAATGGCGGGGTTTTGCCCCAGAACATCACACAAATTGGAGTTTGGGCTTGAATTGTAGGCAAAGTTTCCATTTTAAGGTTCCCCACATTTCACATTTCTGTCATCAGGTTACCAAGAGTTATCAGTGTTTCTGTAAAATATATATTTTGCTTTCAATTCAGTTCTCAGAGTGTTGGAGTCCGCCTCCAAGACTTGGGTGGGTCAGTGATCACATGTCTCTTCTGCTGGGAGCTCTTTGTGTACAGTCAACAGTCAACATCAGCATATTCTATTCTAGTGCAAGAGCCTATTGTGTGGTCTCTGGGAGGCTGAGGTCAGCAGACCAGGGAGCCACTTTGCATTTGGTTAGTATGACCATGTGGTTTCCTGGGCTTCCTGAGGTGAGAAGGGTTCCCAGCCTTTTGGCCTGTTAATTAAATCAGATTGTCTTCTGGGAACAGCATGTGGTTAAGATTTTAATTAACTCCCAGCCTTTGATGTAAAGGCCTCTCCTGCAACTCCTGACATGCAGTTTCCCTGTCAGAGTTTAGACCGCTAGCGCCGCCTTGAGGTATTTATCGGTACTGCGTCCATTTTTTTGGATCAGTCTTGAATGAATGCATTCCAAACAAGAGATTTTACATGGAAGTATATTATCCAGGTTCAGCACATGGCACTGGTGTGGTTCTGCAGTAAAATAATTTTGTGCCCGTTGAAGGAATGAATTCCCAATAGTTGTGGGTTGCTTTTGGCAATCAGCAATGTCCCTTTTGCAATGGTTTCAGGCTACTGTGTGTAGCCCAATGGTGGTTTTAGGCAGTGCCCTTCTGTGCCCATAACATCGGCAAAATGGGTGGCAGCCTATTCTTCATGCATTTCCCTGTGCATTTTCTGGGAAGCTCTGGCCATCATGATGTTTTCCATGCCAGTACTGCACAGTTTTCCTATTCTGGCGTACATGTGGGCTTTTTGGCCATCTTGGATTTTCTAAACCCACAGCACCAAATGTTGCAGCATGAAGTTCAAACGTGGGTCAGGACACCCAACAACTAGTAACATTCTAGAGCAGTAATTCCAAACACAACCACAAAGTTGCCTGCACAAAAGATATTCATTTTAAAACAGATTTGCAGAAAACAAAAGCAAAAGAGCATTGTTTTTTTAGGGAGCTGCTGAATTTTACAGGTGATAAGCATTTGGTAACTGTATGAATTCAGTTTCATGATGCCATTATCCACCATTAAGCAGTTCCCCCTTCGAGCATTGGTCATCTAGGAGGGATGAAAGAAGGTACATTGTTGCCTGACGATGGCATTGTAAATACACAGCCATTTCCACTAGGCTAGCAATAACGTACCTAAATATGCAAATCAGGTTTTAAGTACCTACTGTACAGTAAATGTTTTTACTTACAGATCACCCTCCCCTTCAATAAGCTCCTTATTTCATATTTTGTTAAAGGGATGAATCAGAAAAAAAAAAACATATAAAGACAAGTTAAAGGTGGATATTGGTGAAATACAAATTCAGCATTCCTGCCTGTTCTTTTCTTTGGGCGAGTGTTCAAACCTCTAGTCGACCACCTGGAAATGGCATGCGCCTGAGTCATTATGTGACTGAGAATTGTGCATGCAAGTATGTATTGGCCAGTACCTGCCTCCGTTGAATGGCAAAGATAAGCATAGAGGAAAAATAATTGCCAGAAACTCGTGTGCAACCATAGTCCACATCCTGTAGAGATTTTCAGATGAAAATATCAATTATGTATCTAGATGAAATGGTCATTTGGGGTGAGAAAAATGTGCAATGTATGTAAATCCTGCTCTCGCCTCCAGTTAGTCCAGCTGAAAGATGATGTTACAAAAGAGATATATATATATATATATATATATATATATATATATATATATATATATATATATTTATCCACCTAATGTCATTATGGTTTCAAGGCCGAAATAATGGAGTAAATGAATCATTAGATTAAATAGAGTCTTTAATGAGTCTTTTTAGTGGCAGCCCTAGCGAGGTGCTTGCTGGGCTATTTAGGGATAAAGTGTAATTGTGTTGCAGTTGGGCCTGCTTGCAAAAGTATATTTTCTGACCTAGAAGAATTTTAGGAGGTCAGTTCAATGTAGGAGGATTGTGTCAAAGACGTTGCCTGGTGTGTGTTCCACATGTGTGGATAAGCCAGGCAGGAGCACGAATTAAACACGTTGACCCATCCCCTAGCAAAGCAATCAGGGGTGATAGCAGGAGAGTAGGCTAGTGGTGCAGTGCTGCCGACTTCTCCAGCACGTTCGCATGCATCAATACATGCTGTATTCAGCAAAAGAAGAATTCTGGCAGTATCCAAAGAGAGCTCCACGGCTTAGCACATATTTGGTCTTCTGAATGAAAATTCCCAAAGTAGTAAGAATGGATTCCCAATACCGAAATAGTAGTCATAGTGACTGCCTTGACATCACATGTGTTTTTATTTCAAAATTAATTTGAGATGGTTTAGACACTGCAAGAGTGGGAGGGCTGACACGGACATCAAATGGATTTGCCAGGCCCTCCGATCGATTTGTTTAGAAATTGGTTTTCATCAGATAACTTCCTAAAGAACATTTGACCCTTCAATGATGTGCTTAGTGCCAAATGCCAACCCCCATTGCTGTATTGGCACATCATCCAGAAATGGAAACCCTGGGCTTTAAGAAGCACTTGTTTTTATCTCCACAGATACATTCCACCACGAAGTTGGCAAAATATCTTCCTCTTGTGGATGAAACTACTGCTATTTAGAGGATCCTGACACTTTTTGAATAGGTCATTTTCGCTGACAGGCTGCTTTCTATGAACCATGGGCTGTTGAGAATTACCACGTGCACTATTCGTTCATTGCTGGTGACAGGGAGATGGTCACTTCTGGGCCCAGACGCCGTAGGGGGTAGACTGCAGCGGGAGGTGTTTTTTTGTAAGGGAGGGCACAGGTGATGGGGAGAGGGCCAGGTTCACAGGAGTAAACTGGAGGAACAGCATGGGATAGGGATGTAGGGGTGTCCCCCATTTAAGTAAAGGGCTGCAGGTGGGTGAGGGGTGTAGGGCTGGTGGCTGCAGGCATGTTCTGTGCAAAAAGACGAGGGTTGGGGACGGTAGTGGGGGTACAGGAGTAAATTGCCAGAAGCACCAAAACCAGACCCAGGGCAGTGTGTGTTGGTAAATGTCGCCTGCAGCAATTTACACTTTTTCTTCATTAACAGGTCAGACTCACACATTAGTGTTAAGACAGAAAATCCAACTTTTCCTGCTTACAGAGAAAACAGTCCTTCTCTAGAATCAGTCTTTAGTCCTGTTGAGTAAATAAGAATACGGTCGTTGTTGAGCGTGTCACAGTGAGGCATACATAACCTGGCACTTTATTGGAGGATCATTGTGTGATTGAAGGCATGTCAGGAATACACGTGTATCATAACGGTGTCCAGTTAAAGGATCGACAGTCAAAGTATCGAAAGACAAAGGATCGACTACAAAGGGCCGAAAACAAAAGGATCACATTTTTTTTTTTAATTATATATTTTTGGGGGGTTTTCGTTTAGGGAAAAAAAGTCGTTTTTAAAGTGGTTTTTACCACAAAAACAAGGGCTGGGGGCGATCCTTTTGTTTTCGGTCCTTTTGTGTTGATCCTTTGACCTACAATAGGGATTCTCTTAAAATGGAGCCACCAACTCACTGTACTACCTTTACAGTTTGGCTCAAATGTGTTGAGAATTGCATTACTGCAGCCAATATCTGAGGTACATTTCCTCCTGCAAAAACCATACTACCTGCAGGTCACCGATTGCTAGCTACAGACGGCCCTTTGCTTTTGTTTCAAAAATAATGTTGTCATATTCAGAAGAGTGCCCAGACTGTCATCACAGAGAACAGATCCCAAGCCTGTATGTGGCACTCAACAAATTCTCGCCTCATGCCCATTAAAAAAGACAAAAAGCACATTTCAAAGGAATGTCTCAGCTTTATGGCAGATACAACTTGTGTCTAACAGAAGCACAATCTATGGCCTGTTTGACCTCAAATAAAGGTTCCCAAATAAAGGTAATAACAGTTTTTAAGTTTATGGCTTGCTACAATTTACATCTTGTATACACTGTCAGTTTATTTGATCGTTATTTATTTTATGTAAACTTTTATATAGCACTGGCCCTACCAGAGATTCTAAGACCGCTGTACAAAGTTCCAAAGGGAGGAGGTGAAAAGAAGTTACAATGTTTTCAGAACATGATATAAAGAATAAAATAGGCAATGGATAGCAGGGGTGGTGGCGTGGCAGGCTACATCTAATGACATAGGTACTTTTGGGCTTTTGTGTAAGGTGGTGATAGAAGGTGCGGACCAGTCGTGGGGTGTGATGGTGCTCCAGGCTCTAGGTGCCCATTGTGTGAAGCCTTGTTTTTGAGTGTTGCAGGTTGGCTTGCATGGTGGATTCTCGAGACGATTTTGGTGGGCTTGTATGGCGCGTGTGTGTGTGGGGGGGGGGTGGGTTTCAGGTGCTTGTGAAGGTAAGATGTGGATGACTTTATATACGGTGCAGAGACCTTTGAAAGTGATTTTCTCGGGTATTGGTAGACAGTGGAGGTGGGAATGAGCTTGGGTGATTTGTAAATGTTTGGGAAGGTGTAGAATCAATCATTGTGCTGCGTTCTGTATGACTTGCGAGCAGGAGGGCAAGAGTCGGGTTGTCCAGTAAGGATAGCATTTCCATAATCCTGCTTGCTGAGAACTTGTGCCTATATACTGTGACACAGAAGTCATCAGGGGGAAGGATGTGTCTTATCTTGCGTAGGAAGTGCAGCTATAATTAGCATGTTTTGGTTCCGGTGGCTATATGGTGTGTGAAGGATAGGTGGGGATTAACTGTGAAGCTCTTAACTTGATTTACATCGAACGAGAACTGTGTGGGTTGTCTGTGGTGAGTTCTTTGATCAAAGGGGTGAGGTCAGGTTTGTGTCTAAGGGGCAGATGGGGAGGTATTCCGTTATGGATGGGTTGAGTTAGAGGAAGCGAGTGGTCATCCAGGTGGTGAAGGTGGAGAGATAGTAGGGGTTTGCCTGTATCGTACCGCTAATTCCAATGGGATACAAGCAAACAGACCTATCGTTACCGGTGCCTGATATATATTTCCGAGATATTACAGGTGCCGGCAACAGCGGTCCTTCCCCATTCCATGGAGTCCCAAAGGACTGCACGGAGGGTAATACTGTCACCTTTTTGCCGGTGGGGGCCTGGTTTACTGCCAGCTAATGGCTGAAGGTAAATCAATGACCCCCACTGGCATACCTGTAGTTTGACAGTGCAGTAAAAGTTCCGTTAATAGATTTACAACCACTTTTACTGCACCGCCAAACTTATAATGACCCCCAGTGTCTTTATTTTTTTTTTTTTAAATGTGGGTTGGCCTTGTAGCTTTTGTTCAGCACCCATTTATTTCTGAGACCAGGTAAACTATTTTAGAAAAACTTAGAAATAGGAAAAGAGTCTCAAACCCAGACCTGTCAGTGCCTATTTTCCCTGTGTTCACTGCTATGTAGAAACAGTATCACTTTTAATTCCATGCTTAAACACACATAGATTAAATGTAAACACTTTAGGAATGGCACACAGCCTTACTTAGTATCACACATACAGGAGAATATCTGTTCTCCAGGTGTTTCTGACTTCAACCCTGAAGTTTCTTCATTGTAGACTATGCTGGCTTGGGCTGAGGGGAGTTGTAGTTCAAAACGTCTGGAGAGCCAAAGGTTGCAGTTCCATAATAAAGGAACTGATTTTGCTCCGGGACGCAAATTGCTCCGCTGAGAATGCTTATTTTCGCACTTACATTCAAACAGACCCCTTGCGGGCAATTGTCGACATTTGCACTGCAGAGTGCAAAAGAGAAGTGTAAAGAGACCGCAAAAGCTACTTTACACCTCTCTTTTGCACTCCACATTGGAAACAGAGTAAGCACTTTCTGCCATGTACGCATGGCAGGCAGTGTTTACAATGATTTCTTATGGAATCAGCCTGTTTTCTGTTAGGGTAATACGCAGGCATATTGCATAGGAAATCATTGGCTTAATGACAGCATAAACATATCAAGCTGGCGTAAAACCAAGCTGTTTTTGAAGGTGGAGGGTATAAAGGGAGGCTGAACGGTACATCCCATTCCGCCCACTCCCTCTACCCTAAAAAACAATGAAAATTCCGAGAGCATGAATGGAGTCAGTAAGACAGGCATAAATAACACTGTTACGCCTGTCTTTAACGTCTACATTTACGCTCCGGGGGACTTCAAAATGATCTCCCTAGTGAGCCACTATGCATATGAGTATTGTGGCAAAACAATTTAGTGGAACATGGTTTTCCAAATATGTTCCTGGGAGCCCCGACAAGCATAATATTTGTAGAGCAGTACAACGCAAGTGAACCTCCTCCATTTGGGAACAGGCAACTTAGACAAGGAGGTAGAAAATCAATCAAACAATTTGATACCTTCTAAAGAACAAGCACCTAAACCTAGTCTCTCGGTTCCAAGCAGGAATGTGACTACATGAGAAGGTCATGTAAGGCTTAATTATACAGCGAACTAGAGGATTTCCCTGATGCACAATAATAAGAATTAGGTTTTTAATGTATGATAAAATGTTAAATCCTGTTGTCCTTCAAGAATGTTTGTCTTAGCTACTGTATTTATTGTTTATGCTGTGCTTTCATGCTTTTAATGCTGAATAAAGCTCTGCAAACAGTCAATAATAAGTACTTTTGTTGGGAATAGGAGACCATGATGAAATTCAGTTTGGACCTCAAGCACTCAGATTAGCACACCATGAGGCTGCAAATCAGACGACCATAACCTCTGCTAGGAAGTGTGCAGGTGCGATTTGGGATGAAAGTCAGGGGCGTCATTTAGGGGTCGGCAGTGGCCGCAACTGCGACCCCTGAAGTCTCCCTTGCTACCCATAAAAAAACAGGAAAAAAACTTAATTGAGGTTAATGGGCTGTGGCCAGCAGCATGTGGCTCTTTGTTTCTGGAGTGGCTGGTTTTCTGGTAGCTATAGCCGGTAAGATAGCTCAGTGGGTAGAGGGCTCACTGCTGCAATGTGTATGTGATCTGCAGGTTTCAGGTTCCACTCCCGGCAAGTAGAACACAGTCTTTCTTCCTGCGAAGGTTGATAAATGAGTACCAACACAGGTTGGGTTATATTGTATTTATAGTTGTTCTATATGAAGCGTTTAAGCGTAAGTGCTATATCATAACACATTATTATCATTTGGCCTTGGACATCAGCTTCCATTCACAGTAATTTGGTAATATGGGTCTATACGCGCTGATATTAATGATACGTATGGGGATTGATTCTTGTATGCAATGTGTATCACTTTACAGTTATACCGTAACCATATTTTTCATAGTGTACTTAGAAACAATGCTATGTGATGCCACTTCCTGTTTTGTCAAGGGGTGAAAGGTCATGTTCTATCGCTTCCCGTGATGTCACTTTGGGGTGGAGTCAGATGCCATCACTTCCTGTGATGTCAGAGGTCAAGGGTTGTGTGATGTCACTTCCGCTACCCCTGGCATGTTGGTTTAATGACGTCCCTGATGAAAGTTGTCAATTAATGTCCCTCCCTACTTCCTGCTTTGGAGACAGACAGATATAAAGCAATGCATTGCTGATATAGGGGGTCATTATGAGTTTGGAGGTAAGTAACTGTCCTTACCGGCATGGAGCAAACTGTGTCCGTGTAGGTAAGAGCCCGCTAATAGAGGGCTATTACGACTTTGCGGGCACGAGCTTTGCGCCATGCCGGTAACGACATTACCGGCATGCCACTAAAGTCCTGAAAATGGCCCTTAGCGGTATCATGTAAAGCGCAGATTGCAATACCGGCATGAATCAAGACGGCATTAGCAGTCACCGTTATTAGCGGTGACTGCTATCAGCGGTGACCGCTAATAACGCTCACCGTAAATAAGCGGAACCAGAAGTAGCGTCATCGCACAGGAACAGGAAAGAGCATGGCGGCCATCTTTAAAAACACAATCCATTGTTATCCTCAGCAGCCAGGACCTGTAGTATATTGCTGTGTGCCAAATTCAATCTACAACAACAATACAATGCTCAAGGCTGTGAAAAAGGGCGCCTCCCGCCAGCGCAAGGAGCGCTTTAATGAAGACGAGCTAACCATGCTTGTGGAGACCCTGGCAGAGAATGCTGATGTCGTGTTTGCCCAGAGCCTCAAGAGGGAGGCTGTCATCAGAAAGGAGGAGATCTGGGCACTAGTGGCACAAAAAGTAAGCGCAGTTGGCAACACCACCGCGCAACTAAGGACTGCAGGAAGAGGTGGGATGACTTGCGCCTGCGAGTCCGCAACATCCTCTCTGGTGCAATGGAGGCTGAGCGTCCAGCCCCCCAAATGGAGCAGGCGGCCACCCCATCGTCCTCGAGCTCCACACATACTAGCCCACTATGCAGGTCAGCGTGCACCCTGCGCCGCCCGGACATGCCGACACCAGGTGCAGGGAGCAGCAGGAAGTAGACTGGCCAGCCTGATGAAGGCAATAGACACTTGTTTGGACATGTGTGGGGGAGTTGTGGAGGGAGGGGTGTGAGGGTGTGTGGGGGAGTTGTGGTGGGAGTGGGAGGCGGTGAGGGTGGTGGAGGGGTAGTGCACTGTCATCTTCATTGTACATTTCAATACACCCGTTGTGTGAAAAAAATATCTTGAGTGGACATTCATCATTGCGCATTTGTGTCATTTATTCATATACAGTGACTAGTGTACATGTACTCCCACACCCAGTGCCCTCTGTCAAACTATCATGGCACCCTCTGCAGCCATGTGTGTCAGAAATATTGTGCAATCACTTACTGACGCACAGCACGTCCCTCCTGTGCATCGGCACCGCAATGATGTGCAGCCACATCTTCTTCATCCCCTTCATCATCACCAGGTGGTAGCAGTTTAATGTCAGGGGGCAGGGGCACGTTCCGTCGGATACACATGTTGTGCAGAATGACACATGCTATGATGATCTTGGCCACCTTCTCATGCCTGTAGAGGAGTGACCCACCCGACCAGCTAAGGCAGCAAAACCGTGCCTTCAACAGGGCAAAGGTCTGCTCAATGACCACACGGGTACGGCTGTAGGAACGATTGTAGGTATATGTCAGTCGATTCATGATGGACAGCTGGACTAGTCACA
This sequence comes from Ambystoma mexicanum, assembly GCF_040938575.1. Taxonomy (NCBI): domain Eukaryota; kingdom Metazoa; phylum Chordata; class Amphibia; order Caudata; family Ambystomatidae; genus Ambystoma; species Ambystoma mexicanum. The sequence goes on from NC_090927.1 coordinate 732,137,859, forward strand.
CATGCCTGCAGATTACCGTTGGTCACATGCACATGTCCCTGGTTGTATGCACACCATTTTTAGGCCCTCAATGTGTCCTGTGCTATGAACTAATGGTGTTGGTTGCATCTTCAAGATGATACACGGTGTGCACTGCCGTCTTGTTGCTCAAGCATTGTGTACACATACATCTGTGTTTGTGTCTTATTTGTGATGTGTTGTGTTCTGTAGGATTTTCTGACTGGGAGCCTTGGCAGTAGGCTCTGCAATGTTAGGCATTCAGCGTTGATTTTTCCCATGGTGACATGCTGCATTCCTGTGGTTGTGGCGGCCCTGTGACAGACAGTGGATTCCCTTGGTGGTTTTGTTCAATGCAATCCCATGGATGCTTGTCCTGTGTGGTGATTTGCTGGAGACAGCAACATTAAGCATATTCACTTCATGTTGCTGGATGGTGTTACGGAGGGTGAGGTCCGCTGATGAGGGTTGCACGTGTTGTGGGATGTGGGGTGGTTTATTGTTTGTCATGTTGTGATAGGTGTCGACCTTACTTCATTCCTATGGGATATGGGTGTCATGTTCTGTTTGGGATGTTTTGGGGCACAGTGTTTAGTGATGTGCACATTGTGCTGTCACATCAAAATTGACACCATGGTGGTGTGTGCATCTCTCCCCCCATTTCAGTGCCGTATGCCTGTCATGCAATTTACCAAGCAGCCAGGCACGTCATCCAGCATGTCGCTCCATGTAGCGTGGTAGCGTGGAGTTCCGCAGGACCATAGATTCATGAACAATGTGTGATGATCCTGCTGGCGTCACATATCATCTGCACATTGATGGAGTGGTATTGTTGCAGTACACCACCTCAATGGCATGCGGGAACTCCAACTCTACGTGGGGGAAGTCGAGGGCACCTATACAATTTGGCATGCCTGTCAGTGCATGGAAGCCAACTTTTGTATAACAAATCTCCTGGGGAGTCCGTGGTAGGGATATGTAGTCCCTTGTGTGCTTGAGGAGGGCATCCAGCACTTGGTTCAGAATGTGAGAAAATAAGGGTTGTGATATGCCATGCATGTGCCCCACTGTGTGCTGGTAGGTGCCTGTGGCAAGGAAGTGGAGCACTGACACTACCTTCAGTAGAGAGGGGATGGCGGTGCGTATTTCAATGAGGCTGACAATGTCGTTGTGTATCATGTCCACAATGGTCGTGATGGTGTCCCGGTCCAGACGGTACAGGGTGTGGATCTGCTCAGGGGTTAGGTTGAATGGACTGGCTCTGATGCAAGGGATTGGGGGCTGCCTGCGTGGTACCGCTTGCTGCACTGGTGGGGCATGCTGGGCCTGTCTCACCCTCCTTCTCCTCCTGCGTCTCCTCTGTGGTGCCTGCTGTTGCTGTTGTTGTTGTTGCTGGTGTAGCAATGCAAGCATGTCCTCCATCCCCAACATTGCTACTACTATTGGAATCATCTTGGTGTGGGAAGGGGTGTGTGGGTGTGCTCCTTTTGTGCTGGCCCAGACTCCATTGCCTCTACCTGTGCTGATTATGTGCACCTGTGGCAGTTGGGAACACTGCACAAAGCATTTTACGGTTGCTTCACGATGCCAGCATTACCGGCATGCCGGTATCCCCTATTAGCGCCTTCATGATGCCTGTATTTGCATGTCCGCCTGACTTGCGATTTCCTCCCATTAGTGGCATGCCGCTATTGCCGGCATGATGGGCCGCGTGCCCGCACCCATGTCGCTATTAGAGGCACCTTTATTAACGGTACCTCTAATAGCGGGGTCTTAGGTCGGAACAGCCCGGAGTGGTATGCGATGCCAGTAATCCTTTACCGGCATCGTTTTTCCATTACCTCCAACCTCGTAATGAACCCCATTGCTGTCTTTGTGCACTGCCAGCTTTGGAAAGTATTGTAAGTTCTAACATGCTCCCCAGGAACGTCAATGAGGGGTTGGCGCTCACTCGTGCTTCTTCAGGGAAATCAGTTACACCATATCCACCATTGATATCTTGAGAGACCAGTGCTTAGATCAAGCCATCTGTCACAAAGAACATGGAGACGTCGTCACCAAACCAGATCAAAATTAAAGTCAAGCTGAACGGGAGAACTATTGACACTTGTGCAAAAGATTGTCCCTACTTCTGCAGTCTTTCAATACCATGTCTCCATGTTTGCAGTGACAAGGGATATCTCCAATATATTTCATCCTGGCAACAGTCAAAGTTTGAGTGTATGCGTATTAATGTGTTCATTGTGTGTATCTGGCCATTGTGAGCCCTACGCTCTCCTATCAAAACAATTATTAACATAGAACACAATTCGTTAATTCTCTCCTAATGCATTACAGCAGTTCTCGTTTGACTTATGAGTAAAATGTTCTGAAGAGTTGTACATGAAACTGGGACATAACTTTCAAAACATGCACGTTTCTCTACTATTTCAATTCGTAAGAGCAGGTAGATTGACAACAGCAAAATTAGGAAAGAAACGTTGGCAAGATGGATGGCAGTTTGGCTCTCAGGGGAGCTGAACAATAGCTGTGTAGAGTCGGAAAGTAAATGTGTGCCATTGAAGGATCAAATTGAATTCCGCCCTCCATTCAAAAGCGAGGGAAAGAAATATAATGGTTGTTTATTTCAAAATGAAAGATACCCCTGTAAAGTTGAGATCACCTCGAATGGGATTCAAAGCACTTATCAGCTGAAACTTATCATCTTTGAAAATATTAGAGAAAGCGCCATGATTGCTGGCATAGTAGATACACACATAGGCATATTCGAAAGAGAAAAATGGAAAAAACAGCTGCTGTGTCTTTTAAACAGGGTAACTTAAATGATAAGGGGCAACAACATAGACACCATGTACCAAGCATGGTTCAGTGCTCTACAAATGCAAGATAATCTCACCACAAACAGATTCTCAGTTTGGTACCATTTAACTTTCAGCATTAACTGTGATTCTAACACGTGGCCTAGAAATATCTAAGATAAGTATAGCTCAGTGGCAATGAGTTCATCTTGGAAGTAAGAGAGCAGAGGAACACCGGTTCAAATTCCGGGTCCACAACTAGAAACCTCTTGGTATTAAGCACTTTATAAAAAAACAATTATAATGTGGATTCCATAGACATGCCATATTTTTCAATTAGTGCAAATCTATAGAGTACAGGCTGAATGAGTTCCGGCACCCGGTATACTTTCTTATACGGCATGTGGCAGCCAGTTTACATGGTCTATGGCATCTCCATACAGAATGATGCAGCTAAGCATACAAGTTCAAACCAAGATTTCTCAAGAAGCTTTTGTTTCCTCCCCTGGTTCGTTAAACTAGCTTGATCAATGTAATGCAGGAGATGTCCCTGCCTGAGACGACATTAGATTCTAGGTCAGGGATGCTGAACTCTATGACCTTGCTAATTACAATGATATTTTAAAACCTTCCAGAAGTCAGGCAGAGAGATGGATTGTCAAATTACAGTCAGGCTCCTGAGGTTCTTATTACCCTGCTGGGGCTAGTATTGATTGTGATTGGCCATTTGATGACACCAATGGCTTTAAAAGGTGTTTACAGAAGGACATAATGTCCTAATAACAACCTAATGAAAATCCTTTAGATGCGGCCCTCAAAGCAAAGAAGACCATGATAGGGAGGCATGTGACCAAAAGGTCAGAGGCCATTGCCAAGACACACAATTAGTAGGAATTCATATTTTTTTAAATTTATGTTCAACATGGGTGGAGGGGCAATTTTGACCATCCTCGCCACAGGGTACATTTTGGTATTGGAAACTGTTAATTATTGTTTGATAATAATTGATGTTTTTAGCATGAATTAGTCAGGCAATCCAAATGGGCAAAAAGATAATAGCCATGCTCTGGGAATGGGTTCATAAAACAAACGTAGAAGAGTGATTTTCAGAAATTCCCTTATCAGCCACTTAAAGAGGGCCATCTGTTGTAATGGGGTGCAGAACGATGCTCTCAATGCAAGGCGAGGACAATGTTCACTTGTGAAAAGTGGTATGATGAGTCTTTATCTGTCATGAAAATTCTGCAGACCTGTTTTTGTTTGATGTGTATTTTGTGGGTGAGTTCAGAGGAAAAGATCACACTGGTCTGGTGGAACGATGCTCACTACTCAGATTTGGGGTAATGAGAGAGGTATTGTGTCCACAGAGGTGTACCTGTAGCACAGAGCTCTAAATGAGCACGCAGCTTCGGTACAAGAGCAGCGCCAAACAGCTATAGGCTCTATTCAATAGGCAGGAATGGTGGGTCTTCGTGGCACCCGACACATTCTGCATAGACAGTGGGAAGTTTAGGATGTGACTTCCCATCATATTGAATGCATGTGTGATTGCAGGCGCTTCTTTCTACATATGTTAAATGAATGCAGCTCAATCATGGGATTCAGACAGACCAGTCAATTATTCGAAAACAAAACTTCCATTTGTACTTGTCCCCCAACTTGCTATGAATAAATCCCGGAATGGTTGAAAGACTGTGTGATGTATGCCTTCTATTAACACTTTGATTGTGTGGCACCTATTTGGAGCAATTTATCAACCTACCGTAGAACAAGATTTGCACATCTATTTATTTGAGATTGTTTTTGCGACCATGGACAACCCATTATAAGGGCCTCAATGTACAAGAATCCCAATCCTAAACTCTGGGACAAGAAGCAAACAGTGTTTAAATAATAATGTTGTTACTTTAATATATAGAATTATGGACATTGCAGGTGTTTCCCCTCTCACAGTATAACAGAAGAATGCCTAAAACACTGCTGTCAAATGCAAGCTAACACTAAAATGCAAACAAAGGCAATACAGCCTGCACGACTTTCTTATCAATCAAAATGGTTTTTCACATATTTGGAATACACTGAATCCTTCTCCATCGAATAAAGGTAACTGAGCTCACAGACCACCAACTTAGCAAACACAGAGCTGGCAAAATCATTCTCTGCTTTCTATGTCTAGTGTCCAGTGGCATAACACAAAATTTGGAAGTGTCCCTCTGAGACGTGTGCAATGTCCATAAGGATCATGCTGTTGCTGGGGCACGCATGGACTGTTCTAGGTGAAAGATGTAAGTATGTTTCTTTAATCAAAGCTTGTCTTTTAGCTAGCTCAGAAACAAGGGGGTGGTGCGTGGCCCCTGGGACACTATCGATGTGGTACATTTGTGGCATGCCGCTACACCACCCCCACCAAAACCTTTGAGTATAAGGATTACCATCACACTCTGCAGACCCACACCAACTGCAATAGTAAGTTTGTGATTTATGGAATACAATGCCCTTTCCACCTGCTATACATAGGCAAGACCACCAGACCAGTGAAGCAGCGGATTTCAGAACACAGGTCCTGCATTAAGAACAAAATACCGGACAAGCCCATGGTCGAACATTTCAGCCGACTAGGACACACCAACGATGACCTCTCATGGACCATCATACAACAATTAACTCCACAAAAGAGAGGAGGAGACAGGGACAAAGCACTCACGAGACTGGAACAACAATTGGTCCACAAACTAGACACCATGAAAACGGGATTGAATGTTTCTGTGGAATGGAAACACTTCTACAGTCAGTGAACAGATATGGACAGTTTTTCCTCTACTTTAGCCCCACCCATCTCTCACCTATCCTGTGGTGACCTTTACACTCTACGCAGTGTTAACACAAGATATTTTAGGTTGGCAGGGAACCACCACAACCGGTGATTGGCTACCCCCCTATATATACCTATTAACAATCTCCCTTTTATCCCGCAGGGTCTTTAACCATTTTTGTGGAATTGTGTCTATAAAAGCCATTCGTATGTTAAGCTTATTTGTTTGGGAAATACGGCAAAACATCCAATGTTATTTACACATTGTTTTTGTAAACCGAGTCTTCCGAATGTATTATCACAATGTTTACCAGAAATATATACCGTTTTACACACACTAAGGACCAACAAACATCTGTCTTCAAAAATGTACGCATGCTGTTGCCTAACAAACACGAGTCTCTAACCATATTTTTTGAATCTCGTTTTCATTTTTGTCATCAAAAGCTTTCTGTACCCCGTGATTACTTGTTTCGAGATTGTGGTTCAACATCCAATGGTTCTTGAAAGATGTTTTTTGTAAAATGTTTTTTGAAAAGTGTTTCTGTGAACTGTATCCTTAATTTGTACCTTCACTATGTTGATCTGAAGTATATACCACTTTGCACATACTGAGTATTAATCAGGGCTCACACATTTTGTACCAAAACATATGTTTTCCATATGCTCACTCAAGATGTCCGGTGCCCATAGCAAACAGCGTTCAGTAGGGGGTACGCCACTAACCTAACAGCTGGGTCTGCGTTTTCTCTATTTTCAATTTTATCTCCACCACACACTTTAGGAACATTAGCTGACCTAGACACATCTATAATTAACACTCTGGGGTTTTTCCTCGGCACACACCGTGATTATGCAGCCATGTCCTTTTCCTTTTTATAGACAGCACCCGCGTACTGAGTCCATGACCATTTCTGCACTAGATATAGCACACGGCCATTGTGCGTTGCTCTCAAAGTCGTGCACACCTAGGTTTTGGGCAGGTCCTGGTATTGCCTGCCGGGCCCCGTTTAGCCTGGCTTCTCGCAGTCTACGCGCCAATAGCACATACACTACAACTACGCCTCCCTCCTTGCAGCATTCTTTCATGTATTATGCTTCGGGCATTGACAGGCCTCAGGTCCTCCTCCCCTCCACCCTTCGTGGAAGCTTTCCATTTGTTGCACGTCAGATAACGCGCCAATAGGGGAGCGCCACCCAATCAGGATTATCCGCGGGTATGTTTACCCGTGGTCGTCATGGCCACGGTTTCGCTTTGCGGCAGCTGTCGCTTCCAGGGACGCCGCCTGAATTCATGCAAGTAAGTCTCATTAAATGTGCTTCGTTCGTACCACGCTTTCCAGTCCGTGCACCTTTGTTAGGCTCAGACTTTTTAACCAAGATTTGTTGCCTTCTGCTCATTTCTTATATGCGCCTCAACAACACAGTAATCTCATCGATATGTGCTTTTCACGCACAGGTTTTGTCACATATGGACAGTCTGGGTTAGCAGCCGCTATCCACAGTGGGTGTCTCCACCATTACCACTATAGATGACACCACTTACCGCCTGAGGTAAGACTTTACCTATGTTTCCATTTATTGATGCGGTGAACGAGGATCTGTACAGAAACCTTATAGATCCTCTCATGTCGTTACAGGTATACACTTGTTTCCCAATCGGCTCATTTAATGCCGTCCAGATATCTATACCAATGATGGATATTTTCACTTACCCCTGGACTGGATAAGTCTTCGGTAAGAATTATGCTCCACACTCATGGAGTCTTTCCTTTTTTAATGAAGCATCCTCTGGGAGCTTATTGAATCATCATTTTATATTCGAGGTTACCCCTTTACTCATCACACTTCATTTGTTATTTATAGATAGAGATCCCAGGACCACAATTTACTTCATCACACGTCCTGATGAAGGCCTGCTCATAAAGCTGCATTTTACAGCTCTCTTCTAGGCCGAAACACAGCTGTGTCGACGACTACACCATCTAAACAGTACACAGCTCAAGCATTGTTGTTGTTCTTTGTGTAATATGTCCATGAAATTGGGTTTATGTTCATTCTGTAACTGCACAATCGAAATAATTGACCAATATTAGCAGTTTTTTGTTTTGTTTTTCATTGAAATCCAGTACTATCCACTGGATTATACTTACCTGTATTGTCTTCCAAATATCCCTGGGTGCTCTATCCCCACTATCGTTATTCAGATGTTATTAAATGCATTCAGTTAAAAAATGCATCGCTATTGACTGTTATATGTGTCAAAGTGTTGGATTGGTGTGACCTCTCACCCTGAAATTTTGGTTTTGTTCACTCAATTATACCCACCTAGGCTTTTCAGGGCATTGCCAGGTGCCCCAATATTTAATCTACACAAACGTACCAGTCACCAGTGGTGGCTGGTGAATTCTTCTATTGAAGGGGCGTGAATATTTGCCACAAGTATGCAAGATCGACTTGGAGCAGTGAAGGAGCCCAAACCGACAAGTCCCCCCGCCCCCCAGCGCCTTGCATGCACCCATCATCAAATTCATATCAATCGGTCTGGAGTTTAAGGGCAAACGGGCCCCTGCGCTTACTGGTAAGATTAGTTGGTTGCTGTGGTGCTGCCTGCGTCCTGGTTTGTCAGGGAACCAAAACTCCAATGTTGCCGGGGGTAAATTGTTGGATGATTTGACAAACCTTGTTAGTTACTGGCACTGGAGGGTGGTTGGGCTGGATAGCCAATCTGAGTGGGCGAAAGTAGCTCTGTACTGCGGGGTTTTGTCAGAACCCTGCAGTACCGAGATACTTTCGCCCGCTCAGATTGGCTATCCAGCCCACCACCCACAAAATTTGGTAGGCAATCACCAGGCACTGCAATCCTATTCAGGACCAGCTATCACTGTTCTGCCTTGATAAAGACTACGGTTGAAAAGTGCATTGGCTTCCCTCTCACCTGCACCTAGCCCTTTGCTAGTTTGTTGGTTTCATGTGTATTACAACATTAAAACTCTCACTGTTGATAACAAGTCAGGAATTTTGCTCTATCATTTCAATATCCAAGATCTAACCAACACATGGGTACAATAATTGGTTAAACAACCACCCGCCAGCACCAGTAACTAACAAGGTTTGTCAAATCATCCAACAAATCATAAAATTCATACCCGTTCACCCAACACTCTCTCACTCACTGATACAGGTTCGCTCACATTCACACACATTGCATTCTCCACTTAGGCACACACCAAGAACCTACACACAATCCCGTACATACCCATTCACCCACCACCACTCACCCTTACACCTTCTCTCACATTCACTCAAATGCATTCTCCACACTGGCACCCACCCTTCTGGAGCATTACACACACACACATACACACACACAACACACACAGACACACACACACACACACACTCACCTTCATACCCTTTCACCCACTAGTCACTCACCCATAAACCTTGTCTTACATTCATTCACTCTACATTCTTCAGATTCATTCACTCTACATTCTAAACCCCGACATTCACCTAGAAAAATCCCACACACACATACATAATTACATGTATAGCCATTTACCCACCAGTCCCTCACCCATATACCTTCTGCCACTTTCACTGACACATAATTCTTCACACAAGCACCCACACAGCACATTTAAGCCATATTCTTACCCATTCCTCCACCAGTCATTCCCCCATACACTTTCAGATTAACTAACATTGTATTATTTTTTTTTATTATTACTTGTATATAATCAAATAAGCTTTTTACAAGAGATCACAGACAAATTCTGTCGCAGAGAAGAAAGATTTGCAAAGACATCACACAGGGGACAACAGACAGCATTTCGACCAGTGTGTGGTAGATAGGGATCAGACGGCAATATTCAGTTTTATTTTTTCCATTGCCAGGTTCAGAAGTTTGGCAGACGCCGTGTCCCATCGTGTCTTGTCCCCAGTGATAAGGTGATTCCACCAAGTTTCTTCGTTGCCAGCAAATTAATTTATCGTCAGAGGACTAAAAAAGGCTAGCCTGGCTTGGTGCATAGCTGGGCAGAGCATCAGCAGGTGTCTGATAGATTCTGTCTCTTCAGGATTTGTGCAGAGTCTGCAGGCTTTTGGTGTGGATGCTGTTCTTTTCGCAAGGATTTTCTGCATCGGCAGGACATTAAGAAGAGCTTTCAGAAAGATTCTCATCAGTGATTTATTTGGATATCTTTTACAGTAAGCCATAGGTTCTTTCAATTTATTAGTAGTCATAGGGAGATGAACTAGTATTTTGTTAAGTGTGGCTATTTCCGTGGTAGAAATCCAGTCCAAGCATTCCAATTTAGCTTTAATCCAAACAGGATTATTCTTAAGATCTTCTTTATTGCACACACTTTCATGCAGTTTTAAATTTTGGTCCATGGCCCACTCATTCATACAGTGGTTATTGCCTTTATCGATCTCTTCTACAATCATGCAGTAGATTTCCAGGCTCTCAGGATGGATGTCTTTCCTATATAACTGTAAAGTACTGATGTCCACCACTGCTTTTAGGGAGACAAGGCCGAGATCCCGTCTTATCAGAGCTATGGCAGTGGTTTTAGGTAGGCCCAGCACCGATCTCCAGATTAAACCTTCAAGTTTGAGCCAGAGGACCGGAGGAATTGAAGGGATTGAAGCGGTAGCGTCCATACCGTATGTCAGCGAGGGAATGATCTTGGCCTTATAAAAGCTGATCGCCTGTTGGAGAGAAAAATTGCAGTATTTTTGATCAACTGCTCTCAGTTGTGCAACCAAATTCTTGGCCTTAGACCACAGTTCCTCTTGCATGTTCTGTGCTTTTGTTATTTTGCTTAAAAGCCTCTTGGGAATCATGAATTTCAAACTGAGGCGACGGTGCACAAGTGCTGGAGTTCGATGGTCGCAGAAGGGGATCCTTTAGGGTATCTGATTACCACCGTAATTTGTAAGATCGAAGGAGGCGTGGACTTGGGCTGCCATGACACTGTCGTTGCAACTGGTGTGGAAGTTGGGGCCTTTTTAAGAGACCTCCAAGGGGCCCTCCCGCCCCGGCAGCAACACGTCTGCAATCAGCATTAGCTGAGCAGGGGAATCCTGCGTCCTGCACGAGCTGGCCGGGTCAGAGAAAGGAGCCGCTTGCCTCTCGCCGGAGCCCCCACCTCTGTAAGGGCTGGCTCGCTCCTGGGAAAGCGGGCCCCCGATCCCCCACTCGAGACCAACTGCTCAGGGGCCTCGGCCGGCCGTCCTCCGATGGCCGAAACTGAGGCACCCGTCATCTCGGTTATGAGACGGGAAAGCAGAGGCAGCCGGGCGGGGGACGGGCCGCGAGGTGAAATCGAGCGAGCCACAGCTGGTGCTGCGGGTAGAGGGACCAAGCGGAGCCCTGTTGAATCCGCAGAGGCCTCGGAAATCGCCGCACCCTGAGCCCGAGTCACCGGAGAGAGAGGTAAGATCGGAAGAAAGACCGGGCCAGGGTCTGTTTCCCAGATAGTCTTTGTTGCAGTTGCATTTGCGTTTTCCGGCCCAGAAATATCTAGAGCATTTGTAGAATTTCTAGAAATGTTTGTAGAAATATTTAGCGAAGAGTTTATCGTAGAGTTCATCGATGTGTTAGAACAGGAGGAAATGCCGGTGGCTGACTGTTTAATGGCAGTGTAAGAGTCTGCAATATTCAGTTCCATACTATGCATGGAAAGGGTCTTTGAGCTTGGCGTGTTGCACATATTACTCATAGTGTTTAGAATGGTCGATGTTGTCGATGTGCTAGAAGGGATGGAAATGATTGTCTTGGAGGGTAACCTTACCTCCTTCAGTTTTTTGGCACATGATGCTGATTTGGTTTTGGTTTTCTTACTGTCGAGAGCTTTGGAGGAGCTCCATAAAATTCGCAGTGAAGCCTCTGATGTAGAGTCTGTTGAGGTGGTAGACAGCAGCAGGGGGGAGGGGGCCTGGGTGGAAGCCAGGACCCCCGTCGTACCGGGGGGCTCCATCAGCTCCTGCAGCTGACTGCAGACGACTGCTCACCCTCTGCTCACGCTCCGCTCACCGCTCCGCGGTGTAACTGCCGGTTTGAAGGAAACAGGAAACACTGTAGACAGACTGCAGATGACTGCTCACCCTCTGCTCACGCTCCGCGGAGTAACTGCCGGTTTGAAGGAAACAGGAAACACTGTAGACAGACTGCAGCCGACTGCTAACACTGTATTCTCCAATCAGGCACCCAGCCACTCAGAACATTTATATACACACAGTAAAATCCATACCCATTCACCCACCAACCACTCACCCATACACCATGTACATACATCTGAAATGCACCAGACACAGGCATTATACATGCTTTACACATGCTCTTACCTGTCTTCCACTGCAGATTCAGTCCACCACTCTGCTGCATCATGCTAGGCCTCTTGCTCCCATGATCCACACAGACAGGAACCATGCAGCAGGGAGAGCTTCCTGGTTTCTGTATGACGTGATGCTCAGGGGGGGGGGCAGAGATGGGGTGCCTGTTTCCCTTGCTGCCAACAGTAACAAGCCTGGCCCAGACCTCTACCTGACTGTTGTCAAAGCAAGGGCCCCCCTTGGACCTGGGTTGGAGGAGCCCACTGCACCACAGGAGCTGTGGGTGCCCACGCTCCACCAGTGCTGGTGTCTGCTGTACAGGACCCCGGTGTTGAAGCGCTGTGTGGCAGGGATGAACAATTAAGAGGATTGGGGTGGAGGAAGTGGGGTTAGAGGGAATCAGGAGGTCTGGGTCTTTGGGTGGGGGACATAGAGAGCAGAACCCCCTATTGCATGCACAGTTGGGAACAGTGTGAGGAGATTAAGAGGGTAAAACTCCCCATTAGCGAAGACAGCAGGGATGGGTGGGTCAACAAAAAGTATTTAGTGGGCGGGACCAATGGAGAGTGGTTCAATGGATAGAATTTGGAAGGCAAGATTCGACAAGTGGGTAATTCTAGGAGGCATGCTTCAGTGGAAGCAAAGAGATTTATCAAGATGAATAAATAATGTAGAATCAAATTTACATAATTTATTGAAAACAAACGCCCACCTTTAAATCGGAAAATTATTTTTCAGAAGAGTATATTAGGAAGTGGCGTCACTCACTTTACCTGACAAATGCAATTATTATAATAGCAGGTGAGTTGTAACTCAAACTTTATTTGATAGCTAGAACTTTAGATGCTTGACCTGTTAAGCCTGGCACTTTATTTCCAGTATACATGCTGTGGAAATGCGATGTGTCTGTTTTCTTTAGATCCTCTTCTGTATACTTTCAAACTTTCAATAAAGCATGCTTAAAAAATAGTTTGAAATGTATTCCTTTTGCAAATGATTGGATATGCAACTTAACATTGTCCTGACATTAAAATCATGTGCTTGTGAAATGTCACAATTTTAAAGAATCTACAAATCAACAACTATTGAATTGGGGCAACACCTTAATATGTTTGATGCTTTTAGTTACAAAAGGCTCAGCCTTTACATGTTCAGCCACCAAGCCTACTGCCACTGCAGAGATTGGTCTTGTCGGCTAAAAGTTGGATGCAATCTTAGACTCCTTTTCTGGTATCATGGGTACAACTTCATGACAATCCAAAGGCTACTGAATCTTCGAGGATTTCCCCATCCCCAGAAATGTAATGTGGCAAATTTGGGGTGGATGGTTTAAAATATTACTATAATTAATGTGATTCGTTCTATTAAATGATGAAAGGCCAGACTGATACTGAAAATGCAAGTCAATAATATTAAACAGACACAACAGAGTAAAAACAAATGTCATCATTCAAACTTCACTAAGAAAAAACATTCTATGATTAAATGAAAGAAAAACAAAACCTAAATGTGCTGCTTCATGTGTGCTGCCATATTCTATAAAGAAAATGTAAATGCGAAGTTATTAACCAAGTTACAATTCGTATTCAAGATTGCACCATATCTGTTGATAGCAATGCAATGATATTTATGAAGTTGCAATTTGTATTATAGATCGAAACATATCTGTTGATTGCATTCACAAGTGAAAATGGTTTAAATTGCATATTTGTATGTTACACGTGACATGATGTAGCTATAATGCTGCGTGTAAAGCTGTGGCCATACAATGGTGCAAAATTCACACATCATGCAGGAACAAACATGGCGTTATGCTATTTCAAAACGCAAAAATATCCAGGCACCATTAACTTACCACCTACATCAATAGAACAAAATAAGCAGATCATGTCTGTGCAATCAAGACAAAGGGCCTCATTACACGGACGGCGGTAAGGGTTAACGGTCACCGTTAATGGCAACGGTGACCGTTAACCCTTACCGCCATACTACGAGGTCCCTTTGCGGGTTGGTGCTTTAACGCCTGCTTTTTGCAGGCGTTAAAAACCAACCCGCTAAGGGACCTCGGAGCTAATTACGGCACCGCAAAATTGCGGTGCCGTAATTAGCGCCTTCCCCATTCCCATAGACCCCTATGGGGCAGAAATGGGAATGGGGAAGGGCAATGGCGGAAGGGGGATTTACCGCCCCTCCAACCTTGGAATGGGGCGGTAAATCCCCTTTCCGCCAAGGCGGTGCCGGTATTTTACCGGCATGAGCCATGGCGCTAATAGCGCCATGGCTCACAGCCTTCCGTGTAATGAGGCCCAAAAGCTCAGTTTCCAAACAAGAAATACATTTAAATGCCGGTATTTTACCTCGAAAATCCAAATTACTGGTCTTGTTGCTTTAGCTAATCTACAAGCCCATCATGAAAATAGGCTGATGGCTGCCCAGTCAACAATTTAGTGACATTTCAAAAGGAACAGACTAGGATAGGTTTATGAACGAATGACCTTGGAGAATTTGTCTTTTTCACAATGCTCGAGTCAAAAGGAATAGTTTACCAATCTGTGCTGTTGTTAAGTTAAATGACATAATTCAAATGCATGGCTTATGTTGGTAAATTGGCAAGCCACTGCCGTGCAATCCAACTGAAATGTATAGTAAAACGACTAAAATGTATAGTAAAACTGACAACTTTTAAAAGGTGTGAGACAAAGTGGCAATGAGAAACCCATTATAAATTATAGTTTCAGAACCATTTGCCTCACTATAAAACTGTTAATATATCTGGATTCAGCAGAAAAACACGATTCATAGGCATATACAAATTATATATTGCAATGTATGATTCATCCATAATTCACATATTTAAATGACTTCATCATGCATTATGTGACAGATACATTAATATCTCCAGATTTAGAAAAGTGTTATGAATTTAAATGTATCATTTTCATTAAGATTGCATGCCTATGAAGAGAATTAGTTGAAAAATGAATACTCCGGTTCAAATGTGAATCCTCCTCATTGCTGAGGGTAGGGCTAGTACATAGTTGGCACATCTGCTTAGGGATGTGATACTTCCAATGTAAACTTTATTGAGGCAGCTTCAGACAGGTTGTATTTTGTTTCTGTTATACATGCTGCATGTATTAATTTGCAGAATTGTGTGTGTCTTCCCTTGCATTGGAAGTTAGGAGACCATCATTAAAGTCCTTGAATCATTCTTTTAATTGGAAAAAATATTCAGTTGGTTTCGTGTCCCATTTTGTGAGGTGGGATTGTTGTGGGGGTTGTAATGAGATCAGTGCCATTTCCCCATCATATTGAAACCAATAAAACAATAAATATACATAACCAAGACATTTAGAATGATCTGAGCCATCCCATGTCCAGATAAGGAGAGCAGAGAGAGGCTGTCACTGATGAAGAACATTAATGTTGTGAGGTCAATGATTCCTTAGAAATAACTGATAAAGTGAGAGCTGCTATAAAGGTTATGAAGGACATGTCAAGTACTGACTCGATAGGCAGGTTACACTTGAAATATGTAAGGCTGGAGATATCATTAGAAGAACTTACTCATCTGATCACTTACCTTCATCAAGAAAGAATGGAAAATCAGATCCTCTTGAAAAAAAAGTCTTGACTTTATAAGGGATTTGCTGCCATTCATAAAAGGAGATTCATCTACATTTGCAATTAGCCATGGTCTTATCAATTATAGTTACACTTATGCTCACTTGATCACTGTGAAAATCCCTTAGGATAAACCCAAGGCATACCAAAAGAGCTCTACTAACACAGTTGATGAGAAATGCATCATCCCAAATGGAGGACCAAAGTCATCTTCCAAGTGTTCAGTCATTGGTGTGCGCTGGGACAGGACAATCTTTAAATCATATTATTCTGCTTGCACCAAGTGCAAAGTTATCAGCAACCAGGTCGACTACAGCTTCGGACAATGACATAAACAACAAACAATTGCTTGTTCCATCAAATTTGACATCATATGAAACACATTTTAGGAAGTTGTTAAGTCTGACCCTATGTACACAAAATTTGATTATGAACTTTAAATAATCTTTTCATGATAATTCAAAAACCTGTGTACAAGGGCATCTCCTAACAAAGTGCCCCCATTATTGAGGATTTCATTGGACTGTATGTACTATACCGGGTGCAGTTTAGAACCTCCTTTGCAGACTACATTTTTGATCAGGTGTGTAACAAATGAGACATTTTATCCAATGAATTTGAATTCAATTTTTTTATAGAGTGCTATATCCCAAAAGTGTTGTACAAAAACAGAAGGACAGTACAATCCAAGTGGAATCACATTGAAATCACAAAATAATCAGGTAAAATTAAGCAGTGTTCCGTGAATGAAAGAGAAAGGCAGGAAAGGGAGCGAAGAGGAAGGGGAAGAGCATTCCACTGTTTAGGGACAAGAAGAGAAAATGTTTTGCAACAGGATTTAGCACGGGGGATGTGGTCAACAGTGAGAAGAAAGAGGGATTGTGAACAAAGAGAACAAGGAGGAACATAGAAAGAAATGAGAGAGGGAAGGTAGGGAGGGGGCAAGAGCATGGAGACATTTAAATACCAAGCAGAGAAAATTCCATAACAAATGTGACTCAAAGGGGAGCCAATTCAGAAAGACTAGTGCGGAAGAGATAGAGTCATGAGAAGATAGAGGGAAGAGAAGGTGAATAGATGAATTATAGATGAGTGAAGAGGAGCAAAATGAGTAGCGGGCAGACTGAGAAGAACTGTAGAGGCATTAAAGGAGAGAAAAGGTCTAGCCGAGCGAATATTACACAGACGTAATCGACATGAGCGAGCTAAAGCAGAGATGTGGGAGGAGAATGAGAGAGAAGGGTCGAGAATGACACCAAGATTTCAGGCAGAAGTAGAGATCGAGAGAAAGGAAAGAGAAAAAGAAATCAAAGGGGGGGCAAGGGAGGAAGAATAGTGGAGGCTGGAAAGAAAAGAATATCAGTCTTGGGGGGGATTCAGATGGAGTTAGGGAGCCATCATCCAAGACTGAATAGCAAGAAGGGAAGAGTTAAGAGTCAAATGGATAGAGGGGGAAATTAGGAAAAAGAAAGAAATCCCTGAGTATCGTCATTATAAAAGTGACGAGAAAGACCAAAAGAAGAGATAAGTGAGCTAACAGGAATAGTGTATAGAGAAAAGAGTTGAGGCCAAGGACAGAGCACTGAGGTACACCATAGTGAAGAGGGAGAGATTGAACCAGCCCAGGAAACCAAGAAAGTGTGATCTGTAAGGTAAGAATAAAACCAGTACATGATGACTGGTACTTGGCAGAATGTGTAAAAAAAGGCAAACGTGCAATGATAACTCTTCTAGGGATGAAACTAATCTAGCTTTACCTCCAAACACACTTATCTGTTCTAGTATAATGGACTTAAATTAATCTTTTTTGGAGAGGCTACTGAGTCGGGTAGCAACATGAAACCCTTCAAATAGTGTTACATGTTTATACGTGTCTGCAGCTCCTAATCTCCCCCCAGAAGAAGAACACCTGTGAAACTTACTCACTGGTATTGGGCAGAGACTGCGGGGCTTAGACCCTTTCATTCGCCTATTTACCAACTCTAGTACAGTAGAGTTTACACAAGTGAGCACCTCTAAGTATCTTGTAAGTATTCTGTGCTGACAAACCAGACGCACAACCATGAACAAGACCCCTGAAATGGAAAGCACAACAGACAATCAAGCCCTCTTGTTGAAAGAGGATCGACCCTCTTGCCCGATCAATGCATGGGTAGAAATTGGGTCGAAGACATCCTCTACACAGAGCATCTTAGAGTGCCCCTCAGATAGCAATGTACCTCATTTGACTTCTCATGTAGTTGAAAGTGTTAATGAATACGGGGAGGGGCATCCTCAATTGACAGAAGCTTGAAGGGGGCACAAATAATGACTGTACAAACCTGGAGGATATCACTCTGTTGAATTGAGATGGGCTGAGTGTTTGGTCTAAAATCTACACATTTGATGCCCCAGATCCAGATAAAGTCAAGAGCTTTAACTGCACCTTGCCAAATCCGTAAGCCTGGAAACTAAGGGTGCTGACTCCATCTACGCTGCAGGCCAGACAACGCTTCTTCTATTCGCGGCCAAACCTTGTTCCCACTGAGCCCAGTATGACTGAACCCCTGGGACATAACCAACCAATCACGCCACTTATGGGCCCATTAAAGGAAAAGGAGCTAAATGCAGGCTCCAGAACTGACAAAGAAGTAGAAGGGGTGAGGAAAATCCCTATGGGAACCTTAAAGGCTGATGATAGAAGAAACACTGCAGATAAAGACAAAGGCGATAGATTTACCGCAGCAACATCTAAAAGAAGCTTTGAACTGGACATCACAAAACCTGGTCTGCCTTTTACGAGCACTTCAAATCGCTCGATGGCAGCCACTAAGCGGCGGAGATTAACAACTTGCACGATCAACTTGCACGATCGAGCCCAATACATCGGAACCTACTACTGTTTCAGATGAGGACATGCTGTTTGACCTTGTCGCTTCACACATTGAAGAAAGAATTATACCAAATCCGCCCATAGATGCCAGCATGATCACGGCTTTCTCTCTCACAATGGCTCCATTCACGAATCTTTATGAGAATGTCTCAGACAAGCTCAAAGACCAAACCACTCTTATAGCTATGCTACATTCAAAAATAGTCTTTGTCGAAGGATTTATATCTGCTCTACAGGGAAATATGGACAAAAATTCAGAGAACATCACAAACCTCTTGAAGAGCATTTTGGATCCAATAATAAAAGAAAAGGACAGAAGAATATCTTCGTTGTCATCATCTCATCAGAGAGCACCCCCCCTCATGCAAGATTCACAAGACGATATTAACTTGACACGAACAGATAAGAATCTTCAATCTCAAAAAGATGTCAGTATACTCCAAGAATCCGACACACATTATGCAATGGATCGACCCAGTAAACATGATATGGACACTCGTCAGACTCCAAAAGTTGGGCTCGCTGATAAGAATAGACCAAAATGTTGCCTAACCACGAAAGAGCCCAAAAAGGACAAGGTGCCAAAGGGCCCTTTAAGCAAACATGGAAAACAGCCAGCCCTACCCTCCACGGTGCCCTTGAACAAAACTTATAATATTTTGCCAAATTACAGAAATACCATCTATCACAAGGAACACTGGAAGACAAATAAACATCAGGCAGGCCACTGGGTCTAAAGGGCAACCAAAACAGGGGAACACCATCATAAAGAACATTGTATGAAGTAAAAATGCAAGTCACGCTAGTTAAAAATCTCAAGGAAATTGAGCCTATGGTGCTCACTGCCCGAGTCAGTACACAAGGGATAAATACGTCGGAACATTGTAAATGCAAAACTGGTTCACTCCCAATAAGCCCTGTGAATGACTCCTACATCAGCTTAGATACAGAGAGTGATCACGGCAGTCCGAGTACAGGTCTGCATAAAGTGGAACCAATGAGGGAATGCAATGACATGCCAGAAAAGGAAGCCATGAGTGATCCAGATGACTTGATGAATCTTTCCACGTACTCGCCTGATTGGGAAGAAGCTCTACCAACAAAAGAATCACTGGTGGAACGCCTGGGAGCCCTGAGACCAAATGGCAAGTACAGTGTCTATACAAATGACACTATAGAAGAAATAAGTAGTGACGATCTAGAGGATGATCCAGAATGGCAGAGGGAAGGTGGTGACACTTTTAAGCGCAATCCCCCATGGACCATGAGTCTAAGCTCTCGAAACAGGGCGAAGGTGAGCTCCCGAGTCCACATTGGCAGATCACATTTAGTCAACAAACGTGAAATATTGCCTAGGACCACGAAGAACAACTACAAAACCATAGAACAAAGAAGCCGGATATCAATGGCAAGGTAAACTGGTCAGACAGACCAGCCCTTTCTAGAGTTTCAAGTGAGGACAGGAAGTCAGACTCACAGCATGGTTCAAATCAAGCTAGAACATTAAATGGTGAAGATACCACCAGAATGCGACTTGAAAGAATACTGCATCTAAAAGATGACCTGATCCTCAACAGAGCAAATGTTTTAAGACTCTTTCATAGTTTACCCCAATTGGCTCTCATCCGCTCTAAGGACATCCATTTAGTTGATTTCGCAGAGGAATCAAGAAAAGACAGGGTTGTCATTTACTTTTCATCCTCCAAAATGAAACATTTGCTGGACAGGGAGGCCCCTCAACTTACCAGAATGGGATTTAGCCTTACAGAGGAGGATCCACATTGAACCAACTCCTTCGGCAAGGGTGTAGACTTGACTAGTAGCCTGTTGGAAGACAGGCATCAATTAAAGTACAGACCTAACAGCGCGAGGGGAACAGACAGCAGGTGAAACGTAACTACCATCAGCCGACTTTAAGATGACGGGCTATCACAAGCCGATAACTTTCAGATTGTGGTAGACAACACCCATCCTCAACAGGATAGGAGGAACCCAAAACTAAAAAAGTGACAAGCAAATGAGGAAGAACGATGGAGCTGCCTGGCTGGAGCTCTAGCTCCCAACTTATAACGTTCAAAGTCTGAGAAAGTGGAGATAAAGTAGGAGATTTCATTGGGTTGCTGGAACACCAGGGGCTCAAGCATCTGTCAAGTGAAGTAGACTGCCAATTTGAGGATTTTGATGTAGTCTGCTTAGAGGAGACTTGCTTAGGGCCACACCCATATTGGAAGGCTTCACGATTTACTTAAATCCTGCGATAAAAGGGACGAGGGGACAACCGATGGTGGGTCTCTTGCTTCTAGTAAAAAATACTAGTGGCCTGAAGGTATCTTGGACAAGGAACATTTTGCCCTTAATCCAAATTACACGACTGGAGAGAACAAACTCATATGAGGCTAAAGCAGGGCCCTTGCTAATTTGCAATCTGTACTGGAACATCAGATCAAAAATGGCTATGAACTTTGTCCAACAGGTCATGGAGGAGCTTGACGATGCCAGGGCACTTAGGCCCGATTTGGGCATTTATTCTTTGTGGCGACCTTAACATCCACTGTTTTACTGATAAACTAATTTTGATAGAGAACCCTGCAATCACATCTGGGGAACCTGTAACACAAGGTTTAATCTGGAGAAAGGAATTAGCTTTAAGCAACATCACCTTAATAAACGGATCGGTCGTGAGAGATATACCATCTAACCCGATCTGGAAAAGGACCAGTGAAAAACAGATATTGGACTATATCTTCCTTTCAGACAACCTTTAAGAGAATGTGATGGATATGGTGGTCACAAACACTACGCTTAGTGACCACAATATTCTGAAGATGCAAATATTATACAGGGTAACTAAAGGCATCCCATCGAAGAAAGAGGCCCTTGGCTTAGTGCCTGGAAGGAACAGATTGAGGATGACACGTGACAACATTTCCTCATTAACTTTGAGGAAACAAATGAGTCAAAGCAAGTCATCCTGGACTATCCAAAACATCTTTGTCTATATACAGAAAGGACTTCTACTGGTGGCAAAAAAAAACTTCAAAAACTTGCATAAGTTTCACTTGGCGGGTCACACAAGCAAAAAAGAGCTGAACCACGTAACAGGAGAGTACAAGAAATCTCTGTCAACTAACACTCTGGAAGCCCTAAAGACAGCCAGACAAAAGCATAAAAATTGGCTAAAACAACCAAAGAAACCTCAATCCAACATGACGCGGAACATATGTTGAGGTTGGTAGCAACTAAAAACTCTGGGGAGATGTAGCACATTTTCAACTCACTGGATGGCCCCCAGCAATCTTCATTAGCAAACCCCATCTCATCAGGACTGTGGATAACAAACGTTCTAGAGATAATCAAAAGCTCAAGTACCTCGAGGGTGGCTGGACCAGACAGGCTCACAAACATTATTCTAAAGAAGAACCATGAAGAATGGGCAAATTTAATCTTTGAGCTGCTGACCCTAATAAAGCTAAAGTGGAAAATACCACCTTTCTGCACAATCTCAATTGTGGTTCCAATCTTCAAGAAGGGCGATAGGTCATTACCAACTCATTATAGGCCTTTCACCCTTTTTGATGTTATCGGAAAGGTATTTGCAGCCCTCGCCCTAAAACATCTTACTGTTTCGAGCAAGACAACGAACCACTGCGATCTATGGCAAGCTAGTTTCGAAGAAAAAAAAGGAATCGGAATGGCTCTGAACTTGTTTGTGGTCAACTTTTTTTTTTTAAAAAACTAAATTAATGAACAGTAAAAAGCTGTATTTGGCCTCAGTGGGTCTATTGCAGGCCTTCAATTCAGTCAATCGACAAATTCTGTGGTCTAAGCTAAGATCTTGGGGCTGTCCCACTGACTTACGTGAAGCTATACAAGCCCTTCACACAGATACGTCTATTCGTATAAGGATGAACAGACTGGGTGACCTAACGGACCCCATTAAGAATACAATTGGCCTCAATCAAGAATGTCGCTTGGCACCAGTGATTTTTAATCTGTATACATCTGACATGGAAGAAGCATTCAAGAATATCATGTGCTTTCCACCATGGATATCCGGAAGACCAGTAAATAGACTCCTGTACACAAACAACGCAGTCCTACTGGATGAAACATCAATTGGACTCGAATGGCAGTTGGACGCACTGGCTACTTATCTATCTGCAAACGACCTGCGGATCAACACCTCCAAATCGGGAGTCCTAACATTTGGCAGAAGAGCAAGAAGGAAAGCTAAGTCTTTTGGTTGGTCCATAAACGGATCAAAGATCGTTGAGATTACTGAGATGACTTACTTGAGAATCCTAATCAACAACAGCTCTGTTGATGCTCCTAGAGAGGCTAACCTGAGAAGAAAAGCAAAAATATTGGCAGCCCAGGCCAAAATCATCAGGTTTCGCTATTGCAAATTCGTGCTCGTGCCAATAATCACGTTCTACCGAATGAAAGTTATCCCCATTTTGACCTATGGGGCAGAAGCATCACTCGTCTTTTTTGGATATATGTTCTTTATTTGCCGAATTCAAAGCCAGTTGCGATGATCAGAAAGGAGCTGGGCTTAACATCCTTGCTCACAGTAACAGTTTGGAAGAGCCTCTCCTTTTTTTGAAAGTGCCTGCTACCTCCATCTGAAGGAGGCTTCACTATACTTGGTCAGGCTCTCCTAGAGAAAAGGGAACTTACATTGGTGAAATGAAGTGACAAATGCAAAGGAATATTAGCATTGAAAGGTCTAATAGATAAATCACTTAAGGAAAATCCTGAGCATGTAGAAAGACGGCTCTACGATCAAGATTGGATAGACACTCTGGAGTCAATAACAGGGATGAAATTGTATGGGAAGCAGGTGAAAAGGTGAGGAACAACCCTACCATATTTGAGCCGATTCCCATCAGACTTCTCACGGCATCTGTTTTTAAGAGTATGCTTCAATCTACTACCTACAAAGGAAGTACTCGATGCTAGGAAAGTCAAGGAACCTTAGAGACTATCACTGCAGGCTACGTAGCCACACGTCAGAATCCTTGTACCATCTGGCATGATCCAATATTGACAATATTGGATCTAATTTAATAAAGAAATTCTTTGTTGGCAATCTAACATTAACAGAGAAGGATATTTGCCTCCAGTTGATGCAGGGCTCTAAACTTTCTCTTACATACGCCTTGCTAGAGTTTGTGTCAGTGACCTCCCCGAACATCGAAGCCAGCAAGGAATTTACATCCTGACGGAAGTACCTCATTATTTTACACAAAACTGATCCTGTTTGTGACTGCAGAAATGCAACTAGTCATTGGGCCTCATTACACGGTAGGCGGTAAGGGTTAACGGTCACCGGTAAGGGTACCGCCTTATTACGAGGTCCCTTTGCAGGTTGGTACTTTAATGCCTGCTTTTAGAAGGCGTTAAAAAACAAACCCGCAAAGGGACCTTGGTGCTAATTACGGTACCGCAATTTGCGGTACCATAATTAGCGCCTTCCCCATTCCCTTTATTCCCTATGGGGGCAAAAATGGGAATGGGGAAGGGCCTTGGTGAATGGGGAATTACTGCCCCCGCTCACCTTGGAGTAGGGCGGTAATTCCGCCATCCACCAAGGCGGACACGGTAAAATACCGGCGGCAACCATGGCGCTAATAGCGCCATGGTTACCGCCTACCATGTAATGACACCCATTGACTTCTGTTTTATTTTTATTTTTCGTAAATTCTTAAAATTGATGAATTGTAAATTGTGTAAAAGCCTAAAGGTTTCACTTGTAAACCGTTTGCTAAAATAAAAATAATAACAGTACTCAGCTGCCCTGCCCACGCAGGTTAAGCCAGTCTTAGGCTGTCAGGGCATGTTCATACTCTGGTTTCATGCAACTTTGCAGGATTCAAAAGGAAATTGTTAGAAGCAAACACAAATATTCAAATCAATGGACACTGTCCAGCCATCTTTTCCTTTTGGAGAGATGTAGAGACAAATACAAACCCCTTAGTTCAAATACCTTGCTTACTGTGAGGCTAGAGGATGATTGTCAAACTAGTTCTTTTGGTACATTTTTAAAATGCTTAACATGGTCAGAGTTTGTTCCACTTCTTGGATCTTGTATCTTTTATTGACAAATTGACTCATCAAATAAATACTAGGGCTACAAATGACAGTCAATCCCCATATTTTCATGGGTGAGATTTTAATAATAAATTGTGAAGATGCTTGCTGGGTAGCCCCTGAGTGCTGGAAGAGGATTTAGCCTATGATATAGCCCTTTCTGTGATGGCAGAGGCCAAAATACTGGGGAGTTGCTTTTTCAATATCTAGCTGAGCTAGGCCTTTTCTCAGTTAATTGCAGATTTCCATCAAACAACCCTAGACAGTTTTGTTATTCTATCACAAGGTATATGTAGAAAATTGCAGATGCAGAGGGAGGCCTAACACATAATATTAGATGGGTCTTTGGTTGCCAGGAGCAGTGATTATGACTGGTTATTACTCTTCATTGTGCTGGACCATTGCACTCATGAAGTGACAAATAAAGAACTTACAATTTCGAAAACAATGTGCAGGTGTTTGAATGGTGAAATCTGCATTGGAGACAAAAATCTGTTGAGATCATATTGTTTGCACTGAGAGAAATAGAACTGTGCCTGGCAGATGATGGAGTGCTGGGATGCAAATTATTGGAATTCAGTAATATAATGGAAATAGCAACTTTGAAACTTACAACCCTGTGTGGATTTCGCAATTGTACCTTCCATTCCCAGGGATTGTAAAACAGGGATTGTAAAAGGGCAAAAGGCAAAATCAACTCTCTTACTTGTGTTGACATTTAATCTCCAGGATACAGCACTGGTATAGGCATTGAGAGACGTTTGCAAAGAGCTATTACCAAGGCTAAATATATTTTAAAAAATTGAACTGTTAGCTAACTTTAAACAGGGTGCTCTGAGTAAAGGTAGTGCAACATTTTGGAGGTTTGTTTCTCATTGATTAAGGAACTCAGCACCCCTGGGGAGTACCCATTCAATTGTAACTCCTACAATCTGGTTTAATCATTGTTCTGCAGTATTCAACCCTTTTATAGCCAATGGCACTGCAATGCCAGCTCTGGTACCATTGAAAGTTATAAAGAGCTACCAATTGTGACTGCCTTTGTCCATAGCTATTGTTCTCGCTTTTAGCTGCAAAGAGGTTCAAATAGCCCTGTCGATGCTCACCATGGTGAAGGTGTGAAGCCTAATGCCTGGCTGATAATGTTTATTAGACAATTCAATGTGACTGTATTGCACCACTGTATAGAGCAGAGTTCGAGGATGCTGTAATAGTTCTTGAATAAAGGTCAGATCCTAAGTGTCACAAACCTATTTTCCTTCCTGCATTCTGTTAAATGGGTTAGAAAATGGTCATGCATTGTATTGGGTTTCAGAGAGACTATCACTTAGTCTCTCTGAAACTAAATCCAACTTTTTCAAAGGTATGCATGTCGAATCACACTTAGCCTTCAGGAAGTCAATCAAAACCTTGCTGTTCACCTGACCACTTTTGTCCTATGATTAATGCATTCCCAGTCTGACTAATGTGTACCTCTGGAACTGTTTCTTGCTCACTGTAACCAAGAGCAAAGTACCTCTTTGCATCCAAGACAATCTCGTGTAACTAAGACAATCTAATATCACGCTCACTGTAACCAAGAGCCAAGTAGCCCTATGTAACTAAGACAATTTTGTGTAACCAAGACAATGGGCCTAATTACAACCCAGGCGGTAAGTTCCCTACTTTACCACCATTGTGTAAACTGCGTTTACACCATGGTGGATGGCGGATTTACCGCCCCATTCCAAGGTGAGTGGGGCGGTAAATGCCCATTCCCCATTTACCCTTCCCCATTCCCATTTTTGCCCCATAGGGCATAATGGGAGTGGGGAAGGCGCTAATTACGGCACAGTAAATTACGGTGCCGTAATTAGCACCAAGGTGGGTTAGCGCCTTGCATTTTAACGCCTGCTAAAAGCAGGCGTTAAAATGGTAATCAGGCGTTAAGGGTTAACGGCCCCGACGGTGCCGTTAAACCCTTAACGCCTGGGTTGTAATGAGCAGCCTCGATGCCCTTGGGCTGCTAGTGCGTTTTACAAATATGAGTATGTCATAATAGATCCTGACCTGTTCTTGATAAGTATCTGCTTTCATAGAAGCACATTGTATCTGGAACTCATGGATTTGTCCACTGCCTTCAGTTTTGTTAATTGAACAAAGATTTCGGTGATGCTACCTGACTTGGGGGGCCTCCTGGAGTGATGTCTATGCTTTTTCAAATTAACCCCGTCCTTTCTGCCAGCGTTAAATGTGGCCAAACATCTGAAGTCACAGCTTATTTCCCATTAACGCTAGAGGTAACATAGGATGTATGCTTACCATATGACATGTTAAGGTACGTGTCACTTCTTTTTCAATTGAGCTGAATAAAATCATGTTGGATCCACCTAAGATTGAGGAAATAAATATTTGAATATTGGATTATGCAGACAACATAGTTCTTTTTGCGTCAATCCTGCTATACCTGCAGGCACTGTTGAGACGCTATGCTGATGTTAGTCAGACCGGGATTTGGTAAACTGTTGCCAAATTGCGCATTATATGCATTGAGAATAGTGGTAAACAATTCTGCAATTTTGACAGCTCAAGGAAGCTAGGTTTGGTTAAGTAGTTCTCACATTTGGTGATCATTATTTCTACCCATTTAAAATGGTGTACATTTTGAAGAACAGTCATTAACACCGGCCTAGCTTAATGTAGCCCTGATTAGATTTGCTAGAAAATTGAGAGGACTCTCCATGGATCCATCCCTTTGTGTCGATTATGCAAAATTGGTTTTAGTGCCTACTTAGAGTGCTGAGGTTTTGAGGCACATAGAAGCAATGTCATTTCAGCTCAAGAAAAATCAGGTCATGCACTCTATTCTTGTCCTATTTTGTGGGGCACATGTGCTACCCATGCACCTGAAATGTGGTATGGGCTTTGTTTCAGACCTAATTATCTTGAGACTATTAGCATTTGGTTGCTTACTTAAAGAGAAACCACATCCAATGTCAAACATCATATCATTTGTGACCTAATGGACTTAAATAGGAACTTACCATAGCGGGAACTGTCATATCCCAAATCCTGCCGTGTCCAGAATTCTTTGAGAGCCCAGGAAATACCATTGAAGCACTGTTGCATATGTTTCTGGAATGCATGAACAAGGCACAACAACAATCGGGGAACCTGACCTGACGAGGATATTGTCCTTAAATTTTAGATAAAGCATATATTGTATCACACACGAACACTTATAAGAGCAAATGATAGTTTCTAGCAATACTATTTTACTGTTCCCATTTAATTTGTATGCTACCAATGTCTCTAGTCGGAGGAACACCCTATCCCTATAGGGTGTCACTGTCCCTTGGTCAGAGCTGATGCGCCGCCTATCTAATAGGAAAGAGGAAGGAAAAGATACTGCCGCTGCATCTACAATGTATACAATTACAGCATTTTCAAACAGATAAAATGGTTGAACCAAGTCTATATATCTTACATGAACATATCCTGGAGGAATTATTTCCTTGTGGCACAAGGCCGTATTGTTGCTTTATTCACCTCGAAAGGACTATGCGCATGTTGTATAGATCAGGTGGTAATGTATGGTTCAACACAGGGTTGTAAAATTCAATTAAGATAGATAAAAATTAAATGATTAAATATAAATGTTATGGGACCAGTGATTTGTTTTAAACTAGGTAGCCCGTAGTTTGTATGTTTGCTGTACACCAGATGAGTCTGGTGAATGACACCAAACAAGAGGAGAAAAATCAGTACTCTCGACACAAATGTTGCAATGAGATCCTGTATCCGTGTCTTGTTTAGGGATATCATGCATTGAGATAGTCGACCGGTTTCGATGACATGGTGATTCTGGTCATCTTCTTCAGGACCTGTCGTTTGGATACGTCTTATCGAATCGCCTTCGACATCAAATATGGTGGTGCCTCCAAATCCGACCGAGAGGGGAATTTTCAAACAGCTAGTTTGGCCTGTGTATGATGAGCATCCATTTCCTTTACATGCAAAAGCCACAACAATTACATGAGATCATGTAGATCTGGTAATGCTCTGTCTACTGCCCCATAGGCCCCCACACCCCCACAGGCAAGATGGGCTTATTTACTATATATTCTCCTTAATACTCTCCACATGATTAACATTGAAAATTATGGTAGCATTATTCTGTATTAGGGTTTTACCTCAAGCCCAAAGGTAATGCAAATCCATCTGGGCTACACTCCCTTTTTCTGTTCTTATTCGCATTTCTCAGTAAAGGTGTCCGGTTGCGGTGTGTCTCGACCGGATTCCCTGAAAGGAGAGATGCTGGTGTTCTTTACTCATTCAAGGCACCTAACGTTATGTAGTTGCCTTACATTTTTAGCCCCACGTTGTTTTGTTATGACAATTTCCATGCTGTACTACCAGGTGTGCTCTGCTAACTATACAGACGGCTCCGTGTGCACCGGTGTAAGCGAGCTCACCGAGCCATTCTGCGTTGTCTGTTCCAATTATGGAACCTTTCAAATGAATGATAGGGATAGGGGGTTCTTCCACCTAGGGACATTGGTAGCATACACATTAAATGGGAACATTAAACTAGTATTGCTAGAAACAATCATTTGCTCTTATAAGTGTTCTTGTGTGATGCAGAAACAAGGAACATGGAAAGATTGAGCAGACAGTCTGAAAAAAAAGTCAGTCACATTGTTTTGCCTCTTAAATCAGTATCAAAGCACAAAGATTATCTGGTTAGGTTTGTTAACCCATGCCTTCAAGGTCTTTTCTTCCATCTAACAACTAGCTCCCTTGAATAGAGGCCACAATGATGTCTCCTTAATGGGTTGTTATCAGTTTATGTGATAACCCAATTAACTGATGTCCTTCTTTTTGTTTTTCCCCGTCTATACCTCATTAAGGAAGAAGCACTTACTTTTTATATTGAGATCTGCTCGAAGTTAGGATAGATCTTTACAACTGCTATCATTCCTCAACAGACAAAACACATTGACCATTTATCTCTTTATTGAACTTATCTTCTCTGAAAGGGAAACATTGACAAAATGGCCTAGTATAGTCTACTATGTTATGATTGTTTTTAAATTAGTATTTACTTTATGTTGTTGTATTCTCTTTTATAAAGATGAGTTTATTCTTAAAATCAAGATTTTCTAATATTCACTTTGACTACAAAACAAGTGAATGGTGAGATTTAAAAGGGCATTTAATTTACAGGCACATGCAGGAAAGGGAATCTGTGCCAGACAATTTAGCTGAAATATCATGATGCTTACTAATAAGATTTGCAAACACTTCATATCTTAAAAGACAGTGGGCCTCATTCCGAGTATGGCGGTAAGGGATAGCGGCCACCGGTAACGAGACCGGTGGCGGTGATCCCTTACCGCCATACTCCGAGTTCCCTTTGCGCCCTCGCCTTTAACGCCTGCTTTGAGCAGGTGTTAAAGTCGAGGGTGCAAACGGGCCTCCAAGCCAATAACGGTGACCGCAATGAAGGGTCACCGTTATTTGCATCTTCCCCATTCCCATTGAGCCCTATGGGGGCTCATTTGGGAATGGGGAAGAGCCTTGGTGAATGGGGAATTACCGCCCTGCCAACCTTGGAATGGGGCGGTAATTCCGCCATTCACCAAGGCGCTGCCGGTCCGGGTACGGCGTCAACCAAGGCGTTAATAGCACCATTGGTTAACGCCGTACTCGGAATGAGGCCCAGTGTCACTGGATTTGTGGGTATTCACTGTTTTGAATAGGATCGCTTGAGCTTTAAGGGCTGCATAAAAGCATAAACTTCAAACTCTACCCCATGTCTTAGCGGTTGTGGCGCTGGTACCTAGATTCTTTCACACTCATCATGGTTAATGTCTTCCGGGGTCTTGATCTGCAGTTCTTCCCTTCCTTCGAATTTCATTTAAAGTCTTTCAAATCTCACTTTAATTTGAACTTGCTGGTCATCTATCGACCCTGTGGGTCTATTGCATCCATTTGCGAGGACCTGGATATGCTACTTTCTTCTATACTCCCATCTTCCACTCCAACTATTGTTCTCAGTGATTTCAATCTCCATCTTGCTACTTTTCATAACTCATCTCTGTTCATATCCATTGTTGAATCATGTCACCTGTCCTAATTGCCTACTCCCCCATCTCAGTGTGTCTGTTCTACTATTCCTTCCTATTCTGCTGTATCCGTTATTCCTCTACCAATCTCAGGCCACATTCTTCTTTCCTACTCTTTTTTTCCCCACGGTTTTATACCTTCTTCTCCTCCTCCTTCTCGCATGGTCTTCTGGTGTGACCTTAGGAACTTTAATCCATCTTCTTTTTCCTCTTCACATTGCTCGGATCTTCCTCTTGTAGTTCAATTCTCATCACACTTGGCTGAAAATACTGCCTCTACTCTTTTCGTGGGTCTTCTATCTACTCTAAATAGTCTTTACCCCTTTTGCCAAGTTCCCCCTTCTCGTAAAACCCCTCTATATCAGTACACTCCTGATTTGAACCTTCTTAGATCTCAGCTCTGGAGGGTGGAACATGATGGAAAAGATTCCATTCTTCTTTTGAACTTGCATCCTTCTATTATTTTGATACCCTCTATGACAGTTGGATACTGTCTGCTAAACATTTTTACTATTCTAACCTCCTCATTGTTCTATCCATCCATTCTCAAAGTCGGTTTTATGAATTTAGTGACTCCTTCTCCTGATGCTTCCCAATCATCCCCTCTTACTCCTGAGAACTCTGCCTCCTATTTCACCATTAAAGTAGTTTATCTTCGCTCATATAGCTCTGTTAACCTAACTTCACTCCGTGCTAGCTCCCCCTCTTTTCTTCCCTCTCTGTATCTTTTCTCCCAACTCACTGATTCTGATACTGCTCTTTTCCTTGCTTGTGCCAACCCTGCATCTGCTACTACCGATCTATCTGAATCTGTCCTCTCTTGCATCCCGATCTTACTTCACTATTTAATAACTTGCTATCTACTGCTATGGTTCCTGCCTCTTATCAAACATGTCATTCCCATCTTAAAAATGCATGCATTGGACTCTGCTATTCCTTCTAATGTCTGCCCCATCTCCCTCTTATTTTGTCTATTCACAAGTCTCATTTTTTCTATACTATCATACCATCATACCCTATACCTGCCTCTCCAGTCTTGGTTCCGACCTTTTCACTCTACCAAAACTGCTTTATTCTCTTTAACTGATTTTCTTCTTTCTGCCCATTATTACACACTGTTCTATTCCTACCCTGCTAGACCTCTCTGCTGCTTTCAAAACTGTTGATCACCATATACTTTCCTGTAGGCACTTACCCCTTGACAATCTGGCACAGTTCATAATTGGTTCTTCTCTTATTTATCTAACCACACTTAATACGTCTCCTAGCCTCGGTACTCATCTAAGTCCTCTCCTCTTTGCTTTGTGGTCCCACAAGGATTTGTCATTGGCACCTATTATTTCTCTTTAACCGATTCCTCTTTCAGCTATTATCTATTCCTAAAACGTCTCCTTTTATCTATATGCAGATGGTACTCAAATAATGTTCTCCTTCTCTTCCTTTTCTGAATCTTTGCACTCCAAACTCTTTACCTGTCATTCCTCCATCCAGTAATGCATGTCTCCACACTTTCTCTACTAATATGGAAATTCTATTCTTCCCTTCTTCTCAAGTCCTCCCATTCTTCCTTCTTCAATACTCTTTACCTCATCTCAGCTATTTTTGTCTTTACCCACTTGCAATCTAGGCATCACTTTCGATCCCTTCCTGACTTTTTCTGCTCATACTCTTATGACCGTTCGCACCTACCAGTATCATCTTTTCAACCTATGCAGGGTCTGCCTTTTCCTAATCTTTTCTACAGCAAAGCTCAGAGTATCTAGTATTATATTTGCTCAACTTGACTATTGCTCTTCCCTCTTTCTTGGTCTTCCTACGTCTCATCTTGTCCCACTTCATTCCATTTTTCATTCATCAGTATGTCTTGTATGCTCTCTCCCACGTTGCTCTATTTCCGCAGCTCATAACCTCGTTGCGCTGGCTATCTTTTGAACACCATCTCCAGTATCACTTTCCTTCTTTTGTTTTCAAATTCTTTTATGGCATGCCATCTCCCAATTTATGTTCTCTTATATCCTGGTACCAACCATTCCATTCTCTTCACTCTCAATCTCTTTTTCTTCTCTCAGTCCCACAACCTCCCTGTGCTCAATCACACTTCTGTTCATTTTCTCTTTTAGCTTCCAAACTCAGGTACTCTTTTCCCCTATCTAATTGTTCCCTTACGCTCTACTCTTCCTTTCGCACTCAACTAAAATCCTATCTTCTTTCCACACACTAAACCATACTGTTTTATGCAGTCATTGAACCATTATAGACTGACATCATTTGACTATTCTGTTCAGCGCTTTGGCGATAAGCACTATATAAGCACAAATAAATCAATATGTATATTTGTCTGGCCACATCTATGTAAGAATACAATTTTATCAATGGGAATATTACAACCATTGCAACAGCATACTTTTCATTTATTTAGCCTGAACTCTGAGGTAGTTGTGAGCATGTTTACATGTTGCATGCAACATTTAAAGATGGCCATTTGTTTGCTCTCTTTGCATAGAGGCAACTGTGACAGGTTTTACATATATTCTTAAAGTGAACAATTTGGGCCTCATCACGAGTTGGGCTGTAGCCCTTAAATGCGGCAGTAACGGTATTATTGCCGCATTTAAGTGCTGGCCCAATCAGGAGTTGGGCGTTGAATGGGCTGTTTTACCTCCAGCTTTTTTCTGGAGGCGAAAATCCTCTTTAGTGCCCTGTAATACCGCCAGCTGTATTAATGTGCAGTATTAGCGCCGAAGATTCCCCATTGGGTCCAAGGGACCCAATGTGGAATGGGAATTTACAGTTAATGCCCAACTCGTAATCCGGCGGTTATACTGCCAGACCAGTGGGGGCTAACGCTATTACAGTTGTCTGGTATTACAGTCGGGATACCGCCCAACTCATGATGATGCCCTGTGTGTCTAATTCTCTGTAGATTACAAACAGATCCATGAGAGTCATCGCAGATAACGCCTCTGCCCCCCATCTATGGTCACCTGTGGCAGGCCCTAAGGCTCATGCGTTTCCCTCCACTCTTTTTTACAAAACCTTTATTTGACCTCCTGGATGACCTAGGCATCTCCTACACCAATTACACGGATGACACACAGATCCTCCTTCATCTAAGTGGAAACCATGCTAATGTCTCAGACGCTCTGCACACAGTTCACCAAACTGCTCAGGCCTGGATGGACGCTCATCTCCTATGCCTCAATGACAACAAAGCAGAGATTCTCCTAGTTGGCTCTCAATGCCTTCTCAACAAGTTGGACAAGGCATTAAGCACCTTCAATATCAATGGCATTTCTATTCTTATATCCAGCATCGTAAAGACTGTGGGCATGCACCTAGATGCCACGCTCTCCCTTAAACGGCAAGTCAATTCCATTCCTTCCTCAGCTGCACACACTGCAAAGCTAATTAACGCCAACAGACCCTTTCTTTTGCGATGTGCTTTTCGCAGGCACCTCCACTCACAGCATTAACAAACTTCAGGTCATTCAGAACAATCCACCCAGGGCTGCCTTAAACATCGCAAGGCAAGAGCACATATCGGCAGCCAGAAGAAATTCTCATTGGCTCCCCATATGTGAGCGCATTGTGTTTAAAACCCTAGCCATCACCCACAAATGCCTATCCAACTATGCCCCTATCTACCTGTCCAAAAAGATCAAAAAAGCGCAATCTTCAATACTCACCCAATCCTCTCACACTCACGGTTTTATCACACCAAGATACAGACTATCTAGAACCGGAGGGACGAGCTTCCCAGTCATCGCCATCAAGAACTGGAACTCGCTACCCCTTGCACTAAGATCAGAACAATCTAACTGGACCTTTCGTAAAACACCTCAAGACACTGCTCTTCTCTCAAGGCCCAACCCTGGGTTCAGCCAATTCACCTGACATTTGGTTCTTTTTTCTGTTATTAATCTTCCAACCAGCGCCTTGATGCCCACAGGTTTAGAGCGCTTTACAAGTGTACAACATAAATACATAAATAAATTATGTTATAGCATGTAGAACATGGGCTCATTAGTCTTCTCAATGTCTGTCCAAATGACGAGTAGACTGATCAGAACACATCTTACCAACCTGTTTGTTTATTTATCATAATGTATGATACTTTTAGAGGTCAAGTGAAATAGGTCTCTGAGCCTAATAAGGTCAAAGGTCAGCATGCATTGGGCCTGCATGTCGACAGATTGTTACGTGAAATTGGTTCTTTGAGAAGCTAGAAGAAATACCTGTGCACTCCTATGGGAATGTCCCAATTGTAGTTAAAAAATCCAGTATTAAATGTATAGTGCATTTTTCGTGTTTATTTTACATAAATGTAATGAAAAAATTGTAGAAATTAAATGTGTGACATATTCGTCTATGCACTTTCAAGCAACCGAAAACGTTGAAACATTCTTTTAAACAGTCTCTAGGTATTAAAGCACTGAATTTGTATAAACATAAACAGTTTTTGATCGTTGGATCTCTCAAAACCGGCCCTAAGACAAATACGACAGTATGCAAGTTTACAAGAGTTTTCCTTAGTGTTGTACAAGGATGTATTTTAAATAAAACTCCTGCTGCTACTAAGCTTTTCGGGAATCAAGCTCTCCCTTCTTCAGGAAGGTACATTCTGTCTTTCTAATAAAAAAATAACATCAATCTGTGATGAATATAAACTCATGGGAACCCAAAATGTAAAGGTATAAAGTGGTTTGTGGAGGTACACTAACCTTGTAGGAATATTAACTTGAGACGACCTCTGGTTTTATAAAAAAAAAACTGTCAAAAAAAGGGGGACAACAATGTTTTATCCAAAAATGGCAGAAAAACATATTTACACTAACCATAATTTATGAGTGGCTTCAGAATCACTCACTCGATAAAGTAGAGTGACCATGTCTGTTAAGGCCTGGATGCCAAAGTTCTGCTTAACCCTGCAAAAAAGGTAATGTGTATAGTGCTGATACATACATTTAAGGTTGATCTCTCTATGGGCTCAGAAAAAGCGCTTAATGTCGAGTTGGGCAGTTTTCTGCATGCTACACATCAGAAAAGTGCTGTTATCCTGTTCAGAAGGGTACCAAAAAGAAGGTCTCAGAATATATTCTAGATATTTCGAAGAAATTCATTGGAATATCGGTGCAAGGGAATTTGCTTACCTTTTAAAATCGCTAGGCTTTGTACTAAGAAGCTAGATCACGTGAGATGGGAGACGCAAGTGTGCGGCATAACAGCTAGCCCGTGATGGAGTTTCATCTTGTATAAACAAAAAAGACCTTAATGGATGTTTTACCCTAGCGATTATATTGTATAAAGCAAGTGCTTATATTTTGAAAGATAAAAACACTTGAATGTACATGTGTGACTCCACTATAAAGCATGGTGTATACTTCATCAGCACCCGGCGAGAGTCAAGCAGAATGCAACAAGCATTCTGATTGGCTCTCACCGGGTCCTTACCCAGCCGAGAATCGTTCCATTCTCGTCGGGATTCCAGCCGCCTTGTCCTCGGCGGGGGGCGTGGCAGCCACTCAGCCAATGAGGAGGCTTGAAGCGGGGCCATCCCCGCTCCGAGCCTCCCCACATCTGAGAGGCTGCCTTCACCCCCGCCGGGGACTCGGGTAAGCTTTTTCTTTTTTGTTTTTTCTTCCCTCCCTCCCTCCCCACTCCTCCCTGCCCTCCCTTCCCACCCCACTTACCTTTATGCTCCTGCGTCCCCGCTGGGGAATGATAGCAGGCTCCAGCAGTGTGGCGGCTCGGAGCGTGCCATCCCCGCTCTGCACCTCCACACGGCTGGAGGCTTCCATCGTCCCCCAGCGGGGACGCAGGTACGTTTTTTTTTCTCCCCCCCCTCCCTTCTGCCCTCCCAACACCACTTACCTTCTGCTTCTTTTTTTCTTTTTTTTTTCAGGAGCAGACACGCTGCGCGTCCACTCCCGATGGCCGCCATGGAAAGAGAAAACGGACTGCGTTTTCCCTTTTCCAACGATGGCTATTTTCTTGGTCGTTTCTTTTTTTTTTTTTGTCCCGAAACGCTGCAGCCTTTCGGGACAGAAAAAAATGCTTTTAGTGCCCCGGTCACGCACATAATGCGGGCCGGGGTACTAATAGCAATATGACCCTCACGGCGGGGGGATTACTGACTCAGGTAATGGCCCAGGGCCTTCATTAAGGCCCTCGCTTCGCTCAGGCCTATAACTATGGGCCCCAGGGCATTACCTGAGTCGGTAATGCCCCCGCCGCTCGGGTCAATTTGCTTAAATATGTTATGAATGAACCAGACCTAATATTAATATGTGTCAGCATAACTCTTGTGATCACTGAGTGTTGAGCCCTGAACGGAAAGGTGATGATAACAACCAGTCATGCTGTGCACGGCTCAGTTTAGCAGAAATAAAGCAGGTGTGCCGTAATGCACGAATGTGCCTGATCACGGGTCTCGCACGTGATGAGAGACATCAATGCTCATCATGAAGAACATGTTATTGTCCATATCTTGTTGAGCTAATTGTTCAAACTAAATCCTGTACTGTTAAAAATTGGGATACCTAGCTGTACTAGTACAAGCATGCATATCAACAGAATTAACTCACAGTTATGCTGTTGAAAATGTATAATTTGCATTTTGTGCTGGTTGTAATGTAACGCGCAATCTTGCATTACGATACAGTTCTTAAATTCATAGAGTCATCAGCTGACATTCATGTCTTGGTCACAATTACACATACTGACAGAAATGTAACCCAATGATGTCAATATATTCAATAAAGCATATGGTTGTTATACAAATCAAGTCATTTTACCCACACGCAACCAAAGTGTTCACAAAATATGGCACTTTGCATCGATGTGTAAGTTCTGATATGAATTGTATGTTACATATTTTAACATTGTTTTGAACGTATAACATAATAATACATGCACAAACATGCTCAAAAAGGACCATCTGGGTATAGAAAGCAAAAAGAATAATACATTCAATTGCCACGTTCTTGCTGGTGTTAATACAACTTAGAGTATTGATAAGATGTGGTACATAGTCCAAGTAGAAGACATCCAAGATCAATTGACCATGATAGATACTGATTTGGTAATAGGTTCACACATAAATATACATAACATTACATGGTTCAAAAATAGACTGGTCATTATACATGTTGTACTAAAGGTGCATTATAAATAATATGTAAGATCCGATTGTGTGTTCATTCCTCGTGATGATAAATAATCAAGCCGTTCAATCAGGAATACTTCTTTCTGGATGAGATTTCTGAGCAAATCATCACCACGTCTGGATGGCCGTATGTGATCTAGTATGATCACCTGCATGTGTACTACAGAGTGTTGTGCTTGGATAAAGCGTTGTGCAAGTTGACATTTTTCGGAATTGCTCTTGATATTAGATTTCTGTTCTGTCCAACATGTCTTGGATTTGCGTGTGGTGATTCCGACATAAAATATGCCACATGGGCATCTTTGTCCATAAATCATGTTGGAAGAGCCACAAGTTGTGGAATGTTTTAGCATGATCTTCTGACCTGTAGATGGGTCATTCATAGAATTCCCCTTGATCAGATTGTGACAATGTTGGCAGTTGTTACAGGGGGTTGTGCCTTTGTATGTAATTCTATTGCCCTTAGGGGCACTTATGTCAGCTCCGGTAAGACTGTCCCTTATGAAACTACTCTTACAGTAAGCAAATGAGGATTGGGAAATAACTGTATCAGTTGCATCCTACTGCAATACTTTTCAATTCTATTTCAAAATGGTTTTGATCTTGGCACTTTGTTTAGAGTATGTCGTGACATACACAAGATTAGACTTGTGTTCTTTCATTTTTGGGATTAGGGCTAATTCACTTGTTACTGCTTCCGTTTTTCGTGCTGCTGAATCCACATCATCCTGACAGCATCATCTGTCTAAAAACCTTTTGCACAATTCTGATGACTTTTCTGTGTATTCTTGAGTTGATAATTTGATTATATCTCAGAAACTGGTGGAATACACTCTATTGTTCTTTTAGGATGAAAGCTTGAAGCCAGTAATACACTGTTCTTATCCGTTGGCTTGGTATATATTGTAGCTTGGAGGGTTCAGGTCTTCAAATAAATCTCGTAGTACAAGGGGGGTTGTCCTGATGACTGTGTTTAAACGGTCTACTTTCTTATTACTGTAAACCCAAAGTTGTTCTGTCATGTAACATACATTCGAAGTTCTTTTGTATGTAGTAGTGCTCAAGCAATCAATTGAGGGTGCAGACAAAAATAGAAAATAAATACAGCTTTTATTTATTTAGCTGTTCATGCATTTCATAGTCATGCAATTAAACCTTTTTTTTAAAGATTTTTTTTATATAAAAGTTCAGTTTACCAAGTGTAATTTGTTTCATAACATTTACAAATCCTTTGCAGCAACTGAAATGGTAGCACAATTTAATTGTACATAGCTAGAGTAGATTTGTGCTTTTGATTTTTGTGTATAACCACCACCTATAGTGACAAGTCTAGCTCAATTACATAGTACAACCACACAAAGAAACATAGTTAATAGTGTCACAATTGGTTGTATTTAGCCAGGCTAGAGGGTGACCTAACACATGGTCGACGTCTGGATGTAAATCAGGTAGTTGGAAGGGCCAAAGGGTGCACACTGGGGTGCTGGTCCTCAGACATTTCGGTGGGGTGCCTTCATCTAGGGCCTGGAATAGGTCTCCCTAAAAAAAGAGAGAGTGGAGGGGACTCTATTAATGCCTGAGGTAGTGGTAAAGGACTATTGAGCATG
This sequence comes from Ambystoma mexicanum, assembly GCF_040938575.1. Taxonomy (NCBI): domain Eukaryota; kingdom Metazoa; phylum Chordata; class Amphibia; order Caudata; family Ambystomatidae; genus Ambystoma; species Ambystoma mexicanum. Next base: position 732,177,276 of record NC_090927.1, read on the forward strand.
ACAGTTATATGAATTCCATAGTTGTGGTACACCACAAGTGAAGTTAAAAAACAGGTAGGCACGGGACTGACCTTAGGGGTAGTATCGTTGTGTGGATCCTGCAGTAAGCGGTCCACCAGTGTCAAATAAATCTCCACATCTAAAAATGTCATCGAGTATTTGCTGTGTTTGCAGGTAAACTTTATCCTTGGTGTCATGTTGTTCATATATTCAAGGAAGCATAGAAGTTGTTCTTTTGTTCCTGTCCATATATCAAAGATATCGTCTATGTATCTGTAAAAACATTTAAGGTGTGCGATCCATCTTTCTCAGTTGAAGATGGGTTCTTCATCGAGATATGCCATGTAGGTGTTTGCATAGCTGGCAGCCATCACAGCTCCCATCGATGTCCCTGCAATTTGGAAAAACTATCTGTCTTAAAACATAAATAAATTGTTGTTCAGGAGGATCTTTAAGAAACCCAAGAGAAAAACCTTATCAATTCTACAATGGTCCATTGATAATAACAGATATTCCATTGCCTCTGCACCTGCTCAATGTGGGATGTTAATGATGTTGGTATATAGGCTGGAAATGTCCATTGTGAATAAGATGTCTTTGTCAACCTCAAAATGGATTGATTGTATTTTCAATAGAAAGTCATTAGTGTCCTTTAGATAGGTGTTTTTAGTTTGGACCAAAGGTTGTAATATTGTACCTCTGTACTGTGACAATTGCTCAAGGAGGCTGTTAGCCACTATAATGGGACGTCCTGGTGGATTTTCTAAATTCTTATGAATTTGTACAGGACATGAAAGGCATTGTGGGACAGGTATTAGACAAAAATACATTAGTATGGTGTACAGTTTGTGATGTAATCTTTGGCTTCTTCATCAAGAAGTAATGTAACTATGTCTTTCACCTGCTCTGTAGGATCGTTATAAATTTCCATGTATGTCTCTGTGTAGGATTAGTACAGCCATGAGCCATAATTCACTTCTAATCTTCAGAAATAGATATTTGTCATTTTGTACACCACAAAACTCAATACTTTTCTGCTTATCTGTGTGTTGATGGTCTGTGTGTGTGTTGATGGTCTGTGTGCCTGTGGGTGTTTGCCTGCAGCCATAGGTTGAAATTTAGCAGGTTTAATATTCACTTTCTGTTTGTGATATGCCCTGGATTTTAAAAGGGCATTGCTTTTTCTAGAGTAGGATTATGATCTGACCTATAATAGTATGCAGCATTATCTGAGTTGACAGTTAATTGTTACCAATGTATGCATTCTAGGGATAACTCCAGGGCTTGTGCTATCTCATGGGAGCTAGAGGTGCACATATGTCAGACATTATCATTGTCAAATTGATTCATCTTCCTTAAAGTCCCCATCCATTGAAAAAGGACCACTGCTTTGCCTGGAGAGTCGGTCAGGGGCAGAGACTAAGGGTGACACACGTTTGCCTGTTAGCCATGACATTAGGACTCCCCAAACCCTAGACACAGACCACTCACTCACCAGAAAAGGGGAATTGCCCTAAATCTCTCTACCACCAATCAAAGACACACAGCTATTTGTACAGAAGCATTTCTGTTCCTAGGTGTACTGACTGTGATTTCTACTCTGAAGTGTCTCCTCTATGAGTTCTTCTCCCCAGTGTCCCCATTGTGAGTTTTTCTCCTATTTGTCCCCTATGTGAGTTCTGGTCCCACATGTCCAAATTGGGAGTTCTGCTCCTGCACATCCCCAATCTGAAATCTACTCCCACATATGTCCACTCTGATTTGCCTTCATGTGTTCCACCACTATGATCTGCACTAGATATTTCCCTGCTGTGATGTCCTCTGGTGAGCTTTCCCTACTGATTGTGCTTGTAGACCCACCCTTATGAGAAGTTTTGTTTGGCTGCAATGGATAGGATGCTTCAAATACCGACCAGGGAGACAGCCACCTTTCCCCATCAATGACACACTCAAACTCTACCTTCCACATTATTCTATGCACCTCAACTAAGCCTTCCACCCATGCAACTCAGCACGCCGCCAACACATCCAAAAAGCAGAAGAACTCTACCAACTCTCCCACTAACCTGACAACACATTCTTAAATAAGTCAGCATAACACAATGTTCCCTTCTTAATATGGATACCTCAATGTCTCCCGACCCAAACCAGCTGAAACCATAGGGGCACACAAAACTCGGCTACTTCCAACCTGCACAGACCAACACAACGTCAAAGCTATCTTGCATTTCCCCTCTCTGTTCTAACCAAAGACAATTCTCCTTTCTTGCAGGTATAATAGTGCCAAGAGACCAACAAATGGCAGGAGAGCATGGTGTAAAACCCAATAGCACAGCATAGCATATGCTCTCTTTAGGCTAGGCCAGACCAAGATATTTACTTCACATCCCCTTCACAGGTCGAGGACCAGAGTCAGACTCAGGTCAGGCTTTATCCGGCATGTGTATGCATATTAGTGCACACCATTTCAGAATCAGCATCAGCGGAGCAGAAGTGGTGCGCAAGTGGTGTTGACGGTGGGAGTCCCCTGCCAGTTGCACAGTGAACACTTCATCATTTGAAAACATTTGGAACTTTGCTGTTTTTTTCCCTTGGATTGCCGTGCTGTGCAGTGAGCCTGTGCCCTTAAGGCTACAGACGAGGAGTCTGAGGCTGCCTATCTCACCACTCAAAAGCACCTACTTCCGCGTTAGTGGAGCGGAAGTGGTGCGCAAGTGGTATTGAAGGTGTTGCTGGTGGAGCGGTGTGACGGGGCCACTACCCAGGCCACCTGAAGACAATGACACTCACCGCCTGCAACTCATTTGTCCCTTTTTCTACGCAGAGAGGAGCTGCACTACGAGGGATATGGGTCGTCTAAAGAGTGACTCAACGGACCCGGGTGTAGCTGAGAGAGTGAAAACCAGACAACAGGTAAGGCAGCGAGTAGCATCCTATCCGGCCACTGCCGGGGATTTATCACCGGCTATGGGATGCCCCAACAAAGGTCCGCTGCCTTTGATAAAAAGCTGCCCTGCCTTTTTAAGTAAAACCCAAGCCATGGGGTCACCTTTAACATCTATGGCAGACTCTGCAGGAGACTTACCCATACATGCAGGGGACAGGGGCTCAGAGTCTGACACATCCCCTCTCCCCATAGTAAGTGAGCCAGTGACACTTCCACCCGCGGACAGAATTCAGGCCAACTTAAGTCACCATACTCCATTGAAGGACACGAGGGAAAAGCCGAACTTGCATAGGCTAACAGAGGGGAACGGCGACCTGCAGGACCTCACCCATCTTAGGGGAGACCAGACAGGAAGGTTGACCTACCTCCCGGAAGAAACGCATCTGCTGGACTCGACCAATAAGCCGCAAAGCCTGGATTCCATGACACCCAAACATATGGCTGGAAAGCCTGCAGGTGGGGAATTACAAATTCAGGAACCACCGGCAGCAAGTGCAGCCATGAATGACCTGATGGCATCGGAAGAACTCTCAACACAACTTGACGGAAGGATGGATGCGTCCCTTCTGAAAGATCAGGAGATGGGGAAGGTAATAGAAACTCCTAGTATAGAGAAATGCCTGCCATAGACGCAACCTGCTTTCCAAGATAGCTATCTGGACCCCCGAGAAGAGAAGGAGCAGTCTCATTCAAAGCCATCCACGAGTAGTACAACACTCTCGGGGGCACTGCAAAATAATTCAGGTGCTTCAGACATCTCTAACAACATGGAGGAAAGTGCGGTTGATTCTTGGGAGAAGAGGAACCGGTCCCTGGCAATGGAAATAATGACTGCCTCCCAAAAGGGGCTCAAGGACTCGTTTCACGAAAACCCAAGTAATGCAAGCCTTGCTTCCAAATTAATTCAGGACATCTCAAACCTTACGTGTAAAATTGTAAGGGAAAAAAGGAGAAGTCTCTCATTTATTAAGGATAAATTGGCAGCACTGGACAATGAGGACCCAATAGATCCCATTGATTCAAACCCAACACGTTCATGGGGTCAAGTACAACTAAACCCAAGCCCCAGACAGACGGATCACAGAAGCTGCCTCCCCCTAGCAGAACCAAAGGAGGTCAAGAAGCCGGGGATTGATGACATCACCCTGGGGAAAATAAGTGACTTGTGCAGTAAGGGTAGGATGGACGACTTTGTCCATACCCAGAATGTGGTGATGGCAGCATTGAACATCACGCTTGCCCCTTTTCTGAAACTTTACGAAACCATCAATGAAACCCTGCAGTCACTTTACACACTAACCCTGAAATCAGACGAGGGGCTGGGTGAAATGGTAAGCTTCACGAAACACTTAGATGCGATACTGCAGAAGGAGTCAGACCTGTCTCACCAATGGCAGAATCGCCTGTGTGACCTGACGCGTCAAGAATCGAACGACAAGCAACTCCTGATGGAAGCGATTCTTGAAGACCATAAGTGGATAAGAAAACTCAATCAGCAAACCTCTCTGATCACAGACCCTAAACAGAACCCCAGAAGAAGTCAAGACCTCGAAGATCAGAGGATCAAGCAACTGGAAATGGAGAAAGGGAAGCAAAGATCAGGTGGCCCTCTAGTACTGGGGAAGGGCATAAAGGCCCCCAGGACTACTAACTCAAATTGCCTGTTGATTGTGGATGAGGAAGAGCTAAAAGAGAGCTATGCGATTTTCCAGGACCCTACTCAGCAACCTAAGAAAATGATGACTAGCCTGGGGGAGACTATTCAGAAAGAGGGTACGGAAAAAACACAAAAGAAAACAAAAAAATAGGCAATCAAGCGAAAGGCAAATGGTTCCAGAGCCTTTTTAAGAAACATCAAATTGCCCACAAAGGAGGTCTTAGAACCTTTATCAAAATAATCTAGGAGAGAAATAAACTTGTCCAATGTACAGAAGGAGAAAGTCATAAACAAACCTACCCCAATAGAATGGGTGGATTCGGAAACAGATAATGAAAAAGAACTGGATAGAAGCGACTGCCTGAGTGACCTCATAGAAACAATTGAAACACATAAAGAGGATGAGTTGTGGGACAACATTAGTTTATCAGATTGGCAAGTGATAGATAAGCATTTGGGTAGAGCCCCCACAGGAGAAAGAGGAAAATCAAAGGCAGTCCACCACAATAAAAAGGAGGTGGAAAATACAAAGAAAAATGAAGAGGGCAAGCAGGCACATCAACTCTCTCAACAACCGAGAGATGAAAGAGTGAACTGTAAAAGGAGTATACTGGCGAGGAACCGAAAAAATACACCACAACAACGATCCAAATCTCGTGAACAATCGCTAGAAGATCAGCGAGATATAATAAGAGACTCCAAGAACCAAGATCCCCAAATGACGAGTTCGGACAAAAGCAGGACCCGGTATAGGTCCACAAAAAGTCCAGATCTCCTAAAACAGCTAGAAGCCAGACGAAGCGCAAGACTCCACACGAGTGCTGGGCACTCACAGAACTCGCAACGGCATAAGAACACAAGACATAGGAACACAAAGAAGCCAAATATGGACTACCAGCAAAGGGGCGAGTCGGAAAGAGAAGGGATCGCCTAGTCAATTCTTTACATTAAAACTGGAACGGATGTGGAGAGACAAAAGAAGAACCTTGCTGAATATGAACAGGCTGATGGCAATCATCAATGACCTGCCCCCGACCTTAAAGATCCACAGTGATGACGTGGTAATCGTCGAGTTCATTGATGAACAAAGAACGGATGCGATCCTACTACATCTGAGAACAAAAAAAATCAAAGAGAGACTGTGGCGTGCCAGGAGCATGCTAGCGGACTGGGGTTTTAGGCTCGCTGATCAAGAGACAAAAGAAGGTATGGCGAGATGACCTGCGTAAGGGAGGTGGGCAATAACCAGGAAAACACTGGAAGGAGATTCTACCATGACTCGGCAGGGTGCAAGGTCAAACCAAAAGTCAAAAAGCGACCAACATTAGGTGGCGAAAGAAGAACCCTGTAAGGATCAAACGAACAAAGCAAAAGGTCACCAGAAACCGACAGACAATCGGTTAGCAAACCTGAGATTCACGGTTGACAACTCGAGCCAGAAGGTTAAAGGGGGAGTTCAGAGTGAGACGATCCAAAAGAAATGCGAAACGCGCGCCCGTACTCCCAGCATCAGGCCGGAGAAAGAGAGGCAATACATTGCTGTAAGGGGAGATGGGAATACATATTTCCTGACCTCATGGAACACACAAGGATTTGGCCACCTTTACTGTAGAGAAAGTAAATTCTTGGGAAAATTTGAACTAATCTGTTTACAAGAGAGCTGAATTAGAACAACCCCGATGTGCGAAGGATACCAGGTTTACATTAACCCGGCGCAGAAAGGACCCCTGGGGAGACCACGTGCTGGGCTTGTGACTTTAGTTAAAGATGACTGCCAATTACAAGTCCTGGAAAATCGGACTCGGAACCCTCTTGTACAGATAATCAAAATAGTGAAAAATAGAGGATGGCATGAAAGCAGATTACTACTAATTAATACATACTGGTGCACTAAAGACTCATAAACCAGACAATACCTGGCGGACATAATGGCGGCCATTGATGCCTCAATATCAGTGGACAAGATCCAACTAATCATCATCTGTGGTGATTTGAACATCAAACTATTGGACAATAATGGCCTGTTGAAAAGAAGAACTACCCTGGTAGCCAATGAAAAATGTTGGCTACTTGAAATGTATACCAGAGAGATGTCAATGCTGAACAGCCAAATAACAGGTGATCTCCCAGGGTCCATGACTTGGGCCGCAAATTCAACAAGCACCTGTCTGGATTACTGCTTTGTTGCTAGTAATACCTTAGCATGGATCAACTCTCTAAAAGTAATCCCTCAGAAAGCTAGTGATCATGCTCTACTAGAAGTGGAACTTCGTTGGAAGACTGAAGAGCAGAAGTACCGAGCAGTCCCTGCAATGGAACTAACATGGGAAAGGAGCAGACTAAAAATAAAAGCACAGGCCATTCCTGAACTAGAATCCTGGTTCAAACATAACCTTAAGGATAACCATGAAACAGTAGACTATGGATGGCTACTAAAGGAGTTTGAAGTCAAGAGTCGCACATATAAAAACAACAAATTGGTAAGGAAACATGCATATAACAAAGACCTGGTGGAAAAAAGGAGGGAACACTGTGTAGCACTGAGATGCCTCCATGTACCCATCCCAATAAAGAGGAACACTTAAGACAATGTAAACAGTCTTATAAGAACTGGTTAAAATCCTCTAGGGTGTGGTGAACACAAGCAGATGCCGAAAAAATGCTGGCGGCAATAAGTACATCGAATACTAGATCCCTATGGGAGATAATTAATAAAGGCGAGGACTTCCAGTCAGCCCTAACATCAAGTCATGTTTCAAAGGACCAATGGGTAATATTCTACATGGACCTCTTTCAGGAAAAAGAAGCAATTATGATAAAGCAAATATATAGAAGCCCGTGGCTCATCGACATTGACAGGGATGACATACTAGCAAGGATTAAACAGCTGAGCTCTTCAAGAGCGGCAGGACCAGATGGTATATCGAACTGTATGCTGAAAGAAAATGGGGAAGAGTGGGCGGATTTCATCTTAGTATTATCTCAACAGATACTAAAAACAAGAACAATCCCTCAATCCTGGAAGGAGGCCCTAATTGTTCCGATCTAAGAAAGGGGACTGTACAAATCCCAGGAACTACAGGCCAATCGCTCTTCTTGATTCCATAGGAAAGCTGTTCTCCTCTATCATCTTGAAAGATCTAAAAAGATGGGCAATAAGGACCGGAATCTTAGACAAATGACAAACAGCATTCATGAGTGGCGTCGGTACATCATTGAACTTATTCATCCTGAATATGTTAAAACTTCGGGCACTGGAAAAAAAAAGAACATATATCTGGGTTTGATCGATATCGAACAGGCCTTTGACAGAATCAGTAGAGAACTGCTCTGGGCCAAGTTTAGAAAATGGAACTGTCCGGAACATCTGCTCGAGGCGATTCAAGAACTCTATACATACACCTCAATCCAAATACTGGTCTCCAAAGGCAGAGATGTGACAGAAAAAATCTTGACGTCGAAAGGTATAAAGCAAGGTTGTGTCTTGGCACCCTTTATGTTCATTATCTATCTAGCAGACATGAAGGAACACCAGGCACATATTCAAGCTTTTCCACCAGTGTTTCAGGATGAGGCCGTGCCATGGATGTTATATGCCGACGATGTCGTATTCATGGACCAAACCCCTATAGGTCTACAAAGACGCATGGCGGAATTTAAGATCTACCTAAGCAAAAATCATCTGAAGATCAATGTCAAAAAATCAATGATCTTAATAATGCAGTCGGCCCGAGGGCACAAGGCCAAAAAAAAAATGCATTTACTTGGTCATTGGATAACCATCCTCTGGACATAGTTGATTCTACTGTCTTTTTTTTTGTTTGTTTTATTGAACAATCTACAGCTTTAACATGTAAAAACTTTTGTTTCAATTTCACAAAAATAAGCTCTTCACGTCAGAAAGAAAAAATAACTGAACAAAAGCAAAGATAAAGACATATCAGCCAGTTTGTACATTTCATGGGAAAAGTCAATTCTATCCCAGTTCATTTCCTCCAAAACACAGAATAGAGGCTTGAGATCACTGCTCAAAGCAGGCATTTCAGTAGTGCATCTAGATAGTTCACAATTGCACCAACATGTTTAACATTTGTACCAGATGAAATCTTAAGCCACCAAGCGAGTATGTCATTATCTAGAGGAGCAAATTGACTCAGGTGTACAGAACACAAGGCACTAGTTTTCTAACACTCTATGACTAAGTGTTTCAGCGATTCGACTGCCAAGGAGCAGAAGCGGCAAAGATTGTCTTTAGCCAGTTTATCTTTTCTTTGCCAAAGAATTTCCTTAGATTTCAAAATGTTCAGTCGAAACCTGAGGAATTGCTCACGGTAATAGCGAGATGGAGAATACATTAAATTATGCACCTGGAGATTTAACTTTTTTTGACCAATGCCTAGCCAGTTTGTTGAGGATAGTTTTTCCCGTGTGTCGATGTTGATGATCCAAGCCCAAGATTCAAATTTCTTTTTTGCGTGTTGTGGTCTAGTGAGAAGATCGAACTCAGAGATTCCTGCGGCATCGACCCAGGCTTGTACTCTGAGACGCCACATGTCTAATAAGGTAACATTATTGTCAGAATAGGTTTTGTTGAATATTCGATAGGCGGGCATTGGATATTCAACAGACATTTTTTGCATTAATGTGATTGATTTCCAAATCACATGGCTATACAAGGAGTTCAGTGACAGTTCGTCTCGTAGAGATATCATTGAAACACATTGTGGAAGGTGGAGAACATAGCGCCAAAAACAGCCTTCTAAAGAGTTCCAAATCTGCTCGCTGATGTTCCAGCTGACCTCAGCTCCAAAAGTTAATATAGGAATTACCTTTTGCAAGTAGAACGTCAGAAGTGGGGATAAAGAAAATTTACCATTGCTTTTGTTTATTTTTGCCACTTGGAAGGCAAGGCTCATGGTTTTTAGTTTTAGATATTTCACCCATTGGTGTTCACAGATGGAGTTGTTGAACTGCACACCCAAGTATCTTATAGAGTCTACAATATCAAGGAACTGGCCACCTACAGCCCACCTAAACGCCTTAGCCTTTTTACCTGAAACAGTGCCAATTGCCACAATTTTTGTTTTTTCTGTGTTAATTGTGATCTCATTGATTGATAGGTACTCATATAAAGAACTGAGCAACCGTTGGAGACCAATTTGAGTTCTATCAATTAGCACTAGATCGTCTGCATAGGCAATACAACTTACTGAAACTTGGTTGATCTTTGGAGGAAAACAGTGGACATGACCAAGATGATCTGGTATATCCGCCAAGAATAATTTGAACAAATCCGCAGCAAGGGGACACCCCTGCTTTACACCCCTTGCCGTTAGAATAGAATCTGACAATTCACCACTTCTATTTAGGCGTACCCTGATTGAGGTGTTCAAATGAAGAGCCATTATTGGGTCAAGAATCTCTGATGGACAATTCCACTTTTTTAATTTGTTCCAGAGCAGGCCTCATCTATGCAATCGAAAGCCTGCTTCATGTCAATAAATGCTAGATAGATGTTATGCCTGGCTTTCTGAGCTTCAAATTTCAGGATTGTGAGAATCAAAAGGTTGACATGGACACCCACACCTTTTGTGAAGCCAGTTTGCCGTACGTCATGAATACCAGCTAAAAGCGCCCATTGAACAAGCTTCAAGCGCAGCTGAGAGCCAAAGATCTTCCCGATTGTATCTAGCAGAGCAATCGGTCAGTAATTATCCGGGCAATCCCTGCTGCCTTTCTTGTGGATGGGAACTATAATGGCTATTAAGCATTACACAGGTAGACATTTTTGCAAGGCAATACTGGCAAATACTCGTTCAATGAAGATGGCCCAGACTGTCAGATTCTCTTTGAGCATCACATTGCTAATCAGGTCAGGGCCAGCGGCACGAGAGTTCTTTAGACTCTTGATCGCTAGTTCAATTTCATCGAGCAGGGTGTCAACAGCCCAAGAACCATGACATGCAACCGGGTAACACTCAAAGGGTTAGTTGAACTGGAAAAAACACCAGAGAAGTGTCTGAACCATCTATCACCCGATTTGGTGTTTTGAGGTGTAGTTGAACGGTCAATTGTGCCCATGTTTAATATCTGCCAAATTTCCCGAATGTTCTTGGTGATTATAAGCTTCATCATCAACTCAGCACGATCTTGTTCGATGATAGCTTTGTGTGAGGTTACCCAATTCCTAAAGATGGCTCTTCTAACTCTCACAGCATCTGATACCATGGTCTTTGGTGAATTCTTTTTTGTGAGGCGTAAGTCTTGACGCAAAGCTTTTTTTTTCTCGTGCATGATTAGACTGAACGCATGGTTATGTTGGGTGTGCTTTTGACCCTGAGCCTTGGTGACAATATGATAGTCAATCAATAGTGAAGGGTAATCAACGCCATGCAATAAGCTCGTAAATCTGTCAGTCATGCGGCTGATCTGCGGGGCATTTATGCGAAGACGATTGCCCCCACTATTAGATTCAACTGGAAGATTGTGCAAAGTACATACTGGACCAGAACTAGAGGTGTCTAATAGACAGCTAAGTTTCAGGAGCTTATGGTCACTATTGGTCATGTTTTGGATTTGAAGGCTTAAAAGCTTCAACTCAAAGTTCCTTGAGACCCAAAAATAATCGATGATGCTGTGCTGGGGCTCGCCACTGACAGAACCATTTAAAATAACCCAGTCATGCGATTTCATTGTGTCAGCCCACATTTGCCCTCTGGCCACCACATCCTTTAATGGACGTCGCTTGTAACAGTTAGTTGACTGATCAAATTGGAACCAAGAACAGTTGAAGTCCCCACAACAAATAATTGTTAAGTTGTTATATAACAGCATTGCATCATCAATTAAATTACATACAGTATTAATGAAAACCTTTGCACTAATTTTTGCAGGGTTCCCATAGCTGTTGACAATAAGATGTTTTTTCGTCGCTAGATTGGAATTCAGAGTGGGCATGGTGATTCCTTGGACATAAGGTTTAGGATTTGAGCAAATCGGAGATGACCAATTTTGAGTGATGCAAGCCATTATTAGTAGCCCAGCGCTTCCTTGAGCATTTTTGACTGCGGGGTTTACTGACTTGGTGAAACCGTCTCTCCAAGGGGAGTCCAATAACCACGTCTCCTGCAGGCAGATTGAAAAAACTTGATCTAGGGAGATCTCCAAGTTGTTGAACAAGTGTTTGAATCCACGAGTGTTCCATGATAAAATAAAGTTTTGCCTTTCCGAGGGGATCAATCAGGGCTAGGCTTGTGCATAGAGTCTGTCAGGATTTTGCTTGCATTTGAGCTTTCAAGGCAACTCTGAGTTTGTGCAGTTTGCATAAGAGATCGTACTTGTGACACATCAGAACTCTTCCTGGCCTTCTCCCTAAGGTCAACAGAGTCAGGGGAACGAGTTACAATTGCTTTCGCAAGTTCCAAGGAAATGTCAAAGCCAAAAAACAGTAGACCGTCAGCAGCTTTGAGAATCATAGTATGAACCCCTGCAGAGGTGATGTGAAGCAAAACTGAATCGCAGCATCGCTCTGTAGCGTATTCAACGATTTTAATATCATCTGAGGTTATTGAGCGGAGAGGTGGAATACACTTGAACAGCTTCAACACATTACCTCTGTTGAGATTCAGCTCTTTGTCGTCGCTGTGGATGTCCTGGAGCCTTAACTTACAAATAAGCCCAGCTTGTGAAGTTAACTTTGAAACATGAACTCTAGATTTAAAGTGCATGAGTTGTTTGCATTGATTTAGAGTGAGTTTTAGATTTAGACTCGGGACAGTTGGACTTGTTGTTGGCGGCCTTCCGCTGTCTGCTCCAGAATTTGGTAAGCACTTGGCATGGCCATTGGATGGAACAGGACCATTAACACCTTTAGCTTGACTATTGGTATGTACGGAGCCCGAGATTGGATTAACATCAGGCATCTGTGAACAGTCGTCATCATCAGAACAAGGATACGTGGATAGGTCACATAGCTCCGTTGAAACAGACACCACGGACGTAAATGACGAACAATCGTCGGAACTGATTTGCCTCCTTTTTAAGAGTGGTTTCGAAGGCTGCACAGTGCCGTCCGGCACTTTAGAGTGGGCACTACCGCCAGCGCCAGTGTTACGTAGAAAAAGCCCCGGTCTTTAGGGGGTCGTCAGGTTCCTTATACATTTTTTTGTGTTGTAGTGACCAGAGGTGCTGGATTTATTTTTGTAGGGCCTTGTAGCCGGAACACATTTTTGCTTCTTTGGCGGCACCATCAGTTTGACTGAGGGAACTGCAATCATTGCTTTCGGTGATATACCGACGTTGCCTGATTTTGCTGGGCCTACAAAAATGACAAATGAGGCACATTGCGGTGCTTTCGGGTCCAGTTGATGTTGACCTTGGGGGCGCTCTTCGTGCCCAGTGGTCAGAGCCAGTAGTCCTGGGGTGGCCAGATTTTTATTAACCTTGGGTAAGGACTGAGCCACAACACTATTGGAACGTGGTGGCAAGTCAGGCACGACTAGGTCAGTACTCGGCGTTGGTTGAGGGTCTCCTGATGGCACACTCAGTACATCACTTGGGCTGGGCGCCTCAGTGGAGTTCATATTTGATGAATTCACAATAGGGGGACTTTGAACACCCAATTTGGCTAGGTTTTCGTTATTCGATTTTTTGTGCTGGCACCCACATGAGGCATCTACTAAGTTGGTTTGCTTCCTCATCCATTTGACTGCATCTAGCAAGCCAGAGGTCAGGCTGTCATTTTGACAGGGATGACGTGCCGCCAGATCGGCAAGCCGAAGTTGCCATTGCATCGTTGACTCGGCTTCGGTCTGCATTTGTTGTTTCAAAAATTGGGTGATGTTATAAAATTGATCCATTTTAGTGGTTAAGGTCATCAAGATGGCAGCCTGATCACGGATAGATTAGTTCAATGATTCATAAAGTTTGACAAAAGGAATCATTGCTTGTGATGATGCTGCAAGAACGTTGTTATGTATTTGAATGGCGGCAGCAACTGAGAGGCTTGATTTTGTAGAAGGAGTTGTTGGACAGTCAGCACTCAGACTCGCTCGACGTGATGAATCTCTATGAGGAGTTTGCATATTTGAAAGGTTGACTGTGTCAGGAATCGATCGCACTTTTTTAGAGGAATTTCCGGCTTCAGAAGATAAAAGGCAAACTTGCCATTTTGCGAGTTTCCAAGGATTTCTCAGTGGGGTGGCAAGAAGACGCTTGCTGGGGCGTGGAAGCAAGTGAAGCAGCCGAGGCAAGTTTCACAATTGGTTGCAGCGAAGCTTCTGTGGCAGTTCTGAAAGGGGATAGCAAAGGCAAATTATAGGGTGCCGGCAGGTTGAAGACTTCTGAGTTGGAGCATGAGTCTGCAGATTTCAAAGCTGCGGTTGCAGGTTCCATTAAGTCGCAAACAGCTCGGGGCTTTTCCGTAGTAATATGAGCAGCTTCGGGAGCTGCGTCGGTCAAACAGTTATTTGAGATCACAGCAGCATGGCTCAATGCCGGGAAAGTCAAGGAAGACCCATTGAGATCAACTGATTCGAACTGCGCGACGTCCTCGATGACCTGTGACACACTCATAATCTCAGCATCCATGATATCGAACGGGGAGAAGTAAATGTCTGGTGAATCCGCATTCACCAGTGAGTCACGTGAGACTCGTGGAATCAAGGTATGCTCCTGCGCCGATGCTGACGCTGGGACCGGGACAAGAGTTGACAGTGACAGCAGCACAGGCAGGCGAGCAACTACCGGGGCCTGGGAAGTGTCACTCGCGGCCGCTGAACAGTCAGCAACATTTGAAGGGAGCGATGCAGCATGGACCAAGGAGCCTGCCAATGCGGGCTGCGAAGGCGGCTGAGACGCGGCTTTGGGCAGTTCAGACAGGGCTGACTCCAAGGAGGTAGCAAGAGTATTTCGAGTCAGGCAAGTGTCAGGCCAATTAATTAACTTGCTCACCTTGCTGCCCGACAAGCTGGATGAACCTTTCAGCGGCGCATAAGTCCATGGATTCAGCATCCGTCGATGCTGGAGAGTCTTGTGGCGGGTCTGAGGTCCAGGGAGGGAGCTAATCTTCGGGGAATCAGACATTCTGACCACAAGCGCACAGGCGAACTCAGGCGGACTGGGCAGACTGGACTTGCTGCTGGGCTCTGCGTGAGAAAGATGCTTTTAAGCCCCAAAAGCAGAAGCAGTAGCAGTAGCAGTAGAAACAGGACTGAAGGGTCTGGAGGGCTGCAGCAACTCCTCTCACAAAAAAACACAGAGAACACAGTGGACTGGGCAGACTGGACTGGATTCACTGGCAGACTCCGCCCATGTCTGATTTTAAGGACTACGGAGGTTGCAGCATGCCCTCAAACACTTGGAAGGATACTCAGAGTGGGGGTGTCTTGAACAACCCACAATTTACACAATTTGCACGTGCAATCAAGACACACAACCACACACAACCACAAAAGAAAGGCCTTCACTGGCCTTTACTGGCCACCACTCAATAGTGTGCACAATGGCACTTGCGGGATCAAAGGGGATCAAAAGGGATTTTGCTCCCCCACAGTCTCCCCGTAGTCTCCCCCACAGTCACCCACAAAGCTCTCACCTGAGCGTGTGCAAATTTCGGGGACAGTTGGTAAAAACGAGCTTACCGCACCACGGATCTTTATGACAAACACTTTCCCTGTTTGCTCGCGGGCCCCGCTCTGTATTAGGTCTCCCCCACACCTTCTGCGAGGGCCACTTAAAGCCACTTAAAACCGCTTTTCCCTCCGTACTGTATCATAGCACAGGGTTCGCGGGGGGTCGCGGCAACTCGGCAGTAGCGGCGGAGACGTAGACTCAGCGTTCTGCTCTCGCTCAATCTCACTAAGGAAAGGAAAGGAAAGGACCGACAGACGTGCAGTTGCGTCAAGCCGCACCTCTGAGAAGGCAGGAACAGGAAACAAAGGACGAAGAGGCTGCTTCCGACACACTGCTTGGATTCTACTTTCTATCTCGGGGTCCGAATTAACAAAAATATCAACAAACAGGCTCAACAGCGTTTTACTAGAGAGAAGCTCATAAAACTATCAAACTAAGCCCGTGCCCTCCTTTGGCGCTATGGGTCATTTTCAATGATGCCACTAATCCTATTTTATAAACAAAAGGTTGCAGCGATCTTGACCTATGGAGCCGAATCACTGCTAAATCTCCATTGGAAGTCCAGGGGGGGTTCGAGGGCCTTTTTTGGAGAAGGGTTCTTAGGTTCCCAAACTGGCTCTCAGCATCAACAATAAGGCACAAACTGAGGCTGCAATCACTGGAATCGATAGTGTTGTGGAAGACACTCTCGCTATTTTGGAAGTGTATCCTGGATAAACCTCCTATCTCATTCGAACTGTTGGCTAATAAAGACGTTAGAAATACAGATCCTAATTTCCAGACTTGGAAACAGAATTGTCTAGAAATCCTAGAGCATCACAACATTAAAATAGATACGTTGAAAGAAAACCCAGACAAAGTAAAGAAAATCCTCAGTAGAAAGGACTGGGAAGAAACGTATATCCCAAAGAGGCAGAATACAAACTGCCACAACATCATTTGGGAACAAAAGGCTCTGAATGATCCTCCACCGTATCTGTGAAGATTCCCTTCACCTAGGCATAGGGATCTTCTGATGAGATGCAGGCTAAACATCTTGCCAACCAGGGAGGTACAATACCTAAGAAAACAAATTCCAGCTGAAGAGGCTAGATGTCGTTTTTGTAATAACCCCGATATCCTGGAATCAATAAAACATTGGATGTTATCATGCCTAGTATTGGCAAGCCAAAGGATCCTGTTCTTGGGAGAGTGGGTGGCTAATATAAACACGTCAACGGAAGAGGACTACTGGGAGAGAATATTGACAGCACAAAAAATCGGCCCCACCTTGGAAGCCCTACGATTCATAGAACTAATTCTAAAGGGACTAAGGGAGGACAATGAAGGACTCAGAGGGCGGCGGGAAGCCCCTTAAGGGGGGTTTGGACTGAAAATGATGTGGACCTAATTGTTAAAGGTTGACATTTTTTTTAATTTAACTAAGAAAACAAAAAAAACAACAACAAAAAAATGTCAGAATCAAATAACATTTGCAATCACATATGGTGTGCACTGGTAAATGGAACAGAAAACATGTAAGCATCCTTACTGAGGTGGTGGCTCTCATGTTTCCCGAGGCTACACATTTGTAGTTAATCCAATCAGGGTATTAATCCTTCCATGCTGGACACATAGTTTTGCTTCTCATTTTCAATTCAGAACTGGACTAACATGGCATCAAACCTTTCTTTGCACATATGAGAACTGACAGCATTTTCCAGAATCTAAAACAAAACTGTGACTGAATGACCTTCTCAAAAATCACTTGTGATTATTGCTTGAAAGTATACCTCTGCTATGATCAAGGAGCGACCACACAATAATAACAAGCATTAATGTAGAGACTTTAGATAGAACACAAATAATATTAGAGGTAATAGCTTAAAGAAGCAACCAATACAAATTAAGAACATATCAGCTATAACAGCAGGTTCGGATAGAAACATACAATACTTTCCATTTCCCTTCAGTTTGATGAAGGTAAATGATGTTAACAACTAGTTCCCAGTAGAACTGGGAGACCCCTCTCCCCAGATATACAATGAGTGGAGCTATTTCACAAAGCAAAGCAAGACTGTAGGAAAAACACAAGCACCTTGTGTTTCCTCTGTTTTCATCAATTTAGGGCATCATGGGGAACGCTCATGGACACATTGGCCATGGATGACGGTCTCAGTGGTATACATTTCATGGAAACACACTCTGGGCTGCAGTATTCCTAGGAGTGCCATGTAATCAGGTGTCAGTGGACTTTCACGTTGGACTCATGCCCACATATATGCTTGCAACGAAAATGTTCCTCCAACGTTAGAGCCAGAGAACATTATGTAAACCAACATAGCTTAATTAATTGTGAGATTGAACACTTATTTCTGTGCTAGAATAAGATGTGTACATTTTGATGGAATATAAAGATATGTTTATATGATACCAGAAGGTCCAAATGGTTTTCGGTTTTGACATGCAAAGTAGAGGATTCCAAGCCAATGAAGACACAACTCTGACTCAGGTTTAAGCATGTGTTGCAAGATAGCCAAGCCACAGTCTAGCCAATCATTAATTGTCCTCACCTCTCATCCTTTCGTTTTAACATGATGACTTCAATATGACTTCTTTTTTTTTATATAACTCTGCTTATTAAGTTTTAAACAAAACAATCGTAAAATCAAACATGAAACATGAATCATAAGCATATAACAGATGCAGGCAATACGGCAGTATCAAAAGCCGACCGTGAGACAGTTGTGAAACAAGGCATGTAACCAATGTTAATAGTGGCACTGATCGACTTCCACTAGCGGATTTCAATGAGCATCCAGCCATTTGCCCCATATTTTTTCGAATTTACGGGGGCAGCCCCGCGCGTTATAGATCCGGCATTCTGAGGCTGCGCATCTGTCCAATTCGTTACTCAAACGGTTCAGGCACAGTGGATCGGCAGAGCCCCATTTAGCGGCAATACGTCTCTTGCCTGCCCCCAACGCAAGTGTCAGAAACATTTTCACATATTTAGACAGTTCTACTTCCCCCCAGATGCCTAAGAGTACCATTTTGGGATCTCTAGGGATTGGCGTCGCCAGGGCAGGAGAGATCATGTCAATACAGTTCTCCCAGAAGGTCTGTACCACCCGGCAGTTCCATATCATATGGTAAAAGGTAGCAGGTTCAGTGTTGCATCTAATGCATGTCTCGTCCTCTACCCCCTTCCCCATCTGGCCATTGCGGTACGTGAATGATATGAGCGATGAAGGATTCTCAATTGTATTAGTCTCAGTTTCGATTCTATACCGATTTCTCTAGGGGACATTAACGCCTCTACTCAGTCTTCTGGTTCCAGTTGGCCTACATCTCTTTCCCACTTTGCTTTGAGCCCATCTAGCTGCGTGGCCCCGAAGGAGTTAAGGGCCTGGTAAAAAGTGGAGGTAACTTTAGAAGGGATGCGTTGCAGGAGGATCTTGGTCTCGATGGGAGAGCAGGGGGGTATGTTTGTCGTATCAGGGAATTGGGTGTGAATGGCGTGGGCCAGCTGCGCAAGTCGAAACTGTTCCATGGGTGCCAGGTCAAATTGCTCTTGCATGGTCTCAAAGTCCAGGAGGTGGCCCCCTTGTATCACATGTGCTAGTGGGTGTATTACTTTTGTGAGCCAGTGACCAAAAGAGCCCATTTTCACTATTTCCGGGAGGAGCGCGTTGTGCCATATGGGTTGGGATAGTGTCGGTTTTCCTTTCCAGCCGACTAGTTTGTGTGCATCCCGCCAGGCCCGACGGATATGGTGGGTCATTTTGGGCAGTGTCGGGAGTTGGTTGTGGGTGGCGTACAGGGTCTGCAGCGGGGTTAACGGGGCCATGATCTCTAGTTCAATACAAATGTGTGGTAGTGTGGGGTCTGCGTGCATCCAGTCATTTACAACCCCAATCTGCATCGCAAGGTAATAGGTGCATATGCAGGGTAAACCGATGCCTCCCTCCTTTACTGATCTCTGGAGCGTATCGAGAGCAATTCTGGATTGTTTCCCACCCCATAGCAGCATGCAGAGGTTTCTGTCAATAATTGCAAAGGTTTCTCGGGGGATAGTAAATGGCGCATTTTGGAGAACGTACAGCATTCTGTGGAGGGACATCATCTTAAATAAAGCGGCTCTACCCATTACCAATGGGGGAGTGATTGCCAGTGGGAGGTATCTCTGTTGAATTGCTCAATTACTGGTTGTAGGTTAAGTTGGAGGAACCCTTTTCAATATGACTTCTAATGATGTGTCAACAAATAGTAAAACACTGTGAGCAACATCGACCTGGGATTTTGTGTGACTCCATTTAGAATAGGGGGGAAGGAGAAATATATAAAACCAAGGGCAATGGATGAACCAATCAGCAAATCGTCCTCAAAATAACACCACTGTTGAATGAACGTGATGTTATTGAAAAAATGGAAATCTTCAGAAATATTTAAAATAGAAGAAACTTTGAAAATCGAAATTAACCACTTTATCATGGCTGGGAGTACCATGGCAGAGCTGTGCCACAATTTAGAGGCATGTCTATAGAAAGTGGGCATCCACCCCCTCCTCAGTTAAGCAGTGAAAGAACTTGTCATTCTTTAGAATTTCCGTATACGTTGTGCCTATTGAAGAGGTTTCTATTTGAAGGTTTTCATGCATTTTATGTCTCAGTGAAACCAATTGTCATCACCATTTATGGTGGACACATTAGATGTTTTAAATAGCTTTCGCCCGAAAGCAATTGGTATCATGTTATTAAGAATGGTATACATAGTGTTTGTCGCTATTTGGAGCATTTCTGGGAAGTGATCCCTCAACCTCTAAATATTTGGAATTTAGTTCTCCATTGAGATGCCCGTTGGCTTCCATGCTCTCTGCAGAGAAATGGTACGCTATCTCTGCTGGGTTTAGGGCTTTCACAACTATGTCAAACACACCAGTCACATCACTAGTTAACATGTTATCCTTCTGATTTTTTTGAAATGTTTGATACTGGAGAGCTCCATCCTGCTTTGAGACAATTCTTGTGATTTGTTGATATTTGTAAGTAAAGTCCCAGCATTGAAAATCTTGCCTTGGTTGGAATCTTTCCTCGTGATTACCACCTTGTTATAGGAACAGCTCCATATTAGTTGGCCATGATATACTGCTTGCCTCTTGTTGACTGATCAAGTGAGGTTAGAATTTGAATCTTCAGGCCAACCTGTTGAGCTGGAACAATCTGAATGTGCAACAGTAAATTGAGGCCGGAATCAGAATTTTCATTCTTTGCCTTGGTCCATATATTACTGTTGTTTGTGCAACTTTTCAGCGGCAACACAAGTTCTCTTCCATTGGGTGATCATCGATTTGTGGGCCGCCTGTCAATGGTTGCCATGGACTGTCTATTAATATACAAAGATAGGGACCCAGTTAAAACAGAGGGGTCTTTGCTGGGTAAAACGTTTGGAAAACATACAAGAAAAACCCCTCCATACGCAGGTGTCAATGACAATCAAGACTGGAATAAATCCATGACAAAAGTATCAAAAAATAAATGTGTCTTTATTCAATTCATACAAAAGTTAAAGAAGATTTATTCTACCACTATTTTATATTACATTTGTACAAAAGCTGCATATATGCCAAAGCACAGCCACATATGATATGGCTACTAATGTCCACTAAATGCCTAACTTTCTACATTTAAAAAATAACCTTCATCACACCAAGTGACATAATATGATCAACACACACAACAAGCAAGAATTAAAAAAGCATGTCTGGCTTACTGGGTATCGTCTTCTTCTCACAATCCCTTAGCCCCAACATGTTTCTGTTCACAGTCAATCAGAACATTCTTCAGGGGTGTTTCTTTTTGATGATCTATTCCTCCTAATGGATATGTTTGTGCAACCATCCCTATATTGCATGCTGCATGCAACTTGTTAGTGTCTTGTTAGTGTCTGTGAACAATATGTATGCACAGATTAATGGATATTAAGTGAAAGTCACATTTACACCCGCCTTCTTTCAATTTACTCATTAAAGTGTGCATTATTGCCTAATATAGAAATCTCCAAATAAGGAAGCTCTCAACCAGGTTTTAAAATTCTTCATAAACCAGGACACCTTCCTGTGGAGGAACCAACAAATAAGTTCAACCAACTTTTTGTGTGCAAAAAAGGAAGTTATATTATTACAATAGCACAAACACAGACTTTTATTATATAGGTTTCTGCCAACCGAATAGTGTGAATTCCTGAAGTCAGTCATGTGATCATCGTATTCACACACAAATTGATAGAATCGAATCCCAAAACTTCAAATTGAGGAACCGTTCTTAGTAAATCACTCTCGGTCAATCTGCAACAAATACATGCGTATCAGAAACTATCCAGGAGCAGCTTCAAGGGTTCGAACATCCCTCTGCTGCTACACTCATCCCTCTGCTGCTACACTACCAAAATTGAGGCTAAACGACTACAACTATCTAACAGCAACCCATCCACCCCCAGCACATCCACCCCTACTAACACCACCACTGGCTTCACATTCAGAAAGGTCACCATACCGGAAGTCCAAAAAATTATAGCATCCCTCAAGCCTTCTAATTGCAAAGGGGACAGCTGCCCTGCCCAGATCATCAAAGACCCAGCAAGAGACCTCTCACCCTTCATCTCCAAACTCATTAACCTATCCTTCTCCACCAACTCTATACCCGACAATTTGAAACAGTCATGGGTCCTCCCCCTCCTAAAAAAACAATCCCTAGACCCGGCCATTCCCACAAACTACAGGCCTATCACTACAGTCCCGTTCTTACTAAAAATCCTTGATAGAGTTGCCTACCTGCAAATTCAGGACTACTTAGAATCTAATCAACTGCTTGGGTTGCGTCAATCTGGCTTTCGACCACAACACGGAACAGAAACTGCCCTTGTTGACCTCAAGAGTCAGATTGATGACATCAAAGACAAAGGAAAAGTGGCCATCCTACTCCTCTTAGACCTCTCAGCAGCCTTTGACCTGGTCGATCATAAAATACTCTGCAACCACCTCTTATCTGCTGCCCACTTCTCCCCTTCGGCCGTCATGTGGATACAATCCTTCTTAGCCAATAGAACTATGAGAGTCTTCTCACTCACGGCTGCAGCAGACCCCATCCCCATCACTTGTGGTGTCCCACAAGGATCTTGCGTCTCCCCCACCCTTTATAACATCTTCACAAAACCTCTTTTTGATAAACTGGACCATCTGGGTGTCACCTACACAAATTACGCAGACGATACCCAGATCCTCCTGACCATCTCTGGCAACTACCAGGTGGACGCCACTAGGATTAACGATATTTTCTCCATTATTCAGGCATGGATGGCCACACATGGCCTCTGCCTGAATGATGAGAAGACGGAACTCCTCCTGGTCGGCTCCCCCAATAACTTACACAAACTCAGCCTAGACTATTCCAACTTCACCATTGATGGCAACATCATC
This sequence comes from Ambystoma mexicanum, assembly GCF_040938575.1. Lineage (NCBI taxonomy): Eukaryota > Metazoa > Chordata > Amphibia > Caudata > Ambystomatidae > Ambystoma > Ambystoma mexicanum. The sequence continues at coordinate 732,199,968 of NC_090927.1, forward strand.
CCCGTCGCTAATAACGTGAAAACCTTAGGCTTCTATCTTGACGCCAACACCAACCTCTCAAAACAAGTCAGCATGACTGCCTCTACCACCGCCTACACCGGGAAACTTATCAGAGCCTGCAAGCCGTTTCTGTCCACTGATAGCTGCCTTACCCTGGCTAGGGCGCTCATACAATCTAAGTTGGACTACTGCAACAGCCTCTACCTAGGAGCCAACCAAGGGATAATTAACAAACTCCAGGTCCTCCAAAACAACACGCTGCGAGCAGCTTTAAATATCCCTAGGAGAGAGCACATCTCCCCCATCAGAATTTCTTGCAAATGGCTCTCCATTCAACAAATAATTGAGCTAAAAACACTTTGCCTTACTTACAAAGCCCTAAACCACCTTGCCCCCCAATATCTCACCAACAAACTGGCTTTGAAGCCAAACACTAGAATCACCAGATCTTCTAACACTCTCTGCCTCACTGTGCCTAGATTCACTTCTAAAAAAGCTGGCGGCGCAAGCTTCAGGGTCCTCGCCCCTCAGCTTTGGAACTCCCTGCCATTGAATATCAAATCGGCCGCCTCATTCCTTCTGTTCAGGAAGTTTGTCATTGGGTGGCTACTAGACAAAACTAAATCCAATCCAATACCCAACTAAGACCTCAACCATTGTATATTTTGTACATACTATCCTAATGTCCTAACTGCATGATCTCATTTTCGTTGTTTGCATAGTTTGCACACCTTCTCTGCATAATGTACAGCTGCTTCTTCTTTACATTTTGTACCTCTGTAACCTGTCTTTAAGCGCCCTTATACTCCAGGGTCTGGTGCGCTATATAAATAAAACAAACAAACAAACAAACAAACACTCTATCGGAACAAGGAGAAGCTCTAATAATGAAAACTCTCATCAAGTTTTTGCCACAAATGTCCTTCCTCCCTTTTTCTGCAGGATGGCTTGAATCTTTTTCTCGGCATTGCAACGCACTAGTAGCTGACCTTTTATTAATTTAACAATTCTTCCATGTTTCTGTATGCCTGGCATATGCATTACAGATACATGGAGAACTTGCATGTGGGAATTTGCTTGCAGTTTCGTGGGCTGCCTTGCTCTCGAACAATGGGCGTAAACTATTTCACCCATTGACTTTCTGCCAGTCGCATTAGAACACATTCGTTTGAATCTTTGGTCCCGGTAAAACACATCTATCACATAGAATGTTTGAAAAAAGAAATTACATAAAATTGCAGCATTTTAAATGTCACAGTACATGAAGCCCAATTAAAGTTTGCATCAGGCTCTAGGTTGCTTTTCAAATTCATCATTACTGATAACCCTGAACAAAGGGTACTTCTTGAAAGCTGTTGACACTTGATCTGGTAATTGGAACACTAATCCTCTAATTTTTATTATATTTAAAATGATGGATTATTTAGAGACATGTTAACTGCCGTTCTTTTCAGAAATGCTATGAAATGGCTTATAAAGTGTCTTCTACCGTAAGAACTATGTAGGATTATTTCTGAGTCTTTAAACTTTTCTTTTGGCTTTTTATGTAATAAACATAACAATGTTCATAGAGCACACATTCGGAAATTCACATCCATTTTTTACTTTAAATCATTGTGCATAATACTTTATAATCTATGTTTGCTTTTTAGTTTAAGGTATTGCAAACATGAATGTAGAATTGTATAGATTTGTTAGTGGAAATGTTGACTATTTTAAAATTAAAAGTAATGTATACAGTGTTTTGGGGGTGTTATCCTTATGACAAAATATTCATAGGTCAACTTTATGTGAATAATTCAAGAGCAGAAATGAAGAGGCAAAGAATCCTTAGCATCATGATTCCACATAGCCTGAAGGTGGACGTGGCACTGAATGTGGACACATCGAGAAACTCCTTTCCAGCTATGGCAACCACACATCTAGACACGGACGGTCTCTCCTTCATCAAGCTAAAAGATAAAGACCACACATCTAGACACGGACGGTCTCTCCTTCATCAAGCTAAAAGATAAAGACCACACATCTAGACACAGACGTCTCTCCTTCATCAAGCTAAAACATAAAGACCACACATCTAGACACGGACGGTCTCTCCTTCATCAAGCTAAAAGATAAAGACCACACATCTAGACACAGACGTCTCTCCTTCATCAAGCTAAAAGATAAAGACCACACATCTAGACACGGATGGTCTCTCCTTCATCAAGCTAAAAAGGGGAAACATTGGGAGTGGGTTGGGTGGTGTCCTTGGGAGGGGTTGGTCTCAGAGAAAGGACCCGAGCAGAGTGTAGAGGGAGACCGTGTGTTTGAGGTGTGAATCCTGCAGAACACAAGGTTGATGTGGGTGTGGGAGCAAATGGTGTTAGATAACTGTGCCCTGCATATGGGCAGGGACTGAAGGGGGAATGGTCCCACAAACAATGACCCAGTAGGTAAGCAGGGTTTGGAACACAGGCTTTGTCAAAAAAAGGAACCAGTTCAAAGCCCTCTTCATTGCACAGAGAGCACTTGAATGTCAGGGAGCAGAATTCCTTGAAAACAAAAATGTCACTTTCCCAACCAACCAGACACCATAGATCAAGAAACAACAGATTTGAAAAAGCCAGAAGATTTTCCAGAGAAAGACATGAAGGCTCCACTTTCTCCACCTGCGTGGCGAAACACTATAAAGCACTGCCATGGGAAATCCACAACCTAGAAGAACACAAGGAATTCAGAAAAAGTTTACAAACCTGGCTCTTCAATGTGTAACAAATAAAGTCTAACCACCATGCACGAGGAGTGAAACTGACACTGCACAATATCTCAACACTCAGACATAATCTAAGGGGATGCAATTCCGGCTCTTGACCACCCACATAGAACACAACCCCTGACCCTTGGAAAGCAATACCGATCAGGAGAGACCAACCCCAAGACACTGCCAAAACCATAAGGAAACGTGTTCTATTCCTCTGAGATTATTTAAAACTCAACCCAACAGATCTTCATGCCACACTCACAAAACGCCCAACACCTCACATCTCAATGCAATCACCTGCAAAACAATAATCAGAAATCACTACAGAATTAGAGCTTTCCCCACCCCTGACTAACCATCAATGTTTCCATGCCTTGCTCACCACACACCAATATAAAACACCCATTACCACGTGGCATTATAATAAATCTGCTCTCTCCACAAACTTTCACAGCTTCCGGACAACGCATGTCCACTCTATTAGCACGAGGGCACTCCTCTGGACAAAAAGCCTTCAATGCATCCTATACTTCACAACTAGAAAGGTTACAAGCATGCATAGTTCAGGGTACTTCCGATAAGCAAAATCAACACAAAAGAATTGTAAAACGTACCTCTTCCTCTCCTCACAGTTAACCAAACCCATTCACTTTTTCATCTAGAGTCCATGAAAATGGAAGCGGTGCACTGTACAAATCCCACTCACACAACAGAAGGGGATCTGTTCATGAGCTCTCCGCATAATTGTGATGAAGGTGAGTGTTCACTATGTGATTCTTGCTGCTCATCGATTCTGTTCTGACTCCTGTCAACATTTCTGGAGAAGAGTGGGTGAGCGCTGCATTGTAGCCCCTGCGCCTGACAAGAACTTGCATCTTGAGTAAAGTTCTTTTAATAAACCTGCTGGTCCTAACTATGTAATATATGGCTTTGCGGACCACTTTTCTTGGGGTTGGTGCCATAATGAAGGCGGACTTTGCTTTTAAGCAAAAGGGATTCATATTGTCTGCTGCTCACAAAACATTTTGTCTTAAAGCGGTCTGTGGCGGTACGGCCCTCTTTTGAAAGAAGTTCACTTTCCGGTCAGTTAAGGAAGGTCCTGAAGTAGATCCAGTGTTTTCGTTCTGTGTACCGATTCTAGGGGAGCATCACAGAGTGGGTGGCGGCCAACAGGTGCCATCTTCACATACTTCCTCCATTTCCATTTGCCCCATACCACAAGATTATTGCTTCCTTTCTTCCAGTTGTCTTCTCTTTCTGGGTATCTGGTTTCCATAATTCAATCACATGCAAGCAATGGCTGGGTCTTTGTCCTTAGTCTCAGGATAAAAGTCAAGAGTTAATTCTAGATTTGTATATGACTCTCCCTCTGAACCCCATTCTTTGAGCCAAGAATCAAATGTGCTAGTGGATCTTTGGTCAAAAACCTCTTAAAAAAAAGTGGGTCCATGGCGTAGGTTGATAATAACCACTCTGAGAAGCTCTATAGACGTTTCCCTTATACCAATGTTTCAGTGAGTGCCGGCATCGTAGTGGCATTTACGGGTACAATGTAACATTATGACCCTAGGGTCAGGAATGCTTCAGGTCCCAATAGATGCAAGTTATTTGAATGCATTGACCAGGAAGGATCTAGCATGAAAACAGCAAATCAACCCGGACAGCTGTATATTTGTTCCAGGAGCACAGATAGGCTTCAACAGTTGTGTCTAATATAACTATTAGGAGAATGCATACAATTGATTGTGACCTCCTCAGTCCTTTCTCTCTGGATTCTCCTGCGAGCAAGTGTCTGACTAATTTGCCATCTTGCTGACATGTTGCAGTTATTTATTTATTTATTTGTTTATATTTGTATGCAGGGGGAACAATGTTCTTTCGATCACAAAAGAATGTACAATAAATAATACATCAGATTTGATGGAAATCAGTACGCTTCTTACAATGAGGGGAGGGTTTGAGTGACAATCTGACCAGGTTCTGGAGGGCATGGGGCAAATTAAACAATCATCAGGGACAATGCATGGATGGCTTTACATAGATTAAGGACAAGCAACTTTAGACATTTTTAAGTGCAGGATGTTGGTATGGGCCACTGTGTAAGTGATGTGTGCATGATGGATGAAATGCTGGAGTGGAGGCAGAGAAAGTGAGGGACAGAGGCAGGTTAGAGTGAAGGGGGAACATTTTAGCCAGAAGGCAGATGAGAGGTAGGTTAAGAGGATAACTCGGAGGTGAGGATGTAGGCTTTGAGTTTGGCTTTGAACAAATCGGTGTGGACTGTTTATGGTATGTCTGGGAAAAGAGAATTCTATGCTAGTAGAGCGAGAAGAAAGAAAGGGCAGAAGTGAAAGGAAGCACAGGGAGGGCGAGGTTCCACAGAGGTAGCCGAGGAGACAGAGCAGAGATTACGAGAAAACTTGTAGAGTTGTATAAAATAGGGTTGATACAGTAGTTCCTTACCATGGATAGCTTTGTGAACCAGGAGACTAAATTTAAATCTGGCCCTGCATCATTGGGTTCCTGAGCTCAAAGATCTGCAGAGCAGGGCATTATTGCCAGATTTACTATGGTAGTAATACTTTGGGGGCTAGACATCAACAGTAAGGGGAATGCCTCCCAATATCTTCCAATGCCCACTCCTGCTCAGTCCATGCAATGATGACGGAAAGGTCTATCAGAGACCAATATAATTCCAGATCAGTACAGTAGCCTAAAGGTGGCACAACCTCCATCTTCCCAGTTCCTGGAAGGGTCTTAAATAAAGGAGGAATGCCCAATATGTTAAACTCAGAGCAGATAGGTTCATGGATTCCAGTGGGCTCTTCAAGGGAAGAGTTATAAAGTTATTTCACTATCCTTTGCAGACAGGGAGGCAATGAGTTTGTTAAAAGCTTTATGACTAATAGAGTTTTGATCTACCTTTCTCTATGACCTCTTCATGGGAATGTTATAAAGTTACTTCACTGCCCTCTGGAGGTATGGTATGAAGCTTGCAAACTGCAGAACCAATTGAGTTTTGATGTACCCCACTGTCTTTTCTCTAACCACTTATCTTCTGATCTGGTATAACATTTGTGTTGCAGTTTCATTAGCTAATAATTACATACCTTATACCATGTACCTCCTTTTGGTTAAATTTGATGCGCTCTATAATTCCATTTTTAATATCATCATAAGTAGTGGGGCCATTTGTATTTTAAGTTTCAATTGCCCCTTGTAATTATGATGTTAGCAGAGTGGTGACATATGTTTCCCACCAGTCTTGGACCCAACCTGCTGTTTAAGCCACTATCTCAAGTGTGTGAAGAAAGAATCGGGGGGTTCTCTGGCTAAAAACTGCCAATGTCAGATTACCAGGTGAACTTGTAATGAATAGACTAGAATATTGTCTGCAGTTTTAAATTCTTCTAGTAAATCACGGTGGTGCTTTTTGGCATGTACCTAAGTAACTGTTTCAGTAAGCATGGCATATTCAATGTTCATATCATGATGATGCTTAGGGACTTTCAAGAGATGGACTGGGTTGACAAGTTGTAGAAGAGGGATGAGAGCAAGGTTGCTGTTGCTGCAGTGCGGATGAGCCTATCACATCAAACTGGGTCTGTGTAGGGGTAATCTTCTGGGTCTTTTTTGGAGGCATGTTGTCCAGTGAAAGCCAGTCTCAGTGTATCCTGTGGTTTTATATCATATGTGTGCTTGTGTGATGGCCCAATTAGGTTCATGTATCATTGTAACGTATGTAATGTGCTTAGGATTGTTTTCAAGGTTATTTGGTAAGTAGTGTTTCGGTCTTAAGGTGGCGTGAAGGAATGTAGCGGCAGTTAGGGTGGGAGCTTGGAAAGTTAGTTGATATTGACTTTTGATGATTCAATGGCATTTAGTAAGATAACTGCACAACGGTAAACACTTTGAAAATGTATACTTTGCAAATGGGCATTAACATAACATTGAATGCAGGGGTAGTATAACAAATCAGAAGAATATAGTGGACTATACCTTCACAGTACATGTCAGCACGGTTATGCTCTGGCTGAAATGTACCTGATTGTGATACAGTGTGTGGGTGGCTATTTCCGCTTCGAAGGAATCTCAGCTATATTGAATTTATCTTGCTGCTAGAAAATTTCAATGCAGAGTTGTATTCATTTTAGCTTGCTGACAGAGAATGTCATTGCATAACTAGTTCAATGTATCCGTACTGTGAGGTAATTTAATTGCATAGCTCGATGAGATTAGCTCACTGCAAGATAAATCCATTGCATAGATACATTTGTCTGCTGCCAGAGAATGTCATGGCATAGCAAGATGAATGTACTTTGATGCTAGATAATTCTGTCTATAAATACAGCAAGCTTTTATTTTTCTGCCAGAGACTTTCACTTTATAACCAGGCTAATTTCATTTGATGGTACATACATTCTTTGGCTTCCAGCTAAGCACATTCTGAAAATAGTTTAATCTCATGTGTTGATAGAACATTTCTTTAGGGAAATTGTTTAACAATTTTTTTTGATGGTTGAATCAAATGCATATCAAGATGTACTCATTCTGAGGCCAGGGAACCTCTTTGTGAAACTCTACTGCTACAGAATTCTTACTGTACAGCTAGACTAAGTTTATCTTAGCAGTATATACCTCTATTGCACAGCTATATTACCTCATTTCATATCAGTGAATTTCACCTACTCATTTCTGATTCCGGCCTGTCAATTTGTGATCCTAGTTTAACTTCATTTGCTGCTAGAAGGTGCATTCACAGTTCTTTGTGGCGCTAGATTAGAAATTCTCTTGCCAGGGAAAAGGATTTTGTGCCTAGGTTAACACATTTTGTAGAACCAGATAGACTCATATGCTGCTAGACTTTACTTGCACATGGCTGATCACACAAAAGTGACCAAAGAAAAATTGCAAATGTGAGCCTGCACAGGCTCAGGAGGAAACAAGCGCCAGGAAAAGCCATTGCCAACGCACACCCATTGGCCAACTCAGCTTAGCACAAAACTGTAGAATGGGCCATCCAAGTAAAGACAGCCAAATATGCAGGGAACTAGAATACAGTCATGACTTCCACATAAGAAACTACATTCAACAGACTATGGATCCCCACAGTTACACAACACCTAACCAATTCAGACAAGATACTAACGGAAAAGAGAGACTGTAAGCAAGACCAAAAACAATAGCTCTTCCTATTTAAACCTACCGACACACCCAAGCCATAGCACAAAGGTGGGCAACTGAAGTGGAACAGGAAATGACAACATAAACACCCGAATTTGAACGGTCCACACACATTCCCGATAGCAATCAGTTCACACAAACCAGAATCTTGCAACACCCAACTTTTCCAGAGAACAATGGACCTTCTCCCCCACCACATGCTAAAAGGATCCCGGGCAATTACAGAAATCTTTGACCAAAACACTGCATTCATCACAAAAGACTAGTAGGCTTTGCCAAGTTACCAATAGTTCAATGAACACAGTGACCCAGCAACTTAGTGAAACTATTTGATGAGGAATTAACTGAACAAGAATACATCTGAAAAGGAGAGAAAACAACACTGCAAACCACACAAAAATGGCACCCATATTCAAAATATAAGACAGCCTGACCCCGGATACATTCTTGCTACACGTCACAACAGAGAATGGAGATCCAAAAGATCATCAGTGAAGGGGGCATAGACATGCTGTTCATGGGGGAAACGTGGCCATCAGATGACTTCTAAGTGACAGAACATGAAACATGAGCAAATTCAAACTCCTCCAAGCCAAATAAATAGGTTAAAGAGGAGGAGGGTTAGCAGCGGCACATATGGAACACTTCAGCTCAGATTCTCAGACGTGCTACCCATGGACTTCTCAGGCTTTGAAGCCTTCATTCTCCATCTTATACTTAACTGCAGAACCAACCTCTACTTGCTGCTCATATACAGAGCACCTTCCTACAATCCTACCTTTGAAGAGAATATCTAGGATGCAGTAGCTTACCACATGGTGCAACAGCAGCACTTAATCATTCTTGGGTACTTAGTATCTAGTTTGAGGAAGAAAATGAAACCACCAACAAATCTCTCAGCTCATACATGACCAATTGTCAATTTAAACAAATGGTCAAGGGAGCAATGCATACTGTTGCCCAAAGGATCAATGTAATCATCTGTGAAGAAGGGCAAGTGTCTAAAGCCCCCTGAACCTCATCCTTTGGAGGGACCACTTCATGGTAGCTTGTTTTTATCAACACACCAACTCATAGACCCTCTGCTCACAAAAGGCTAGCCACAATCATCATAAGAAAACACTGAACCGGGAAGAACTTCAACAATTATTTGAAAGACACCAAGTCAAATACAGGTGTAACAAACAGCGACACCCATGCACCAATACAAAAAGCACATTACCCTTTCACAAAGAAGACAGCGGGCATGTGGTTTATCCCTCAATGAATTACCCTCAAGGAAACAAAATAGAACAAGCCTGAAAAAAACTGCAGCAAGATAGGGCAGCATACCTGTGACAGATATGACATTACAAAGCAGCAATATTAAAGAACAAAAAACGTTATTATGAAGAACATATCAGAACAGCAACTTACCTAGAGAAAGACATCTTCAAAATCATGAAGGAAAAAAGAAACCCCCGATCACGCACACATGTTCCACACCCTCCCAGGGTGAAATCACTAACCACTTGCAAAATTAACTAAAAATAAAGTACAGCACGCCAAAAACACACATAAACTGATGGAAATGATGTATCCTTTCCAAATGACATTGCCAATGCTCAGAGAAGTCAACCCCATTATAGAGGAGGCCTTCAGAAAACTGGTGAAGAAAAGTAGCAAACCAGGACAGCATTAGAACCCTGACCCTGGACAACTACATAGAAATTCTTGCCGAAAAAACTCTAGCGTTATGTTTTCACAAACCAATTAACTCTTGACTGGAAAAGGGAGGAGTACCAAGATCTTTCAAGGCTGCAAATGTCACACTACTCCTCCATTACACTTCTGGAGATTCAGACAATCCAATGAACTAATGATCTGTTTCAAGCATACCCTACCCAGCTAACACAAGTAAAAACAATTTATACTGCCAAATCCTGGAACACGTAGAGTCCAACACATGCTAGATCACACATAAATAGGTTTCAGACCAATGAGAGGAACAGGATCAGCACTCATATGTATATGATGGCTTCAGAATCAATACAGATACTAATATCGCTTTGGACAACATACTCCTTGATATCTTAGTAGCTTCTCACACAATCAACCATAGATCCTTAATCAGGAGACGGGAAGACATTGGATCACATAATGTAACACTGCAGCGGATGAAATCCTTTGTCATGGAAGAATAGACATCACATGGCTCCCCCTTTCAGCTCCAACTCACGAAAATTAACCTGTGGAGCCATGCAATGGTCAAGTTTACCATTCCTCACATTCTCATCTGCGTGGCTTTTTGAAAAGCACAGACCGGTCTGTTACAGCTATGAGGATGACAAAAAAGTCAAAAAAGTCACTTTCGAAATGACAAGCAAGAATAAGACCAATAAAGCCCTCTCCAATTGCCTCGCAAGGTGAGCACATGGATGACAGCAAATAACTTAAAACTCAACTCGGATAAAACAGAAATCAGGATTGCCTGACTCTGTGTAGCACCAGAAACAATAATATCTTAGTCTATTGAAATATGCACCTTCCTGAAAACCTCAATAGAAATAATCAAGAAGCCAGGATTTCTAATAAACAATGGGCTCACCATGTAAACACAAATCAATGCATTAGTAAAGAAACGTTTTACCAGCTTCGACCAATCAGACCTATGCTATTCCTCACCTTTCCTCAGAGATGCCTGACGTCATAGCGCTGGTCCTATCAAGAATCAAATACACCCAACAGCATATACCTCAGCATGCAGACTATTTTATGAGGAAACTTCAATGCATGCCGAACTCAGCAGCAAAACCGCAGGGGCCTGCAGTCATAGCGCAAGTCCTATCAAGAGTCAAATAAGCATAACAGCATATACCTCTGCATGCAGACTATCTTCTTCAATGCATACAGAACTCAACAGCAAAACTACTGCTCTGACTCAACAGGAGGGAACACATAGGTCCTGCACTAAGGAGGGCTTTCTACTAAATACTGGTTAAAAATAGACTACTCTTCAAAGTCCTCTGCCTTGCCCATATAGCCCTTCAGGGTCTGGAGCCAAATCCACAAGAGCAAAGGAGCAGATTTCTCCAATATGGTGCATTCTGGAACATTCAACAAAAGACAATCCACACAACTGAGTATCACCTTATTTTCAGGAAGACACTAAAGACCTGGCTTTAGCTGACATTTCATTGCTTAATCAAACCAAAAAAAACTATACAGTTTCCAAAAGGTGACTGGCAATTTACAACACCTAATAACTCAGTCTGGAGAACAAGACACTTACGCATTACCTGAGCTTCGATCAACCTTCCAAGAGAAGGAAATACCACCCCCTTCCACACTGCCACCAAAAAGGGAATGCCCTGCTAGCTCCTACCACTCCATGTAATAATGTGGTTCAGAGGATGAGCATTTTGTTTTTCTCAGATCTTTTGTAATTTGTAGCAAAATGTTGTTGTGCTCCGGGATAATAATACTACACTACTTCCTTATTGCTGAGTGGCTATCCATTCACAAGGGTGGACGAAGCAGTCTTCCTGCCTTGAGGATACCTAGAGCAAAGGTAGTGCTCACAGAACAAACAGGCAGGGCAGCCATTTTCTATTGGGGGACTTCCACTTCTCTGTGATAGGCAGCAGACAAGTGCTGTCTATGGCAGCTCAGTGATTCTGGCATGTTTAAGAACAAGACATCAGTAGTCCTTTTATATCACGAATTCCACGATTTCAATTTATATCTTGAAAAGTGCTTCTTTCCACTCCTCCTTGTTGGTTAACATGTTACTTGTGGGGCTACGACAAGCCATTTCGCATGGGGGGAGAGGGACGAGTAGGTTGCTCAGATTGCTAGTTCTTCCACTGCCGCGGTGAGGACCAATGAAACTGCATGTTATTATGCACGGACAAGCTATAAGGAACCGCGATGCACAAACAAGGAAGCCATTATTTAAGCAGAGGGAAACACATGGTGAATGGTCTGAAGCATACTTTTCTGTAGTGCATTTTCTGTTGAATTGCTGTTTTGTACACTTGATTTTCTGTGTGATGTTTCGCCTTTTCCAATGCATTGTCAAAGCTTAGAATTAATCAAATCAGCCACTTGATAATGGCCGTGCCAATACCAACAAAGCATTCATACAAAAACATAAGGGAAATGAAAGAAAGCAGGTTATTGTCCAAAAAAGCAACTGCGTACATCTATTTAAAAAGGAACAATAAAGATACAAATGTCTTTGCCTGTTAACAGCTGCACTTTCAGTCATTTTGTTTCCCAGGTGCTTGTCCTCAAACTCACTCACAGATGTTATAATTACCAATACCTACAGCGCGGATTGCTTTGCTTAATGGGTTTATACGCTGAGCACTTCATTGGGGAGTTTCAGCAAACATCGCAGCATGACTGTGGCGTGGTTGTCTGTGAAGATGCCCATTTCGGTAAAAGCTCTTGGGAGGTCTGGCACTTGTTTGAAAAAAGCCTTTTCACAAATCAAACATAATTTCGCAAAAAAAAGGATCGTAGCAGAGGATTCAGAGAAAAATTGTCAAATATGTGAGCCGCATGTTTTTGAAAACTCACAAATTGAGAGTCTCAGAAACAGCAGGCCCAGTCATGAAAATAAGGTTGTTTGAAAAAGGTTAGACTTTCAAAGTGAGACCGTTTTATAAAAAGAATGAGTGACATGTAAATGCTCTGATTAATACACTTCTTTCCTCATCTTCACGTCCCCTCCTCTCCCACTTCCGCCTTAGGTTAGCTTGCACGAATCAGAATTACGAGTCAGTTGAAACTGAGGTAAAGCAAATAACTCCAATAATATTAACAAGGTATATTTACACATGTTCATTTTTGAACATACATTGCAATTTTAAAATCATGTCAACTCTTTGTGTGGCACATTTGAGAAACGTTCTATGAAAGAAAATGTAACAGCCATGGACACATCTCACCTGCCTGAAATACCCGTTGTGGATCTTTGAAAAATTTATTAACGTATTACGCGCTTCCAACCAGAGTATGATTTAGGTTACTTCAACTTCCCAAGCATCTGTATGAGAACCGCACATGTACTTCAGTAGTAGTTCTATAGTAATCACTATTATAAACGAAGATCGTAAATGTCAACAGTTTTGCCTAAAAAAGTAGTTCCTTTAGCCACATCGTCCTCCTCTCAAGTGCCGGGATTTGAGCTATGAGGGACCCCCTGCGTGGCCAAAGCAGCAACATCTCAGTGGAGGAGTGCAGTATCTCTCCACAACCCTAGACCTAATTACATTGATTATATCGGTGACTTTCCTTGCTTTAATACTACCTCTCCTATAACAATATAATTGACTTTCTTCCTATGACAGTATAATTGCCCCTCGCCGGTGCTAAAGCGCTATGCAGGAGCCAAAACTAATGTTGAAGGTAAAGCATCACCTATGCTAGCTGGTACTAAAGATTTGAGACAAACTACCAGAAATTCTAAAGCAGCGTGTTGTGTCTTGTGTCTCCCTTGCTCTGTTCCTGCACTAGTGCTAGTGAGGTGGGATGTCTGCTGGAAGCTTAGCTCTGGAATGTTGTGGTGTGAGAGTCCCTGAGTGTTCCCCGAAAGTCAGTTGCTGGATGAGACCCTGAGGGAGTGGGAGCCGATGGATGCTTTCTTACACTTCCCTGTACTTACCCTTGGACTTAACTTGTGTTTCCACCTTAACCGGAGTAAAGTAGTTCACTTATCTACCTGAGGTGTCTGGACTTTCATTTCACACCTTTACACAGTGCCTATCAGCCAGCGCTATCTAGTCTCACTCTGTGGTAGTGAAGCAACAGTATGACCAAAACTACATAGGTTTGAGGTTGTTACATTGAGCAATACTAAATTGGGAAACATTCACTATGGCATGTAGAACCCAGAGGAATCTGTCATGAAGCACTACATTTACATTTTGTTTATGTACTTATGTTGTCAATTTTGTATGGCACAAATTAGCTCAATAAAGCCTCAAGGTGCCTGGTAAGATGGTAAGCTTATGCATGAAAAGATAGTCTACCATGCATGGGTGAACACCTTAGGCTTCAGACTTCATCAAAAGTGGTAGAGGTCTGTGATGTCAGAAGAAAATGGTTTGATGATTACATCATCTGAACTGTGGATGCCATAATGTAATAAAAACGACTGTATAATACACAAAATCAATATAAAAATCAATATAGAATACAATCAACAAAATAGAATCAATCTTTATTATGCGCATCCTTTATTGGTGCAATTCTGGTGTTCTCATGGCTGAGGCAGCAGAAACCATAGCCAATGCATTTCGGGTCAATCATCAGGGCTAAAGTGGAATTGAACACTGAAATGTCGCAAGTGCTGCGCGGCGAGAAGGACTCTGTGCGAGAAGTGGCGCAGAAAAAATATTGTACGCCACGCGTATTCCTGGATTCCAAGATGCATTACTAACTGTCTCGCAAGTCACATCAAGCTGTGCGAGGAATGCATACAACACGCCCCCACGCACACCAAAAAGCAAGCCAAAAGACTAACACGGCGCAAGCCTCTGCACCACCCCTGGCCCAGCATCCACTACCCCAGTGAAATTGGGATGCCTCACTTCGCAATCCCAGGCCGCACCCCAGAGAAAACGCATGCCCTCCCTTGCAAGTCCAGGCCACACCCAGCGAAATGCCGTGCCTCACCTCACAATCCCAGGCTGCACCCCAGAGAAAACACGTGCCATCTCTCGCAAGTCCAGGCCGCACCCCAGCGAAATTGACCACCTGACCTCCCAATCCCAGGCTGCACCCCAGAAAAAACAGGTGCCCTCCCTCACAAGCTCAGGCCGCACCCCCATGAAATCGCGCACCCCATCTCGCAATACCAGGCCGCATGCCAGAGAAAATGCGTGCCCTCCCTCTCAAGCGCAGGCCGTACCCCATCGAAATCGAGCGCATCACATCTCAATCCCAGGCCACACATCAGAGAAAAAGTGTGCCCTCCCTAGCATGCCCAGGCCGCACCCCAGCAAAATTGCATGCCTCACCTCACAATCCCAGGCCACACCCCAGAGAAAACGCATGCCCTCCCTCCCAAGCCCAGGCCACATCTCTGCGAAATTTAGCACCTCAACTCGCAATCCCAGGCCGCACCCCAGAGAAAACGCGTGCCCTCCCCTGCAAGTTCAGGCCGCAACCAGCGAAATTGCGTGCCTCATCTCACAATACCAGGCAGCACCCCAGAGAAAACATGTGCCATCTCTCGCAAGTCCAGGTCGCATCCAAAAGAAATTGACCACCTGACCTCACTATCCCAGGCCGCACCCCAGAAGAAACGTGTGTCCTCCCTCGCAAGCCCAGGCCGCACCCCAGCAAAATCGTGCACCTTACCTCGCAATACCAGGATGCACCCCATACAAAACGTGTGCCCTCCCTCCCAAGCCCAGGCCGCACCCCAGCGAAATTGAGCGCCTCACCTCGCAATCCCAGGCCCACCCCAGAGAAAATGCATGCCCTCCCTAGCAAGCCCAGGCCGCACCCCAGTGAAATCGCGTGCCTCACCTCTCAATCTCAGGTCACACCCCAGAGAAAACGCATGCCCTTCCTCGCAAGCCCAGCCCATACCCCAGCAAAATCGTGCACCCCACCTCACAATCCCAGGCCGCACCCCAGTGAAAACATAAGCCCTACCACGCAAGCCCAGGCTGCACTCCTACGTTAAGGTGTCCCCCCTCGTAAGTGTAGGCTACACCCCTTACAAAAACGTGAGTCCCCCCTACACCCTCGGCACCCGTCCTATCCACATACCCCCCTACTACACATGAACCACTATAGTGCACACAGAACCCCCTAAACCCCCTCACCTGTGACACCACCCACAGGCAGCCCCCTCTAGACTGGACACCACCCACAGGCAGCCCCCTCCAGACTAGACACACCGACAGGGAGCTCCCTTCAGACTGGATAACACCCACAGGCAGCCCCCTCCAGACAGGACACCCCCCACAGGCAGCCCCCTCCAGACTGGACACCCCCCACAGGCAGCCCCCTCCAGATTGGACACCACCCCCAGCCTCCCTCACCTGTGACACCACCCACAGGCATCACCCTGACAGTCTGACACATTACCAGTGCAATGATTGTCTGCTGCTCACCTGAACATCCGTGGTCTGACAGCACCATGAATTGCAACACCAACATGTAGTGCTCAAATTCGACCAACTGGAATCACCGGAGGTCCATCCATGAGTGGAGCCTTTGCTCTCACACCCTTCCAGTCCTTAATCATACCCCATCATACACATGTGACAAGTGAAAGCAAAAACATGTGCATGCTGCCCATGGCACATTGCCAAGGCATCAAAGCACAGTGACAGAATGTGTGCCCACAATCTGTGTCTCTATCACCTCAGCTTCTCTGCAAGTGTCCTCCAGGATGGCAGCCGCCTGCTCACCTGACACAGAGCAATCCCAGCCCTGGCCAACACAATCCTTGCTTCTCGAGCCCACTGCCTCTCTGCTGCGATCTGCTGCCCATATCTCTGGAACACAGAAGACATCCTGTCCCTCAGGTACACGTGTGCCTCCCGCCTCATGCTCTACACCTGCCCCCTTTAAATGTTCTGCCCTGAGAAATTTAGCTTCCTCCTGATTGCCACCTGCTGCTACAGGTGATGATGTGAAAGCAGACTACGTGTAGCCTGCACATCATCACAGATGATGGCTGTACGCCTCGACACCCGGCCTGCAAGGGTATCAAATAGTCCCGGATGGCAACATCAGATGGTAAGGGGGTGTCGGTCTGGGTGGACACATCAGTCAATACCGGCTGGTGGGTCTGGGTGGAGGCATCCCGGCAGGCGCATACAGCTGCATCCCATGGCCTAGAGACTACATTTTGAACAGGCACCTCCACGGTGGCCTGCACAGCCTCATGCCCCTGGGACAGGACTGCAGTAGGCACGCCCACCTCAGCACCCCCAGCTGACCCCATGGGCTGGGCTGCAATGGCCACTTCCTCCCCACCAACCTGGATGACTCTGGGGCGTTTTCTGCCATGAATGGCCCCTGTGGGCATCACCTGTCCCCACCACTGCTGAGGAGTGCACTCCCACCTTCACCTTCATGAATGTACCCCCAGCATCCATGCCCGATGTCACTGGTGCAGCCACATCCACATTGCTCTTCGAAGATGTGCTTTCATTGGGGCTATGCTGCGCCTTGCGCCTCTGCCTGGTGGAGGCATCCCTGCTGCTATGCTCCACAGCACCGGTTCTGCCCTCTTCTTCAGATGCAACTGTGGAAAAGGAGACACAGAACAGAAACATCAGTGTACTGGACCAATCCGTGATTGCAATACCAACATTCACATGAACATGACTAGTCAAGGGAACAACCATCCACCTCCACACCCACACACATGGATATGCAATCCACATCCATGCAGATACATGCCTGGCCATCACTCCAGACATTCACATCAGGCTACTTTCAACTGTCACAACCAATTAATTGTGTATGCTCCACACACATGCATCATTTGTACATGCACATGTCAGCATGCCACAGCAACAAGTACATACACATGTCATGCACACACATAAACTGAGAGGCCCCAAGCAATGTGATGAGCAGTACTGTTAACTGTAATCCCTCTACATGACTACATCAGACATCCAAATGCATGTGTTGCCTACAGGAATGAGTGATGGCCAGTCACACATTCACATCTTTGGCACTTACATATGCTTGCACATGTCATGGGCAGCACTACCTCAACTGTCACACTTGTCACACTGGCACGTCCCAGACACAAGTAACAAAACATGTGCACAGTCTGAAAGGCAGCACTACAACACACAATGCAAGTGATATCTCATTCAAAATACATATTGTCTGAATGCACACATGGAGAGCAATGTCTAGGGCATGCATGCAGACATCCATTTCAGAGGCATACTTGCTGCAAGCCTAAGGGGCTCACTGCCAACATTCAACAACATGCAACGTAGAGCATGGCACCACATGGATACTCACCAGTTGACTCCAGAGGTTCATGTAACTAACTCGCAGACCTGGGTGTGCAGTGCCGGGTAAAACTTCTCCAGGATCCGCATGTTGGTATTTGACATTCAGTACCTGCGCGCATGATGCACCTCCACAGTGGTACCGGTCTGGATGTGGCACAGGGCCTTGCTGTGGGTGCTGGATTTCAGGTCCTCCCAGTGCTTTTGCACAGTCTTGAAGGTGCGAGGAGACAACCCTTCGCCTGGGTGGCATCCATTATCCCGTCCCAGATCTGCTGATGTCCTTCCTTGCCGCGTTGCATCACTGGGTTGAAGAGGGCATCATAATTCTCCAGGACCTTCTCCACCAGGATGTCAACTTCCCTGGCAGTGAAGTTGACAGCCCTCTGCCTCGCTGCCATGGGGTTGCCGCTCGGGTCTGAAGATGACGGTGCAGACATGGCAACCACTAAGTCAGGTGTGGTTGGGCAAGGTAGTCCTGGAGCTGGGCTGTGGAGCGGTAGTGGTGGTATTGCATGGTGGGAGTCTGATGAAGCAGCTGAGGTGGTCACAGGGCCAAGGACAGGAGCATTGGCTATGGCTGGACAGCTGGCACTCCAAGCGCAGTGCTGGTGAGCAGCAGGCACATACCGTGGACAGGCAGCAGCAGATGGCTAAGTAGGAGGCAGCACAGGGAAGAGGCAGGTAAAAAAGGTACGGAGGCAAGAGTGTGGGTCTTCTGTGTATTATTCGGATGGCAGCCTGAAACAGAGTGACGGGACTTTGCACGAAAATTAATTAGCGTGGACATGTGAAATCTAAGGAAAGGCCCTCAGTACGTAACTTACTTGACACACACTGCACGCTGGCATTGAGCACGCCAGAATTGGGGCTACATAAGTATGCGTCGAAGCAACTCTGACCATATGTGCATAGGGAAGGAGACGGACGAGTGAAGTACTGTGAATTTTGGGTTGCCACGCAATCCGTTCACTTCAGGCACCATCCAAAATTCTCATTTTGGTGGGGGATTTGCCTCTGCGCATACGCCCATCTACTTTTGTATTTTCAGAGGCTAATGGTGAGCTGTGTACACATTTTTCCTACTATTGGGGCTCCTGTGTATCGCGTACCTCTATTCTTACCTTTAGTGCAGGTTTCTGGGGTTCGCGTACACATTTTCTGTGTTACTAGGTGCCACTGCGTATCGCGTAATGCTTTTTCTTTTTACGGAAGCTATCCTGGTCTTGCGTACGCACTTTTTAATATTTTCCGGTGCCTGTGCGTTATGCATCCTGTATTTTTGTCACCTGGTCTAATTTTGAGCCTTGCAGGACCACAGAAGTACATCTTCAATCACGTACACTGCCCCCTCACTCTAATTGCCCAGGACAATTGCTTGGTTTGACTTCCATTGTTCACTTACAACTTGAACATTAGTGGACAGGCCCCAAGAGGTAAAGGGGGCAGACGTGGCCAGGGTCAGGGGCCTCCTGTGGAAGCAGCTGTCCCAGGCCCAAAGGTCCAGGGACCTCCTCCGGTAGCAGCTGTCCCAGGCCCAAGGGTCCATGGACCTCCTGCAGAAGCAGCTTTCCCAGCCCCAAAGTGTAAGGGACGTGCAGATGAAGCAGCTGTCCCAGCCCAGAAGGGTAAGGGACGTGCATCTGAAGCAGCTGTCCTAGACCGGAAGGGTAAGGAACATGCAGTTAAAGCAGCTGTTCCAGCACGGAAGGGTATGAGACATGCAGCTGAAGCAGCTGTCTCAGCCCCAGGGGGTTATGCCATGCCCCAGGCCACTAGTGGTCTGGCATCTGGAGCCTAGAGGGTCGACACCAACACCACGTGGCAAGAAGGCAAATCCTGTAGGAACAGCCTCAAGCCCATAACATGTTGAGGAAGAGGAATTTCCATGAGGATGAACTCCAGATCCTCATGTACTACGTGACCGAGCACCACCATGACATGTGCCTGCAACTGGGGAGCATGCACCCACCTGCTCATCGTATGGTACATTGGCAGCACATCACGGATGAGATCAATGCCTTAGGGTTTGAGAAGCGCACTGCTGCTCAGGTAGTGAAGCACTGGAAGGACCTCACCCATCGCACCAAGTCCAGGCTGGGTGCCAACCCCGCCTCTGCTATGGCAACTGGAGGGGGGTCACCAGAGGAGGAGGAGCTCACCCAGCATGAAGAGACTATGAGCCAATTAATTCTAATGGAGCAGGTGCAAGGCGTGGGGGGCCTGCCAAATTTCTAGGGCACGTCCTGTGAGTGACCAAGATTGTGCATCCTGAGTACGTGTAGTGAAGCATAACCAAGATGTATGATTGTGTTGCGCATCTGGGTGCATTTGAATGAATGCCCTGGGTGAACCATGTTTGTTTGTTTGTTTGTTTGTTTGTTTTGTTTGATTTATTTGTATGGCGCTCCAAACCCAGAGGTAGAAGGGCACTTAAGATTTTGGTTACAGCGTTGAGAAGTATCTTTGTGTTGCATACTTCGTACAAGTTTATAATATATACATATATATACAGTGATCAATAAATAGAGCATATGCAGTACGTACAATATACAGTTTTCTATATAAATACAGTGTCTAAGCCAGTTACCGCACGGGTCTGGTGTTAATGGCGTTATTCTTTGTTTAGGAGCCAGCTGATGACATGCTTCGTAAAGATCGGGAAGGATTCGACAGTTTTGATGTTAAGCGGTAGGGAGTTCCAGAGTTGGGGGTCAAGCACTGTGAAGCTTACCCCTCCAGCTCTTTTTAGGTGGAACCTGGGCACTGATAAGCAAAGAGTGTTGGAGGATCTGGTGGATCTGGTGGCAGGTTTCAGGGTGAATTTATCAGCTAAATATGGTGGTGCTAGGTGATTGAGGGATTTGTACGTGAGGCGTATGGCTTTTAGATCAATTTTTTGGCGTATGGATAGCCATTTGCAGGCTTTCCTAGTAGCGGAGATATGCTCTTGTCTGGGAATGTTGAGGGCTGCGCGCAAGGCGTTATTTTGTTTTACCTGCAGCTTGTTGAGTACGGATTGATTAGCACCTAGGTACAGGCTGTTACAGTAATCCAGTTTGGATTGTATTAGGGCCCTGGCAAGGGTGAGGCAGCTGTTGGGTGATAGGAACGGTCTGCTGGCCCTGTTGAGCTTGCCGGTATAGGCAGCGGCTGAGGCGGTCATATTGGTGTGTTTGCTAAGGTTGGTGTTGGCACCTAGATAGAAACCAAGGGTTTTTACGCTTTTGGCTATGGGGATGGCATGGCCATCGATGGTGATGTTGTTATAGCTAGGTTCAAGTTTAGTTAGAGTGTTGGGGGAGCCGACGATTAGGATCTCTGTCTTCTCATCATTCAGGCAGAGACCATGGGAGACCATCCATGCCTGAATGATGGAGAATATTTTGTTGATCTGGGCTTCTTGGTAGTTACCAGAGATGGTGAGGAGTATCTGGGTGTCATCTGCGTAGTTTGTGTAGGTGACACCCAGACGGTCCAGTTGGTCAAATAGAGGCTTTGTGAATATGTTGTACAAAGTGGGGGATACACAGGATCCTTGTGGGACCCCGCATGTGATGGGGTCTGCTGCGGCTGTAGTGGAAAAGACTCGCATGGTTCTGTTTGCCAGGAAGGATTGTATCCATGCGATGGCAGAGGAGGAGAAGTGGGCTGCGGTGGCAGGGTGATTACAGAGGACTTCATGGCTGACCAGGTCAAAGGCCGCTGAGAGGTCTAGTAGGAGTAGGAGTGCTGCATTGCCTTTGTCTTTAATTTCATCAATCTGGCTTTTGAGATCAACAAGGGTGGTTTCAGTTCCGTGTTGAGGTCTGAAGCCAGATTGACGTATTCCTAGCAGTTGGTTGGATTCCAGGTATTCCTGAATTTGGATGTAGGCAACTCTGTCCAGGATTTTCAGTAGGAAGGGGACTGTGGTGATGGGCCTGTAGTTGGTGGGTATGGCCGGGTCGAGGGATTGTTTTTTCAGGAGTGGGAGAACCCATGATTGTTTTAAGTTGCTGGGGATAGAGTTATTGGTGAAGGATAGGTTGATGAGTTTGGTAATGAAGGGGGAGAGCTCTCTGCCTGCATCTTTTATGATCTGTGCCGGGCAGCTGTCTCCTTTACAGTTAGAGGGTTTCAGGGAGGTGATGATTTTTTGAACTTCCGGGATGGTGACTTTCTTAAATGAGAAGCCTGTGCTAGTGTTGTTAGGTGTGGGTAGGCTAAGGTTGGTGGCCTTATTGATGAAGAGTTGTTGCCGTTTGTCTTCAATTTTAGTTTGGAGTCCTAGAATTGTATTGTTGAAGGCGTTCTGGATGTTGGTGCACCAGGATTTGTCTTTCAGGCAGGTTTCTGGAGGTGAAGTAGGGTTTTCTAGTTCCTTCAGAATTTTAAATTATTTAGTGGAGGATCCTGCCTGAGTGATCCTGGTGTTATATGTATCTTTTTTGGTCCGGATTATCTCGCTTGTTGTGGTGTACTGAATCCGATCCAGTGTTCTCAAGAGTGGATTTCTTTGTTTGTTTGTTTATTTATAGCCCGCGCCAGACCACCTGAAGGTATCAGGGCGCGAAGGCAAGGATACTTTAAGCTTAGATGTTACAGAATTACATATTTACGTAGATACAAGTAATACATATAAAACACATGGTACATATACAATTATGTTTTACAGATGTGAATTCACAGTAGCCGCACAGGGTACAGCTGTGTAAAACAGGCAGTTAGCGAGTAAACTAGGGTTACTGGTCATTTCCATTAAGCCAGTTGATAATATTTGATCTAAAGTGTGGGTAGGATTGGTCAGTTCTTAAGGTCGGCGGGAGGGAATTCCACAGTTGTGCCGCTTTGAAAAGGAACCTGGTCTCTCCAGTTGTGGACATCCTAAAGTGGTGTACTGAAAGGCACTTGACGTAGGCTGTTCTAGTAGGTCTGATTGAGGGTCTTCTTTTGAATCTCTCTCTCAAGTATTTCGGTGCAAGGTTATTGAGACATTTAAACATTAGGGATGCTGTTTTAAGTTTAATTGTGTCCACAGAGGATAGCCAGTTGGATTGTCTTCTAATTGCAGACATATGTTCTCTTTTAGAGATTCCTAATGCTGCTCTAAGGGAATTGTTTTGCAGTATTTGCTATTTCTGAGTGATGTATTTGTTAGATCCTAAGTAAAGAGCATTGCAATAATCCAGCTTCGATAATACAAGTGATCTTGCCAGAGTGGTGCAGCTAGTTGTGGAGAGGTATGGTTTGGCTGATCTGATCAGTTTACATGTGTAGGCTGTGGACGATGCCATAGCATTTACCTGTTTGGACATGGTAAGGCAGGAGTCAAGGTAAAAACCTAGTGTTTTTACCTCTTTGGCGACTTTAATAGCCTGGCCGTCTATGATGAAGGCTGTGTAGTCCTGGCTGAGTTTCTTAATATTTGGTGTTGTCCCCAGTATGATGAGCTCCGTTTTGTCATCATTCAGGCATAGACCGTGAAGTGGCATCCATGCCTGACTGATGAGTACAGTTTATTTGGACATATGTTCCAATAGTTGGTTTGTTGCCTTATTCCGCTCCTTCTGTGCACTAGAAAGGGAGCCTGTCTCCACGAGTGGACGAGAACCACTCGACTGGGCCGCACGCAGCAACAGCAAGACCAGTTTCCAATATACAAATAGTAGCAACTAACCTGTAAAAACATCAGAGAAGTCCACAGAACACTACCTCTGAGAGCTTTACTTAGCGATAGCACGTAAGACATCGAGCCAGCCATAGCCAAAGTAAGACGGCTTTCAAAGACACACAAACGGAAGATGCACATGAATGTGTTTGTGTGCTAATGGGGAAGAAGATTGCTCTACCACTAAGTAATAGTTGTCCTGAAGATGGCCCGATACTTATTGTTGTGACCACTGTTGACATAAGTGGTATACTATAATGGGCCGAAACATATGTCGACTGCCAAAGGAAAATCTAATGTTTTTTTCCAATGTCTAAATTGCATACATTGAACAACTGTTATGCACAAGTTTTTTTCCTCAGTTTTAGAACTCCCCTGTTAGAATATATGTATGACGAATGAATGGTATAATTGATAATTATGTCTGAAATGTTTTTTAAGATATTTTTATGACTATTAAAGAGATAGATACTTTGTAATAAATTGCAGTTGTTGCGCAATTTCTCTCAACTAAGCGATTACCTAGTCAATGCAATACACAGGTTGCCCTGAACCCTGACCTGGAATCCATACAGGACTAAAAGAGAGGGGTAGTCAATCTGTATTTCATAATTTTCCTTCACAGATCGTCCCTTCCATCAGATTAGACCCCCCGTCAACAAAAAATAGGGATTACCCTTTATTCAAACCATAGTCCATGGGTAGCCATCCATGCCTGGATGATGAGATATATCCTATTCACTAAGGCAAAATCCTTGTTATAATCCACGGAAAGAGGTAGGAGGATCTGGGTATCATCTGCATAGTTAGTAGAACAATGCTAATAGTGTTACACAGTAAATGTACATCATTTGAACATGGCCGTGTGACAGTACTCATCCCCCAAGACATTCTTTACTCCCTCCCTTTCACACCACAGCATACACCAACATTGGAACCTGTTACGCTCACCTGGTTCCCACGGGGGCGTCGACCGGAACTGGGCCGCTGTTGTTTCCACCAGTGTGACGTGTAGCGCCGAGATGACTGACTGGACTGGCCCGCTCTGCCTAGTTTGTCTGGCTCGCAGGAATATTCTTCTGCAAAGGAGAAGGGGAATTAACCACCCGTGGAATTGAGTGTCAACCCACCTTCCCCACTCCCGTTGTCTTCCCACAGATCACTCTTGATGTCCCCTCCTTAGTCTCACCTGATGGTTTGGAAGGATGAGCTCTCCATCCTGCGTCGACCGCAGGGACGCGTTGATAACCAGTTACTTCACTGGCGTAGAGGAATTGGTGAGTTCCAATATTGACTCTAAAGTCCAATTGTTCATAAGAGTTCAAATGTCTGATCTTCACTCTGTCCGATTCCTTGCAGGTTGCCGATTAATCCACTCGAAGATTTCCAAATGGCAATTGGTAAGATTCAGGTAAGTCTATTGTGGTTTTCCCCTTAGGGGCCGGGGTACGGCGATGAAGCAGAGTTGACTGCGCCGACCCGAGATGAGGTGAGTACCCCCCGTGGTAAATCAGGTAAGTCCTTGGGGGTAGCTTGTATAGCCTTAGAGAGTCCCCTTGCTCACCTTGCTGTCTTTGTCTCCTTAGGTGTCGGAGGGCGGCCGCGAGATGGAGAGAGCGTGATGGAATGCTGAAGTACCGCCAAGCAGGTGAGTTCAGCGCGGCGCCGTAGGAATGCGAAGCAATGTTTCAAAGACTTCTGTCTTTCAGCTCCGTGGCGAAATGGATCAGGATTCAGGTAAGGATTAAAGTTAAAACTCCTGTTCTAACCTTTATCCTTCTTTTCTTCGTGTTTCAGGAGTCCCAGGACTGAAGCGGGCGTGGCTGAAGACTGGAGCTGCTGAAAACACGGTGAGCGTTACGCTGCAGCAAGCAGAATAACGCGAAGCACGTGTGGCTGTCCGGGCGTGGTTTAAATAGCCTTGGAAGAAGATCCAGGTAAGTATTCTTCCACAGCCCCACCCAAGTAACAAAATAGTCCCTTCAGTAAAATAGTCCCTCCAAAGCCTCATTTGGCTTGAGTCTTCATGCAGCATGGTCTGCCTCAGGTGAGTATGCAGCATGGTCTGCTTCAGGTAAGCTATCAATAATGAGCCTGGCGCCCATGGCGCCAGGACTGACTTTATCTTTATGAGCCTGGCGCCATAGGCGCCAGGACTGTACCCAAACAGCCCCTAACTGGGGCTTTTGGGCATGCTCCAAGTGGCATGATGCCTGCTTCCGGGGCTGCTGGGCCTGGTCTGGTCTTCCGGGGGCAGGCATCATGACAGCACTCCCCCTCAAGGCCCCTCCTAAAGTCGTTCTCCACCTTGGCCGTTGTTTGTCTGGAAATTCCCGATGGAACCTCTTCACTAAACGAGGTGCATGCACGTGGTCACTAGGTTCCCAAGACCTTTCCTGCGGACCATAACCTTTCCAGTCAATTAGGTAAAAGAGTTTTGATATCACTCTTTTTGAGTCCAAAATATTCTTGACTTCGAACTCGGGCTCCCCCTCTATGAGGATAGGTTCAGGTGGAGTGGTTACCCTAGTTCCTGGTTGCACTGGCTTCAATAGAGACACGTGGAAGACGGGATGGATTAGCATATGAGCAGGTAGGTCCAACTTGACGGCCACTGGGTTAATAATTGCCTTGACAGAAAAAGGTCCCAAATACCTGGGGTTAAAGGTCCGAGTCCCCTTGAGTGGTAAGTGCTTAGTGGCTAACCATACTTGGTCCCCTATTTGGTATTGAGGAGCTTCACTTCTGTGCTGATCCGCATCCTTTTTGTATTTTTCCTTAGCCATTTGCAAATGGATGGTTGCTTCTTTAAAGGCTTGTGTAATAACAGCATGGAGATGGTCCACTGCGGGCATCTCTAAATGCTGGGGTGAGTCCAAATCCGAGGTTCGAGGATGGTGCCCATAAATGGTAAAAAAAGGACTTTGTCCAGTTCCTGAGTGTACGGAATTATTGTACGCATACTCTGCGATCCACAGAATGTCTTTCCAATTCCCCTCAGACTGATGTAGCATACAACGGAGGTACTGTTCAAGAGTCTGGTTGGTCCTCTCCGTTTGACCGTCGGTCTGAGGGTGGTGACTGGTCGAAAGCCTAACATCAATTTGTGCCAGTTGGCAGCATTTCCTCCAAAAATGTGAAATGAATTGACTGCCCCGATCTGAAATTAACACTGAAGGAAAGCCATACAGGCGGACAACATTTTCAAGGAATTCCTTGGCCAGGATTGAAGCTGAAGGTATCCCTTTTAAAGGAATGAAGTGGGCCATTTTAGAAAAAAGATCTACAATAACTAGAATGGTATTGTAACCTTGGTACGGGCAAAATCTGTGATGAAGTCTAATGACAAGGTATGCCAAGGGGTAGGTGGTATGTCTAATGGTTGCAATAATTCAGCAGGTTTTTTCTTTTGCCCTTTATTTTGTGCGCAAATGCCACAAGACATGACAAATGACTTGACATCCTTTCGCCAGGTGGGCCACCAAAATTGCTTCCTAATTTTAGCTTCGGTTTTTGCAATACCCGGATGCCCTTCTATTAAGGTGTCATGGTAATGGGAAATGACAAGTTCCTGTAGTTCCTTTTGCGGTAAAAATAGCCGGCCTTGGTAATAAGGTAAATCATCGATGACAGAGTACTCTGGACCTTTCTTTGCCCAGTCCTGTAGGGCAACGGAATCAAAGAGTTGGTGGATCTTGTTTTGAATGTCCTCCAGTGTCTGTATGGATGTCAGGCCAAGGATTCTCTGTTCCGGAATTATGGGTACGGGTTCTAAAGTTATTTCTGCTTCTCCCATTCCAATCCGGGACAAGGCGTCTGCTTTACAATTTTTACAACCTGGTCGATAGGTTATTACAAAATCAAACTCGGCGAAGAACAATGCCCAACAGAGTTGGCGCGAAGATTGGGCTTTGGCTGTCTTTAGATATTGTAAGTTGCAGTGATCGGTGATGACCGTGATGGTATGTCTGGCACCCAGTACATAGTGCCGCCAAGCCTTGAAGGCGGACTAGTTTAATTCGGGGGCTGAAAATGTTCTTGACCAAAACGCCACTGGGTGAAGCTGGTTAGTTTCGGGATCCTTTTGGGAAAGGACTGCTCCCATGGCTGAACTGGATGCATCTGTTTCCACTATGTAGGGAAGCTCGGGGCGCGGGTGTCTTAATATGGGAGCAGATGTGAATTTAGCTTTTAACTCTTGGAAGGCGTTCTCGGCTTCCTCTGTCCACACAAAGCGTTTGTTTTTTCGCAATAGCGTTGTAATGGGATGTACAATGTGCGAGAAGTCCGGGATAAACCTGTGGTAGAAATTGGCAAAGCCAAGCATGCTTTGAACTCCTTTGATTGAACTTGGCGAAGGCCAATTAAGAATGGCATCCACTTTTCGTGTATCCATCCGGATTCCTCTCGGGGTCAGAATAAATCCAAGGAATTCCACTTCCGTAGTGTGGAAGATGCACTTTTCCAGTTTAGCATATCATTTATGCTGGCATAACTTCTCTAGGACTGTTCGGACGTGTTTTACATGCTCAGATTCTGATAAAGAGTATACTAAGATGTCGTCGATGTAAACGACCACACAAACGTCGATAAGCTCTCGGAGGACATCGTTCATGAAGAACTGGAAGGCTGCTGGTGCATTGCATAGTCCGAAGGGCTTCACCTGGTACTCAAATAGTCCGTACTTGGTGCGAAAAGCAGTCTTCCATTCGTCACCCTCTTTGACACGTACCAGATGATATGCCCCCCGAAGGTCTAGTTTCGTGTATATACAAGTGTCCTTCACCTGGTCTAGTAGTTCTGGGATCAAAGGCAGTGGGTATCGATTCTTGATGGTTATCTGATTCAGTGCGCGGTAGTCTATACTTGTTCTAAGGTCGCCTTCCTTTTTCGGTACGAAGAACAAAGCTGAAGATGCAGGGGATTTGGACGGGCAAATGAAGCCATTAGCAAGGTACTGGTCTAGGTACTGGCGCAAATGAAGATTTTCGGGTTCCGTAAGGGCATAGATTCTGCTGCAAGGTGGTTGTGCTCCAGGTACAAGATCTATTTGACAATCATACGATCTGTGAGGTGGTAAGGTGTTTGCCTGTTCCTTTTGGAAGACATCCTGAAAGTCTTGGTATTCAACAGGTAATTGTATGGCTACTGGAATTACTGGGGCCAGGACTGAGTTTTGAGTTTTCCTTGGGTAGCAGGTGTGAGCACATTCTGGGAAGGTTAGTCTCTTCTCTCGCCAATCAATACAGGGATTATGTTTTTCCAACCAAGGTATCCCCAGTATCAGCTGAAACTGTGGGGCCTTGATTAAGTCAAACACCATAGCCTCTCGATGCCCATCTTGACTCAGCAATGTCATCTCTGCAGTGGAATGAGTTACGGGTCCAGAGGCAATTTGAGTTCCATCTACAGTGGTGACAACATCGGCCGTGGTCTTGCGGGTGAGAAATAGATTCATCCTGGTAGCCAATTCCCAGTCCAAGTAATTTCCTATGGCTCCACTGTCTACGTACGCCTTTACCGCGTGCATGCGTGATGGCTGCTCTGGATCTACAAGGACCATCGGTATGGTGAAATGCGAGGTCAGAGTGTCCTTCTTTAAGCTCGGCAAGCGGACCTCTACGCTTGCCGGGCGTGGTCGTTTCCAGAGTCAGATTTCACATGGTTTTCGTCTGCTGCTCCTATAACTTTCTTGGGTGGTTTTACAGGGCAGTTCCGAAGAAAATGACCAGTAGTTCCGCAATATAAACATAATTGCAGTTGCCGTCTTCTATCTCTTTCCTTCTGGGTTAAGGGTCCTTTAACCCCCCCGATTTGCATAGGTTCTGAGACATCTACTCCCTTGGAGCTTACGTGGGTTTTAACCAACACCCTGTTCTCAAACTTGGTTCGGTCAGCCTTCCTGGTTTGAAGTCTGTGATCGAGCTGGACCACTAGATCTATATATTCAGCACAGTCTTGAGGCGGGTTCACGATTTGGACCAAAACATCTTTGAGTTCTCCCCAAAGTCCTCGATGGAATAATGTGATTCGCTTGGCTTCAGGCCATTCAGTTTCCACTACTAATCTATTGAAAGTTACAATGTAAGATAAAAGATCCTGGTTACCTTGCCGTAGGGATAAAAGTTTGTTGTCCAAAGCCTGTCCTCGGGAGTATCGGGCGAATAGTCTTTCCATGCTTGTTCGAAAACCCTGGAAATCTCGAAGAATCGGGTCATCCTGGTTAACTAGTGGAATGGACCAATCCGTCGCACTGCCGCTGAGATATGACAGTACAAAGGCTACCTTGGCCTGATCGTTTGAGAAAGCTCCAGGTCTACATAAAAAGTGCAAGCAGCATTGATTTATGAATGTTGCAAACCCTTTTGGGTCTCCGGCAAAGCATTCAGGCGGAGCCAAAGGAACGGCTCCAGGTAAATTTATCTGCACCGGGTTACTCGATGGTACAGGAGCTGGACTTGCCCCAAGTCCTGGTAGAGGTGTTTGTCCAGCCTGGCTCTGTAATAGTTGTCTGGCCAACTCATCAGTTCGTTCTTTGGACACTATCAGTTCCCTCCTGAGGGCATTGGTTTCTTGGCGAGCGGAATGCACTTCAGCCCTTAATTCCCCTAATAATTGGGCCAAGTGATCAGTTTCCGAGGTCTCCATGACGCCCAGGTAGGTATTTGTGGGTAGGCTTTGCGTTCTGTTACGCTCACCTGGTTCCCACGGGGGCGTCAACAGGAACTGGGCCGCTGTTGTTTCCACCAGTGTGACGTGTAGCGCCGAGATGACTGACTGGACTGGCCCGCTCTGCCTAGTTTGTCTGGCTCGCAGGAATATTCTTCTGCAAAGGAGAAGGGGAATTAACCACCCGTGGAATTGAGTGTCAACCCACCTTCCCCACTCCCGTTGTCTTCCCACAGATCACTCTTGATGTCCCCTCCTTAGTCTCACCTGATGGTTTGGAAGAATGAGCTCTCCATCCTGCGTCGACCGCAGGGGCACGTTGATGACCAGTTACTTCACTGGCGTAGAGTAATTGGTGAGTTCCAGTATTGACTCTAAAGTCCAATTGTTCATAAGAGTTCAAATGTCTGATCTTCACTCTGTCCGATTCCTTGCAGGTTGCCGATTAATCCACTCGAAGATTTCCAAATGGCAATTGGTAAGATTCAGGTAAGTCTATTGTGGTGCCGGGGTACGGCAATGAAGCAGAGTTGACTGCGCCGACCCGAGATGAGGTGAGTACCCCCGTGGTAAATCAGGTAAGTCCTTGGGGGTAG
Source organism: Ambystoma mexicanum (assembly GCF_040938575.1). Classification (NCBI taxonomy): domain Eukaryota; kingdom Metazoa; phylum Chordata; class Amphibia; order Caudata; family Ambystomatidae; genus Ambystoma; species Ambystoma mexicanum. The sequence goes on from NC_090927.1 coordinate 732,230,796, forward strand.
CTTGTATAGCCTTAGAGAGTCCCCTTGCTCACCTTGCTGTCTTTGTCTCCTTAGGTGTCGGAGGGCGGCCGCGAGATGGAGAGAGCGTGATGGAATGCTGAAGTACCACCAAGCAGGTGAGTTCAGCGCGGCGCCGTAGGAATGCGAAGCAATGCTTCAAAGACTTCTGTCTTTCAGCTCCGTGGCGAAATGGATCAGGATTAAGGTAAGGATTAAAGTTAAAACTCCTGTTCTAACCTTTATCCTTCTTTTCTTCGTGTTTCAGGAGTCCCAGGACTGAAGCGGGTGTGGCTGAAGACTGGAGCTGCTGAAAACACGGTGAGCGTTACGCTGCAGCAAGCAGAATAACGCAAAGCACGTGTGGCTGTCCGGGCGTGGTTTAAATAGCCTTGGAAGAAGATCCAGGTAAGTATTCTTCCACAGCCCCACCCAAGTAACAAAATAGTCCCTTCAGTAGAATAGTCCCTCCTAAGCCTCATTTGGCTTGAGTCTTCATGCAGCATGGTCTGCCTCAAGTGAGTATGCAGCATGGTCTGCTTCAGGTAAGCTATCAATAATGAGCCTGGCGCCCATGGCGCCAGGACTGACTTTATCTTTATGAGCCTGGCGCCATAGGCGCCAGGACTGTACCCAAACAGCCCCTAACTGGGGCTTTTGGGCATGCTCCAAGTGGCATGATGCCTGCTTCCGGGGCTGCTGGGCCTGGTCTGGTCTTCTGGGGGCAGGCATCATGACAGAACCTTCCTTGGCCCCCCTCTACTTCCCCTCTCTTCTCTCTCACCCGTCTCACCCGATGAGGTCGCCAGACAAGTCCGGTCCATGAAGGCTTCATCCCGACAGGATGACCCCTGCCCCTCCAAAACCATTAAGGACAACATTGACCCCATCACCCCAGCCTTGCCTGATCTCTGCAATCTCTCCTTTTCCACTGGAGTTTTCCCAACTGCTCTTAAGCACTCCCTTTTGCACCCTCTACGCTAGAAACCCTCTGCCGTTCCCTTCATTCCGGCAAACTACCACCCTATCTCTGTCACTCCTTTCCTGGGCAAACTCCTGGAGAAGTTGGCTATCTCCCAGCTGACCCTCCACACTGAATCTATTGGGTGCTTCCACAACCATCAGTCTGGCTTTAGAGCATCCAGAGGCACGGAAACTGCTCTTCTGAACACCCATGAAGAGCTGCTCTCAAACCTTGACAATAACACTCCCTCTGTCCTCATTATCCTTGACCTCTCCTCTGCCTTCGACATGGTTAACCACAACATCCTGATTGCAGGTCTCCATGACACCCTGGGAATCATAGGCCAGGCTCTGGTATGGGTAACCTCCTTTCTCTCTGACTGCTCATCCCAGGTAGAATTCGGAGCTGTTCTCTCGACTATCGCTCTCTCAACCTGTGGTGTTCCCCAGGGATCTAACCTATCTCCCTGGTTCTTCAACGTCTATATGGCTGCCTTGGCACATGTGATTACCACTTTCGCCTCTAACTTCCAGTGCTAAACCGATGACACGCAACTATCTTTCAGGCTACCCTCAGCCGCCTCCTCCTTCTCGCTCTTATCTGACTATCTGTCTGTTTCTCAGTCATGGTAGCTGCAAATGACCTTTGCCTCAACGCCAATAAGACTGAGATCATTCGCATTGTGGTACGCTGCACTCCTGGGAAGATCACAATCTTCTATGTCCTGTCATGTAGCGGGATCGTGTGCACTCCACAGGGGAGAGAATTTAGGTGAATTACGATTGCCTAAACTGGGTACGTGGAGTCTCTACACATGCCCTTTGACCAGCCATACGCAAGTGGTGGACCAGTGGGTGTGGATGGGATGCCATCACCATGTCCACTGGGACGCCCCGCTGTGTTGCAAAATTGTGCAGGACACATGCTGCCACAATGATACTGCAGACTACTGGTGGTGCATATAGCAGCACACCATCAGAGTGGTCAAGGGATCAGAAACGTGACTTGAGCACTCCGAATGTGCGCTCCACTATGCCCCGAGGTGCAATATGGGCAGTGTTGTATCTTACCTCAGCAGGTTTGTTGGGGTTGCGTGTGGGATTCATCATGTATGTGCTCAGAGGGTAGGCACTGTCCCCTGTAGAGGGGAGAATGGTTGTCATTGTCATTTGTTGACAGTGTCTATTGGTCTGTGTGCAACATGCATGCATGTGCATGGCCATTCATTCTCACCAATGAACCATGTGTTGCATTGCTTCCCAGCTTCCAGGGCACGGTGTAGAGGGGACATCCTGAAGATGTAACTATCATGGGTGCTGCCTGGATAGTTGCCATAAACTTCGGTAATGATGCCCTTGGCATCACACACAGCCTGAACATTGGAGTGCCAGTATTTCCGGTTGCGGTAGATGCGCTATGTTGCTCGAGGTGGACATAGAGCAACATGTATGCAATCAATGGCACCTAACACTTTTTGGAAGTGTGCTACCCAATACAAATCCTGGACCACTGGTTGCCTTTCTGCAGGTGTTCTGGGCATGTAGATATGCCGGTGGAAAGAAGGACGTGCAGTTGTTATTGCCAACACCTGGTATAGGCAGCGTGACTGCGTGGCCCGTAAGATGCCACTGACTATGGCGGTGGTCTGCTGTAATGAGCCAGTGGCCAAACAATACAGTAAAGTGAGCACCTTTTGCAAGGGGCTCATTGCTTGGGAGCACATGGTGGGTGATGTGAGGTCATCTTCTCACTCCGTGACCAGGTCTAGGATGATATGGTGGGAACCGATACCTGGCATAGACCTGGTCATCAGGCATTCCAAAAGGCTGGTCCTTGGGTGGAAGATCCGGGCTCTGGCCATCCTCCTCCTCTTGTGGTGTCCAGGATGACTACTGCAACAAATGGTGCATTCATCATGGCTGTGTACGTGCATTTGTTGACCGTGTGTGCTTTTTATGCATTTGTTTGTGTGTGCGTTGACGTTTACTCCTGTTATCGCGTGGCGTAGGTGTTCTGCCATTTTGCGTGCAAGTCCCATTTTTTGCAGCGCAGATTATTCCATCAATCGGGCCCTTAATATTCTTTTAAATCTAACTACATCCGACCTGCCGTCTTGAAAAAATGGTACACCCAAAGATGATGCACAACCTATGCAAAGAGAAAAAAAATGATAATGACCACGGTCAGAATAAATAAATTGTCTCACCTTTCAACAAGGAATTAAATGTAGAGAATACAAAGTCTCTCTTCATTTTGTTGACAATAACTCCAGAAAAAGTTAATATCATTCCTGAACTTCACAGGGAAGAGCCCCTCGACTTTATGAATCTCCTTATTCTTCTATGGATATGTGAGATAGGAAGGTCTACACACAAGCGTTTCTTCAACTGGGTTTATTCACAAGTAACACAGGCACAGACCCCCAGCACAGCCTCCCTCTTCTCTCAGAGAGCAACGGCTATTACTGGAACTCCTTCAATACATAACAATCCATTTGGAACAGTACCTACATCACACAACTAAATATCTAATATATACAAGATATATACAAGACAACATTATAACAGGATACACAGGAAAAAAGCCTAAAAGATTGAACAAAATCGGCAAAGAAAACCCAATCTTGCTTCTAAATATAGGAACCTCGATGGAAGGGCCAGATATATCTGAATCTTAGCTATGAAGCTCTATTCCTGGTCATAATACGAGGCTGCCAGCAAGGATGTAAAGAACCTTACTTCGAGTAGTCTACGACCAAAATACTACAAAACATGCCACATATCCCAAAATGGCCAACACCACGCATGATGTCATTACATTTCATGATGTCATGACGCACCGGCGAACCAGATAGTTCTATTTGCAAAACAAATCTACGATTAGTGCTAGTAAACATTACTGAATACCAATTGAATACATGTGATACAATTTCCTTATTGGGCCCGACCCATAAGATCACGTTCGTGTTCTAGTGATATGAATGAGTCACATTACATGACCATCAGTATTTATCTGAATACAAGCGAGCATTCATTCTCAAATACTTCAGTTTCATAGAAATGATGTCAAGGACAGCATTATTAAACATAAACATAGTAATCATTCCAATGTACAAATGGAATATCGTATGCATATGGACAACATACCTGTATGTCGATGTTACTTAAAAAAAAACATTTCTATTAACACATGCAATGCAGTGGTTACAACAAGGGATGTTACATGACAAATACAGTGATACATGTACAATGCCGGAGCACAGCATAGAAACATATAGACAACTGTATAAAATCAACATAAAACACACAACTGTGCCCTTCCTACCATTCCGAACCAGCAAATCAACAAATTATACTTCAACGCCATTAACCCTAACAGCTATGCATCCACAACCCCATTCATCTGGAGTCAATCTGGAAAAATCGTGCTATACTGTGTGATCAGTCTGACAAGGGCCTCACTTCCAGGGGTTCAAACATGCCTGCGTCAATGCATTCCAGGATGCCACATTTATACTTTTCTCCCTCAGTTCCCAATACACTGTCCTATGCCATAAAGCAGTCTCAGCCATCGCCCACCCTCCAGAGGTCCCCCCACCATGCATGCACACTAGAGCCCCCAGCTGACTTCCAAGACAATGCAATTCTGCGCTTGGCCAGCGCGCAAATTAGGTCCTTCATTTTTGCAAGATGTGTGGCACATCGCTTGCTCTGGAATAACCCCAGCAAGTAGGCCTCAGGAGGCCAGTCATGCATATCAATTCCACCCTTGGATACTTTCCTCGCAATCTCAAACCAGAATCCCTGTATCATCAGGCAGGACCAAAACATATGGATGATATCGCCTTCCCCATTCCCATTGAGCCCTATGGGGCAAAAATGGGAATGGGGAAGGGCCCTTGGTGAATGGGGAATTACTGACCCCGCCAACCTTGGAATGGGGCGGTAATTCCGCCATTCACCATGGCGGAGTCGGAAAGATAACGGCGTCAACCAAGGCGCTAGCGCCTTGGTTAACGCCAGGGTCGGAATGAGGCCCAGTGTCTGTGAATTCCCTACGTAGGTCCACCTCCCACTTAACCCTATCCCAGAGATCTACTCTAGAGTTTGTTCAGAAACAGTTTGTAAAGTCTAGATATTACGTGGCCACATTCTGACATGTCATGCATAGCCGCCAACACTGGGTCACCCTCCATGCTACACAGAGCTTCAGGCCATTGGTTCTTTATAGTCCGTACCAGATTTATGTACAGTAAAACCTGACCCGTATGTATGCGAAACCGCTCTGCAAATGCATCAAACCCGGATGGCTTACCCTCATGGAGCAAATCCTCCACATTAGCCACCCCACTATCTGTTGCAGGGTGAAAGCGAGCGTGCCACCTTAAATACTGGACCACCTTAAGTTAAAGAGGAAGGACCTGACACGAGGGACAGGGAGGAAGAGGAGGGGCTACTAGAGCCCGGGAAGGACAGATCCGTGTAGAGGGCAATAAAGGAGGTTGTTTCCTAAACTGTCTCCTGTGTGTCTTTGTACGAGATGGCCCCCTCGGGGCTTGCAGGCGCAGAGGTGCATGTTGGCCCCACATGGTAGTCCCAGTGAGGAATACAACAACTGGCGACGAAGCGATTCGAACCCTACGCTATGAGGCTGATGGAACTGAACTGATTGTGTGAAGCACAGTCGATGACGGAGGGTCACAGTGAGCCCAACAAGACGGGTGCGCAGAGCCCAGCAGCGTGGCAGGCGAGGAGCGTCCAGCAGAGCCGAGCGGACAGGATAGCAACACGGGAGAGGAGGATTACTCTGCCGCGTGAGAGGTGCCCCCGCAGGAGGAGAGGTGGGTTTGAGGAGCCCAGCAGCCCGTACCGCAACCCAGGAGCAGCCCACAAAGAGTGCCCGGCTATGCAGGCCACAGAGTACGTGAGGTGCAGGTGACGTCCCAGCGAAGAGTTGAGTGCGAGAGGAGCCCAGGGGACAGGATAAAGCAGTGAGCCCAACGTCGCAGGCTGCAGAGGAGGTGAGGTGCGCTTCCCGCACCAGCAGGCCGCAGAGCAGAAGCGGCGCAGAGACATTGGTACCGACGGGGACAAGAGCCCAGCAGCACGGCACCAAGGGGGGAACAACAGTCGTGGGGAGCACCCACTGAAGACCCTATGCGCAATGCGTGAAGACCCCCAGATGATGTGAGGATAGGAGCAGAGGGAAGGACACAGAGTGCCCAGCTGAGGAGAAACACACGACGCACTGGCCAGCGCGCCCGCCATCAAGAGTACGGGCCAAGCAGGCGAATAGATACACGTGTCTTCAAGGGACCCGGCACTGCACGTGCGACACCACTGGCCCTTGCATGAGAACCGGAACTACATGAGATGCAGCGCTCAGTGAGAGTCAGCCAAGCTTGGCAGAGCGCAGCGTGAGACCCAACACCGTGGGCGAGATCGACCCACAAGAGAGAGACCACAGTATTGCAGGAGGGTCCACTGCACACATGTGATCCAGCGACCAGCGTTACGAGACAGAGGGAGAGACACCCGAATGGCATGAGGAGTAACACTATATGGCTGAGACACATCACAGTACCAGAGAAACTCGCACTACAAGTGAGGGAACACCACCTGAGTGAGACAGCACATCAGTGAACACCACTCTTTTAGGTGACAACACTGAAGGAGGCACTGCACCGTGCAAGCTAAAACGGCGCGAGAGGCAGAAGAGGCCCGTGTGCCACCAGTCAGAGCACGCAGGACCGGCGCAAGGAGAGGAGCGGCACAGGACGCTGCCAAGAAGAGGATCGTGTGCCCAGCAGAAGTGGCCACAAGGAGCAGGCATCGCTGCCTGTGGTAGAAGAGGGTAATCGGACCCTGCAGAGCCAAGGAAGGCTGTGGTCCCGGTGTGCCCAGCAGCGGAGGTGTAGCATGCGCTGCTACATCTAAGAGAGTCCATCGGGAGAGTAAGGGAGCCCAGCAGGCGGAAGAAGCACAGAGGAGCCCCACCGCAAAACGAAGACCGTAGCGGCCCAGAATGGGAGGCACCAGACACCGGTAAGGAGTCCACACCCCTCCCCCATCAGGGCATGTAGAACAAAGGCCTGCGCAAGCGTCGCAAAGAGGCCCGCGCCCCTCACCCACCGCCGCCTGCCAAACGAAGAGCAGCGCCAGCAGAAAGCACCACAAGCGCGCCAAAACACCCCTGTGAGCGTGAAAAAAAGAAAAAAAAAAAAAAAAAAAAACACAGAGCACACTAACTGGGACACCATCATCCCGCCAGCCATGACGGCAGCGAACTGCCCGCAAAAGCGCCAAAACGCTCCCGCGAAGAAAGGAATGTTTCTATATATCAAAAGGGAACATACGAAACTAACATACCGGGACACGACATTGTGCCAACCCAGGGGGTCCACATCATAAAAGCAGCACGAAACCGCAGAGCACGTGTCCAAGTGATAAAAGACACACATGACAAGTGCGTTACGACAAGACTCCGGAGGACACCGGCGCCATCAATCCTCAGGCTCACAGAGGGTTAACCAGAAGAAAGCCATAAGGGCCAATCACCGACCACCACTACAGCGTCCACCCCACACCACGCAGACCACCGGTACTGCAAGTTGCCAAGCCCACAGAAGGACAATAACACGAGTGAGCAACACCACGAGGATAACCACAAGGTGGAAAGCCATCACGTCGCTCACACCACTGCTGAGGACCAAGGGCACGCATTTGTAGACTGCCAACAGCCCCAAAAGAGCAAAACCACGCCATAAGCCACAGCCCAGGGAACCATAGACACACGTAGCAGCCCATACAAACCACCTGCAATGGTGACAAGAACATGCTCACAACAGAGACTACCAGAGACTGCCCCTCTGAGTGCCACCAGCAACGCGGGAACGACTTGGGAGCTGGCAATGGGAAAAGGCGGTCTGGCAACGCCACACACCACCCACTGAGGACCCAAGGAGCATCAAGAGATCTCATGCAGAACTAAAACCCTGTGGAGGGATACCGCTTGAGACCTGCTGCTCTCAGCTGGCCAGCAGCTAGCCCAGTGAAACACAACATAGAGGGTCAAGCACGAACATTATAGTACAGCGTTGTCACAGAGGAACTAACACAGGGACGATTGCCACAGGAGATTTATGGCACATACAGCATGTAACAGACCACGGACGGGATGAGGACCAGGACGTAAAATGGCCGGCTACGAACCAGGAGCATACCGCCGGAGAACAAGGAGGAGAGCGGATTGACAGCGGGACCGGAGAACGACAGGATAGCAGTACCGCAAAGAGCAGGTGATGGAGGAAGATCTTGATGACCCTGAGGCAACAGCAAATGAGACAGCATCAAGTAAAAATTACCCAAAAGGAGGGGGGCAAGGAAAAGCTAAGGGAAGAGGGGGAAGTCCACCCACAGTGGAAAGGGGACACTCCGCCCAACAGCAAGAAATGAGAGGAAGGCAATTTGCCCACATAGATGGCAGCCCACTGCACAAGTAGCAGGAAGGCCCAAGAGACCCACAGCAGAAAATGGAGCCCAGAAAGGAGGGCAGCAGAAAATGGAGCCCAGAAAGGAGGGCAGCAGAAAAGGGAGCCCAAAAAGAGGGCAGCAGAAACAGCAGGAAATGGAGCCCCGAAAGGAGGGCAGCAGAAAAGGGAGCCCCAAAGGAGGGCAGCAGAAAACGGAGCCCAGAAAAGAGGGCAGCAGAAAACGGAGCCCAAAAAGGAGGGCAGCAGAAAATGGAGCCCAGAAAGGAGGGCAGCAGAAAAGGGAGCCCCCAAAGGAGGGCAGCAGAAAACGGAGCCCAGAAAAGAGGGCAGCAGAAAACGGAGCCCAAAAGGAGGGCAGCAGAAAAAGAAGCCCAGAAAGGAGGGCAGCAGAAAAAGAAGCCCAGAAGGAGGGCAGCAAAAAAAAAGAAGCCCAGAAAGGAGGGCAGCAGAAAAGAGAGCCCAGAAAAGAGGGCAGCAAGAAAAGGAGGCACACAGGAAAGGAAGCCCAGGTGGAAGGGCCAGAGGACAGAACAGGAAGGAGTAGGACACCTGCAACAAAAGGAACCCAGAAAAGGGAGCCACCGGAAAGAACAAGACCGACTGCTGAATACCACAAAGGATAGCCCAAATACGCGACTACTGCACAGCAATCACATCAGCAAGGAGCACTGCAGGACAACAGTAGAAAAGGAGCGATCTGCGAGAACGGAGAGACCCAGGGAGGAGGACATAAGAGCAGCGGCTAACAAGACTAAAGCGCACACTGCAGCGACCACCAGAACGCAACACAAGTCGCCGACCCCACAAAGATGTTAAGCAGGGGGGAGGTGTTGCAGGGTGAAAGCGAGCGTGCCACCTTAAATACTGGACCACCTTAAGTTAAAGAGGAAGGACCTGACACGAGGGACAGGGAGGAAGAGGAGGGGCTACTAGAGCCCGGGAAGGACAGATCCGTGTAGAGGGCAATAAAGGAGGTTGTTTCCTAAACTGTCTCCTGTGTGTCTTTGTACGAGATGGCCCCCTCGGGGCTTGCAGGCGCAGAGGTGCATGTTGGCCCCACATGGTAGTCCCAGTGAGGAATACAACACTATCTTCCCAGTATTTCCTAATGCACTGCAGCCATCTTGGTTGATCTGCCATCACCGCAACCAAGGGTTTGTGCGGGAGTATGGATCAGCGACACCCAAAAGATTCCAGACTCTATGCCACAGCGGCGAACCCAGTGTCAATAGATGCAGCACTCAGGGAAGTTGGGCTCCTGGCACCCACAGCACTTCGTTCAGATAAAATTGTCGGACTGAGGGCTGCAGTCGATCGTTATTATATACATATCCAATACGGGTGAAGAACAGCATATCAAGGTAGATCGATTGTTGAATGATTAGCACAACAGAATAAAATGATGTACTATCAGTATAATCAACTCGCAAATAGATAAATACGCTGTTTGCCAGTGTGATAAAGCATAACTAGGAAATTGGAGACCACCCAGACCCTCATCCCTAGATGTTTGTGATGTCTCAGACATGCTGAGGAACAGTGTCCCAGAGAGGGTAGCCAGGGATGGCAAATCATCTGGCACACATTGTGGAGGACTTGCAGAAGACTCTGGGTAAGGCTCTTGTAACCAGGACTCATGTCTGGCAGAAAGTCTCCCAGGACCCCCCTTGTTATGTGCATATTTCAAGTAATTTTGGGTGAGACTAGGGGAATCCAGACGTGGACCCCTTGCTAACTATTCTTAGAGAGGCACAGCTACACCCTACTGATGAGGTTCAATCAGACCAAAACACGTGTCTGGGGTTGCTGTTGGTAATCTTGTTCAGCAGAGAATTGCCTAGCATTTCGGTGCTGGACTGCTTCAGGGCAGGACAAAGAGTGATATGTTTAGGATAGCTCTCCTCTGTGAAAGATAGTGAGCTAAAGACTCGGGTAAGGCTCTTGTAACCAGGACTCATGTCTGGCAGAGAGTCTCCCAGGACCCCCCTTGTTATTTGGACTTGCAGAAGGGGCAGTTCAGGAAACTTTTGCTCAACACCATAAGATTTGGCCAGGTGTGCATGTGGAAATCAAGTTAGGCAGTCTGTGATGTTTCCATGTCAGGCTTTGTGGATGGAAACCAGGGATTTCTCTCTCTGACATGGAGCCAGTGAAGTGATTTGAGGATCGGTTATATACAATCAAAGCAGTTGATGTTGGAGATCAGACTAGCCTTCAATTTCAAAGTAGCCAGAAGAAAGAGTTGAGTTGGTATGAGCCTCAAAGGAGAGGGTAGTGTACAAGTTCAATCCATGTTTACACCTGAGGTGAAGCAAAGAGACAGGATTTGAGGATCCCAATGCCAGGCATTCTGTTTTGGCCTTGTACAGGGACAAAACATTAGCCTTAATGCGTGAATGAATCTGCTTTTGAAAGGAAACCATGTGATTACGCTGTGGGAATCTGTTTCCTGAGACACTGATGTAAATGTGCGGGTCATCTGCTTAACTATGGTTGCTCATTCCTGCAGAGTTGAAGTTGTTGCCAAAAGGTGTGATTGGTGAAGTGGATCCTTAAGAAATGCGGGAAGTAGACGGGATAGTTGGGGCGATCAGGGAAGCTTGACAGATTTTCAAGAATGTGCTAGAGAGAAACATCTCGAATCATTTATCTACAGATGTGTCATGAGGACTGCTGATCTATTTGTACAGTATTTGCATGAAGAACGGACATGCTAATTTCAGTCAGAGATGCCTTACATCAACACATTTGCAGATGGTGAAGGCATTCCCTAGAAGGGTGCTTCTACAATCGCGCAAAGATAAGAACACATGATGAACCAATTTATGACGGTGGGAAGAAGGTGGGGCATAGACTAGGGACAAAACAACAAAACAAATAACAAAATTATAAGAAACAGATGACTTACACAGATACAATTCCCCAGGGTGCATGTGCATCAAACAAAGGATGATTACTTTAGAAATATATGACATTATCAGGAGGCAATGGAGAAAGTAGTGGGCTCAGGTAGATAGGGTGGGCGAGAAAGCAGAGGGAACACTCTCTTTAGCAAGTAAGTCAAGAATAAGTAGACCTTTGAAGAGATCCAAAGTCGGGCTGCCTTTGTTTGTTATGGGCAGTTCCAATGAAGTTATGTTGTTTTGCATTTGTATAGCGCCTCCTGCAATCGTGTATTGCTTTGAAGCACTTTGCCTGTCAGAGAGGCAAAGGAGGAGTATGACAGAACATTCAGTAGTGGTAGCGAGAAGCAAAGTTGGGTAGATAGCTGGGATGAGGTTGAAGGATAGATAAGATGCACAGGAAGGCAAGAGAAGGAAAAGGCAGATGAACTATGTGTACAATTGAACTGAATTCATTATGGGACTCAACTGATTCTATGCAGCGCAGCGCCAAGAGGAGAGATAGCTGGAGAGTACTTCTCTGCGCTAGGGGGGTTATGTATGGAAATTACTCACAGCATGGTGAGCATGAGCATGTTGAAGCGATGCCCAAGAAAACACATGCGACAAAGCTCTTACGCTTACTTCTCTAGATCCGGACAACATTTGGCAGGAGTTGCATATCAGAAAATCTGAATTTGCTAGATTTGCAAAAACCTCCCTGAAAAGCAAGCAAAATAAATCCCTCACATTTTTTGGTTTCCTCATTTGTGTCACGGTTCCCAGTCATCTAGGCATGTGCGCAAAGGGCCTATAGCCAGACTTTGAGCCTTCCAAACTGTCACAGTGAGCCATGATTTGTAGAAACTATGGCAAAGAAAACACAGTGTGTAAAGCACTTCTACTTACTGCCCTAAGCCACGAAAGGCAGCGAATGGCCAGGTTCCATATATCGGACAGCTGGAAGGAAATATGGGCACATTTTATAACTGAGAGTGAGATTTTGACGACGGCTTCCTTAAGAGCAGAAGTCCAGTCCAGCCTTCCTGGAGGTTCCTGAGCCCTGCTAATTGTTATATCTGTGGGTGAGGCAGGGATCCCGAGGATGGACACTAATGAGAGTCAATTTACATAATCCAGCCTTTGACTAGCCGTCTCGCCCTAGGCTGCAGTTACTGTGTACTGTTAATAGAGGGCATCACATGCATGTTGGGTGAAAACACGGGTGTATGGTCTAGTTAGCAGATTAGATTTGCAGGTGTACCTTATGTTTTTTCTTTTTTTTTGCGAGTTTAGGGGGAGCAGGGCAAGAAGGGTAAAAGATTGGAGGTGAGAGGAGGCATGGGAAGGGGGAAATGGGACCATGAGTTTGAGTGCAAAGGAGTAACACTTGGGACAAGATGGTTAGTAAAAAGAGATAGAATTAGGGAGGTACTGAGAAGCAAAACAATTGATAGCTTTGTTGACCAGCAGACAGAACTTAAAAAGGGAGTAGTTGTGCATGGAAAGCAGCCAGCAAGGTGTATGTAGGTGAAAGTGGGGAGGATCTGGGCAGGTTGTACAGAGCGGGGGTAACAAAGTTTAGGATGAGATTGCTGAGCATGAGGGTGATTAGAGTTTTTGTAGACTGCTGAGTAATACATGGAGGAAGTTTCTGAATGTTGAGAAGGTTAATAGGAGTGGTAATGGTGAATTGTTGTATTGAGTGTTCACTATCAAAGAGTAACCCAAGTGAGCGAGTGAGGAAGAAGGTCAGGCGTGAACGAAATAGGAGAGGGATGATCGGAATGGCATTTGAAGCCAGGAAAAAGAGTTCATATTTTGAAGCGTTCATCACGGTGCAATAGAAAGCTATACAGTGATGGATTGCAGTGAGAAAGTTGGTTATCAATTCTCAGATGGCTGGGGTGAAGGAGGGAAAAGAGAAAAAGATTCCAGTGTTTAGCTAAATGGATAGTGAAAGCCAAAAAATGAAATGAGTCTTCCTAGAGCAGGGGTATATTGGGTGAAGAGCAGAGGTTTCAAGGCCTGATCCTTGGGGGATGCCAACATGGTGAGGGCTGAGGTCAGATGTTTGTGAGTTCCAGAAGATTTTAAAAGAGTCTGTTTCCATGTGTAGTCAATCCAGGCAAGAGATGATTTATGACTCGAAGGTCCTGGAAAGTAAGGAGTAGACACAAGTGGTGGGCAGTGTCTGAAGCAGAAGAGAGGTACAAAAGGATGAATACAGAGAACGTTGGGAGTGGTGAGCATCAGAGAGAAAGTTGAGGCATGCATGAAAACAGTGTTGATGAAGTATTTACAATGGAAGAAAGATTGAAGGGAATCTCCAACGCCATTATACTCAAAGTGCTTAGTGATCTGGTTTAAGATCACCCAATGAATGACCTTTGAAACATTTTGAAGGAGGGAAACTGGGCAATAGTTTGCCAGGTTATTGCGGTCAGCAGAGCCTTTCTTTAAAATGAGTAGGACAGTATCAGATGTGAAGTAGGCAGTGAAAATCCCAGTGGTTAGAGAGAGAGAGAGAGCGAGAGAGAGAGAGAGAGAGAGAAGGAGGATATAAAGACCATAGAGATAAAGGCAGGTGATTGAGACTAAGGGCCTCATTACAGGATTGGCAGTAAATATGATGGCACTTCCTCAATGAGGAATTACTGTCCCGCCCACCCATATCATGAGCCCATCGCCATTCGCCATTGGCCTGGCAGTAACCGTAATTCCATCTGGAGGAAACACCCCTGAGCTGAGCCCGGTTTGCAATGTAACATTGGGAACTGCATGACAAGGCCTTCAAAGCATGTGATCCTGCAGACTTTGGGGCAGGAAATTCACATGCACAGTGGATTAGAGAAATACTCAGGACACAACACAGCTCACACCCAAGAAAACAGAACATGCAGTGAGGGACTACACACCGAAGTACCATACCAGTCACATCCGGAATTGCCTCAATATCCCCAGTCCATAGATAAGCAACATAATGCCTTCCTCACACACACAAGCACCCCCAAATCAGAAATATAATGGATCACACAGCCATATATGGGATGCATGTTGGCTATCCATGCCCCATGAAGTAGCAGCAAATCCTCTTAAGGATAAACGGACAAAACTAAATTTGGAGCAAAACAACATGTATTTTCGTTACTCAAAGTCACCTGTAGGGCAACATAAAAATACAGATTGGCATAACATTTGCTAGGATTTCCTCTATGTCAACATTAGATCTATATCAGTGTTAATTAGAAAGTGCAATGTTAGCCGCATTGGATAATGCCATATAAATAATGTAAAGTGGTGGTACATTGATTCTAGTGCAGATTTTTCCATACATACCAGCATCAAATTTACTGGAGTTCATCTTTTAATATATACAGTAATTGCAAATTTAGCCGCAACAAGGTGATAGCAGTTTTTGACATCATGACGCAAGCCATAGTTGTAGTGACGTAGTTTGCGCGCGTACATGTACAATGCTAAGATTGTGATTCAATACAAAGTCACTGTGGGCTGTTGCATAGAAACATGCCTTGGTAGCATACACCCGGGTTGAACTGGTGGACAGGGAAATATGATTTGGTGCATGTCTTATTAGTGCATCAAGCACCAGTACCAGCATTTTAGAGAAGGTTGGCTTGCACATGCCATCTAGCATTCTGACAATGTGCTGAAATACACCCGTTGTTGGGAAGTTCTGGATGGCCAACAGCTTTTGAAGGGGTTGGACAGCAATCCTGATGTTGATCCCACTCTCATGTGTGTGTGGGTGAGCAGGTCTGCTCTGATGTCTTAGTTCAGCCGAAAGAGTGTGATTATTTGATCATTGATCAGCACCCAAGAGAGGGTCTGGCATGAAATATGGTTGTCCTCCCCATTAAATGTCACCTATGCCTTTTCCAGGTTGGTTTTCCAAGTCTGCTGCTGCTCTGCATGTCTCTGCAGCTCAATGCACAGTAGATAATTGTGTAGGCCACAGTCCACATAGGCTAGGGGTTGCAAATTGCTTGGAAGTTGGTTTGGGAAAGGTGCAGCCATTGGCTACTCTTTTCGGTGCACTTGGATACAATTGTGTCTTCTTTTTGATCACCTAGATACATTTTCCAGTGGTAATTCCTCCAAGACTAATTGCTTTGATGGAATTAGCATCCAAGAGACTACTACCGATTTTCATTTACTTGTAATTTGGCAGTGCCATAAAAGTGGTGGTAAATCAGTTACAACAACTTTTTACCCTCACTGACACACTCATAATGAGTCTTGGAACATATGTGGAGCAAACAATTTGATAGGAGTGTAATGTGGGTTGGCGCTGTGAAGGATAGTGCTAATTCGATAAGAGCAGTATAAGGGAAGTAGTCCAGAGTAGCAAGGTTGGGGAGAGGTGGTGGACACAAGGGGGTCTTGGAGGGAGGGAGGGGGGTTATAAGAGTGTCATGAATTTGAGAGATTTTAGAGGACAAAATTAGTGATTAAAGTCATTAGCAGAGAGGGAGGATATTGTCTGTGATTTGCACCCATGCCATAGGTTGTGGTCCATGTTTGTTTTCAGAGTCTCAAAGATGATCCAAGTATATTGGAGTATTTACATATACATTCTTTTCTTATGTGTGGGATGTAAAGAAGGCATGGTATCAACAGTAAGACAGATATAAGTGACCACAGTTCAAGGGCTATCTAATCCTAAATCTATAGTAGAGAACAATGTACGACCATCAAATAATAGGAACGCAGTCCTATTGGTGTCTTGTCAAAATAAAAGGGCCTAAACTAATCAACCTATTGCCAATCCTTACCTCTAAATACAAATAGTGTGGGAAATAGTGTTACAAAAAAAAAAGAAGTGTTCACAAAATGATATGTCATGATGTTCAGGCTGCTGGCCTCCCTTCCCTGCGTTTTCAGCACCAGACAAGGTGGTACACTCAAGCTTAGCACAGTCTCTGGCTTCTCTAGCACAAGGATACAGTTCAACAATTTGCATCAGAGCCTTCCGTTCCCAAGTTTCTTTGCCTTTAAAAGTCTCTTCTTTCACAGGGCCTGATGCGAGAAACAAACAATACGTTCTTTTCCTCTTTCAGATTTTCATAAGTGCTCAATTTCTCAGGCGATTCACTATTCACCTCGGATCCCCCTCAGGCGGGCTCAGATCCTTTCACCACAATTTTCATAGATTAGTCATGCATCCAATTTCTCAGGTGATACACAGTTCAACCCGGATCCCCCTCAGCTGGGCTCATATCCCTTTTCCAGCACATTATTCAATTAGTTTCCCTTCGCTCATAGCTGAACTCCTTGTGAGGGACCGGAGGGGGGGCCTGTACTTCCGCTCTCTATTTGGTAGAGGAGAGGCACAGAGGACCCCTGCCAAGATTCTCAATATTGGTACGTGGTTGAGCAATCAAGGCCTAGCTTCTCGGGAAGGTGATGCGGGCTGGTTGTTAAGTACAGTGTAGTCCGCAAGCACCCACAAAGGAATGTGTGCACACTGTATCGGTTAAAACACCGTCTTTATATAATTAATATTCAAGGTCATATACAATATCACGATAACTCACTTTGTACTCGGTTATCTATAATGGCAAATATATACAGTTCTACGTGGTATCACAGTTACTACTAGATCTCTTTAAAGTGCATCAACTGTACGGTTAAATGGCACACAAATCAAGTCCCTCAGGTGTAGAGAACGCCGTCTTTTCCTTGCCATGGTCCGTCAGAGCTATTTGCCAATAGCCTGAGGTAAGGTCAAAGGTGATCACAAATTTGGCAGCACCTATGGTGTCCACAAGCTCATCAGCCTGGTGCAATGGGTGCGCGTCAGTTTGGGTGACGGCACTGACTCCTTGGTAGTCCACACAGAACCTCCAATCCTTGGTACCTGCCTGGGAACTTGCCTTGGGGACAAGGACCACAGGACTGGACCAGGGACTGATTGAGGTTTCAATAACACCCAGATCCAACATCTTGGTGACCTCAGCCTGGATGTGGTTCTTAACTGTATCTGACATACGGTAGCACCTGCTTTTGACAGACACACAGTCACCAGTGTCAATTTCGTGCCTACACCACGGTGTAAGGCCTGGCGTCAGAACAGAGAGGCATACTGCCGGAGCAAGATCCTGCAGGCCTTCTGCTGCTCTGTCGTCAAATCAGGAGAGAGATGTACTCCCTCCACTGAGCCATCCTGAGGGTTGCTCTGCAGCAAATCAGGAAGGGGCTCACTCTCATCCTTTTCTTGCTCTGAAGCTAGCAAGAGACATAAGACTTCGGCTCACATGTGGAAAGGCTTGAACCTGTTAAAATGGAATACCTGAGGGGCTACCCCAGATGCTCCCATGTCAACCTGATAATTGACCTTGCCCATCTTGGAGATTATATCCTGAAGGGTCCAGTCCATGTATCTGCCAAAGCCCGAGGCTTGGTAGGCTCCATCACGAGGACCTCCTGTCCCGGAATCCAATCCACTTGCGATGCTTTAAGGTCATGCCAGTACTCATTCAATTCCTGGCTGGCCTTGAGATTTGCTGTTGCCTGACCCATCATCTGTGTCATCGCCTGCCTGAGGCCTAACACAAGTCCCACACTTGCTTGGCGGGACCTGGAGGGGTGGCATCCAAACCTTCTCTGATTAAGGCAAGGGGCCTCCTCACGGGATGTCCAAAGAGTAACTCAAAGGTGCTGAAACCAACACCCTCTTGAGGTACCTCTCTGCAAACAGCAGGCATGGCAGGAGAAGATCCCACTTCTTCCTTAGGGCTTCTTCCATAGTGCCTAGCATGCCCTTGAGAGTTTTGTTAAATCTCTCAACCAGACTGTTGATCTGGAGGTGGTAAGAGGTGGAGAACTTATAGGTTACCCCGCACTCTTTGCACATGGTTTTCATGTAGCTCAACATGAAGTTGGATCCTCGGTCAGAGACAACCTCCTTAGGGAATCCAACATGGGTGAAAATGCCCAGGAGGGCCCGGGCCCGGGCAACCACCTTGGCAGTAATAGTCCGAAGGGGTATAGCCTCAGGGTACCTGGTGGCATGATCGACCAAGACCAGTATGAACCGATGTCCACCTGAAGTGGGAGGGTCAAACGGTGTGCCAACCACTGGCAATGGCTGCAGTGGGGCAATGACACTGCCTCCGGTCTTGCCAGACAACTGACAAGTTGGGCAGGTCCTGCAGTGGGATTCCACTTCTACTCCCATCCGAGGCCATTAGAAATGGGCAGAGAGCCTTTGCTTAGTCTTCTTGGTACCAAGATGACCAGCCAAGGGCACCTCATGCACCAACTGCAGCAGGAAGGGCCTGTAAACCTGGGGTACCACCAACCTCTTGAGGACATCAGGTTCAGGCTTAGTGGGTTCACTAACATGGAGCTCACCCTCCCAATAAATCCGGAATGTCCTAGGCACTTCTCCTTGTGCCTGGGACAGGGCCTGTTTCCGCAGACCCTCGAGAGAGTGGCAATCTCTCTGTCCCTTACAGAAGTCTGCCCGGGAGGGTCCCCCTTCAGCTAACAAGCATTGAAGGTCGGGATGATCCTCCGGGTTGAGAGCCTCTCCCACAGGAAAGTCTTCTGGCTCTTCTCCCACAGGAGTTGAGACGGGATTCACCACTGGACCCAGCCCATCCGGACCATGGATCCCAATGGGTGCTGTCGGAAGAGCCGGAAGAGCAGGGGCTCCCTCCACAGAGGTGGCCTTCTTACTCTTCTGTTTCCTTCATGCCTTGGGTTTCGCCGTCGGCAAGGATACCAGGCTCGCAGCTGGACCCTGTGTGACCTGCGATCGGGTAACCACACAGCAGCCATGGGTAGACCATCCGCGATCATCCCCAACTCGACCAAATTGTTCCCCAACAAAATGTTTGCAGGCGCATTGTCCTGAACCAGGACAGGAAGCTTTGCTGTCTTTTCTCCAATCGTAATGTTGACTAAGGCTACAGGTGATAATTTGGGAGGCCCACCAGCTAACCTGGTGGTTCTCAGAGGAGCACCTACATAGTCCTCTGGCTTGAGCAGGGTCCTGTCCACCACTGTCATGCTTGCCCCAGTGTCTCTCAAACCAGTAAACGGCTGGCCATACAAGAGGACACTTCTCAAAAACCTATGAGTGTTCTGTGGGATAGTCGCCAGTACTTCTGCATGCTGGTCCCAGGCCCCAAGGGACACTAATGAAATCACTACGGGCGCACCGAAGGTGATCCCAGTAGAGGAGGGGAGGACAGTGGCCTCCACCTCAGGTACGGAGTAGGGATAGGTGAGGCTGACAGCCTGGACTCCAAGTGCCTTACCCTTACACTTGGGGTCACCCCTTCGGTGATCCAGAGCCCCACAATCCCAACAAGTGCCAGGAGTGTGGGGTACGGTACTGGAGCCACTGGGACCATGCTTTGGAGCAGGCGGACCACTACTCTTACTCCCACCCACAACAGACTTATCCCCACTAGGTTTTTGGGTCTTCGGAGAGGAAGATTTTGGTTTACCCGACTGTGACTGCTTTTGGGACTCCTCAGCTTTCTGAGAGGCCCCCTTTTCTTTGTCCTTGTCCTACCCACTGGAGTCCTTAGGGGACACCCGGTGGGAGACCGACTTGTCAGCCAACCTAGCCAGCTTAAAGGGGTCCAAAATGTTCTGGTCAGCAACATACTGACGCAGCTCTGGTGAACAGGCTTCCGAAAAATGCTCAAAAAACAAAAGGTGGGACAATTCAACAAATGTTTTCACTTTGTAGCCATCAATCCACCCCATCATGTTCATGTCCGCAATCCAAGACACATTCTCTCGTTTCTTAAAATCCCTGAACCCTTTGAGGTATTGGGTCAGTGTTTTACCAAACTTGGCAATTAAAGCAGACTTCATGCACTCACACTGACCCCTTTCTTCCACACTCAGTTTCAGAATACAGTCATATCCAGTTTGAGGCACTCTGCTTAACAAACACTTAGCCCAATCTCTCTTATCAACATCGTGAATTGCACAAGCCATTTCAAACGCTTCAATCCATTTGAGGATATCAGAACCCTCTGCATACACACCAACCAAATCTTTCATAAACTTGGTTGCTGGGGACCTAACATTCTCCACTCAAGCTTTCTCTAACTGGATTCGCTGACATTCAGTGTCCTTGTCTTTGAGTTCAAGATCCATATTCGTGAGTTCCACTTGCTGTGCCAACTCCTCTTTCTTAAGCTCAGCATCTATTTCCAACTTGTGATATTCAAAGGCCAATTTCATCCTTAATAACTCAAGCTCCAAGGAAGTGCTGGGGTTTGGAACTGAGGCAGCAGGAATGCTGGCATTCCCAGAATCAGATTCAACGACAACCCTCGGGGTAGAGTCCTCATTGGTTGCATCCCCCACCTTCAAGAGTTTCACAATCAATCTGGTAGTCCAGCAGGGCAGCTATCAGCTCAGCCCTAGACTTATCCACAAAGTCTAACTCCCTGGCTTCACAAGCACTCTGGAGAGCCTCTAAGCTCATCCGAGTCAATTTACCATTCGCAATAGATTCCACCGTGTTCAAACGTGCCGTCAAGACTCAATTATTCAACTTGGAATAATTTCCTGACCCATTTCTCCTTTTCCACTTTTCTTGTTTGTCCTCGTCTTGTTTTTGTTCTATGTGCGCCCTGAGGCCCGTTACAAAATTTAAAATAAATAAATAAATTGCTTGTAATGCAGTTATCTTGTACACAACTAAACCTTGATTTAACAAAGTGCAGATATCCTTCATAAGTGCCATGGCTATACGCTGAGTCTTAAAACCCTAAGCATCCCACTGCTGCCACCAGTGTGAGGGACCGGAGGGGGTGTCTGTACTTCCGTCTCTATTTGGTAGAGGAGAGGCACAGAGGACCCCTGCCAAGATTCTCAAATTGGTACGTGGTCGAGCAATCAAGACCTAGCTTCTCGGGAAGGTGATGCGGGCTGGTTCTTAAGTACAGTGTAGTCCCCAAGCACCCACAAAGGAATGTCCGCACACTGTATCGGTTAAAACACAGTCTTAATTGAATAATTAATATTCAAGGTTATATACAATATCACGATAACGCACTTTGTACTCGGTTATCTATAATGGCAAATATATACAGTTCTACGTGGTACCACAGTTACTATTAGATCTCTTTAAAGTGCATCAAATGTATGGTTAAATGGCACACAAATCAAGTCGTAAAGGAAACCAACAGTAGAGAAAAGAGGAAAGCAGCTGACAAGAACAATTGGCAGAAATACTGGTCACTACTGTTAAACACAGCTCTGTGTGAAGATCCCCCCACCTGGGCAACCTGTAGAATAAAGATATAAGCCCAGTCCATTTATATGGTGAAGTGGCAGCTTCATTCCTAGCGGTGCTCATTGACAGGGAAGCGTAAACGTCCTGCAAGGAAGAGGCGTGCGGGGCACCTCGGTGTCGATAGTTCTGGACTGCAAAGAGTTTGAAGAACTGTGGCCCAGCAAGGGCGTCGAGTCATCGGCATCTCTGTTGTCTTTGGGTGGCGGGAAACCCACCGTTGGATGCTCCTCGGCGCATCGGCGGTCAGGCCTTCTCCAACAGGATACAGTGGCGACGATGCGGACGAGAGCGTCCTTGAACTTGAAAGTTCTTAAGCAAAACGGGAGCACGGCGGCTCTGATCAGCGACCGCGGTGGTCGACAGTGGCGGACAACAGTCTGGGTGCTTCTTCTTGGGATTCCGCAGCAGTCCCCATCTCAGGTCGGCAGCCTGTCGAAGGTCCGTCTACCTGGGAGCTTTGGCAAAGATCAGCTGATGCACGATGGTCCCTCGTAGCTCGGGAAGAGGGCGCCTTACCAGGTCCTCTCTGGGTTAGTCCTTAGAGACACAGCAGCTTTCAGATTGTGAAGGAGAGCAACATCAATTCTTCTCATCCAGCAGGGCTTCAAGGTCAAGCTTCAGTTATTCCAGTTACTCGTCGTAGTGGACTTCAGCTTCTGAACACGATTCCTAGCAGTGAGAGGTCCCCAGATATACTGTTGATCTCCCATTCATTCTGATGGGTCATACTCAAGCATCCAATCACGGCGAAGGGCATTCATGCAGGCAGCCAATCAGGCACACAGTACATTCAGGCCATTCACTTCTCTCCAGACACTCACAACAAGTTATGTGTATTGGGACAAGTACCCAGCAATTCAACACTCCACACTGCATTCATACCGGTTTCGGGAAGGGCTGTCTCAGTCATTGTGTCAAACACCAGATACTAGACACCCACAACACAGAATGCGTATTCATCACACACTCCATTCACCAAGATCCCACCCACAGGCGTACCCACAACATACGGTCGTTGGGAAGGCTCCAGCCAGTCTGGTCAGCACTTCCCCACACTATTATATATGGAACTCCACCCAACAGCCAGTCAGGGAGAAGGGACAGAGTCAGGGCTTCCCGGGACTTCGGGAAGATCAAGGTACCAGGCGATGGAAGGCAAGAGGCCACGGGGGCCCTCTTGTCCCCATCAGGAATCTACCGATTCCAATGACAGTGCCTGGGCATCCCAAAAGGGGGGACTCTCAGGGCACCAGTCAATTCAGCATGGAGCTGCCAACAGACCAAACCCTGCTCTGTGGGCCAGCCAGAGGTGCCCAAAAACATACACTAGGGCACAGGGTTGCACCCCTACCCATAGGTGCCATACGGGTATCCCATGTGTCTGTTCACCAAAACCAAAGGAGAGAGCTGCACCACCAGGAGTCCCACATGAACTCCTGCACGGAAAACACGACAGAACACACAATAAAAAGCAGTAAAAGACAAGGATATGGAGGCCCTGTCCCTCAGATGCATTTCCAGCATCACACTCCCTCTGCAGTCTCAGACCAACTTCATCTACTTTGTCATCAACTTTCTTTATGCTATTACTATAGAAGACTTTTGAATGTGCACAGGTTTTGCTTGACCCTTTGCAGGACCACTTCGATTTCACAATTCCTTGTCACTCTTTAGCATTTGCCACCTTTCAGTTGGATACGTAACAGAGACCTTTGAATGAGCACACACGTGGTGCCGGACCACTCTGTCTAAGGTATTGTATGTTGGCTTCAAAGTTCAATCACTCATTTGTTGTTTAATTTTGTTTGCGTCCCTTGCCACATACACTTCAAACACTGTTCTCTTCAGCTTTCACTATACAATGTTATTGGGTGCAACCTTGGCTTCAACACAGACCAGTCTGGTATCAGTCTCCCCAACTCACTGGCTGTGCTGACTTCACTGGCGCTGCTTTGTTGTAGGAGCCAAGGACAGTACCATGGCAGCAAACGATTCTCCCTGCCTTGACTATGGATGTGTGAGAGCCCTGGGCAACAACGACACCCAATGCAGGATTCTTCAACCTTGATTCCTGGTGTTACGTTTACTATTCTCGAAGGTTCATGAAAGTAACAGTCTTTCGTTAAAAAGGTCAAGGGCACTTCCCTCCTTGCGTTCCCCTTTGGTTTTGTCATCTTTCACCTTATATTAAACTGCCATCTTGGAACTGCTGCTTCCTCGTGTGCTTTGCCTTGCTCAGAGTCTGCTTTTATGCTCCACCTTTTATCTGTGTGGGGAAGTGTAATGGAAGTCAGGTGTGTCTAATGGTCAGCAGTAATTGCCTCACCCGCCTGACCATTATTTTGTATTTGTTTTATTTGTAACGCGCACCTTCAGGCCTGGAGGCATCCGGGCCAACTTTAGACATGGTTACATAGGCATACATATATTCAAACTTTAAAACAGTGTAAAGTATTCAGGGCATACAGCAATATACATATTTACAAAGTAGAGATTAGGGCAGGCGTATTCCTGGGACAGACTCCCAGGAGCATAAGAGGTCCGGGTTTCAAGGCTGGTTGAAGAGCCATGATTTCGTTTTGGATTTGAAGGCACTAAAGCATTCTTCAGATCTGATGGTGAGGGGGAGGGCATTCCAGAGCTTGGAAGCTAGGACGGGGAAGCTAGATCCACCCGCTTTTTGTAGTTTGAACCTAGGGATGGTTAGACAGTGGGTCTGGGCGGTTCTTTGAGGGTGGCTACGCGCTTGGCTGGATAGCCAGCTGCAGAGGTACGGGGCGATTGGTTGGCTAGGCATTTGTGGGTAAGGCCTAAGGCTTTCAGTGAAATTCTCTGTTTAACCGGTAGCCAGTGTAGGTTGGATCTAGATTCCGAGATGTGGTGGTTTCGCGGGATGTTTAAGGCCGCTCTGACAGCGTTATTTTGGGCGATTTGCAATTTGTTCAGATTCTCTTGGCTCATTCCTAGGTAGAGGGTGCTCCCATAGTTGATTTTGGCCATGATGAGAGTTCTGGCCAATGTGACCGTATTTGGGGTGGTCAGAAATGGCCTGCAAGCTGCAATGAGTTTGCAGGTGTATGCTGAGGCAGATCTGACTGCATTAGTTTGTCGGGATAGGGATAAGGTGGAGTCAAGGTAGACGCCTAAAGTTTTGGTGTCTTTTGAAACTTGGATGGTGTTGCCATCGATGATAATTGGCTCAAGTTTACTAAGGCGTTACGTAGTGCCCAAGATGAGGAGCTCAGTCTTGTCATCGTTGAGGCATAACTGGTGTTGTGCCATCCAAGCTTGGATGACCAGGTAGACATCGTTCAGGGCCTTAGTGTCAGCCAAGTAGTCTCCGGTGATGGGAATGAGTATCTGGGTGTCGTCGGCGTAATTTGTATAGGAGACACCCAGATAGTCAAGTACATCAAAGAGCGGTTTTGTAAAAACATTGTAGAGTGTTGGCGACACACAAGAGCCTTGGGGGACGCCGCAGTGAATAGGGGAAGGATCTGCAGCTGCAGATTGAGAAAAGACCTGCATAGATCTATTACTCAAGAATGATTTGATCCAGGCCATATCTGATGGCAAGAAATGAGCGGCAGAGTGAAGATGCTTGCATAAGATTTGGTGATTGACCAAATCGAAAGACGCAGAGAGGTCAAGTAGAAGTAACAAGGCAAGTTTGCCGTTGTCCTTTAGAACTTCAATTTGAGCTTTTAAGTCAAGTAGAGCTTTCTCTGTTCCGTGTCTGGGGAGGAAACCGGATTGTCTAAGACCTAGAAGATTATTGACTTCCAAGCACTCTTGGATTTGCAGGTATGCTGCACGGTCTAGAATTTTTAACAAGAACGGGACAGTAGTAATGGGTCGGTAGTTGGTAGGTATGCTTGGGTCAAGGGAGGGTTTTTTGAGCAGGGGTATTACTCATGCATCTTTAAGGTTGTCAGGGACAATCCCTGTTTTAAAGGAGGCGTTGATAAAGGATGTGATAAATGGGGCCAAATTGTGGGCAGATTCCTTGATAATTGGGGAAGGGCAAGGATCACCCTGGCAGTTGGACGGTTTGATCCTCAGGATAATGTTTTCCACCTCTGCAGTGGTGAGCGGTGAGAATGCAAACTGTTTGAGGTTGGGCAAGTCAGGGGAGAAGGCCCCAGCTGGGGTAGGAGGGCGATTGTCCAGTTTCAGGCTGTCTTGTTCAGCTGTGATTTTAGATTGAAGCATGGTGATTTTATTCAGTAACGCTGCCTGAATGTTAGCACACCATTTGCTATCTTTAATGCAGGTGTCGGGGTGGGGGGTGGTAACGGGAGTTTCAAGCTCTTTAAGGATCTTAAAGAGTTCCTTAGAGTTGGAGTCAGCTTGTAAGATACGATTATTAAGGGACTATTTTTTCGCCTCTATAATGGCTGCTTTGTAGGTAAGCGATGCCAGAAAGAAGTCATCTTTGTGCGCGTCAGAACGGTGGCTTTTCCAACGGTTCTCGGCCTGGCGTTCAGTTTTGCGGAGTACTCTTAACTGTGGAGTGAACCAAGAGTTCAGATGTGCCCGTGGTTTGGCCTTCCTCAGTTTGATGGGGGCCATAGAGTCTATAGCTGTAAGCATGCTGCAGTTATAGATGTCAGCTAAGGTGGTGGGGTCATTACAAGAGTCAGTGGCCGCTTTAAGCGTAGGGAGTAGCAGAGGGAGAAGTTTCTCCTTGGTTATGTCCTTTTTGTTTCTGGTCGGGAGAGCAGGCGCTGTCATGGTCGGGATACGGGGGGAAGCTTCAATATTAAAGGTGATAATGTGGTGGTCTGACCATAGGCAAGTGGTAATGGCCAGGACATCGATATTGCAGTTAGAGCTGGCTAGCCAGTTGAGGGTCCTGCCTTTAGAATGTGTGGGCTCTTGGATGTGCAAGGTGAAGCCAGATTAGAGAGGGCATTTTCCAAATCTAATGCAATAGGATCTTTGGGGTCGCCAAGTCCCAGGTTGAGGTCACCAAGGATGATAATTTGTGAGTTAGTTTTTGCATTGTCAAGTAGGAGGGTGGATATTTCACCGACAAAGGAAGGAGAGGGGCCTGGGGGCCTGTAGATTAGGTGGAGGGTGGCTGTTTGATTGGGTGTTAGTGCGAGTTTGACTGATAATAGTTCAGAAGACTCAAGTTTAGTGTTGGTCAATTCTCTTAAATCCAGAGTGATTTTGTGGATGATGGCTAGTCTATGCCACCACCTCTAGAGTGTGAGGCAGAGATATGGTCACATCTCATTATGCTGAAGCAGGGTGGAAGGGCAAGGGACAGTGAAGGGCCGGATGCGGCATGTAGCCAGGTTTCAGCTATGGCGATGAAGTCAAGATCTGACGATGTTACAGGGTCTGCTATACCTAGGGCGTGCGCTGGGTGGGATCTGGCGTTGATGAGGGCGCCCTTGATAACCAGCAATTTCGCCTCTGTAGAGGGGGGTTTGCAGTTGGTGGGTGCAGTGGGTGAGCATGGTGGTGTATGTCGTGTTTGCTTGGGGAGGTTACTACAGGTTGGGCGTATGCAGAATCTGGTGCCTAATCTTTTGTTTCTAAGAGATAAGGAACACGGTTGATTCGGGGTGGGTTGCTAGCGAAGTGTTCCAGCCAGAGGGCTGGGTCATTGAGGTATGGGTTGATGTCAGTGTTAAGGTGATGAAGGCCTATGGTGGGTGTCATGGGGTCCATTATGGGGGTTGCCAGGCGCAGGGAGGGGAGACAAGACTAGTGACAGACAAGGCGTCTGATGGCTGAGGGTGTGTCAGCCGTGTCGGATGTGTACGTAGCTGGGTGATAATTGTTGCCTCAAAGGGCAGAATGTGCTACAGTATAAGGAAGAGCGCCCTAAGGAGCATGGTGGATGGACACCTAGGGGATATGCTTTGCAACAGTAGGCTGGTTCGAATTTAGCTAGACCAGTGCACAATCAACAAAAGGCAGGTTCAATTTTAGCTAGGGCAGTGCAAAATCAACACTAGGCAGTTTCGATTTTAGCTAGGGCAGTGCAAAATCAACAGTAGGCAGGTTCGATTTTGGCTAGGGCAATGCAAAATCAACAGTAGGCAGGTTCGATTTTGGCTAGGGCAATGCAAAATCAACAGTAGGCAGATTCGATTTTAGCTAGGACAGTGCAAAATCAACAGTAGGCAGGTTCGATTTTTGGCTAGGGCAATGCAAAATCAACAGTAGGCAGGTTCGATTTTGGCTAGGGCAGTGCAAAATCAACAGTAGGTATCAACAGTAAGATACAGTGGCTCGGTGTAGGGGTGGCAGGGAGGGTTTTGAATGTTACCTCATGCGGGTGGTCTGGTCCGGTTCCCCTGGGAGGAGGGTAGAGTAGTCTGTTATGGTGCGTTCAGTGAAGGTGCGTCCCAGAGCATTTTGGTCCATAGGGTCCTGGGGTTGAGGCGTGAGTGTTCACTCCTCGTGCCTCCTTGTTTCCTGTCTAGATGGCCGAATAATTATATTGGCCGAATTATATTGGGACATGTCAGTTATACGGCTCGGGTGTTAGTCTGTTTCCCTCTCATAGTGAGCTGTCCGTGAGGAAGTGTTTGTGCTGGAAAAGGAGGGGAGGGTTGAGTTCATAAGTATCCTTCCTGCTAGGATGAGGTTAAGGTGTTACTAGGGAAGGGGATAACGCGTCTTGCCATCCGGTGTCCCACTCCCACTCCCTGAAGACCCCTCACCCAGGTGATCCTCAGACACTGTTCCACCCAAAGGAACTGGATCCAAAAGCGATGGCCGTATCCTGGCCATCTGGATGACAGATGCTCGGGGGCTAGCGGGTGACACGCCTTCAGGTTTCTCACAGGGACCATAAGAAACTATTTCTTTTAAAAAGGGAGGAGTAAATGTAATACAAGGGAATTGGGAAAATGGCCTCACAGGATGTGCAACTTTAACAGTACTCAAACTTAAGAGGTAAAATGAGGAGCTTACTGCAACAGTTCTTGACTAACCCAGCAGAACACACTGTTAAGTGGGAGACCTGGAAATAAAATTGCCAGGAAAACATGCTGGCCATCAATGGGCCAGCTTTTAGCGTTAAACCCTGACATACATTTATCATGCATAGCCTGGGATTTGGAGGCAGGAGGATATTGATAGGTCTT
This sequence comes from Ambystoma mexicanum, assembly GCF_040938575.1. Classification (NCBI taxonomy): domain Eukaryota; kingdom Metazoa; phylum Chordata; class Amphibia; order Caudata; family Ambystomatidae; genus Ambystoma; species Ambystoma mexicanum. The sequence continues at coordinate 732,259,531 of NC_090927.1, forward strand.
CCAGAATTTAGACTTCTTGGAGCAGACGGAGAGGAAGAACCTGGCGAAGGTGCATCATTGAATGTCTATAAAATGATACTCCGGAAGATGGAGAAACACTTTGAAAAAAGTCGACTATTATCTTGGAAAGATACTACTTAGGGACCAGGGAGCATGGAAAGGGTGAATATATTGAAGACTTCATCATTGGTTTGAAGTCATTTGCCAGTAAGTGCAATTTTGGTCTATCCCATAATCAATGGGATCAATTCATTCTGAACGTGCCAGAGAACAAAATCAGAGATTTGGACCAAACGAGATCCCTGTTGGACATAGCAAAACAGATGGACCACATGATGGCATGTGTAAAAGAACTAGATAAAAAGGAGCCTCAAGTACCAGACAAAGTGTGTGCCAAGGTATTTGACTGCAAGAACGTGATTGAGCCAACCAAGAGACATCTGGGGAATCAGAAATGGCTAGGATTTAAGGAGGGAATAAGTAGTGAAAACAAAGTTGCAGGGATGAAAAGATGTTTCAGGTGTTGAAGCACGTTCCACTTTGCCAATGATATGATGAAGAACAGAGGGCATTAATTGGTCTGTTAGTCAGGTGGGTTTCAGGCAACAAAAAGGGAAAAAAACACATGCAGTTGTGAGATCAATGGAGTTGATGTGACAATGCACTCTGATTCTGGGTCTGACTATACCATAGTATACAACAGTGAATGGGTGCAAAGCTTTAAGTGGGTAATACTTAGATCACCAAATTTAAGGGCAAATGCCTAGGGGAGGTGCACATTCACATACTAGGTGTGTTCCCAGTAGGACTCAAGTGAAAGGGCAAGGTGACCATGGCCATTGTGCATGTGTCTAAAAAAGCTGGAAGCTTAGTGGGCTGGTACAAGCAGCAGGACATGGGGATTAAAATTGACCCCAGTGTGCCTGGGCATGTTGCAGCTGTTGCCCAGTTAGAATATGTAAACCCTGAAGGCAGATTTGGTGATTTATTGAAGGAGTATTTAGGTTGCTTGAAGGGTTACCCCCATTGCATATGTTTTAAGGACAATGCTGTGCCAGTAGTAGCCAGGGTGCGAGAGTTCCAATATCTTTGAGGGAGGAGGTTTCAGCCGAAATCAGGAAACTAGAGCAAGATGGTGTCATTGAGGTTGTGGAGGTATCCAAGTGGGTGTCACCTGTAGCTGTCATTCGGAAAATCAATGGACAAGTTAGGTTATGTGTGGGGGTTAAATCGATGTGTAGCTGTAGACAAGTTCCCTGTTCCCAGTATTGGTGAGCTGGTCATTAGGGTTGCTGGGCCAAAGGTGTTCAGCACACTTGATTTGACCTTAGCATATCGTCAAGTTAGTCTTCATCTAGATTGGCAGGATTATATTGTCATGATGCCTACCCCCGGAGCACCAGGCCAGGCCCAGCACCCCCGGAAGCAGGCATCATGCCCTCGGGTAAAAGCCCAGCGGCCCCTTATATGGGCTCTTTGGACTCAGCCCTAGCGCAATTGGTGCCAGGCTCATGTTGGACATCAGTCCTGGCGCCATAGGCGCCAGGCTCATAAAGGGAGGTGTTTTGTGCACTTACCTGATGCAGACCATGCTGCACGCTTCAGGCCTCCCTGAGACCTGAAAGGGACTATTTTTTCATAGGGACTATTTTTTCACTCGGGCGTGGCCAGGGAAGGATACATACCTAGTTGGGGAAGGATACATACCTGGGACTTCTTTGGAGGCTATTTAAGCCATGCCCAGACAGCAGCTCATGCTTCGCGTTGTTCTGCTTCCTGCAGCTTAACGCTCACCGTGTCTGCTCCTGCTCCTGGACTCCAGCCACGCCCGCCTCGAACCTGGAAGACCTGCAAGGAAGGAAGAGAAGAGAAAGGTGAAAACCAAGGACTATTTCAAACTTCTTACCTGCATCCGGAATCTTCTCGCCAGCATCCCTGAAGAAAGACTTCCATTTAAAAGCATCGCGTTGCTCGCTGCAGCGCCACGCTTCACTCACCTGTCCTCGAGACATCTCCCGGCTCCATCGCGGCTGTCAGCATCGGACGCCAAATCTCTGCACCTAGGGGAGAGAGGAAGAAACAAAAGGTGAGCAGAAGGAACACAGAAGGAAAGCCTGATTAACAGCCATAATACTTACCGGCTTTTCTTCCACATTTCGGGTCGGCGCCGCCCCGTTGGCAGGTACCGTACCCCAGCCCCTATGGGGAAAGGACAAGAGACATTTCTGGGGAATGATAAGGACATTTAGAGGGATCGCCCTCATCACTACTCACCTCGGCAGTTTAACCCCTCGATGCATCGCCTTCATTCTGCACCTGAAATAAAGGACAGATCACAGGTTAGAAAGACAACATAAAGGGGGCCTCACTTGAACTTTGAACTTTCATACTTACGGCGCATCGCTCAGGAAAGTCAAGTGGATTTTGCCAGCGCCATTCTGAAAACCAGTGAAGTAACTGGACGAACACGCGCCCCTGCACCAGAAGCAGGATGGAGATTTCATCGTTCCAAACCATAAGGTGAGCTTAAACCGAGGTTTGGAGGAAGTTAGAGAGGAACGAAGGGGGAAGGGGGAAAGGGGGGGAGCTAGCACACTATTCTGCAGACTGTTAATCCCCTTTCTCATCTGCAGAAGGATATTCCTACGGGCCAGGCAAGCACGATTTGGAGGTCCTGTCCAATCGGTGTTCCGGGTCCTGCGCATCACGCTAGAAGAGGCCATAGCAATCCAGACTAGACCAGCGCCCCCGTGGGAACCAGGTGAGCGTTACATATATCCTATTTGTTACACAGAAGGGTACATATATATATTTATGGGGATGCCTTTAAGGCTAGATTACACAGTCACATTCTTTCAAAGGGTGATGCACAGCATGTTTAGTGGGATCAAAGGAGTTGTATTAATCCATGATGACATTTTGATTCTGTGTGTGAGTTGTCAGGAACATGATACACAACTCACCAAGGTGTTTCCTGTCTTGGCCAGGTTAGATCTTACACTTCGGAAGGAGAAATGCTGCTTCTGAGTGAATTCTATTGATTACCTTGGGCCTAGATTGGGTGATAAGGGTTTAGAACCTAAACAAGAGTTGGTGGATGCACTAGTGAATGTGGAACACGCTAAGAAATGGCAAGGAGTTATGTCGTTTCTGGGTATGGTTGAATACTACTCAAGGATTGTGAGGCAGTTTGCAAACAGATGCAAGAACATCGGAGAACTGTGCAAGAAAGGTGTCTTTTATGTTTGGACTATTGAGTGCCAGAAGGAGTTTGATGGTGTGAGGATACCTATTGCAAGAGCACCAGCTTTGGGAACTTTTGGCACAAGTTGTGAAACTTTTATTATGACTGATGTCAGTTATTCAGGTTTGGGGCAGTCCTGATGCCGAGGCAAGGTGGTGCAGACAGGGTTACTGCCTTTGCATCACAAGTGTTGAAAGGTGAGTATGTTCATTACTCAGTAATTAAAAGGGAATCCTTGAGTGTTGTGTGGACCATTAACAGGTTTAAAGCATGTCTGTGGGCCAGGGCATTCACAGTGAACACAGACCGCAAGTGTTTATGAGCAAGGGGTTGATGGTGTGTCCGGCAAGAGTGTTCAATGGGTTACATAAATGCAAGTTATCGAGTATGTTCCTGGAAGGAAGCTGTGTTGACATGTTTTTTATCCGGGGCTGGACAACAAAGTGAGACTGGAGTGGTGGGAGGTGAAGAAGAGGCTGAGAAGGCAGCTTTCCATGTTTGTGAGAATACCATCAGTGAGCGGGAATGGGTGGCGGCTGCAAGCAAGGATGCCGAACTTGCCAAGGATGTCAACTTTGTTAGAATCATTTGGAGAGGATGGACTGGTGATGACAGTCTTGGGACTTTCCAATAGGGTCAGAGATGAGCTTGGAGGTGAGTACTTGTGCAAAGCAGGGCATTTGGTCCCCCCATCAGGCGTAAGGCGTAGACTACTGGATATAGTGCATGAGGGTTGTCTTGGTATGACCAAGACCAAGGGAAGATTGAGGAGCGATTACTGGTGGCCGGGGTGAGATGCAGAAATAGAGAAACTTATCAAGGACTGCAGCATGTGTGGAGAGGCAGAAAAAGCCCAGAGAAATTATACAAAGCCTTTTAGGCCCTTACATTTATTAGCCATGTCTTGGGAGTTTATTTCACTTGGCTTATTGGGCCCTGTACATATGGCTGTCTGTTCCGAATGGGTTAAAGTGGGAGTTGTTTTGGAGGCTGATTTGAGAGCTGTGGTCAGGTTTTTGAATAAAGTATTTCCGAGAGAAGGATTTCCAAAGAAACTACTTACTGACAATGGCATCCAATTGATTTCTAGAATTATCTATCATTTTGTTAAGGTATTGGTGTGATGTCTTTTTCTCACCCTGTAATTAATGGGGAGGTAGAACACTTACGGACCCTGATGCAAGGAATTAGGACGTCCCTGCAGGTGGGTTTTGCTGGGAGAATACCATTGAGAAGAGAGGGTGTGCACATAGACTGGTGACACATGCAACCATAGGGCTAGTGCCGTTGGAAGTGTTGAGAAAGAAACTTCATACAACTGTAAATCCCCCTAGATTGGAAAGATCATGTTTTGTAGATTGGAATGAGGAGAGACTGAGAGAAGTTGTTGGCTAGAGATATGACAGGCTCAAGATTGTCAGGAGGAGTCATGTCTTTGAATGGGATGAGGTTCAGATCAATAGTCCAGGCCTCGTGACCAAGGGGTAAAGTAGGTTTTGGGGATATTTGACAATGAGAGAAGTCCTGGTTGGTGCTGTGGTGTTGGAGGACGGAATACTTTGAATAAAGGAACGACCGTCAAGAGAACATAGGTCGTCTACTGAGCGTACTGATGCAGTACAAGTGGGAGATGTGGAAGCGGAAGGTGTGTTACATGAGCAATGTTCCACTTTCTTTATGTATATAGTTCAATCTACTGTTGCATAGATTATCATATGTTTACTTCATTGTATATAGTAATATTGTTGGAATAAAGGCAAGTGTGGTCGTTGGAATACCTTCAGCTGTGAGCTGAGGTGGATGCCACAGGAGGTTCCTAGCTGGGGGTCTCAATACCCACACATCCAAACTCGTGTTATATATTGAATAAAGAAGTTTGACACTTACTCGATGCAGTGTGATTATAATTCTTACCTAACCGGTGGAGAAGCCAAGATGTTAAAATGAGCAATGGAGTGATCAGAAGAAGAGGGGTCAAAGGAGAGGTCAGAGAAGGAGCACAAGGTAGAGAGAAAGATGAGGCATGGGAGTTCCCACCATACAGGGTAGGCTTATTGTGGAGAGAGTAGAGGGAGTGGCCAGAAAGAAGGGTGTTAAGTTCAAGATGAGTGGCAGTGGAGGGTTTGCGAAGGTTAAAGTCCCCCAGCATGACAATGAGAATGTCAGTGGGAAGTGATTCAAGAAGAAGGGTCAACTCAGGGAAGAAAGAGTTGAGGGTACCAGGATTTCAATAGAGAGTTACAACCATGATCGGGGCAGAAAGGAGTAATTGCATAGTGGCATATTCAATAGAGGAAGAGATGGTGTCTGGGGGAGTAGGGGAAAATAGTGAAAGCCAATCCACCATCCTTCCCAAAAGGTTGGGGAGAGGGAGAGAAGTTAGCAGAGTCAGTGTGGGGAGCCACTATTGTAGGAGATTTATCAGGGGAGATACTCTAGGCTTCTGTGACAGGTCAATGAGGTCAGTGATTTATGTTGATTTGTTGCAGAGGGATTCTTATTTCTTAGGCCAAGTGAAAGAGGGTTAGGAGATGGGGTGAGAATCAGATGTTGTGCAGTAGTCAAGAAATCTACATGAGTTTGGAGATCCTGGAAGAAAGTGGGCAGCCCCACCCGTTTTCTTTTGTATTATGTTCCCATGAGATAGATAATACATAACTTTAACTGAGAATTCCAACATATGCAGGGGTTCCAACTCTTGCAAGTATTTTGAATTATATAAAATGAGGGCTCCTTCACCAGACCCTGAATGGAAGAGGAATGCTGAAGAACGAGGAAAGGGATGCAGACATTTAAGAAGATCATAAAATAGCGCCATTAGTCTCACAGAGAGATGGAGAATTGTGGAAGAAGAAAGAAGAAACACTAAAGGGATTTGCTGCAAACTGCAGGGACATCAGAAAATATGGAACGTAAAGGAGGAGATTCAAAGAAGAAAGAGTACAGTAGGGGGAGGATCTCCAAATGCACAAGATCATCCAATATCTGATCCTGAAGCGCAGTTCAGACATGAGGAGCCACACAGAAGGAAGGACACACTGAAAGCCATCTGCAGCACTCCAAAGCCAATCCAGTTCCCAAAGGAAGCAAACTATGCCCCTAGACAGCCTGTTAGGCTTAAAGGGGTGTCTATAGTAAGATTAGGTACGGCAGTACAACATCCAGATGTTCTCAGCATAACAGAGATGGATGAGGAAAACCCAGCTGTGAATGGAGATCCATGAAGTGGCAAAGCCATCAGCCGAACCAAACAGGGGGACCAAACAGAAAAGAAAGTATTCCGCAGCCCTTGCTATCTCCTGCCAGGCTTTAACACGCAACACACTAGCATGAAGAAAATCATCATGGAGGCACGTTTTGCTACTCCTTGTGTGGACCTCGGAAATCCTGATGCAATATTTCCTTTTACGAAGGAGTTACTGGGAACATATAAACAGGGAACCACCCTTGATACTACAGGGCTAGATGACAATAACAACACATGCTCACAGTAGGGATTGGGAGGATAAATATACTTGTAATTAAGCCACCATCTTTCGTTTTCTGATCTGCCATGCGAAACGTGTGGTCCTTCACAAGAGTATGAGTTCCCGTTTGCATTTTTAGCATATGTATTTTATCATTCTTCGCGCCAGAGAAGAGATTATGGAATGATGTGCGCCGAAAAACGGGCTTTGTGCGCCATTCTGCTCGCAAATCCCCATTTGTGAAAAAGGGATTTGCGGCCAGAATGGCGCACAAACCCCGTTTCTAGGCGCACATAATTCCATGAATCAGCCCCAACTAGGTGGCAACATTAATGCTGCAGAGCACATTATGTTGTTGTAGCCCCAGTGTTTGCAGCCATCCGAATATTGTCTTTTTTTCCAAGAGCCTGCCTTGTTACTGGCCTCCACTATTGTTTTCCCTAACTGGCCCCATCTGTTGCTATCGTGCATGGTCAACAGCATTCCAGTACGTGTGCTGTACAGTGACCTTTCACTGGGGCAAAACCAGCTGCATTGCAGGCAACTAAAGCACGTGTCCCACAAACATCAAAGCCATAACATTAAAATGATCTCATGCATCTATAGACTGGGCTGTCATACAAGAGTCAGGCAGACAAATTACTGAACCAAGAAATCTGTGTTTATCTTTTGCACACATGGCATTTCTCGAAAATATCAGGGTAGTGGACTTGATATCACATACCATGTAAAGTCACAAGAAGTGTTATCACACAACCCTTGACACTGCCATGGGAGTGATGTCACATGATCTTTCCCCCTGATGACCTCACAGGAAGGGACTTTATGGAAGTATACGATTAATTAGATAAATATGTTTAGAGCAGAGCAAAGGTCGGGTTAGTTGCCAGCCATGTTTTAATTAGGATGCTGTCTTGATATGTCATGGGTGCAGACATATGCCAGGGGCATTTTCAGCAGAATCATCATTGACCATGGAATGCTGCCTCCATATCCCAGAAGAGCCTCATATGGTCTGTTGCTACCATCATACGCCAGTTATAGCATCACTGTAGTCATAGTATGCCAAATGACTGTGCATGTATGCCAGGGAAAGGCTGATATGTGAGGGTGATATGAGAGGGTGTGAAGTGGGGCAGGTGATCGTGTTGGGGTCTATGATGGGTTGATTTGCGCTAGTCTCTAGTGTGATATGTTCAGGGTCACATCATTTGGGTCAGTGGAAAAGCTGGGATTTGTGTTTCAGTGATTTGAGCTTTTCTTGTCTTAATTCCAGCATACAGATCACATGTTTGTGTAAATGCATTCCTTTTGATCATTCTAAATGGGTAAGACGGAAACAGTAATGTCTTTCCTTGCTCCTGATCCTCCTGCCAAATGTAAGAAATCTCACATGGTATTGAAGCATTCATGTGTAAAACAACGCATAGAACTTTTACACATGTTTTCTATGTATGCTTTAATACTCGGAGTGGCTGTAAAATGATGCCCTGAATGTGCTCTGATTCCTCCCTCTAACAGTTTTTCTTCTTTACCAGTATTTTCTCTCATCATAACGAGATGCCACACCCAAAAAATCTACTGAATTCCCTCGCCCGCCGCCAAAGAATTAGAAGACTTTTTCCGCACAACTAGTATTCGTCCCATCCACCACAAAAGATTGGCACTCCCAGTAAAACCATTAAATGTAATCTCTTCTGCACACCCAAAAATTCTAAGACATTTTCATTGTAACTAGTCTTTTCTTTGATTGCAAAAATATTGTTTACACCCACTGAATGTATTCTCCTACTTCCCCCAAAGCATTCTATTACCCTTTCTTCATAACCTGTATTTTCTCTCCCCATCACAAAATGTTAGCACACACTAAAACCATTGGGTGTGACCTCCCCCAAAAGAAAATAGCACTACAAGAGCTCATCTGAAAAAATCTTCACATCCCTTTCTCTGAAAAATGTTTTCACAGGGGCTTTGCTGGACGATGGCTCCTTTAGATATAAGATACCAGTGCTTCCAACCCCACCCTTACCATCTCTAGTATTAGGGTCTACCCAATTTCAGGCCAATGTAATACTTATGCCTGATTGTGACAAATTGATGTCTGCTCGGCCAGATTACAAGGATGAGTTGAGGCTAAAGTGCCCACCCAGCCCTCACACTTCTACAAATCAAGAGCCAACACAATCATGAAGCTAAAACGGACACGTTACGACATATATCTCCTTCGCTTTGTGTGGCAACATGTGCCAAAGGGAACTATGCTCTAAAGAGTGGTGTGAATGTGGTTCAGTAGCAAACCAAACATCCAAGTATAACAGTCCAAAATAAAGGCATGTTTAATCCAGGTTCTATAAATATGTATACTTTAATCAAACACACCACATACAATAATAACTAACTAAAAAATAAACACTGTAAAAACCCACACCTGTAGAAAGGACGCAGAATATGCGAACATAGAATAGATGCAGCACTTTGGGTAATGAGACAGGGGAAGAAAACGCAATGAATACTACAATACTCAAAGGATATTTTCTTGAGGTTGCAAAGGGGATTCAAATGAAGTATTTAGCCCAAAGATAGACCATGTGTGCAGCTATTAGTCAACAATGCCTTTGTAAAGGTCTTGGTGGTTCAGCAGTGTTGAACCAGGCTTCTTGGCATCGATTGCATGTTCTTCAGAGTTTGCCGTTCTCTACGGCCTCGAATCATTTACTCACGCTGTGTGGATCGGGTAGTCACCAGGTTCAGTCGGCAGTCGAGGTTCGACAGGGCTGAGCTGGTACCAAGATGCGCAGGTGAGTTGATTCTATGCAGAGGCTCGGAGGTCACTGTACGGGAGACACATGGGTGGGGTAAGTTGATTTACAGACATGGCGATGACAAGGTTGGTGCTTCAGACAGAGACTCAAGCAATGCAAGGCAGTGGTGCTCCATTGGTTCAAACCAGGGCAGTGACATGCTTCAGCTAGCATGGTGCAGCGGCGAACAGGCAAACTGCAGTTTGAAGAATATTGAATGCAAAAGGCAGCGTAGAAGGGTCCTGATAGTTCACGTGGTATCAAACACGCTTGAGTCACAGCTTGTTCTGGCTTCCAGGTGCTGTGAGTCCCACTTCAGGGTCTCAAGGGTGAAAGTAAGTCCCTTCTTGTCCTCTCAAACATGGGGGAGGCTGACACACACCTTCTTGGATCCTTCAAAACTGTGAGGTCCAGGCAACAGGGTAGCTGGACGAAATTTGCTCTTGGTCCAGAAGTAGAGGTCACCCCCAATGGTCCCTGGGGATGGTTAGGGGACAGATCTCACCTCTGCCTTGGAACACCTGCCTTCAACTCACAACTGGAGGATTCTGGAAAGGACTGCTCTCCCAGAGGGGTCCAATGAACTCTTCTTTCAGGATTGGAGTCCAAAGGATGATTTCAAGAAGTGTTGTGAGACCCCTTCTTTTAAAGGCAAAAGTCCACCGGATATTGGACTAAAACTACCCTGCTTTAGGGGTCCAATCCCTGCTCTTGAAATGAGTGGACCTTGTCATTATGACATCACACCCAAAGTACTTTGTGCTACATGAAGCGGATGGGACAGGAAAGATTACGAGAGACAGTGACAATCAAGGTGGTAGAACCCTCCTGAAACTGTACAGATTACTTTCTGGCTACACTAACCCACCCCCTTTCCTTCTCAATGTAATCAGAGGCCTCTAGACATACAGCACCCTGGTGTAAGGCCTAGCCCTTTGTTAAAGGGTGTGTCCTTTGATTCCTGTTCCCAGGTCAGCTTCCTGTGGAGTGGCTGTCTCTCGGAAAAGGGTGTTACCTGCCCTTACAAAGGAACAAAAAGGAGGCTTCTCCCAATCTATAGTCCTGCCAGTGGTCAGGGGGAGCCTTGTCTGGAAGGAATACACATAACCCTTCCACAGCTCAACTGGGCCCACGGGCTGATATGTGTGTGATATCAACTTAATGTGGCAGGGATAACTATGAGAGATGCTGGCCACCAAACCCCAACTTGGGTATGTCTTCTATTTACAGTTGAAAGTGCCACCAGGCCAGGACCTCCAGAGTTATGCAGTTATTGGAACAGGGGTGCATATCTCAAATGTAGCCCCTGTTCAGCATGGTTGTCACTGCAACAGTTAAGAGGGCACCTGCGACCTCAGAACCTGCTTTGTGCCACTGGTAAAGTAGGTGCTGAGAATGAGGATACTGATGCAGCAGGGTACACATAAACATTCTGCTTTTGGCATGGAGCCTATGAGAAGGGAATTTGATAGGCAGATTTCTGTGTCAGAGATGGATTTACCTGCATAATTTTATTATTTAATAACATATCAAAAAGGTGAGGGCTTCTACACACTTGCCAGATGGAAATTGCTCCCATTATTGGAGTGAACGTGTACGGAGCCAACTCTGGAATGTAAATCTTCCGATGGAGAAAACAAATGTTTGAGCTGATACTAACAGGCTAATTCATAGAATCCAGCGCACAAGTAGCGCACGCGGCTGGCGCACAGCGTGCGCCTGCGATAGTCTGCGCCAGGCACGTGCGCTAAAACAGATTTCCGCGCACAGCGTATTCATGGATTTCAAGCTCCCAAACCAGCCGTGGCGCAGAGAATCGCAGCGAGCCTGCAGCAGCGCCAGTAACGCCCCCAAGAACGCCCTCGCGCAAGGAAAAGCCATCAAAATCGCTAAATCATCGCTAAGGGCTGCGCTAACCCTGGACCACTTCACAGGGCAGGCAAACAAGGAAAGAAAAGCGGGCAATCTTCAAATCAGGAGTACGCGGGAAGTACTACACGCGACTAGGCAGGGAACGTGAATTACAGGGGTACGCATGAAGTAGAAAACGCGATAGGCCAGGGAACGTGTATTACAGGGGTACGCGGGAATTATCACACGCGAACAGCCAGGGTGCGTGTATTACAGGGGTAGCGGGAAGTTCAACACGCGATTGGCCAGGGAACGTGTATTACAGGGGGACGCGTGAAGTAGAACACGCGATAGGCCAGGGAACGTGTATCACAGGGGTACGCGGGAATTATCACACGCGAACAGCCAGGGTGCGTGTATTACAGGGGTAGCGGGAAGTTCAACACGCGATTGGCCAGGGAACGTGTATTACAGGGGGACGCGTGAAGTAGAACACGCGATAGGCCAGGGAACGTGTATCACAGGGGTACGCGGGAATTATCACACGCGAACAGCCAGGGTGCGTGTATTACAGGGGTAGCGGGAAGTTCAACACGCGATTGGCCAGGGTACGTGTATCACAGGGGTGCGTGGGAATTATCACATGCGAATAGGCTGGGTGGGCCCTCACAGGTGTACCCTGTACACCCTCCACGGCCCCTGCAGGCAGCCCACAAAACAGTGGACTACCCTGCACACCTGATCATGTCCCCCTGCACCCCCATCCACCAGGGGCACCCTCCACCAGGCCCCCACCCATGTCTCCCACCACCCCCACCCCCCAGCAGTGCAGGGGCACCTGCCATCAGGCCCCCATCCATGTCTCCCACCACCCCCACCCCCCATCCACCAGGGGCACCCTCCACCAGGCCCCCACCCATGTCTCCCACCACCCCCACCCACCAGCACTGTGGGGCACGTGGCCAGCAGGCAGTCAGGCAGCAGCCGATGGCAGGTTGGAGCGTGCTCAGGGCTCTGGGGGACTTAAATTTGGCCTCCTGGCCAGGAGCCTGGTCTTTCGTGTTTGAACGCGTGGACAGCCTGATAGGGAGTGATTTTGCACGTGAAAACCCCACACTCAGCGAATCGCGCGAAAACCCGTCACCAGCATATGTGCGTCAATAGTTACCTGCACGTGCAGTGTCAAAGCGTGTGATTGGTGAAAATGGATCTACACGCAGGAGTGTCAAAGCGTGTGATTGGTGAAAAAGGATCCACACGCAGGAGTGACAAAGCGTGTGATTGGTGAACATGGGCCAAGCACGTACACGCCGTAAGTGACGCTGTACGTGTGGGCCTGTATAAAAGGTAGTGTTGAACACCATTTCCTTGTACGTGCTTTTCGTGGAGAGCGAGTGGGTGAATTCTGTACTTCTTGTCGTTTCACACGCGATTTACTTCACGGCGTTTCCAGTTCGTACTCCCTGTTACCTCTGACAGCTTTTTCTCTTTTTCCTCTTGTACTGGTTTACCTGGGCCTGTTCCCTCAAACAGTGTCCCCTTCTACTGTTGTCCTGTCTCCTCAGACAGCGTACACATCTTCTTTTGGCGGGGGTGTTGCCAACCAAAAGCGCTCATTTTTCACGCTCTTTTACCTGGCAGACGGTGAGTCACGCACGTATCTAACATCTGTGCTTGCCCCGTGTGTAGCCTACCCCTTCAGAGGTCAATCTAGGCTGCGTGTGACACGCATACATTCATTGTGTTACTGGATGCCACAGCGTAGTGCAGGGTTTTCCATCAGCACACGTGGTCTAGGAGGGGTATTGTGCACGTTCCTTAACTTTTTTGGGGTGCCTGTGCGTTGCGTGACCCGTCATCTTTCCCCAGGGGTGTCATATAGCCTTGCCACTGCACTAGGGTACGAATACCATCTGGTACCCAACCCCTTTGACACCCAATTGCCCAGGACAATTGTGCACACCGACTCCCATACGCACAATACCATCAGTGCCATGGTTGGGAGGCGTGCAAGCCGTAAGGGTGGCAAAGGTGGCCGAGCCACACGTGGTGGCCGTGGAGGATCCACTAGGGGACGTGGTTGTGACTTGCAGGGTGCCCCTGTCCCCCCCAGTCTGGAGGACCAGTCAGGGACACCCATGCCCCCCCCCCCCAGTTGAGAGTCATGTGGCTGATACCAACCCTGATCAGCCCTTGTCGGACCAGGCCATTGTGGGACCAGACCTGTCCGAGGGTGATCCCATCGCTGACATCCAGGTCAGCAGGTCCACTGCACGTGCACCGGTGCACATTGGTGTCATCAGGGCACGCGCATCTATGCCAGATAGGTCATCTGCTGGCCCCCGTAGCCAGGGTGTGGCTCCATCCACCCCACCTCTCATACACCCTGCCAAGACTGTGTCGGTCCTAGTTCATGCACCTCAGATCAGGCCTGACCCCATCCCACTACCCCCAATGCCTGCACCTACTCCCATGCTGAGTGGGCAATCCCACACACCCAGTACTGAGTCCACCACGACTCCTGCCCCTAGTGTCCACAGCGGCGTAGGACACTCTGGATCCCCACCCCCTTCCAAGCGCAAGAGGAAGAGTGCACGTCCGGCACAGGCTGATGCCCCAGGCACGGCTGCACAGTCCGGCCCATCAAGGAAGCCAAGCTTCACAGACGCCGAACTGAATGCACTTGTTCAGTATGTGTCAGATCATGATAGGGAAATGGTCATCGTTGCAGGGTCCAAGACCACACATGCCAGACGCCAGGCACACTGGCAGACCATTGCTGACAGAATAAGTGCCCTTGGAGTAGTGAGGCGCACAGCTAGTGATTGCCAGAAGCGCTGGAATGACCTTAAGCGCAGGGCAAAGGATAAGCTGGCCTCAAGTCATGCCGCAACCTTGGTGACTGGAGGTGGGTCCCCAGCACAGGATATAGAACTCACACCACACGAGTCTGTAGCTGGATCCTACGTCACCGAGGGACAACTCCAAGGTGTGGGAGACCTCCCTGATTACGAGGCATCATCCGGTGAGTGCAAATGCATGTGTGTATTATCCATGTGCATGGTGTGTGTGTGAAGCATTCATGTTGGGTGCCTGTCAAGGGGGTGTGTGGCAGAGTTGATAGTGGCACCCATGTGCCTCATCCAGTATGTTCAGTGCAACACCATCTGGCCACAGCACTATCCCTACTGGCAACAGTGCACATATGGGCCGACACCATGGAAGTTGCCCTTGAATTGTCATTTTGTCACTACATTGTTGCTCATACTCCCCTGTCTATTCATCTGATGTCTTACATACCATTCCTATCCTTTCCCCCAGCCATTCAAGTTTCATCTTCACATGCCTGACATGCAATGATACCACATGCTAATGCGTCCTCTGTATATAAATGCCAACCAACATGCTGTCATACTGTGGATGTTGCCTTGACATCCACCTCCTACCTGTGGGCTTTGGTACCGTCTGGTTTCGAGCCCCATTCCCTCACACTCCATGCTGCTCTTCATGGTCTATCTTCCATGACTCCTACAGTTCAGACCATCGTGCCCTACTCACGACACCTGCTTGCCAAAAGTCAAATGAGGGCACCCTGCCCTCCAATGCGACCCACCCTATTGCTGACCAGTGCATCTGAGCCTACTCTAAGCTAACTCTCACTGACATCTGCTCATACATGCCTTTGCCTGTCCCATAGACCCTTCACATGGTCCCTGTCCTCTCTCCTTGCTCCTCTTCCACCATCATTGGTGGGACCCGTTGGGGTGTACTCCTGGCCTCCTTCCAATCCTCAGAGGCCACTATTGATGTGCATGGTAATGGGAGCGTCTCAGTCCAAGGCCCTTAGGCCAACCTCAATCTCCTTGAGAAATGCTACCCACATCTCATCAACTTCCTTACCTCTCCTGCTGTCCCCCCTCCTCTCTCCTCATCAATCCTGCACTGCCTCCCTGCACCCTCCCTTGAACCTTCTCCGCCTCCCACTCCAACTCCTACACATGCTGCACCTTTGATCTCTAGCACTCCCCGTAAGTCCTACAAGGCTGTCAACCTCCTCCACAATTACACTCCTTTCACTGCGGCTGCATCAGGCATTCCTCCGATATCTGTCACTTACATGAGGTTATGCACCTTGACATCCTTGGTCTCATGGAAACATGTCTGACGGCCAGCTCTGTCTGCATCCTTGACCCTCTCCTTGGCCCGCCACTACTGTGCAGGGGGGGTGTGCCCTTGGCTTCCCTGAGGGTATTCCTGCCACTGTCACTCCTACTTAGACCTACTCCACTCTGGAATGGCTTGTGTGAGGTCTCTCTCCACCACACCTTGACATTCTCAAACAGTGCGTACTGTGTCTGGGAAAACTGGTCAAATGTACTACTTCCTTTCTGAGTGTCCTCACCTCTCCTCCTCACTCATGTCCCCAGACACAGAAATCCTCATCCTTGGTGCTGTACGCATCCACCTGCATGCTTGTTGACGCCCCCACGTGACCTTTCTGTGACCTCAGCAACTCCCTCTCACCCTCTAGACTCCCGTCTGTCCCTACTCATTCTGCAGGGCACACTCTTGATGCTCTGATCTCATCTGACTTTCCCCTCTCCGTCCATCTCTGCACTCCTCTCTCCTGGAGTGATCACATTCTCCTCTCCTCCCAGCTCACCCTCACCACCCCACAGGCAAAGCCACCCTCACCACTGTCACACACCTTCTTGGTATTCCGACCCATGAAGTGTGTGTCAGTCGAGGCTCATGCAGCCAAAATCTCCCCCCCCATCCAGCTCCCCCTTAGGCTCACTCCCATCCTGACAGGGCCCACTCCATGCTCCACTCCATGTCAGGTACACTGGATGTCTTTGCCACGGTCATGACCACCTGTCTGAAGCCCCATGCCAATGCAGAGTCCTGGCATGACTCGGATCTTGTGAACCCAAACCACAGGTGCCGGGTGGCAGAGAGGGAATGTCCTGCATCATGGCCATCCTCTGGCAAACTGGCCTGCCACATGCTCCAAAGGCAATAGCGCCTCACCCTTTTCACCAAGATGAGATCCCCAATCCAAGGGCACATATCTGCGGCATGTGACAACTCTGCAGGACACATAGAAATCTGAAAGGACCTTGCCGAGCCAGAAGCAGTGTGTACCTCCCCTGTCCCCTCCGAGCCCACAGCACTGCATGATTGTCTCTGTACCCCTATAGGCCACCCCCCCAGCACTTGTCTGCGCCTAACACCATCTGCCCTTGACGTCAAGTCCTACTTACCTTGTACAGCACTTCCAGCCGCCACTTCCCCTTGCACTTCATTGTGCCACCCACCCCTGCACTTGCGTGACATGAATGACACCAGCACCAGTAGGATTGTTGACTGGCATCCCCTTCTGCCCCACCACCCCTCAGTGCTCCGCTGTACCTTCATACATTACTTGACCGGTGCTTCACGAATGCAATATGAATCCTTTACAGGTGATGGGGAGGTGGAATCACATTGTTTACTGCATTTTGTTGATGTAGACAAGGCACTGTGCATCGTTGCCAATTTGGACTAGCAGATCCATGTACAACATGTATACTTATGGATGTGACGATGCAATGTCAGGACCAGAGTGGTTGAAATCCAAAAAAGTAGCCCTCCTCTCCCTCTTCACTTGGTGGCTATGTCACATGCCATGTGTGTGATGGCATGTGCCTTTGACATGGCAATCACCGGCCAATGTGTGATGGCAGTGCTAGGCAGCAAGGTGAGCAGGCGTTGCTCTCCAATCTGTACATTGTATGCCCTGAGCCTCCCCTACAGACCCAGTGATGGTGAATGCATAGGAGGTCTCCCAGTCATGTTGGACATGTGTCGTAGAACTACTGCCTCTGTTGTTCATCAGCCCTTGTTGCATGCCATGGTGCTAATGCCTGTTTCCATTTTTCTCTTTCATGTCTTTGCAGGGGACGAAGCACTTGTTGATGCTGGGGATGTGGTGGTGGAGCCGTCCCAGGAGGGCAACCCGGGCCGACCTACCACAAGTGAGGGACGTGGTGTGTTTGTGGGTGAAAACCCACAAGTGCTGCAGGCCGTGCTGTCGAGGGGTGTCTCTGGGGGTTCCTCCCCCGAGCAGTATTCAGGTGTAGACTCGGAGGATGACACCTATGTGCAGTCGCAGGTGAGTGTTCTTGGGAGAGAATCTCCTCTGTCCGACCCACCTGCAGCCGGGCCATTGCCCTCAATGGGGATGTCAGTGTCGGCAGATCAGCCTCCGGTGGTTACGGATGCAGGGCCACACCACCCAATCTCTGATCCTGTTCCTGGGGCTGCAGATCAGAGAGGGAATGCAGTCCTGCAGCCTGAGGCCTTGCCGGCACAGCAAGGCGCAGTCCGCCTTGCCCCAGGCAGGTGTGGTGCCCGTCAACGTGGTGGCCGTATGCCACCTGGCAATACCGTTTGGGAGCAATCCATCTACGGTATGGCCACCCAACAGGCAGCATCATCCGAGATGATTGCACAGGCCATGGATAGGGTGGCCACTTCCATTGTCCCCCCAGAAAGGCTGATGGAGCGACTGGAGCAGGCTACAGAGTCCATCTGCCAGGCACACAGGGAGGATATGTTGGCGTCCAACATGGACAGGCGGGCGGCACTGGCGACTCTGCGGGAATCACTTTCCATGGAGTCCCAGCGCCACAGGGAAGCCCTGAGGGAAGAACTCCGTCACCTCAGGTCGACCCTGTTAGAGCTTGAGGCTTCATCCCATAGAAGGACAGAGGAGCAGCTGGAGCGTCTGACACGGACGCTCTCGGCCGAGATGCAGGCAACTCGTGCGGAGGTCAGGTCATCCCGGGAGTTACTGCATGGGGACCTCCGCATGATTATAACCCAGAACCAGAACTACCAGACCCGCCTGCTTGCAGCCATGGAGGAGCAAACTCGTGCTTTGCGTGGGCTGCCTCCCATTGTCACACCATCTTCTGAGGCAGCTCCCCCACCTCCAGAGTCAGCTGCAGGGTCTGGCCAGAGCCATAGCGACTCATCTCCCACAACAGAGTAGCCGTGTGGGCCACGAGCCTATGGGGTGTTTTCCTTTCCCATGATCCACACAGGTGGATTGTGGCGTGCATCCTGTCCTCGGACCTCATAGGTGCCCCCCCCCCCGCCGGCCCTTTCATGGCCATTTTTTCTCATTTTTATTTTTATTTTGCAAGAGTGTTGCCTTGTGTGGGTACCTGGGCATACACTGTATTGTGGCTGGGCACATGCAGGCTTGTCCTGAGTTTGGTTTCGATGCTTGGGTAGCAGACATCCACACCCCTCCTGCTTCCGTTTCCATGGGCTTGCAAAGGGTGTGCCCAAGTGACAGCAAATTACACGGTGACATTGGACTCCCATGAGCTGTTGGCCAGTCCATAGTCAATACTGTGTAGACATTCATAGTGTTCATTGTTGTTGCACCTAACTATGCATGATGGTTTGATATGTGCCTCTACTTACATATGTTGCTCATGTTTTGCAGGTATTTCACACAGATCTTCACAAGGGCATACTCTCTGGAGTCAGACTACATGTCGGTAGATGTGCACTGACACTTTTGCATGGCGCCATCACTGTACATCTGGACGGTGAGGACATACCAGCAGAATCAGGTAATGAGACTACCATTGATTACATGCAATGTGTCTTGTTTGGGTGGGCTTCAGGGTGGGTTGGTGTGTAATTTGATTGAAAATACTCTTACACAGGTGTGTAGTAGTGGCTCCAGGGCGGTTAGCTGCTCAAGTGCGGCTATGTTCCATTTGGGGCACTGCTATTTGTGACAGAGCAGTGTGCACTAGCCAGCACTGTGATTCCTAGGTGAAGAAGTTGGCCACCAGTTGCGTACGGGCTGCCTCCCCCCGTGCCCTTTCCCCTCCCATGCGCAGCGGGCGTGCATGTGGTTGTGGATGTGGGGGCACCACCATGTCCACGGGCAGGCCCCGGCGTGTTGCAACGTTGTGCAGGACACATGCTGCCACTATGATCCTGCACACTATTCGGGGAGCATATAACAGCTGCCCGCCAGAACGGTCAAGGGAGCGAAAGCGTGACTTCAGCACTCCGAATGTGCGCTCCACTATGCCCCGTGTTGCAATGTGGGCTGTGTTGTACCTTACCTGGGGTGGCGTGGTGGGGTTCCGGATTGGGGTCATCATGTGGGGGCTGATAGGGTAGGCACTGTCCCCTGCGGAGGTGGTGATGGGTATCATTAGTGGTGTTGTGTCATGACCCAGTATCTGACATGCATGCATGTGCAGTGGCATTCATGCTCACCAAGCAGCCATGTATCTCCATGCTGGCCAGCCTCTAGGTCCCGGCATAGGGTAGACATTCTGTAGATGAAGCTGTCGTGGGTGCACCCTGGATAGTTGGCATATACTGATGTGATTATTCCCTTGGCATTGCATACAACTTGCACGTTGATGGAATGCCAGTGCTTGCGGTTTCTATAGATGTGCTCTGTTGCCCTGGGTGGACGTAGAGCCACATGTGTGCAGTCAATTGCACCAAGCACTTTGGGGAATTGAGCCACACCATAGAATTCCTGGATGCACGTCCGCCTTTCTGCATGAGTCCTGGGGAGATATATGTGCCTGCGGACTGATGGCCGTGCAGTGATGATGTTCAAGACCTGGTGTAGGCAGCGTGACTGCGTGGCCTGTGACACACCACCCACTATGGCACTTGTCCGCTGAAAGGATCCAGTGGCCAAGAAGTGCAGTACATTCAGGACCTTCTGCAGGGGGCTGAGTGCTTGGGAGCACAGGGTGGGTGATGTGAGGTCATCCTCCCACTCACTGACCAGGTCCAGTATGATGTGTGCTGGAAACCTGTACCTCCCATACACCTGGTCATCAGGCATCCCGAATAGGCTGGTTCTGGGTGTGAATATTCTGGCCCTGACTCTCCTCCTCCTCCTCCTTTGGTAGCCCACTGCCACTGCTGCTAGGAACGGTATGTTCATCCTGGCATCTGGCTTGTTTATTGAAAAGTGCGCAAATTAATGCCTTGCGCGTGTTGTAGGCGAGCGTGTGAGCCTCGCACCCCTGGAATAGAGTTCCCACTCCAATCGCGTGTGGAAATTCCCACGCAGCAGGCATACAGGTGCGCTGACGTACTTGCTTGTGTAAGTGGCCGCGCGCCCCTGAAATACACGTACTTAGGCCAATGGCGCGTACGCGCACTTTTGGCCAATTACACGCGATGAAATACACGTACATAGGCCAATGGCGTGTACGCGCACTTTTGGCCAATTACACGCGATGACACTCTGACGTGCAGTATTTCCACGTGTGCTCCGTCTTCACGTGCTGAGTGGGGAACGCCCGTGCGGATCACGTCAGACGCGCTTACGCGATGAGGGACTCTGGTCCAATAGAATCGCGTATGCGTGCTGACGCACTTACGCGCTAAGGGCCTTTCCTCGGATTTCACGCTGACGTGCAGGAATTTCACGTGCCAAATCACTCCGTATCAAGCTGGCCACCCGAAAACACACGGAACACCACGCTCCTGCCCCGAAGGCCGAGTTACTGCCCCCCCAGTGCCCTGAGCAGCCTCCCACGTGCTATCTGCTGCTGCCTGCCTGCCTGCCTGCCTGCTGCCACCGTGCCCTGCCATTTGGTGCCTGCACATCAGCCATCTGCAGGGGTCCACTTGCTGTGTCCACCCCTGCTGGAACTGAAGACTCCCAACTGGGATTACATCGCTCCACAGCCCAGCCCCAGGACCCAGTTGCCCACCCACACCTGCCTCTGGGGTTGCCATGTCGGGCACTTCTACATCTGGCACCAGTGGCAACCCCAGGCCAGAGGGGCAGAGGGGCACCAGCTTCACTGCCACCGAAGTTGGTGTCCTGGTGGAGCATGTCCTGGGGCAGTATGATGCCCTCTTTGGATCGTCCCGCGCCAGCAAGGAAGGACGGGAGAGGATCTGGGCCGACTGTGTGGTTGCCATCAACGCGGAGGGGGTGGCAACCCGCAACGTCTTGAAGATCAAGAAGCGCTGGGAGGACTTGAGGTCCAGGACCCTTGTGAAGGCCCGGCGCCTCATGGAGGGGGGCCGGGGCCACATGAGTTCCATCCAGAAGAGGGTCCTGGAACGCGTACGCCCAGCGCTCCACGCCCAGATCCTTGAGAGGGAGACCCGTCTGGAGTTGAGCGGTAAGTGTCCAAGCATCACTGTGTGAGACAGGGCATGTTGCGGTGTGCTGGTTCTATGATACTTGCCTGTATGTGTGCCATGGGCCATGTATGCATGTATGTGTGCTGGGACATCATGGTAATGCATGTGCGACCAGTGATGTGTGACCCACATGGTTGTTGCATGTGTTGAAATGCGGCATGGGGAGCACTATGCAGATTTGGGACATGAGAGCATGCCAGTCTCTGTACCTGGACATGGATGGGGGTGAAGGATGGGTGCTGATGCCAGGTACATATATGGTAGCCATGTCTGTGTGCCTGACCTGCATGTCTGTGACTTGTGCATGCCATGGATGCATGACTCATGTGTGTGACAATGCACAGATTCAGTGACGCACCCAACTTACCCTTGTTTTGCCTGTGTTCGGTGTGATTGGGGCCAGATGGATGTGACTGAGGTGAAGTGTGTGCATGTGATATGCATGAGCCATGATGCATGTGAGTTACATATCATTGAATGTTTCAAGAGTCAATTGGACATGCATGGAAATGTGCATGGCATGCACCATGCCTGTTACTGTGTGTGTTTTGCCTGGACTGACCCATGTGTTGTGGAGGGACATGATGGAAGTGTACTTTGACAGGGGTGCTCATCTGCTATTGCTTCCTGTCTAGGGGACCATTGTACAGTAGCCTGATGCTTGTGTCCTTTGTCTCCCTCTACGCAGCGGCTAGTGAAGAAGAGGGCGGAGACGGCGCTGTGGAGCAAGGCGGCGGGGATGCCCCCACGGCTGCAGCGGAAGGGGTGGGTGAGCCCCCACAGGGGCCTGCTACGGCGGGAGACGGTGAGGAGCCATCCAGGTTGGTGGTTTGCACAGAGGAGGAGGAGGCGACACTGGTGCACACTTGGGGCCTGGTGGGAGCATCCCTGCTGGTGCAAGTGGTGCAGTCCAGGGCCAGGGGCAGGAGGCAGCACAGGTCACCGTGGAGGTGCCTGTGCATGTCGCTGTCCCTGACCCTGTGAGTGCACCACCATGCACCAGCAGGGATGCCCCGTCCCAGGCCCGTCCGCAGGTAGAGGGGATGTCCATGTCAACTGACTCCCCTCCACCTGCGGCCGTGGGAACCCCTGGCCGCGTGGAGCAGGTCCTGATTGGGGTCGCGATGCGCACGGCTGTGATTCGTGATGCCGTGCGTGCTTCCCGGGAGGAGCACGCACGTCATCACGAAGTGCACCGTGCCGACGTGGCCCAATTGGGATCGGCCATGTTCGGGGGGTTCCTGCATGTGTTGGCCAATCTGACGGCCCTCTCCTCCTCTGTGCAGGCTATCCACCGGTCGTTCTCCTTGCCGTCTTCCGGCCCAGATGCCACCATGGCCCCCTGTGGACCTGCCCCGACCAATGCAGCGAGCTCGGTGGGGATCCCATCCCTGCCGCAGTTGGGAGTCGGAGGTCCAGCAGGGGTGAACGACACAGCAAGTGGACCCCAGCAGATGGAAGATGTGCCGGCATCATCGGGCAGGGCACGTGCACGACGGCGTCGGTGGTTACCATCAGCCTGGATGCCGTCGTGCTGGCAGAGGCAGTGGCGTCGGAGGCAGCAGCGGGCTCGACGTGGGAGGCATCATGGCTCAGGGCCATCAAGATCGGAGGGGCAGGCATCGGCCGGAGGGCAGGGCAACCCTGGCATGGCAGTGTGTTCCGTGTGGGAGGAGTTTGGCCAGCGGATAGGTGCGGAGCGGCAGCGGGCGGAAGAGGAGCGGCTCGCCATGGCCAGGGCGGAGATCTCCATGCATCAGGCATTGAGGCGGGCTGAGTGCCTCGAGGAGGCTCGCAGGGAATTTGGTGAGCACATGGGGTTGTCCCTGCGAGACCTCGGGGCCAGGACTGAGTCCCGCCTCCAGGACATTGACATGGAGTTCGAGGATGCCCTGGCCAGCATCACCAAGTGAGCCGCAGGACTAGCCCGCTGCCTTTGTATATAGTTTTTTAGTTAGTTAGTGCTAGGTTTCCTTTATTTCTTTTTATTATTTTGGACCGCTTGGACAATGGCCACTTCTTTGTACATATTTTTTTAATTAGTTAGTATTAGGTTTCATTAGTGGTGTTGGGCTCATGGACCCTTGAACAATCCTGTATATATTGTTATTTTTTGGGAGGTACATTTTTTTACTTTCATATTGTTTACACCATGTCGTAATGGTTTTTCTTTCATTTCATACTACATGTGTTTACTTTGGACAAAATCTATTGATTTTTCTATCCTTTGTTTTTTGGTTTCTCATTTTTGTTCCCGGACATGGACCTTTTATTTGCTTTGCCAGATAGTTGTATTAGTTTACTTGATATTTTTTGTAATACATTTTTATATTATCTTACACTTGTGTCATTTTTTCTTTGGTTTCTTACATGTCATGATATGGGTTTTGACATTCACTTGCACCCATTGTGTATGTGTGTGTGGCGGACATGTGTTCTTTTGCATACTTGCCTTTGGGGTTGTGTCATGTGATTGCATTCACTATGTGGGTGCATGCAATCCTTGCCTGGGTGTTTGTGCTGGGTATGCTGGCCATTACTGCCATTATTGTGTATCGTCAGGACCAGGGGCCAGGGGGACATGGGTGGGGGCATGGTGGAGGGTGCCCCTGGTGGATGGGGGGTGGGGGGTGGTGGGAGACATGGGTGGGGGCCTGGTGGAGGGTGTCCCTGGTGGATGGGGGGTGGGGGTGGTGGGAGACATGGGTTGGACATGGGTGGGGGCCTGCTGGCAGGTTCCCCACAGTGCTGGGGGTGGGGGCGGTGGGAGACATGGGTGGGGGCCTGGTGGAGGGTGTCCCTGGTGGATGGGGGGTTGGGGGTGGTGGGAGACATGGGTGGGGGCCTGCTGGCAGGTTCCCCACAGTGCTGGGGGTGGGGGTGGTGGGAGACATGGGTGGGGGCCTGGTGGAGGGTGTCCCTGGTGGATGGGGGGTGGGGGGTGGTGGGAGACATGGGTGGGGGCCTGGTGGAGGGTGTCCCTGGTGGATGGGGGTTGGGGGTGGTGGGAGACATGGGTTGGACATGGGTGGGGGCCTGCTGGCAGGTTCCCCACAGTGCTGGGGGTGGGGGTGGTGGGAGACATGGGTGGGGGCCTGGTGGAGGGTGTCCCTGGTGGATGGGGGTTGGGGGTGGTGGGAGACATGGGTTGGACATGGGTGGGGGCCTGCTGGCAGGTTCCCCACAGTGCTGGGGGTGGGGGTGGTGGGAGACATGGGTGGGGGCCTGGTGGAGGGTGTCCCTGGTGGATGGGGGGTGGGGGGTGGTGGGAGACATGGGTGGGGGCCTGGTGGAGGCTGTCCCTGGTGGATGGGGGTTGGGGGTGGTGGGAGACATGGGTTGGACATGGGTGGGGGCCTGCTGGCAGGTTCCCCACAGTGCTGGGGGTGGGGGTGGTGGGAGACATGGGTGGGGGCCTGGTGGAGGGTGTCCCTGGTGGATGGGGGTTGGGGGTGGTGGGAGACATGGGTTGGACATGGGTGGGGGCCTGCTGGCAGGTTCCCCACAGTGCTGGGGGTGGGGGTGGTGGGAGACATGGGTGGGGGCCTGGTGGAGGGTGTCCCTGGTGGATGGGGGGTGGGGGGTGGTGGGAGACATGGGTGGGGGCCTGGTGGAGGGTGTCCCTGGTGGATGGGGGTTGGGGGTGGTGGGAGACATGGGTTGGACATGGGTGGGGGCCTGCTGGCAGGTTCCCCACAGTGCTGGGGGTGGGGGTGGTGGGAGACATGGGTGGGGGCCTGGTGGAGGGTGTCCCTGGTGGATGGGGGGTGGGGGTGGTGGGAGACATGAGCAGGTGTGCAGGGTAGTTCCCTGTGGTGTGTGCTGCCTGCAGGGGCCGTGGAGGGTGTACAGGTAATGCCTGGGAGCACACAGCCATTTCGCGTGTGCAACTTCACGCGCACCCCTGGAATCCACGTACCCGGCCATATCGCGTGTGGAACTTCCCGCGCACCCCTGAAATCCACGTAGCCGGCCATTTCGCGTGTGGAACTTCCCGCGCACCCCTGTAATCCACGTAGCCGGCCTTTTCGCGTGTGCAACTTCCCGCGCACCCCTGCAATCCACGTACCCTGCCATATCGCGTGTGGAACTTCCCGCGCACCCCTGGAATCCACGTAGCCGGCCATATCGCGTGTGCAACTTCCCGCGCACCCCTGAAATCCACGTAGCCGGCCTTTTCGCGTGTGCTACTTCCCTCGCACCCCTGTAATCCACGTACCCTGCCATATCGCGTGTGGAACTTCCCGCGCACCCCTGTAATCCACGTAGCCGGCCATATCGCGTGTGCAACTTCCCGCGCACCCCTGAAATCCACGTAGCCGGCCTTTTCGCGTGTGCTACTTCCCTCGCACCCCTGTAATCCACGTACCCTGCCATATCGCGTGTGCAACTTCCCGCGCACCCCTGTAATCCACGTAGCCGGCCATATCGCGTGTGGAACTTCCCGCGCACCCCTGTAATCCACGTACCCGGCCATATCGCGTGTGCAACTTCCCGCGCACCCCTGAAATCCACGTAGCCGGCCTTTTCGCGTGTGCTACTTCCCTCGCACCCCTGTAATCCACGTACCCTGCCATATCGCGTGTGGAACTTCCCGCGCACCCCTGTAATCCACGTAGCCGGCCATATCGCGTGTGGAACTTCCCGCGCACCCCTGCAATCCACGTACCCGGCCATATCGCGTGTGGAACTTCACGCGCACCCCTGGAATCCACGTAGCCGGCCATATCGCGTGTGGAACTTCCCGCGCACCCCTGGAATCCACGTAGCCGGCCATATCGCGTGTGGAACTTCCCGCGCACCCCTGCAATCCACGTACCCTGCCATATCGCGTGTGGAACTTCACGCGCACCCCTGGAATCCACGTAGCCGGACATATCGCGTGTGCAACTTCCCGCGCACCCCTGAAATCCACGTAGCCGGCCATTTCGCGTGTGGAACTTCCCGCGCACCCCTGTAATCCACGTAGCCGGCCTTTTCGCGTGTGAAACTTCCCGCGCACCCCTGCAATCCACGTACCCTGCCATATCGCGTGTGGAACTTCCCGCGCACCCCTGGAATCCACGTAGCCGGCCATATCGCGTGTGCAACTTCCCGCGCACCCCTGAAATCCACGTAGCCGGCCTTTTCGCGTGTGCTACTTCCCTCGCTCCCCTGTAATCCACGTACCCTGCCATATCGCGTGTGGAACTTCCCGCGCACCCCTGTAATCCACGTAGCCGGCCATATCGCGTGTGCAACTTCCCGCGCACCCCTGAAATCCACGTAGCCGGCCTTTTCGCGTGTGCTACTTCCCTCGCACCCCTGTAATCCACGTACCCTGCCATATCGCGTGTGGAACTTCCCGCGCACCCCTGTAATCCACGTAGCCGGCCATATCGCGTGTGGAACTTCCCACGCACCCCTGTAATCCACGTAGCCGGCCATATCGCGTGTGCAACTTCCCGCGCACCCCTGAAATCCACGTAGCCGGCCTTTTCGCGTGTGCTACTTCCCTCGCACCCCTGTAATCCACGTACCCTGCCATATCGCGTGTGGAACTTCCCGCGCACCCCTGTAATCCACGTAGCCGGCCATATCGCGTGTGGAACTTCCCGCGCACCCCTGAAATCCACGTACCCGGCCATATCGCGTGTGCAACTTACCGCGCACCCCGGTATGCACGCACACGTTTATTTTTTCTCTCTGCGCGTGTGTGTGTTTGTGGGTACCCCTTTGTACGTCTTTTGTCCTGGAGGGCCACAGTATTGGACATTGATCATGTCTGTATATAGGTGCTATTTGTTGGCGCACCTTTTAGCGCACATTTCTTGCAGGCGCAGAGACGCTACCGCCTGCTTTCTTGTGGCGGTCGTGTTTGTGCCTGTTTGTGCCTGTGCGCTGCTTTGAGCGTGCGCTTTTTTGCCCTATTCTATTCCATGAATACGTGTTGTATGCGAGCGTGTGGGCGTTCCGCGCACTTGCCTCCTAAACTTTCCCCGTGCCGCCCACATTCTTCCCCATTGCGAGTGTTGTGCCCCATTTTATTCCCCATTCCGAGTGTCCCGCCCTGTGTCCCGCCTACTTTAGAGCTGTGGCTGCGCTCGGAGTGATGGCGCAGTGGCCGTGGCGCACGACGTTGGTTGACCTGTGCGCCGGCCTGCGCTGCGCGTTTTTTCCGCGCACGTCCTCTGCTTTTCTTGCGCAGGGACTTCCATGAATCGACGTGCGCTGGTTTCCCTGCGCTTTGCGCTGATTTTCGGCGCAGCGCACGTATTGGCCCCTCTGCGCCGGGATTTTCGGCGCACATTTATTCCATGAATCGGCCTGTAAATGTTGTTCCTGAGCCATGAAAACCTAATTTATTTTAATTCACTCTTCAGAATCATTTAGTTCTGTACTCACGTCACCCTTAAAAAATAGTATGGCAAATTATATTCATATATTACATATTGCCTCATGCTTAGAGTTTTGCATGAGTTGAGTCTTGAGTAAATAAGTAGCTTGTCTGAATTATATTCGTGGAATCGAGTACAGGCTAAACTAAGGTGGAACATGTTCACATGTTCAATATCTGATTTTATGTCCTCATTTGGACATGGTAATCATGTTGCCTAATTCTCATGAACCCAATATTAGCTTCAGCACAGCATATGCCATTAAGAAGTGTAATGTTTTCCTGTGAGCTTAAGCACACACCGGACAAGTTATTACTGTATGTCCCACAAAGGCTGTAAATCCTTTTATCTGTGCCTCATGCATTATGTGGCTTGTAGTCCCAAATTAATCAAAAGATGTTTCTACTATACAGGAACATTTATCTATTCAAGGGATTTTTGAAGTGGGTTCATAAACCAAAAACAAGGCTCAGTTAAATGAAAGCATCACATAGATGTAGTATGCAGTACTTTCACAAGACATTTGCTGAGGGGGAATTTGTTAAAAAGGTCTTAACAGTGGTCATTGGAAGGAATGGGGAAGCGACAAATAGGTTCGCCTGTATTAGAATATGTTGGTCATCATTTCGATATGCAAGCAGCCCTTGTGTGGGAGGGCCCAATCACATATTGTTTAAATACTTAGTCATACCTTTGCTTAGGTTTTTTACACTTTCAATGTTTATTAAACTGTATGTAAAGACGATCCGTCAGTTCAGCTCTTGACACTTCAATAAAGGTAATGGGCCTCCGTCATATATGTTATCCTGTATCAGAATGCTTTATGCCATGGTCAGTTTGTAGGTTTAACTTAATTTGGAATGTCGCTAGGCAGTGCTTGAGGAGGCATGGTAGGGCTTTTGGCCATGCAATGATGTAATTAACCATCGTAGTTGCAAGGGAAGGATGGGTGGGATAGCGGAGAGATTTTGTGGTAGTTGCTTGAGGTGAGTTCAGCCTTCAATGGGTCTGTATGGGAATACATGTGGAAAGCAATCATTATAATTTAAATAATAATAACAGCTTATTAATAAATAATACCAAATATGATAGTCTGACCTGCAGCCACTGACAGACAGACACACAGGCCCATAGACAGACACGCACACACGTGTTTTTATTCAAATATATTGATGCAACATGAAAGTTTTCTTACATAATCGCTTACATGAATACAAGTGTGCACAATGATCATGGGGTGAACTAGGATGATTGATGAAGGTATGCAGGTGAGAACCTGTGAGGATTGCTGGCATTGATATTTGAGGGTGCTAGAGTTGAAAGCAAGGATGGGTGGAAGTGTTAAGGAAGAAGTCGAGGGTACATTGTTTAGTGGGGGAGGATGGCACAGGGGTGACAGTTAAAGGTATGCAGGTGAGGACAGTGAGTGGTGTAATGGCCTTTATATTCGAAGGTAGTGGGGTTGACCACATGGAAGACAGTGGAGAAGTAATTGGTTCTTCTTTGTTGAACAACCTCCTGGTGCCATTTGTGGCCAGTTTAAGTTAAAATGGGTGCATTGTTTCTAAGGATGCACACATGCCGCTTCTGGCTGTGGATTTCATTGAAAATCATCAAGGAGCATTGGATGCAAGGGTAGAACTTCTAGTGTCTGACTACTTGAGGGCACTGACAACTCCCTGCAACCAAGGGCTTGGCACGAAAAAAAACCCAAGCATACAGCATGTTAATGTCATGGACCCTCACAAGTGGAAAGTCACAACAACACAACAAAAATGTACTAGTTAATGCTCGATTGTAATAGGGAAGGAGACCTTGTGTCCAACAGAGAAATATATCCTCCATGTATTGTATTGTATTGTATTTGGGTTTATAACGCGCCGGTAGCCCGCGGGCATCAGGGCGCTGGGAAAATCCAGGTTAATCCGTTGTGCAAGAGTGTTTCATTCTTTCCTCGGCATGCATGTATGATACCAATTTTTCACTGGAAAAGATGGGTTTTCAGAAGCATAGGTAGTTCTCTTCCTGCCGTAGAGCTGGAGGTAATTTGTTCCAGTAGTTTGCGGCCTTGACTGGGAAAGATTTTCCCCGTCCTTGCACGCGTTTTGCTCTCGGAACCTTCAGGTAGGCCTTGTTCTCTGATCTGAGGCTTCTTTGGGGCATGTACAATGAAAATTGTTTCTTAAAGTACTTCGGTGCTTCTCCATGTATACATCTGTTTACTATAGTCATCGATTTAAAAAGTATTCTTTCTTACACTCTAAGCCAATGTAGGGATCTTCTCCCTGTTGTGAGATGCTCCCTTTTTTTGATGTTCTTAATGATGCGGACTGCGTCGTTTTCCATAACCTGACACTTTTGAAGTTCTCTCTTTGAGGATCCGATCAGTAGGGCATTGCCATAGTCCAGGCGAGACATTATAACTGCTCTTGCTATAGTGGCCGCAATCGCCTCGTTTATAAATGGCCTTATGGCTCTCATGAGTCGCATGTAGTAGGCGTTATTTTTCTGTAGGTAATATACCTGTGCCTCTGATCCCAGAGAGGCTTCCACAATCATCCCTAGGAATTTAACCTGCGGCATCACTGGGATTCTAGCCTGTTTGATGGTGAAGGCATGATAATCTATCCCTAGTCTGGATCTAGCTTGTTGTGTCCCAAAAATCATCAATTCTGTTTTAGTTTTATGATGTAGAGGACCTTATTCTTCTTCTCTGTATAGACATTTTGGGTTACACACTCCTTCTTGTGCTCATTTATCTCCATTCAGATATCAGTGTTTTAAAAAGAATGGGTTTCACAAATACTGTCTTCGAACAGGAACTGGCATGAATGCTTAAAATAAGGACTAGGATGATCGCCAGAGCATCAGAAGTTCTCTCATTTATAACCTCAGCTTCTTTTTGAAATGTTGCCATGCCGTGTGAGGGTGCCACGAATGCAGAACATAATATGCTTGATTGACAGCCCAACAAATGCAGTAATTTAGCTCTTGGCAGTCAGCCTGGTGTGATGTGGCAAGTCCGAAGAAGGAGTTGGACAAGGGAGTGACATTTCAACTCAATGTTTTTATTCAACAAAAAGGAATATGACCTTTCTTGCCCTACAACTATAGGGATTGCACTACCTAACTGAATTGTAACTCAGGCGCTCATCATCAGGGTGGATGCCAAACTAAAGAATCCGCCCTCTGTCCAAAACGTATCCTACTCTGACCCTACCACTAACCAAAAGTATTCAGCAAACAAAAAAAGGCAACCAGGAGAATGACTCCCTTCTCCTGGTTCAACTGGTTAAGCCTTAATTGTTTACTTCTAATATTCTCCGGCAATAACTTAGATAAGTACTTGTATCTCCTCCCAAGGACTTCTCTCGGCTTGGTAAATGTCCAACAAATCTCCTTCTTCAGTTATATATATATATATATATATATATATATATATATATATATATATATATATATATATATATATATATATATATATTTATATATATATTACATGGCCGCCGCGGTAGCGGCCATGTAGTTATGGTTAAGTTGGTGTTTCCATAGGAAGAGCACTTTTTGGGCGGCTTATAACTTCGCTCCCCCTGGACGAATCCTCACCAAACTATGCAAAAAAAGTATATGGCCCACTCTGAATTTTTCTGCAAAGTTTGGTGAGGATTCGTCCAGGGGGGGAAAAGTTATAGGGGGGTCCCAAAACCTTTTTTTTTCCATAGACTGAATGGGAAAAAACTTTGCACACGGCTACAGCCCGAACCGCTGGACGGATTTACACCAAATTTGCGGCAGGAGCGGCGGCCTGGTCCCGAAAGCGTGCTTTTGCAAATTTGGTGTAAATCCGTCCAGTAGTTTTTTAAAAAAATGACCAAAATGTAAGGCAAAGAAATTAGTGATATCTGTGTTCGCTTCGCGGACGGACTTCCCTGTTCGCTCCGCGGACAGCACCCCGATTGGCCCAGCGGCTTGCGTCATGTCCGCGGACATGCGACGTGTTCACTGATTGGGTGGCACGGTGCGTGAATGCGCGTCAGATTTTCTGTCGCGCCCGCCATCTTGCATTTGCGGACGTCCGCGGACAGCGCGGTGAAAGTTTGTTCAAAATGTGTATTTAGTAGAGTGTGTTGGTGTGTAGAAGTCTTTGGGGAGGATGGGGGAGTATGAGATAGGTTCAAAGTTGTATTTTATTTATGTGCTAGACGCTTTTGTTTTGTTCGATTTGTCTGCGGACAACACGGCTGTTCTGGAATGTTCGTAAATAAACAGAATGGATTCGGTGTCAACTTGGAAGTGTTCTAAGAACACTCGTGGGGTATTGGAATGTTTGCAGGGGGTGTCCTGGAGACGTTGACTGTATTGTTCGTTGGCAAGGTGAAAATGTTTTAAGAACAATCGCGGTGTCCACAAATGTTTGTAAATAAAGAAAATGGGGGTGTCCTGAGGACGCTGTTTGTATTGTCCTCTGGCAAGTTGAATGTGTCCTAGGACCTTCCCCCTGTCCGCGGACATAACAATGGTTGCAATGTTTGCATCTATGGGTGTGATATGCTGGGGTGGTTGTGGCCAGGGTATAGAATGTTGGGTGCATGGCCATTTGGCCATGCATCCAACAGTGTATGCCCTGGCCACAACCACCCCAGCATATCACACCCATAGTGGCTTTTAACTTTGGGTCAAAAACTAATTTATAAGGAACAATGATATAAGCTTGTATGGGTGTGATATGCTGCGATGGTTGTATTTATCTTGTTATACGTACTATTTGGTTTAGTACTGGGAGTCCATGTTTTTCTTTTTCATTTCTGTAATAAAAGAAAATAGCATGCTACTATTAGTATTTTATAATGACTTATTACATTGTACAATCAACATTTTCTTCTTTTTATTGACCTTCATATTTAGTAGATTACAAACCAGAGTACTGTGCAATATGCAAAGTTTCTGTGTTTGTTGCTAAAATCATTGGGTCTGTGGGAGAAAAAAAAAATCCATGTTGGATTTAAAAAAAAAACCCTTTTTCTGTTATGCTACAGTTTATTTATTTGTTTGTTTTCCGCGTTTACTTGTTCTTTCTGCCTAATGCTTTATGCATTGGATTGTTCCAGTTTTTGTGAGCAGCAAGATATTAGGTATTTGTTTGGATATTGTAAAATTTTGGCCCAGTTAGATACCAGTAGGCGTATTCTAACTGTTTATGTTTTGATATAATTTCGTGGTATTGATTTATCTGTTTGCATATTTGTAAATTTTGGGACAGTTAGATACCAATTGGTGTATTCTAACTGTCTATTTTTTGCTCTATTTGAGTGGTATTAATTTATCTGATTAGTTGTTGTAGAATCTTTGGGCAGTTAGATAGGTTTTGAAATATTGTGACAGTCTATATTTTTTTACTACAAGTGTACTTAAGGTTTAAGTACAGTTCAGTTATCAAATTTTGGTTTTAAGAACATTAAATACGCGTTTGTAAGATTAGCTGGTAATATCTGCTTTAGAGTAACGGTACTATCATTACATTCAAACCATCCACATTTTTTTTTTATATATGCAGTGTAGTGCCCTGAGTTGGTTGTGGCTCCTGTGTGGTAGATTACACCTATTGTTGTGAAGGTTTTCCTACCAAGTGAAATTTGACCATGTGTGAATCCAGTCAGCTTGCAGTTGTTTTTCGTACCATCTGCATTGTAACGTAGAAGCATTAGTATTACGTATTTACTATGTGTTTGTATTAGTAACGTGGAGCGATTATCCGAATTGCAGGTAGAATATAATCTAACATGGTTTGAATTTTGTACAAGTTGCTGAAATGGAACGGATTCACAATTAGGTATTGATATATAGACAAAGCGCTCATTGGGGATTTGTTCTTGTGTCACATTGTTGCAGAGAGTGCATGTATGTTTCCACATGTATGAAATCTGGAAGATTTCATTTATAGGTATGTTTTTGTTTTCCAGTACTAATAGTAAGTACATTAGAAATTCTTGTGGATCTTCCTGTGATTTTATAGTGAATTTCACCATTCCCGCACAGTAGTCCAATTGTCGTCTTATTCCAAAAACACTATACGTGTTGTCAGGATTGTTTGCTGCATTTCTGTGAAGTACTAACATTTGTACTGTGTAAGTAAATGTTGTCAACAATTGGTGGTAATTGAAATAGAATATTCATTGCTACATTTGCGTAGCAACTTACACCAACTATATTTGAGAATTTAAATGGTCCAGGTAGTTCTGTATCTAACTGCTTTTTTTGGAGTTTGTCTTCCTTCTTTAAAGAAGTACCTGGTTTACTTTCCCTAATTGATTCTTTTTTGCTTGTGGTACTTGATGAAGTTTTAGTTTCTTTTAGTCTCTTTGGAGGATTTGCAGTGACATCCTGTTGCATTTCTGTTTGATTTAGCTTTCTTTTAGAAAATGTTCCTTTTTGTGGAACAGGATATGTTTGTAGATGCGGGGTGTATAATGAACAAAGTCTATTGTATTCTAAAATGCAAGGAATATCAGCGTTTACTTTACTTGCATCAAAGTTTATTAGAAATAGACCGTCAATTGTACGTAGGCGTGACAGTGCTACGTAGCTCATGCCTTCTTTAAAGACTGTGTTACCAATGTCTATCATTGCTTTGTCTAGAGTAAGACCTTGTGATTTATGAATGGTGACTGCGTATGCAAGAGTTAGAGAAAATTGTTCTCTGCGTACATACATGTCTTTGAAGAGAAGGAATCGAGCTGTTGAGTGTCCTATTCTTTTTACTTCTGAAAGTTTGTCAAAGAGAATATTGACAAACTGAATTTTGTTGTCACGTGGGTATGTTTGAAAGCCAACAACTGTACCCAGTGCTCCATTAACTAGTCCTTGGTCCACGTCAAGGTTACGTTTAAGCATTACTCTGCAATTTAAGGATAATTTTAATATCTTTTCCAAGCCTGCTGTGTTTGAGATTGATTTTTCTAAACTATTTAGTCTTGCTGTGGCTTGGTCACACATGGGTAGTGTCATTCCATGTACATCTAGTTTGTCTCTGGCGCTAATTTCCATAATTGGTTGCATTTCTTTGCTTAACATTATTTCATTGAATTTGAAACAGCTTGCAAGAGTTGGCATTAAGGCCATACAATTGACATTCTTGTGGGCTAATTGTTCCATAACATCTGTAGCACATGCATTATCACCCTAAAGTGCATGAATGTGCCGGGTTTTCAATATTGCTTCTGCTTCTCTAGAAAGTATACCAACTCTGATACTTTTTAAGATGTTGGCATAAGTGAGATCTGCAGATTGGCGCATGTTTTCTGTTAATTCTCTGTATTGGAAATGTTGCCAAAGGTTGACATTTCCAATGCTGCCAACAGTTTTACGGCAGAGTTTGTGTCCTAATGTTTTAAAAATAGGCTCACCTTTTACAGGTATCAATTGAAGAAGATCTCCGAAAACAATGATGTGTTTTCCTGAAAATAGCTCTTCATAGTTTGTTTTGAGTACTTCTTGTAATCTGAGGTGAATCAAAGCCAACATTAGGTTGGACACCATGCTCACTTCATCTATTAGTAGCATTTTCATTTGTTTCAATACTCTGCGTACTTCCATTGCAGCTTCTGCAGAAAGTTTGTAATAATCTAACTTGATTTGGTGTTCTACTGGCAGGAGTAGTAATCGGTGTACCGTGACACCACCTATGTTGTAGGCAGCTAAACCTGTGGGGGCAGTGACAACAGCTGACAGTTTGTTGTTTGTCAATTGTTGAAGGAACTTACTGATGATTTTGATTAGGAATGTTTTGCCAGAACCAGCTTCACCACTGACATACAATAGTATAGGTTTGTAATTTTGGCAGGTGCATTCTTTGTTTTCATGCTGCACACCATGTGCAATTTCTTTTGTTATTTCTTGAAAAATGCTACGTTGCTCTTTGTTTAGTTTTGATTGTAGTGTAGTTAAGTCTTCTTTATCTTCATAGTGACACATCATAGCTAATTCTGCCTCATTTGTTATTAGTGGTTCTCCCAGTGGTTCTTGGCTTCCTGTGACAGAAGGTTGACTACTGTCAGGAGTGTCCTTATCTAGTTGGGCCTTGAGTTCCTCTTCGTGTTGCTGTTCATTGTGCAACATTGTTTTGTACTGTGCAAAGTTTACATCAGTTATACTGCTTTCATTGGCTTTGAAAGCGTCTTCATATGAGTCATAGGTATCTAGTATTTCTTCTTCTTTTCTCCATGGTTTGAAGAGTTGTAGCAGGACCATGTAATATATTTATGTTGAGGAGTCTTTAATGACAATTTGATATGATTAATTAAATTTGGTTTGGTGAGTTTTACTAAGCTGCCATCACAGTTTGTCACTTTGTATTTACGGTTTTGCTCATCAGGTTTTATATTATTTTTGTATGTATAGTTTTGGGCACATGGTATAGACACATGGTTTCCAAAGTGGTACTCCTGTTTGGGTAGTATGTGTCCAATAAATTGTTTTTTAAAATGTCTTGGCTGTTGGGATCATGTTTGGCTATTGTTTCTATATCTTCGTATGATTTTAGAACTCTTTTTCTAGAATTAGCTGGACCAAGACTTAGCCATACTATATTTGCAGATTTACCATACAATGCAGTACCAGTTGATCGATCAGCTGCTTCATAGGATCCACATTCTCTATGGGACAGAATGTTTATGCCCAAGCTGTATAATTTTTGAGACACTGTTTTATCTGATGACAGGTCATTCCAGAGGTCTTGGAGCTCTGTCTTTTCTGATTTGGTTAAGTCTGCTGTGACATATCGTGCAACTGCAGTAGAATTGTCGGCAATGTACTCCACATCTCTGTTTGCATTCCACAACTGGGCAATGATTGCATTGTAATCATTGATATATTTTTCTTCTTCTTTTCTTTTTATGCAATATGTATTTTTAGGTGACTTACCTTTAACACTATGGGCCTCATTAGGACCCTGGCGGAGAGGGTTTTACGCCAGCGTAGTGCATGGCGTACCTCTCCGCCATACTACGAGTTCCCGTAGCGCCATGGCGGCCTTTTCC
This sequence comes from Ambystoma mexicanum, assembly GCF_040938575.1. Lineage (NCBI taxonomy): Eukaryota > Metazoa > Chordata > Amphibia > Caudata > Ambystomatidae > Ambystoma > Ambystoma mexicanum. The sequence continues at coordinate 732,296,509 of NC_090927.1, forward strand.
GCCTGGTTTTACCAGGCGGAGAAAACCATGGCGCTACGGGACCTCGTTGTTAATTACGCCACCGTATTTTACGGTGGCGTAATTAACTCCTTCCCCACTCCCATTATACCCTATGGGGCAAAAATGGGAATGGGGAAGGGCAGAATGGGGATTGGGGATTTACCGCCCCGCCAAGGTCGGAATGGGGCGGTAAATCCGCCAACCCCCATGGCGCTATCGGCGGCTTTCCGCCATGCTTCGCGGTGCATTTAGCACCGCGAAATCCGCCTGGGTCCTAATGAGGCCCTATGTCTAACTGAAGACATGAGGTTGTTCACTTGACCTGTATTTGTAACTGGTCTAGGGAAACCAAATCGGCATTTGGTATAGTATTTCCCTTTGTTTTTGTATTTGCGACGACAATATTTGCCACATTTGTGTCTTTGGAATTGTAAGATTTTTGCATGAAGATCACTATTTGTGGATTCTGATGGAATTTCACAAGTGATATATTTTTCAATAAACTGTAAAACAGTGGCATCACTGTCTTCACCAAATTTAGGAGCATCTTTAATCCATGAAAGCATGTGGACATGTGGCGCTCCTCTGGCTTGGTATTCTTTTCTCCAAAAGAAGTGTTGCACTTCTCCAAGGGGAGGAACAGTTTTATTACAAATAAAATGTAGCATAGCAATGAAGCGATGGTGAAAATATCTAGAAACATTAACAGGATTCTGAGAACAAAGTTCTCCAGGTGTTAGTATATCTATGTTTGTTTTGTTTTCGTTTGATATGCGTAGGAAATCATGTAAATCTTCCCATGCATATTCTGCGCAACTTAATGTAACAAACCAAGTGGGTGGACCAAGGTTTCTGATCATACAACGTACATCTCCATGGCATTGAAACCAGTACTCTTTAGTACCTCGCATATTTGCTAATAGATTTGTAAGATTTGTCTGTAAAACCTCATCTTTTTGTTGAACTTTTTGTAATAATTGTGTGGCTGTCATATTTTGAAAGTGTGATCCTGATTTTAATATGTGTGCAACTCCGTAACATAAAGTTGCTAGTTCACTTTCAAAGAGTAGGTGGAATATGTATTCCACATTTTGTCGAAATCTGGGATCTTCAGAATACATTTGTAATGAGCGATATTCTGATGCTGATATTTGAACAGGTCTATCATCGTATCTTCCTCCTTTGCCAGTAGGAAAGAGTAGAGGAAAAGCATGTGCTTCTATACTTTTTTCCCATATGCTGATTGGTGATCCTTTTGTTTGACGCATTTGGTACGTTTCCAGTGCATCTTCTATGGTGTCATTAGAGTGCAATGGGTGAATTGTATAATGGTCTAAAGTGTTTGCTATTGTAACAGGATCTAGGAGCTCAAATTGACCAGTTTCTTGTGTCTCTTGAATTATTTCAGTTGTATCTTTCAAGTTTTCTTCGATATTAATTTCTTTGTAATACTCATTATTCTCTTTGAGATATTGCAAGGCTTCTCTAACTTTATGTAAATCTACCAGTTGTTGCCAAACATTTTTGTCTTTTGTAGGTACTCCATTTACCAAGATAATTAAAGATTGTTGCATTGGACGTTGCACTCCTAGAGTGTGCACATTTTCTTTTAGATCTAATGGTAATTACACTACTTTTCCACGAATACCTTTCACTAATTCAGAGGGAGGTAATTTTGCAGTTTTTGGTTGAAGACGTATTATTGCTTGAAATGGATGAACTGTTTGAATTATGATGCTCTCATATAAATTAAGTTGTTGAAGGAGTTTTGGTAATGTATGTAATTCCAAGTTATTTGAGATAGCACGTGAAGGAGTTTGGTTGTTGTCAAGTTTGGTAGTGCAGTAACTGCAAAGTATTATGGGGTCAGTTATTTCGTATTTGTTTTCTGCTATAAGGTAGATAGCTCATTCAAACCATTTAGAATCTTCATTGTCTTCTATTTTGTATGAAAGGTCTATCGTTTTTGTGTTACTTTTATAACACGTTCTGCGGCAACATACACACACGAGGTTTGGTACTTCAGCTGAAGTGCTTTGAAATTTTAGTATTTCTTTTTTGTATGTGTGTAGTGAAAGGTTGCCATGTGCAGATTTGTTAAGAAGTTGGTTGACAGCTATTTCATCTTGTAAGTGGGTTTCATTTCCAAAATATTTTTCTGTATATACTCGATTTCTTCTAGTAGGCCTTTTGGTGTACCATGTAGAAGAATGTTATTTAAATTGGCTAGTGCTAAAGCAGGACTTTTTTCATAATACAGTTTATAAACTAGATTTCTTATACTTGCATGATGTGTTGATATCCTTTTGATATCATGGAAGGTTGTTTTGCAAGTAGCTCCTGATATGCAGGCCAACGAATGTCCGTGCAGTCCTGTGTGCTTGCGTACTGGACAAGCATTAACTTTGCAGTATTTTAATTTTGATTTTGTCTTTAGTTTTCAGCTATTGATGGAGGAATAGGCGTAAAGATTGGAACATTTTTTTGGGAATGTTACACATTGACGTGCATGGCCATGTGTAAATTAGATGTTCTGATTCAGTCGAATGGAGGGGTAAATCTAAGTTTTCAGGGCATATTTTAGTAAGGAGTACTTCTTGTTCCATTATGGGATTATTAACTTTTTCATAACCTCGACCACTGCTATGTATGGCAATTGTATTTGTTTGCTTTTGTTTGCATGCTTCTTCATTAAAGTATGGTTCTGTGCTTGTAGTGTGACTCCATTTACCTCCACAGATATTTAAGAAGTTATTTCTGTTCACATTTCATTTATTGAGAAGTCTTTTTTGAAGTTTAGTTATTCGCTTTGTTAGTGGTTTAATTCTGTTTAACACAACAATAAATAAGTTTCTTTTGAGAAGAATTGCACTGTCTATCAACGCTTCTAAGATTACTTTCCTACGATAGGTTTGAAGTGTTGAACTTGGTTTCTCTCCTGTTGTTATCAGATTTTGAAGGACTTTGTGACGGAACATTTTGGCTAATATACTTTTCTTGGTATGCTTACTTTGTACTATATCAAGATGTATAGAAGACGTTTTATTTGTAGTGATAGTTGATTTTCTGTTAATAGTTTTTTGGGTCGTTTTACTTTGTGATCGAGGAGGCAAAGTTTTTGCACTAAAAACTTCTTCTGTTTCACAACATGACTGTATTAGCTGTTGTGTTTCAAAGTTTTTTTACAAATTCTGCTATAGATGGGTGTTTAGGTTGGAGACTTTTCTTTTCATTTGCTCTACTTCTGCGTCCCTTTCTACGGAGTTGCTTTTTGGCGGGCATTTTGTAGTGTCTGTTGAAAAAAATACAGACGGTATGGGTTCGGGTTTTCTGCAATGCATGTGTGTTGTGTGCATGATTGTTTGAGTAAGATGATAAAGATGTATGTAATGGTGTGTGATTGTGAATTGGGAAGTTGAACTACCAGGGATGGGTATTCTTCAATTAATGTGTCACTAAACTGGGGTTCAGATGACAGAAAAAAGTAAGCCGGTGGTGTGGAGAAGAATAAATAATATAGGTAAAGCTATACAATTAAAACAGTTGTTTGTTCTACAACATCTACATTCTAGCGGCTGAGTTGGGTAATTTGTGTGCCGAAAAACAGGAATTTGAGGGCCATTCTGACAGGAGATCACTGTTTAAGACAGGGGGATTTTTGGTCAGAATGGTGCAGAATCTCTATTTTTAGGCACAGAAATACTATGAATGCACCGTACAGTGCGTGTGAGTTATAAATCAAATATTATGGTAACAATCTACTTACTTTTTTTTTCAGAAATGAGTAGTTTGCTTCTTAGTTGTTCTTTGTAAATCAAAATCGGCTGCTTCTATTCAGGAGAATGGGCTTCACTGCAATTGTAAAAGAAAGAAATTAGTAATTTGGTTTCTATATAGCACTGTTTTCATTTTAGACATAGATTTTTTTAAATTGAAATGCTCAGCGTCTTCCTGAAAACCATTAAAACTATATTATGACTAAGAGTAGGAAAGAAAATATCTTTACTATGGTTTGTGGAATTCATAATCTACCAACGTATACCACTATTCTTGTAACTAAGCTTTTCCACGTAATAGTGAGTCATTGTCATAGCCTGTTTTTGCACGTAACAGTGAGTGAATGTCATGGTCTGCTTGTCCTATATAAATGTATGTAAGTACTTATATAAACGAAAAAAATGAAAACCAATTATGTGTTTGTACAAATATTATTGTTTGAGATTTGATCATAGAGTGTGTATGTTATGTTGTGTGATTATATGTCGTGTATATATTTTATTTTGAAAATGTTAGTTTAATAGTATTTGCATATGTGTGTGTGTGTATGAAAAAATTAAACGATATAAAGGTTTGTAAGTGACAGTTCATTTTAGGACAATGAAACAATGATCGTCCATTCATTTTTCAGATTATAGAAGGTAAAAGTTGGTTAGAAAATGTGTTCATGTACTGTGTAGAAAATATGCATACCTGTACTTTCTGTTCATGTATATGGATATGGACCAAGCTGCAAGTAGAAATATTGGAGATTTGTATAGTATTTCTCGTAGATCGTGGTTGTCAATGGTATGAGACTTGTACTCCGAGAGATACACCGTACATTTGTAGTGCTGCTCTATGATGATGCAGTTACATGTAGAGTTATTGGATTTGATTGGTGGATGGTCATGTGATTGCTTAGCTACATCAAATGAGGGAATGGCACAGGGAGTGAAATCGAAATGGTAGAAGGGCTGTACATGTTACGATACGTTCGCGGACATGGCGGTAGTTCTAGGACACAGCGTATTACATCCGGGGAATTTGGGGAGGGGAGGTATGGAAATGAGATTGGATGAAGCAAGGGTTTGGTCAGTAAAGTTTAGTGAGTGTGTTGTGCTAGGAGAGGTTATCTCAGATATTGTTTTTGCAGAGAGAAGAACAGATAGCTATGGCTGAGTGTTTCAAAACACAGATTGTATGGATTTTGAGAGACTCGTGGATTCATTGGTTGAAGGTGCATGCAGAAAGCTGTGGAGTATCTACAGATCTTGGATTCCCACATGTGGATGTGCACTGGCATGGAGTGCGTGGAATGAAGTGGTTGGACTTGCTACCTCTCTGTGCAACTTTGAAGATAGAGGAACATCCAACATAATTGTAATTCATTGTGGAGGGAACAGTTTAGGACATGTGTCCAAACTCTAAAATAATTTTTTCACGGATTGCGCAGAGACAAGTGTGGCTTCGTTCTTTCTCATGTGGTCCACAAATGGAGAAAGCAAGGCGTAATGTTAATAAGGCTGTTTGTGCCTTCCTAAGAGATTTTAGCATGTACTCTTTTAACAATGAAAATATTTTGTTTCGTAGTACATACATTTTTCGCAAAGATGGAGTCCATCTTACTTATGCTGGCAATCAGATTTTTCTGAGAAATGTACAAAATGCATTGCAACCTTTTTTAGAAATACAGCATTCGTTTTGAAGTACGTCTTACGTAGTTAAAATGTTTTACATTCAAACACCTCCCAAAGGCTCTTTTCAGAGCCACCACTTCCTGTTAGAGAAAAATGCATTGGTTTCAATAGGGTAGTAATGCAATTGTTTTTCTGTTCGCGGACCGTCCGCGGACTTTCACGAAATGGAAATGGCTATGCTTTATGTATCTTCACTTCTATTTTTTAACTGTGAAAGGCGGCTCTGAAAAGAGCCTTATTTATTTATTTTTTGTTGTTATTTTGTATTTTCTTTGTTCTTTTTTATACACGACACACTAGGAGAGGAGGGAAAGGAGGGTAAAGGGAGGGGGACACCAACCACAGGGATAAGAAAGGGCGAGCTGAGAGAGGAAGATGTAGAGTGGGTTTTATTTGGGTAGTGAGCAGGTCTTCTGGTGCTCTGAGACGATCGTCTCAAAAGCACTCCGAAGTCGTTCCCCCCTGCAGAGTACTGTGTCACAGTACACACATACAACTGTGACCCTCGAAAGGTAAGGGTCATCAGAATTCTGTATGGCCTGTGAGGCAGCTTGAGGAAGACGCTGTCCCACAGAGGTGTTCCTTGTGGTGACAGGATCAGGAACGGAGGATGAAGTAGAGGCAATCAACCTACTACGCTTCTCGCAAGGTACAACCTTGCGAATGGCCCCAGTGTGGAATGAGCGCAGGTGTCGCTTCATGGTAGTGGTCCCAAAGCTATACGAACCATGCTTCCCGCGACTGAGTACCATTTTGCACTCATTACAGGTGACACGGTTCGCATGAGACTTAGGACCATTTCCATGAACGGTAAACAATCGCCACACCCAAGATTCACGCCGAGGGCAGGTAGTAGGGATTTCCTCTACCTCATTCTCGTCATCCTCTTCTTCCTCCTCTGTATACTCACTCCTGTTCCCCTCTTCAGGCCCTTGGGGAAATGGTGGTGGTGGAGGGGGTGGGGGTGGTGCTGAGGCAGATGTAGCACCATGTGGTAATAGTCGAGCCATGGATGTCATAGGCTTGGAGATGGAAATCTCAAAATCTGCAAAGTACACAGCAAAATGCAGTGTGCTCTGTGGAATAGTCAGAAACACAATGAGAATGCGCTCTAGGGCGTGGTCTTATATCGGGGTGCTTGTGCGCGGGTCGTGGACATGCGCGCCGTCCACAAGACAGATCGAATATCAAAAAAGGTTCAAAAAGTCACAAAAACTATGTGGAAAGTTAGGATTAGTATGTGGGATTTGTGGTATGGTGATTTTTTAATGAGAAATATTGTGGATTACTTGGAAATGTACTTTTAAACTGGTCGGGGACACGAACAGTGTCCGCATTTAGAGCACGAGATGAGCGTGGGTGCGGTCACATGATTGTTTTGTGAGCATGTTCGCTAAGGTAGCGGTCGTCCGCAGGACACCCAATGTACGGACGTTGTTTTGCGCATGCGTGTTGATGTTCTGCGGACAGTGTTCGGGTCCTGAACTAATTAAAATTGCGTCACATGTAAAACGAACAGTTACGGACAGCCGTTTGTTCTTAGCACAGTTTAATTTATTTGCTAACAATACAGACAAACATAGTGTTTCAAGCACACCTCCATTTTCATTTATTTACGAACAATTCAGGACACCATGAGTGTTCTTAGAACAGTTTCTGTTTGCTATCGAACACTACGAATAGGCATAGTGTTCTTAAGGACACCTCCATTTTCGTTTATTTACGAACATTTCAGGACACTACGAGTGTTCTTAGAACATTTTCAACTTGCATGAGAACATTACGGACAGATGTAGTGTCCTCAGGACAGTCACATTTTCGTTTCTTTACGAACATTTCCGAACAACCGCGGTGTCCGTGGACACCTAAATTGGTTTTATCACAAGGAACTGAAGGTAATTACAACACAATATAAGAAAAGTAACTTTATTTCATATATATATACAATTATGACTGGGAAGGTGGGGCAGAAACAGAAGCAAAAACAGGAGAATTAGGGATTTCTAGATAACTGGGATCAGGTGAAGAAGGGAAGGAAAGCTCATCGAAACGCTTTGGTCCATAGACAGGGTTTGGGGTTAACTGCGTGGGATAGGGTGAGGGGGGACAAGTGCATGTTAGACAATGGTGTGCTGTTGGGGGTTTCACATAATTTTCCACAAAGTTTTTCAAATCCATAAAATTTTGCATAAGGTCGTCCATTTTTTGATTAATCTGCTGTAGAGTGATATCCTCTGATTGTTGTTGTGAGATGCTTGGAATTTTTGTATGGTCTGTAATAAAAAAAATGTATATGTTAAATGTATAGAGAATAATATTTATTAATTGGTTTATATAGTAAAGTGTGTACCATTAGGTGGACTATTTTCTAACATTTCCTCTCGTGGGAAATGCTCCTCTAGCCAGTCGAGAGTAGTACACATTTCTGTGAGAAAACAAAAAAGTAATTTTTTTTTTCTAATATAGAAATTTTATAAATATATGAGTAAAAAGAAGTGCACTTACTATGTCTGGTGAGATATGTAATCAGTAGTGTAAACGTCTGGTCTTGCTGTTGGTTGTGGAGCGTCTGTGAGGTAATTATGGTGGAAGCCACTTTATCTTCTTTTGGTATATTCCATTTTAAAACATATTGTATTTACATGAATGGTTAGTGTGTTACATATATGGGTAACATTTTTTAAGTATTACTACATATACTTTGTATGTGTGCTGCTTTGTGAATTTGTTAAATGTTCCTATGTTATGATATAACTATTACACATACCTCCCTAGAGTTTTTAGGTGGTGGTACTGTTGTCCAAACATGTCTGCGGACCATCAAATTCAGTAGAAAGGGTCCAGTATGTTCCATATTATATGTACATAAAGTCAAAGTTATTATTGTTAAGTTGTGCTACTAAAAAACTATGAAATTCAGTAAAAAAACTTTGTTAAAAGGGACGTTATGGTTAAGTTGCGCTACTAAAAACCTATGAAATTCAGTAAAAAAACTTTGTTAAGGGGACGTTATGGTTAAGTTGCGCTACTAAAGACCTATGAAATTCAGTGAAAAAATGTTGTTAAAGGGACGTTATGGTTCAAAGTAAAACCGAAAAACCCCTGAAATTCGGCAGTTATGGTAAGATAAGCAACCATAACTCGCGCCGCCACCGTGCACTGCTAACACTAACACCCAGGACATCTAAGATGACATCACAAATGTCATTGATGACATCACTGATGACATCACATGTGCATTTACCTTTCATGAAAAGTCTGTACAAGGGATTCTTAGTGTAATGTTAATAAAAAAAGTGTCAAATATTATTGGAATAAATATCAAGTGCTAATCAGTGCATTAAGCTATGCATTGATATAAATAGCATTCTATTATTAACTTCAATCCAGTATACTAAGGTACTCATGTAGAAACATAGGCATTGTGTGCAGCATACATGATGGAGGTGCAATATTCATAAGCTTGCCATGTTGAATATTGAAATGATAACTGTTTTCATATTAGAGTTTTGCGTACAGTGAAACTTGTGATAAGTAGGTAATAAAACCCACTTACTACATAATTGCATTATTATACACAAATCACAAAGAGACAACACCACATACAAATATGAATATATACAAGGGAATTGAAGTAGGAAAAAGAAACAGCACTAATAGCAGAAAGTGTTCATAACCTAACTGATTACCTTTATGCAGAGAAATGATTGCTCTGTTTCAAAGCTGTTACTTACCCTATCTATATATATTACATGATATGTATGGACCCTAAGGAAAATAGTGTGAGTACAACATATAAAAATATGAGCATATACAGGGAAAGTACAGTAATAAAAAAACATCAAAAGTATCAGAAAGTGCTGATAAATCTACTGATAATTTTAATGCACAAAAAGGATTGCTGTTTTTTCAGTTTTTTTACTGAATATATATATATATATCAGTGAAAAAAACTTTGTTAAAGGGACGTTATGGTTAAGTTGCGCTACTAAAAACCTATGAAATTCAGTGAGTGAAAAAAACGTTGTTAAAGGGACGTTATGGTTAAGTTGCGCTACTAAAAACCTATGAAATTCAGTGAAAAAACTTTGTTAAAGGGACGTTATGGTTCCAAGTAAAACCGAAAAACCCTTGAAATTCGCCAGTTATGGTAAGCTAAGCAACCATAACTCGCGCCACCACCGTGCACTGCTAAAACTAACACCCAGGACATCAAAGATGACATCACAAATGTCATTGTGACATCACTGATGACATCACATGTCTGGCTCACTATATTTTCTTTTGCTGACATATCTAGGCCACATGGTTTTCTTCAGTAACAGTCAGAAACTAAGAATTTTATTTTATTTGTAGACATATCCTTCTAGTAGGTTCTTACAGTAATTCCCTTAGAGTACAGTCACATCATATGAAACATATACATATGGGAAAACACAAGCTTGAAAGACAGCAATCCTTTTTGTGCATAAAGATAATCACTAGACTTATGAGAACTTTCTGATAGTTCTGTTGTTTTTTTTATGGCTGTACTTTCCCTGTATATGGTCATATTTGTATACATTGTACTCACACTACTTTCCTTAGGGTCCAATCACATCAAGTGATACATATACATAGGGTAAATAGCAGCTTTCAAACAGAGCAATCATTTATTTGCATGAAACTAATCAGTTAAGTTATGAATTGTTTCTGCTACTACTTGTGCTTTTTTGCTAACTTCACTTTCCCTGTATATACCCATATTGGTATGTGTGCTTGTGTCTTTGTGTTTTTTCTATAGTAATGCAATTATGTAATACATGGGTTTTATTAGCTACTTATTACATATTTCACAGTACACAAAAATCTATTAAGAAAACAATTATCATTTCATTATTCAACATATTAACATTATGAATATCATACCTTCATCTTGTACGCTGCACACAATGTTATGTTTCTGTATGAGTAGCTTAGTATACTAGATTGAACCCCATAATAGGATGCTATTTATATCAATGCATCGTTCAATGCACTTATTAGGGTATATTTCTTGCAATGATTCTTGACACTTTTTTCGCAACATAATAAGAATCCCTTCTACACATATTCCATGAGAAGTACATACACATGTGATGTCATCAGTGATGTCATCAATGACATTTGTGATGTCATCTTTGATGTCCTGGGTGTTAGTCTTAGCAGTGCACGGTGGTGGCGCGAGTTATGGTTGCTTAGCTTACCATAACTGGCGAATTTCAAGGTTTTTTTTTGGTTTTACTTGGAACCATAACGTCCCTTTAACAAAGTTTTTTCACTGAATTTCATAGGTTTTTAGTAGCGCAACTTAACCATAACGTCCCTTTAACAAAGTTTTTTTCACTGAATTTCATAGATTTTTAGTAGCGCAACTTAACCATAACGTCCCTTTAACAAAGTTTTTTTCACTGAATTTTATAGGTTTTTAGTAGTGCAACTTAACCATAACGTCCCTTTAACAAAGTTTTTTCACAGAATTTCATAGGTTTTTAGTAGCAAAACTTAACAATAATGACTTTGACTTTATATACATGTCATATGGAACTGACTAGATCTCTTCTTATGAACTTGATGTCCGCGAACTTATTTAATTTTCGCGGACATGTTCGGAGAACAGTACCACTACCAAAAAACTGTGGGGGAGGGGGTGGGGGGGTATGTTTGATTGTTATATCATAATATAAGAACATTTAACAAATTCAAAAAGCAGCACACAAACACATTATATATAGTAATACATAAGAAATGTAACCCATATATGTTACACACTAACCATTCATTTAAATACAATATGTTCTGAAATTGAATATACCACAAGAACGTAAATTGGCTTCCAACATAATTACCTCACAGACACAACAGAACTGAGAACAAGACCAGACCCACTGAATACATAGGACTTATCTTACCAGAAATAGTAAGTGTACTTCATTTTACTCATATATTTATAAACTTTCTGTATTAGATTAAAAAATATATTATCTTTTCTTTTTTTTTCTCACAGAAATGTCTAGTACTCTGGAATGGCTAGAGGACAATTTCCCACATGAAGAAATGTCACAAGATAGTGAAACTAATGGTAAACACTTTATAATATAAACCATTTAAATATTATTATTTTGTATACATTTAACATATATATATTTTTTATACAGAGCATAACAAAATAGAAACTACCTCTGAAGAAGCTGTTATGGAAAACACGCTTGACAACATAAAAGAAAAAATTGATTTACTGTTGACCAATTTTAATAATTTGAAAACTTTTGTTGAAGATCATTTTAAAACAAAAACGTCATACCATTGCCCCACATGTACTTGTCCCTCCTCACCATATCCCAGTCAATTATCCCCAAACCCTCTCCATAATCCAAAACGTTTTGATGAGATTTCCATCCCTTCCTCACCTAATACCAATCATGTTGAAACCCCAAATTCTCCTGTTTTTGTTTCTGTTTCTGCCTCACCTTCTCTGTCATAAATTATTAATATATGTTAAATAAAGTTTAATTTTTATATTGTATTGTGAACAGTTTCTGTTTTTTTTTTAAAAAACAATAAAAGTGTCCGCGGACAGTACGAGTGTTCTGAAATGTTTGTACATAAACGAAAATGGAGGTGTCCTGAAGAACACCACACCTGTTCGTACTGTTCGCTAGCAAGTTGAAACTGTTCTAAGAACACACGTGGTGTCCTGAAATGTTCGTAAAGAAACAAAAATTAAAGTGTTCTAAAGAACACTATATCTGTCCGTAATGTTTGCTATCAACTTAAAACTGTCCTAAGAACACAATTGGTGTCCTGAAATGTTCGTAAATAAACGAAAATGATGTGTCCTGAACAACAGTACAACTGTTCGTAGTGTTCGCTACCCAATTGAAAGTGTTCTAAGAACACAATTGGTGTCCTGAAATGTTCGTACATAAACTAAATTACACGTGTCCTGAAGAACACTATATCTGTCCTTACTGTTCGCTACCAAGTTTAAACTGTTCTAAGAACACACGCGGTGTCCTGAAATATTCGTTTCACGTGTGACGCACTTTTAATTACTTCAGAACCCGAACAGTGTCCGTAGGACATCAATGCGCAGTTCGCAAACAGATCATATGACCGCGCCCACACTCATCGTGTGTCCTGAAATGCGGACACTGTTCGTGTCCCCGAACAATTTAAAAGTACATTTTCAGTTAATCCATAATATTTTTCAAAAAAATCTCACCATGCCACAAGTCCCACATAGCAATCTTGAGTTTCTATATACCTTTTGAAACTTTCCGATCCTTTTTTTGTGTTCGATCTGTCCGCGCACAGTGCGCACGTCCGCGGACTGCGCACAAGCACCCCTATAAAAGACCACGCCCAAGAGCTTATTCCCATCTGTGTTTCTGGCTATTCTTCAGAACACAGTGATTTTTGCTGCCACCTGCAGACTACACCATCATCGACATGGCATCCTTGGCTGCTGAACTGCCACTTGGTGCTGCACCTGCTTCAGCACCACCACCACCCCCTCCACCACCACCACCTCTCCAAGGGCCTGAAGAGGGGAACAGGACTGAGGATGCAGAGGAGGAAGAAGAGGATGATGAGAATGAGGTAGAGGAAATCCCTACTACCCGCACTAGGCGTGAGTCTTGGGTGTGGCGGTTATTTACCATTCATGGGAATGGTCCTAAGGCCGTGCGAACCATGTTACCTGCAATGAGTGCAAAATGATACTCAGTCGCGGGAAGCACGGTAACTACAGCTTTGGGACCACTACTATGAAGCGACACCTGAGGTCATTTCACTCTGGGGCTATTCGCAGGGTTGTACCTTGCGAAGAACGTAGCAGGTTGATTTCCTCTACTTCATCCTCTGTTTCTGATCCTGTCACCACAAGGACCACCTCTGTGGGACAGCGTCTTTCTCAAGCTGCCTCACAGGCCATACAGAATGCTGATGACCCTTACCTTTCGAGGGTCACAGTTGTATGTATGTACTGTGACACAGTAATCTGCAGGGGGGAGCGACTTCGGAGTGCTTTTGAGACTATCGTCTCAGAGCACGAGAAGACCTGCTCACTACCCAAATAAAACCCACTCTACATCTTCCTCTCTCAGCTCTCTCAGCTCTCCCTTTCTTATCCCTGTGGTTGGTGTCCCCCCCTTTACCCTCCTTTACCCTCCTCTCCTAGTGTGTCGTGTCTGAAAAACCAAAAAAAATACAAAATTACAAAAATAAAAAAAAAATAAGGCTTTTTTCAGAGCCGCCTTTCCCAGTTAAAAAATAGAAGTGAAAATAAATGAAGCAGGGATCTTTGTATTTTTTAGTTTGCGAACATTAAAAAAATTGGGTTACTACTCCATCACAAACATTGTAATTTTCTCTGGAAAGAAGTGGTGGCTCTGAAAAGAGCCTTTGGGTGGTGTTTGTAAGTCAAAAATTGTAAATGCTTAACATCTACTTCAAAATCGTTGTTGTAATTCCGAAAAAGGTCGCAATGCATTTTGTACATTTCTCAGAAAAATCTGATTGCCAGCATAAGTAAGATGGACTCCATCTCTGCGAAAAATGTATGTACTACAAAACATAATATTTTCATTGTGAAAAGAAGACATGCCAAAATCTCTTAGAAAGCCACAAACAGCCTTATTAACATTGCGCCTTGCTTTTTCCATTTGTGGACCAAATGAAGAAGAACGAAGCCACATTTGTCTCTGCACAATCCGTGAAAATATCACTTGCGAATTAGGAAACATGTCCATAACCTTCCTCACTCCTTCTTTCATAGCAAATTGCAAAAAAATTCCAGTCACATGCCCTAAACTGTTCCCTCCACAATGAATTACAATTATGTCTGGATGTTGCTCTGTCTCCAAAGTAGCACAGAGAGGTAGCAAATCCAACCACTTCATTCCACGTACTCCATGCCAGTGTACTTCCACATGTGGGAATCCAAGATCTACAGCTACTCCACAGCTTTCTGCATGCACCTTCAACCAATGTATCCACGAATCTCCTAAAATCCAAACAATCTGTTTTCTGAAACACACAGCCATAGCTATCTTTTGTTCTCTCAGCAAAAAGAGTATCTCAGAAAATCTCTCCTGGCACAACACACCCACCAAACTTTCCTGACCAATCCCTTTCAATGCTTATTCTCATTTGCATGACTTCTGAACCCAAAAATCCCCGGATGTAACTCCCGATGTCCTGGAACTACCGCCATGTCCGCGGACATATCGTAACACGAACAGCCCTTCTACCATTTCCACTACACTCTCTCTGCCATTCCCTCATTGGATGTACCTCAAAAATCACATGACCATGCACCAATCACATTCAAGACCTCTACATCTAACTGCATCATCATAGATCAGCACTGCAAATGTACTCTGAATCTCTCTGAGTACAAGTGTCATATCATTGGCAAGCAGCATCTACCACAAATACTGTACAAGTCTTCAAGATTTCTACTTGCAGCTCCATGCATATCCATATGCATGAACACAAACTTCAAGTATGCATATTTTCTGTATAGTACATGACATAGCTCTCAACCATTTTTGTTTTACAGGCGGGTGAAATCACCCGATTTTGTTTTTAGCGGGTGAGACGCCCATTGGAATGAATGGGCGTGCAGGAGGCTTGGCGGGTGAGTCTGCCCTTTACAAGGCATGTGACACCCGCCAAAAGCGTGTGAGTTGAGAGCTATGGTAGATGAACACATTTTCAAACAGACTTTTACCTTGTAAAATCTGTTAAATGAATTTACTGTGCTTTTTTCAATTTCCTAAAATCAACTACCACTTATACACCTTTATACTTTTTACTTTCTTTAAACACACACACTCAAATCATGTTAAACTAACATTTTTTAAATGAAATATATAGACTACATATATTCAAACAAAATTGCATGCAAACACAATCTATGTTTAAACCTTTATAAAAATACTTATACAATTTCATATTTTTTGTTTTTATTTATTTATTTACTTAATTACTTTAAATTAGACATGACATTGAGGCGCTATTACCTAGAACAGTTTACTTACAGAAATAGTGGTATTCACTAATATATTATAAATTTCACAAGACATAGTAAAGATATTTTATTTTTGCTACAGTTAGTCATTCAATACAATTTGTTCATTAAGAACATATCATATGCACTGAACTGATGCAATGTAAATAAATTAGTTTAATGTTTTTACAGAAGGCACTGAGGATTTCAATTTAAAAAATCTATATCTAAATTAAAAACAGTGCTATATACAAACAAAGTTACTAATTTGAAGCTTTCACAGTTGCAGTGAAGACCAGTTTCCTGAAAAGAAGCAGCCGAATTCGAAGAAGAAAGAAAAACTAAGAAGTTACCTGTTAATTTAAAAAAAAAAGTAAGTAAAATATCACCATATTATTTATATTATTAATCAAATATACTATAACATTAATACCAGCTATTTTGGTTTCTTAAAATAGAGATTTTGTACCATTTTGTCCAAAAATGTCTGTGTCGTAAACAGCGATTTACAACCAGAATGGCCCACAAATTTCTATTTTTGGACACACAAATTAGCCAACTGAACCACTACAATTTTCATATTATAGAACAAACAACTGTTTTAATTGTATACATTACATTTACTATTTGTACTTTTCCACACCACTAGCTTACTTTTTTTTTGTCATCTGAACCCCAGTTTAGTGACACATAAATTCAAGAATACCTACCCCTACTAGTTTTAGTTCCCAATGCACAATCACACACCATTACATACATCTTTATCATCTTACTCAAACACTCATGCACACAGCACACACACATTCCAGAACACCCCAACCCATATCTTCTTTATTATTTTCAACAGACCCTAAAGAATGCCTACCAAAAGACAACTCCGTAGAAAGCAACGCAAAATTAGAGCAAATGAAAATAAAGGTGTCCAACATAAGCATCCATCTCTAGCAGAATTTGTAAAAAAAGTTGAAACAAAACAGCTAATACAATCATTTAGTGAAACACAAGAAGTTTCAAGTACAACAACTTCGCTTCCTCTATCAAAATGTAAAACAAACCAAAAAACAATTAACAGAAAATCACCTATCAGTACAGATAAAACTAATTTTAATATAGTGCAAAGTAAGCATACCAAGAAAAGTATTTTAACCAAAATATACCGTCACAAAGTCCTTCAAAATCTTATAAAAACAGGAGAGAAATCAGGTTCAAAGCTTAAAACCTATCGTAGGAAATTAATCTTAGAAGCATTGATGGACAGTGCAATTCTTCTCAAAAGAAATGTATTTATTTTACTGTTAAACAAAATGAAACCACTAACAAAACTAATAACTAAATTACAAAAAAGACTTCTCAATAAGCGAAATGTCAACAGAAAGAACTTCTTAAGTATCTGCGGAGGTGAATGGAATCACACTACGAGCACAGAACCATATTTTAATGAAGAAGCGTACAAACAAAAGCAAATGAATACAATTGCCATAAATAGCAGTGGTCGAGGTTATGAAAAAGTGAATAATACCATAATGGAACAAGAAATACCCCTTACAAAAATATGCCCTGAAAACTTAGAATTACCCCTCCATTCAACTGAATCAGAACGTCTAGTGTACAAATGGCCATGCACGTCATTGTGTAACATTCCCAAACAATGTTTCAAATCTTTACACCAATTCCTCAATAAATATGTAAAAAGCAAAGACAAAATCAAAATTAAATTACTGCAAAATATAGATACCTGTCCAGTGCGCAAGTACACAGGACTACAAGGACATTCATTGGCCTGCATTACAGGACCCACTTGTAAAACCACTTTCCATGATATCAAAAGGATATCAACACATCATTCAACTATAAGAAATCTAGTCTATAAACTGTACTATGCTAAAAGTCCTGCTTTAGCACTAGCAAAGTTAAATAACATCCTTCTACATGGTACAGCAAAAGACCTACTTGAAGAAATTCACTATATCCAGAAAAAATATTTTGGAAGTGAAAGCCATTTTCAGAATGAAATAGCTTTAAACCAATTAAGCAACAATTCTACACATGGCAACCTTTTGCTAAACACAACAAAAAAGAAATACTAAAATTTAAAAGTACATCAGCTGAAGTACCAAACCATGTATGTGTATGTAGAATTTTTTATAAAAGTAACACAAAAACTGTGGACCTATCATACAAAATAGAAGACAATGAAGATTCTAAATGGTTTGAATTAGCTCTCTACCTTCTAGCAGAAAACAAATATGAAATAACTGAGCCCTTAATACTTTGCAGTTATTGCACTACAAAACTTGACAACAACCAAACTCCTTCACGTTCTATCACAAATAATTTGGAATTATACCCAGTACCAAAACCTCTACAACAACTTAATTTATACGAGAGCATCATAATTCAAACAGTACACCCATTTCAAGCAATAATACGCCTTCAACCAAAAACAGCAAAATTACCTCCCTCTGAATTGGTAAAAGGCATTTGTGGAAAAGTAGTTTATTTACCATTAAATCTAAAAGAAAATGTGCATACTCTAGGAGTGCAACGTCCAATGCAGCAATCTTTAATTATATTAGTAAATGGAGTACCTACAAAATACAAAAAAATATGGCAACAGCTGGTAGATTTATATAAAGTTAGACAAGCCTTCCAATATCTTAAAGAGAATAATGAATATTACAAAGAAATTAATATTGAAGAAAACTTGAAAGATACAACTGAAATAATTCAAGAAACACAAGAAGCTGGTCAATTTGAGCTACTAGATCCTGCTACAATATCAAATACTTTAGACCAGCATACAATTCATCCTTTGCACTGTAATGACACCGTACAAGATGTACTGGAAACTTACCAAATGCGTCAAACAAAAGGATCGCCAATCAGTATATGGGAAAAAAGTATAGAAGCACGTGCTTTTCCTCTACTCTTTCCAACTGGCAAAGGAGGAAGGTATGATGATAGACCTATTCAAATATCAGCTTCAGAATACCGCTCATTACGGATGTATTCTGAAGATCCCAGATTTAGACAAAATGTGGAATACATATTCCACCTACTCTTTGAAAGTGAACTAGCAACTTTATGTTACGGAGTTGCACACATATTAAAATCAGGATCACACTTTCAAAATATGACAACTACACAATTATTAGAGAAAGTGCAACAAAAGGATGAGGTTTTACAATCAAATATTACAAATCTATTAGCAAATATGCGTGGTACTAAAGAGTAATGGTTTCGACGTAATGGAGATGTACGTTGTATGATCAGAAACCTTGGCCCACCCACTTGGTTTGTTACATTAAGTTGTGCAGAATATGCATGGGAAGATTTACATGATTTCCTACGCATATCAAATAAAAACAAAACAAACATAGATATTCTAACACCTGGAGAACTTTGTTCTTTGGATCCTGTTAATGTTTCAAGATATTTTCACCATCGCTTCATTGCTATGCTACATTTTATTTGTAATAAAACTGTTCCTCCCCTTGGAGAAGTGCAACACTTCTTTTGGAGAAAAGAATACCAAGCCAGAGGAGCACCACATATCCACATGCTTGTATGGATTAAAGATGCTCCTAAATTTGGTCAAGACAGTGATGCCACTGTTTTACAGTTTATTGAAAAATATGTCACTTGTCAAATTCCATCAGAAGCCACAAATAGTGATCTTTGTGCACACATTTTACAATTTCAAAGACACAAATGTGGAAAATATTGTCGTCGCAAATACAAAAACAAAGGCAAATACTACACCAAATGCCGATTTGGTTTCCCTAGACCAGTTACAAATACAGGTCAAGTAAACAACCTCATGTCTTCAGTTAGACATACTGTTAAAGGAAAGTCACCTAAAAATACATATTACATAAAAAGAAAAGAAGAAGAAAAATATATCAATGATTATAATGCAATCATTGCCCACTTATGGAATGCAAACATAGATGTGCAGTACATTGCAGACAATTCTACTGCAGTTGCACGATATGTCACAGCATACTTAACTAAAGCAGAAAAGACAGAGCTCCAAGACGTCTGGAATGACCTGTCATCGGATAAAACAGTATCTCAGAAATTATACAGCTTGGGCATAAAAATGCTCACCCATAGAGAATGTGGATGTTATGAAGCAGCTGATCGTTTAACTGGTACTTCATTGTATGGTAAATCTGAAAATATAGTATGGCTAAGTCTTGGTCCAGCTAAATCTAGAAAAAGAGTTCTAAAATCATATGAAGATATAGAAACAATAGCCAAACATGATCCCAACAGCCAAGACATTTTAAAAAACAATTTATTGGACACATACTACCCAAACAGAAGTAATACTTTGGAAAACATGTGTCTATGCCAAATAGCCCAAAACTACACATACAAAAATAATATGAAACCCGATGAAAAAAAAGGTAAATATAGAGTGACAGACTGTGAAGGCAGCTTAGTTAAACTCACTAAACCACATTTAATTAATCATATCAAATTGTCATTGAAGACTCCTCAACATAAAGAAGTATATTACATGTCCCTGCTACAACTCTTCAAACCATGGAGAAAAGAAGAATTACTAGATAACTATGACTCATATGAGGATGCTTTTAAAGCAAATGAAAGCACTATAACTGATGTAAACTTTACACAGTACAAAACAATGTTGCACAATGAACAGCAACATGAAGAAGAACTCCAAGCTCAACTAGATAAGGATACTCCTGACAGTACTCAACCTTCTGTAACAGGAAGCCAAGAACCACTGGGAGAACCACTAATAACAAATGAGGCAGAATTAGCTATGATAGAAGTAGAAAACACCATGTCTCAGTATGAGGATAAGGAAGACTTATTATACTACAATCAAAACTAAACAATGAGCAAAGTAGCATTTTTCAAGAAGTAACAAAACAAATTGCACATGGTGTAAAACATGAAAATAAAGAATGTTCCTGCCATAATTATAAACCTATACTACTGTACGTCAGTGGTGAAGCTGGTTCTGGCAAAACATTCCTAATCAAAATCATTAGTAAGTTCCTTCAACAATTGACAAACAACAAACTGTCAGCTGTTGTCACTGCCCCCACAGGTTTAGCTGCCTACAACATAGGTGGTGTTACATTACACCGATTACTACTATTACCAGTAGAACACCAGATTAAATTAGACTATTACAAACTTTCTGCAGAAGCTGCAATGGAATTACGCAGAGTATAGAAACAAATGAAAATGCTACTAATAGATGAAGTGAGCATGGTCTCCAACCTGATGTTAGCTTTGATTCACCTCAGATTACAAGAAGTACTCAAAACAGACTATGAAGAGCTCTTTGCAGGAAAACACATTATTGTTTTTGGAGATCTGCTTCAATTAACACCAGTAAAAGGTGAACCTATTTGTAAAACATTAGGGCACAAACTCTGCCGTAAAACTGTTGGCAGCATTGGAAATGTCAACCTTTGGCAACATTTCCAATACAGAGAATTAACAGAAAACATGCGCCAATCTGCAGATCTAACTTATGCCAACATTTTAAAAAGTTTGAGATTTGGTATACTTTCTAAAGAAGCAGAAGCAACATTGAAAACCCAGCACATTAATGCACTTTATGGCGATAATGCATGTGCTACAGATGTTATGGAACAATTAGCCCACAAAAATGTCAATTGTATGGCCTTAATGCCAACTCTTGCAAGCTGTTTCAAATTCAATGAAATCATGCTAAGCAAAGAAATGCAACCAATAATGGAAATTAGCGCCACAGACAAACTAGATGTACATAGTATGACACTACCCATGTGTGACCAAGCCACAACAAGACTAAATAATTTAGAAAAATCAATCTCAAACACAGCAGGCTTAGAAAAGATGTTAAAATTATCCTTAAATTGCAGAGTAATGCTTAAACGTAACCTTGACGTGGACCAAGGACTAGTTAATGGAGCACTGGGTACAGTTGTTGGCTTTCAAACATACCCACGTGACAACAAAATTCAGTTTGTCAATATACTCTTTGACAAACTTTCAGAAGTAAAACGGATAGGACGCTCAACAGCTAGATTCCTTCTCTTCAAAGATATGTATGTACGCAGAGAACAATTTTCTCTAACTCTTGCATACGCAGTCACAATTCATAAATCACAAGGTCTTACCCTAGACAAAGCAATGATAGATATTGGTAACACAGTCTTTAAAGAAGGCATGAGCTACGTAGCACTATCACGCTTACGTACACTTGACGGTCTATTTCTAATCAACTTTGATGCAAGTAAAGTAAACACTGATATTCCTTGTATTTTAGAATATAATAGACTTCGCTCACTATACACTCCCCATCTAAACACATATTCTGTTCCACAAAAACTAAAACGTTGTAAAAGAAAACTAAATCAAACTGAAATGGTACAGGACGTCACTGCAAATCCTCCAAAGAGAGTAAAAGAAACTAATACTTCATCAAGTACCACAAACAAAAAAGAATCAATTAGAGAAAGTAAACCAGGTACTTCTTTAAAGAAGGAAGACAAACTCCAAAAAAAGCAGTTAGATACAGAACTACCTGGACCATTTAAATTCTCAAATATAGTTGGTGTAAGTTGCTATGCAAATGTAGCAATGAATATTCTATTTCAATTACCACCAATTGTTGACAACATTTACTCACACAGTACAGACCCATTGTGTTTGCAAATGTTAGTACTTCACAGAAATGCAGCAAACAATCCTGACAACACGTATAGTGTTTTTGGAATAAGACGACAATTGGACTACTGTGCTGGAATGGTGAAATTCACTATAAACTCACAGGAAGATCCACAAGAATTTCTAATGTACTTACTACAAGTACTGGAAAACAAAAACATACCTATAAATGAAATCTTTCAGATTTCATACATGTGGAAACATACATGCACTCTCTGCAACAATGTGACACAAGAAGAAATCCCCAATGAACGCTTCATATATATATATCAATACCAAATTGTGAATCCATTCCATTTCAGCAACTTGTACAAAATGCAAACCATGGCAGATTATGCTCTACCTGCAATTCAGATAATCGCTCCACGTTAGTAATACAAACACATAGTAAATACGTAATACTAATGCTTCTACGTTACAATGCAGATGGTACCAAAAACAACTGCAAGCTGACTGGATTCACACATGGTCAAATATCACTTGGTAAGAAAACCTTCACAACAATAGGTATAATCTACCACGCAGGAGCCACAACCAATTCAGGGCACTACACTGCATACATAAAAAAGAAATGTGGATGGTTTGAATGTAATGATAGTACCATTACTCTAAAGCAGAGATTACCAGCAAATCTTACAAACACTTATTTGATGTTCTTAAAACCAAAATTTGATAAATAAACTGTATTTAAACCTTTAAGTAAATTTGTGTTACAAAAATATAAACTGTTAGAATGCTCCAAAAGCTATCTAACAGCTCAAAGATTCTACAACAACTAATCAGATAAATGAATACCACTAAATTAGGCCAAAAAATACACAGTTAGAATACGCCAATTGGTATCTAACTGTCCCAAAATTTAACAATATCCAAATAGGTAAATGAAAACCACTAAAATATATTAAAAACATAGACAGTTAGAATACGCCAATTGGTATCTAACTGCTCCAAAATTTTATAATATCAAAACAAATGAAGAATCTGTTACTGTTCCAAAAAAAATACAACAAAGCAAAGTATAAAGCATTAGCCAGAAACAACAAGTGAACACTGAAAACAAACAAAAAAATAAACTGTAGCATAACAGAAAAAGGGTTTTTTTTAAATCCAAGATGGATTTTTTTTTCTCCCACAGACCCAATGATTTTAGCAACAAATACAGAAACTGAGCAAATTGCACAGTACTCTGATTTGTACTCTACTAAATATGAGGGTCGAAAAAAAATAAAAGTATATTGCTTATACAATGTAATACGTCATTACAAAATACTAATACTAACATGCTATTTTCTTTTATCACAGAAATGAAGAAGAAAAACATGGACTCCCATTACTAGACCAAACAGTAAGTATACAATAATAAGGACAACCATAGCAGCACATCACATCCATAGTATCTAATACCTTTGTTCCTTATACATTTGTTTTTCACCCAAAGTTATAAACAAAAATGAATGTGATATGCTGCGGTGGTTGTTGCCAGGGCATAGAGTCTTGGGTGCATGGCCAAATGGCCATGCATAGAGTCAAACATTTCAACTATGATCTATGGGAAACTTTTAATGTCCGCGAACAATGTGAGTGTTCTTAGAACACTTTGAACTTGCCAGCGAACAATACGGACACCGTTTTCAGGACACCCCCTACGAACATTTAAGAACAACGCGATAGTTCTTAGAACACTTTCAACTTAACAACGAACAATACGGACAGCGTCCTAAGGACACCCCCTACGAACATTCCAGGACACCGGGAGTGTTCTCAAAAACGTCTTCAGAACACCCCCATCTTGTTTATTTGCGAACATTTCAGGACACCGCGAGTGTTCTTAGGACACATTCAACTTGACAGAGAACAATACAGACAGCGTCCTCAGGACACCCCCTCCGAACATTCCAGGGCACCGGGAGTGTTCTCAAAAATGTCTTCAGAACACCCCCATCTTGTTTATTTGCGAACATTTCAGGACACCGCGAGTGTTCTTAGGACACATTCAACTTGACAAAGAACAATACGGACAGCGACCTCAGGACACCCCCTACGAACACTCTCCGGACACCGGGAGTGTTCTTAGAAGCGTCTTCAGAACACCACCATCTTGTTTATTTGCGAACATTTCAGGACACCGCGAGTGTTCTTAGGACATATTCAACTTGACAAAGAACAATACGGACAGCGTCCTCAGGACACCCCCTACGAACACTCCCCGGACACCGCAAGTGTTCTTAGAAGCGTCTTCAGAACACCCCCATTTTGTTTATTTGCGAACATTTCAGGACACCGCGAGTGTTCTTAGGACAGACTCAACTTGACAGAGAACAATACGGACAGCGTCCTCAGGACACCCCCTACGAACACTCCCCAGACACCGCGAGTGTTCTTAGAAGCGTCTTCAGAACACCCCCATTTTGTTTATTTGCGAACATTTCAGGACACCGCGCGTGTTCTTAGAACACATTCAACTTGACAGAGAACAATACGGACAGCGTCCTCAGGACACCACCTATGAACACTCCCCGGACACCGCGAGTGTTCTTAGAACAGTTTCACTTTGCTTGCGAACAAAACGGACACATATTGACTCCTTAGAACACCCCCTAGTCAGTTTATTTAGAAAATTTCAGAACACCCGTGATGTCCGCAAACAAATCGAACACAAAAAGAACATCTAACACATAAAAAACACAACTTTCATCCTATGTCACACACTCCCACCCTCCCCAAACACTCCTACACACCAACACACTCTACAAAATACACATTTTGAACAAAGTTACACCGCACTGTCCGGGGACGTCCGCGAATCCAATATGGCGGGTGCTACCGAAAAATCTGACGCGCTTCACGCTCCACGCCGTCCAATCAGCGAACACTTTGCATGTCCGCGAACATCACGCAAGACGATTGGCCAATCAGGACACTTTCCGCAGAGCGAACAGGGAAGTGTATCCGCAAACCGAACACAGATATCACTAATTTTTTTTTACCTACTTTTTGGTCATTTTAAAAAAAAACTACTGGACGAATTTTCACCAAATTTGCAAAAGCACGCTTTCGGGACCAAGCCGCTGCTCCTGGTCCAAATTTGGTGGAAATCCGTCCAGCGGTTTGGGCTGTAGACGCGAGCAAAAATGTTTTCCCATTCACTCTATGGAGAGTGAGTATAATGTATACAAATATGAGCATATAGAGGGAAGGTAGAGTAATAAAAATAAAACTATGACAAAGTGCTGATAACCATAATGATTATCTTCATGCACAGAAAGGATTGCTCTCTTTCAAGCCTGTATCTTCCGCTATGTACATGTTTCATATGATGTGACAGGACCCCAAGTCTACAAATATAGTACCTTTTCAATTTTTACTTCCTGACTGTTACTGTAGAAAACTATGTGGCTTCGATATGTCAGTAAAGGATAAAAAGGGAGAGCCAGCCATGTGATGTCATCAGTTATGTCATCAATGACATTTGTGATGTCATCTTTGATGTCCTGGGTGTTAGTGTTAGCAGTGCACGGTGGCGCGAGTTATGGTTGCTTATGTTACCATAACTGGCGAATTTCAAGGGTTTTTCGGTTTTACTTGGAACCATAACGTCCCTTTAACAAAGTTTTTTCACTGAATTTCATAGGTTTTTAGTAGCACAACTTAACCATAATATCCCTGACATGTAACATAGAACATACTAACCCCCTCGTAGTGATTTTCATGTCTGCGGACTACCGCCATGTCCGCGGATCATCGAAAATCTGAGCGTGGTGAATGTAAATTTAAATAGTGTGCCCCATTTCCCCTTTGAAGTTGGCTCTGAAAAGAGCCATTTTTTTTACAGATGCTTGACAGACACCTGTTATTTTATATTTATTTTCTTGTTTTTTTTTCTTACTTTACTCCTAAAATCTTCACATAACCTTCTCCAAAGCAACCCTTACATTCCAAAATAGAAAGGCATTTCCGGTAAAAGATAAACAAATGCCATCTTCTTTAAAATTAACAGCATTACTGGCATCAATATTCTCATTGTTACAGAAGAACATACCAGCTCTAAGCATGAAGGCACACATGCCTCGGTTGATGACACACCTAGCAATGTTTTGCTGAGGACAAAAAACTGAACTATTGTCCCATATTGCCCTAGGTACTAATCCAGAAAAAATTACTTTCACATTTGGAAGGATCTTCACTACGGCTTGAACCAAGCGTTCCAAATCAGCCAACAAAGTAGGGGCACTGACGTTGCCCAAATGGAAAGCACCATAGTGCAAAACTACCACATGCGGACTGTTCATCGTGGCCATATCCGCACAAACTTGTACAATTCCCTGTACATTGCAATCAGGCACAGTGCTCCACACCACCTCCACTCCTTTCACATCAAAGTTCTTTGCAACATGCCTGCATTCAGCGTACTGCTGTAAACCATGCACAAACATATCTCCGAGCACCAACACCCTGACTTTCTCCACTTCTGCCATCTTCACCACACACAGACTCTTTCAACACAAATCCACAACCTCGACATCTGAATGGCTGATCCGTACAGTCTTCTTTCCATGTTGGATTTCCTGGAAAAAGCCGGATTTACCACGCCCTGTCCACGAACAGCCGCGGTGTCCGCGGACGGCGTCCACTTTACTCTCTGTACCATTCCCTCATTGCATACAGCTAAGAAATCACACAATACGAATAACGTCCTCAGAACACCCCCATTTTGTGAATTTTCGAACATTTCAGGACAATTATCATTTCATTATTCTACATATTAACATTACAAATATTATACTTTTATCTTGTACTCTGCACACAATGCTATCTTTCTCCATTAGTAGCTCAGTATACTACATAGAATCCCATAATACAATGCTATTTATTGATATAAATGCATCGTTCAAAGCACTAATAACGGTATGATATTTATTGCAATATCCTTGACACTTTTTTCGGAACATTATAATAAAAATCCCTAGTACACAAATTCCATGAAAAGTACATACACATGTGATGTCATCAGTGATTTCATCAATGACATTTGCGATGTCATCTTTGATGTCCTGGGTGTTAGTCTTAGCAGTGCATGGTGTTGGCGCGAGTTATTTTTCATAGCTTACCATAACTTGCTATTTTCAGGGGTCTTTCGGCTGTACTTAGAACCATAACGTCCTTTAAACAAACTTTTTTTAATATCACGCAAACAATATACAAACATGGCGTGCAAAAACCAACTTCTACAGATGGCTTTATACAGAATGTTGCAAAGTAAGAATTTATGCTCCTTCACAGTGAAGGTCAGCTGCTTCCATTTTTTTCTCGGGCCCCGGAGAGGCTCATGAAGCAGACTATAAGGTTGTATTGTGTTTTGACCTTGACAGACAGAGATTGTGATGAATGACTTATTTTGAAGGAGTGTTTCTAAAACGTAAGAGAAGATAAAGATGAAATTTCTGAAACGAAACCACTTTTACATATTATATCACTATGCGAAAGAACGTTGGCACACGCGGAGTCGTATTTTGGGACTGCACCACTCATAGACAATGGAAATTGCAATTGTACTGTAAGTAACCCTTTAGATTACTTTATACCAAATATAATTACAATAGCGTAGCATTAAAGACCGCTGAAGTTGAACTTGTTAGTTGAAAGTGGCATAATGTTTTCTACCGCGCACTATCACCGCCGAATTGATCCCCTGTTGTTTAGAGGGCTCTGAAAAAGGCAGACGACACAGAGTGGTTAATATAAATAATTTAACCGGTTTATAGGCGGTCAAGCGCTCTACTCGCTGTGCCACTTCACTGTAGCCTGTCAAGTGGCACAGCGAGTACAGCGCTCGCTTTGACATCCGTGCACAGCTTGCTAACGCAAGTTCGAATCCCGGCAAGGCGAAACTCAGCCTTTCATCCTTCCGTGGTCGATAAATGAGCACCACACACTGTGGTTAATAATAAGCACCGCTTACATACCTCACCGTTCTTAGCGCTATATGAATGGGAAAATATTATTATTTTATTATGAACATACTCTGTTGCACTATCTTCGATAGCAAATAGTTTCACGCCCTAATAAATAAAATGATGATTTTTAATGAAGGGGTCTTCAACTGCCAGGTGCAAGTCCAAATATGCAACTTCATGACCCTCACCATTTTATGGGACAATCGCCAAGGACCAATATGCCCTTACGCAGTACTAGCGGCTACAAACAACATACCAACCAATACGGTGGTCTAATGGCTCGTTGTTGGAGCAACCGTCCGATTATCAGAGAGACCATTTACTGCTTTTATCATAAACCAACAGCGTATGTACCGCAAAGGAACAACGCGTGGCTCCAAATAAACTTTTGCTGATCGACAGCAGAGACAATAGCAAATCGCTGAATATTCACTAAACATTTCATGTGAAATAAATGTACTTTACCAAATGTACAATCCTGCTGTTTACTTTTAAACCACAGTTTCATATTCCGAATTGTGGCGCACTGAGTTGTAACCTGATCTAACACTCTCTGTACCGCAAAGGAACATCGCGTGTCTCAACATGAACTTTTGCGGATCGACAACAAAGACAAATGCAAATTGCTGAATATTCTCTAAACATTTGATGTCAAATAAATGTACTTTACAACATTTACAATCTTGCTCTTTGCTTTTAAATCACAGTTTCATATTCTGAATTGTGGCGCGCTGTGTTGTGACATAATGTGTGTTGTCTTCCGGGCTCTGTGTAAAGTCGCGTAGTACTGGAGACGACTGGGCGCGTTTCATTACGCACCCTGTAACGTCACAGAGAAAGGCGGGGAATATGAATGCTTTGATAATATCAGACTTAGGGGCGGGAGATATGATTTAGTGTCGCAAAAGCAAGTCAGCCAGGTCAATAGCGCCAGTCATAGGATTATCACATAATGTTGACGCACACCCGCCGGATTTATCGTTTCTTTAGTGGACAAAAAGTCGGTTGACGCCCCTAGGAAATTGTACTATTAGCGAACAAAAGGAGTGCTCTTAAAACACTTTCACCCTGACAACGAACAATACAAACAACGTTCTCAGAACACCCCCATTTTGTGTAATTGCAACCATTTCGGGACACTGCGAGTGTTCTTAGAACACATTCAACTAGACAGATTACAATACAGACAGCGTCCTGAGGACAACCCCAGTTTGTGTATTTACGAACAATTAAGTACACTGCGAGTGTTCATAGCTCATTTTTACCTTCCTTGCGAACAAAAATGAGACATACTCCGTTAAACACCCCACCATAAAAAAACAAAGCATTGAACCTATCTCATACTCCCCAACCCTCCCCAAACACTCTTACACACCAACACACGGCACTAAATACAATTTTTTATCCACGTTTCACTGCGCTGTACGCGGTCGACTGCGAATACAAGATTGCGGGCGCCACAGAAAATCTGACGCGCTCCACACCCCTCGCCGTCCAATCAGCGAACACGTCGCATGTCCGCGGACATGACGCAAGCCCATGGGCCAATCGGGGTGCTGTCCGCGGAGCGAACAGGGAAGTCCGTCCGCGAAGCGAACGCAGATATCACAAATTTGTTGCCTTACATTTTGGTCATTTTTCAAAAAACTACTGGACAGATTTACACCAAATTTACAAAAGCACGCTTTTGGGACCAGGCCGCCACTCCTGCCGCAAATTTGGTGTAAATCCGTCCAGCGGTTCGGGCTGTTGCCGTGCGCAAAGTGTTTTCCCATTCAGTCTATGGGAAATAAAAAAGTTTTGGGACCCCCCCTATAACTTTTCCCCCCCTGGACGAATCCTCACCAAACTTTGCAAAAAAATTCAGAGTGACCCAACTACTTTCTTTGCAAAGTTTGGTGAGGATCCGTCCAGGGAGAGCGAAGTTATAAGCCACCCAAAAAGTGCTCTTCCTATGTAAACAGCAACTTAACCATAACTACATGGCCACTATATATTTGTGACCAAGCTACGAGCAGTAGCAAAACGCGCCATCATTGGTGGACTTCCGTCGGGCTGGGTGAGGGATGGAAGAGTTTATGCCATTTTTAAATGAATTGTTGATTAAAGGACATTTTTAAACTTAATTCTTTTGGACTGCGGCACGATTTGTTGAGCACGATTTTTGTGTTATTAAAAAGTGGTACTTTGCTCCGGGAGTGCGGCTCAGCACTACGCCGTCTAGTTGGCGCAGAAAAGTTTGTATATATAAAAGGGTGTGAGGGGCGCACTCTGGGTCCCAGCTAGGTGTACCTTTCCACAGTCCAGTTGATGTTCTCCTCCTAGCGCGCTTTCTTGCCTCTTGCAATCATCAGGGAGGCAGTCTGTTCAGGTGTTTGTTCAGGTGTTGATGGTTACTACCAGTGATGGACTCAGGGAATTCTGGTTGCTGTAGTCATTCACGTAGCCAGGAAACAACTCACCCTCCAATTACAAAGTGTAAAACCCCAGATGGGGGGAGGGGGGAAAACCAACAGTGTGGCTCTCCTGAGTAGGGGCATGTGTCACCCCGGTGCCGCCGCCTCTGGAGCACGGGACTCCCAAAGAACATTTGACAGAAAAGGGTGTGAGGGGCGCACTCTGGGTCCCAGCTAGGTGTACCTTTCCACAGTCCAGTTGATGGTCTCCTCCTAGCGCGCTTTCTTGCCTCTTGCAATCATCAGGGAGGCAGTCTGTTCAGGTGTTTGTTCAGGTGTTGATGGTTACTACCAGTGATGGCCTCAGGGAATTCTGGTTGCTGTAGTCATTCACGTAGCCAGGAAACAACTCACCCTCCAATTACAAAGTGTAAAACCCCAGTTGGGGGGAGGGGGGGAAACCAACAGTGTGGCTCTCCTGAGTAGGGGCATGTGTCACCCCAGTGCCGCCGCCTCTGGGGCCCGGGACTCCCAAAGAACATTTGACAGAAAAGGGTGTGAGGGGCGCACTCTGGGTCCCAGCAAGGTGTACCTTTCCACAGTCCAGTTGATGTTCTCCTCCTAGCGCGCTTTCTTGCCTCTTGCAATCATCAGGGAGGCAGTCTGTTCAGGTGTTTGTTCAGGTGTTGATGGTTACTACCAGTGATGGCCTCAGGGAATTCTGGTTGCTGTAGTCATTCACGTAGCCAGGAAACAACTCACCCTCCAATTACAAAGTGTAAAACCCCAGTTGGGGGGAGGGGGGGAAAACCAACAGTGTGGCTCTCCTGAGTAGGGGCATGTGTCACCCCGGTGCCGCCGCCTCTGGAGCCCGGGACTCCCAAATAACATTTGACAGAAAATGGTGTGAGGGGCGCACTCTGGGTCCCAGCTAGGTGTACCTTTCCACAGTCCAGTTGATGTTCTCCTCCTAGCGCGCTTTCTTGCCTCTTGCAATCATCAGGGAGGCAGTCTGTTCAGGTGTTTGTTCAGGTGTTGATGGTTACTACCAGTGATGGCCTCAGGGAATTCTGGTTGCTGTAGTCATTCACGTAGCCAGGAAACAACTCACCCTCCAATTACAAAGTGTAAAACCCCAGATGGGGGGAGGGGGGAAAACCAACAGTGTGGCTCTCCTGAGTAGGGGCATGTGTCACCCCGGTGCCGCCGCCTCTGGAGCCCGGGACTCCCAAAGAACATTTGACAGAAAAGGGTGTGAGGGGCGCACTCTGGGTCCCAGCTAGGTGTACCTTTCCACAGTCCAGTTGATGGTCTCCTCCTAGCGCGCTTTCTTGCCTCTTGCAATCATCAGGGAGGCAGTCTGTTCAGGTGTTTGTTCAGGTGTTGATGGTTACTACCAGTGATGGCCTCAGGGAATTCTGGTTGCTGTAGTCATTCACGTAGCCAGGAAACAACTCACCCTCCAATTACAAAGTGTAAAACCCCAGTTGGGGGGAGGGGGGGAAACCAACAGTGTGGCTCTCCTGAGTAGGGGCATGTGTCACCCCAGTGCCGCCGCCTCTGGGGCCCGGGACTCCCAAAGAACATTTGACAGAAAAGGGTGTGAGGGGCGCACTCTGGGTCCCAGCAAGGTGTACCTTTCCACAGTCCAGTTGATGTTCTCCTCCTAGCGCGCTTTCTTGCCTCTTGCAATCATCAGGGAGGCAGTCTGTTCAGGTGTTTGTTCAGGTGTTGATGGTTACTACCAGTGATGGCCTCAGGGAATTCTGGTTGCTGTAGTCATTCACGTAGCCAGGAAACAACTCACCCTCCAATTACAAAGTGTAAAACCCCAGTTGGGGGGAGGGGGGGAAAACCAACAGTGT
Source organism: Ambystoma mexicanum (assembly GCF_040938575.1). Lineage (NCBI taxonomy): Eukaryota > Metazoa > Chordata > Amphibia > Caudata > Ambystomatidae > Ambystoma > Ambystoma mexicanum. The sequence goes on from NC_090927.1 coordinate 732,328,912, forward strand.
GGCTCTCCTGAGTAGGGGCATGTGTCACCCCGGTGCCGCCGCCTCTGGAGCCCGGGACTCCCAAATAACATTTGACAGAAAATGGTGTGAGGGGCGCACTCTGGGTCCCAGCTAGGTGTACCTTTCCACAGTCCAGTTGATGTTCTCCTCCTAGCGCGCTTTCTTGCCTCTTGCAATCATCAGGGAGGCAGTCTGTTCAGGTGTTTGTTCAGGTGTTGATGGTTACTACCAGTGATGGCCTCAGGGAATTCTGGTTGCTGTAGTCATTCACGTAGCCAGGAAACAACTCACCCTCCAATTACAAAGTGTAAAACCCCAGTTGGGGGGAGGGGGGGAAACCAACAGTGTGGCTCTCCTGAGTAGGGGCATGTGAAACCCCGGTGCCGCCGCCTCTGGAGCCCGGGACTCCCAAAGAACATTTGACAGAAAAGGGTGTGAGGGGCGCACTCTGGGTCCCAGCTAGGTGTACCTTTCCACAGTCCAGTTGATGTTCTCCTCCTAGCGCGCTTTCTTGCATCTTGCAATCATCAGGGAGGCAGTCTGTTCAGGTGTTTATTCAGGTGTTGATGGTTACTACCAGTGATGGCCTCAGGGAATTCTGGTTGCTGTAGTCATTCACGTAGCCAGGAAACAACTCACCCTCCAATTACAAAGTGTAAAACCCCAGTTGGGGGGAGGGGGGGAAAACCAACAGTGTGGCTCTCCTGAGTAGGGGCATGTGTCACCCCGGTGCCGCCGCCTCTGGAGCCCGGGACTCCCAAAGAACATTTGACAGAAAAGGGTGTGAGGGGCGCACTCTGGAACCCAGATAGGTGTACCTTTCCACAGTCCAGTTGATGTTCTCCTCCTAGCGCGCTTTCTTGCCTCTTGCAATCATCAGGGAGGCAGTCTGTTCAGGTGTTTGTTCAGGTGTTGATGGTTACTACCAGTGATGGCCTCAGGGAATTCTGGTTGCTGTAGTCATTCACGTAGCCAGGAAACAACTCACCCTCCAATTACAAAGTGTAAAACCCCAGTTTTACACAACGTTTTTTTACTGAATTTCATAGGTTTTTCGTAGTGCAACTTAACCATAACGTCCCTTAAACAAAGTTTTTTCACTGAATTTCATAGGTTTTTAGTAGCGCAATTTAACCATAACATCCCTTTAACAAAGTTTTTTCACTGAATATATATATATATATGTATATTTTCCTCTTCTGATCTATTGGAACAGGGAGCTCACTCCCGTAATGTCCCTGGCTTTGGCCATGAATTCCATCACTTGTCTGAGGATGGGTAATGCTCCCGTGGTGACTTTAATTCGTGATATCCTTTGGGCAATCCCTGTAACAAGGGAGATTACTCGTGCGCCACTCTTCAGCCTTGATATCTTTTCTATAGTCACTTTGATGAGAGAGATTACTCCTGATGTACTCATCACTCTTGCTACCCTCTCAGTAATTACTCTGATGAGTGGGATAACTCTAATTTTTTATTTTTTTGTGGAAATTACTGCAACAAGAGAGATTACTTGTGAGATACTCTTCTGCCTTAGTGCTTTCTCTATAATCCTGTACTCCTGTTCCCTGTAACAAGGGAGATTACTCCTGAGGCACTCTTCAGCCTTGATATCTTTTCTTAGTCACTGTGGCGAGAGAAATTACTCCTGATGTACTCTTCACTCTTGGTACTCTCTCACTCTGATGAGGGAGATTACACCCAAGGTAATCTTCACTCTTGATACTTTTTGGGAAATGACTGTGACAAGAGAGGTTACTCCTCAGATACTCTTCAGCCTTCCTGTTTCTCTGTATTTACTGTGATGAGGGTGATTACTCCTGAGGTGCTCATCAGACTCAGTTTTTCCTCTGTAATTACTGTGATGGGAGATTACTCGCAGGGCGTTCTTCACTCTTGATACTTTTTGGAAATTACTTTGATGAGACAGATTACTCCTGAGACACTATTCAGCCTTACTGCTTTCTCTGTAATTACTGTGACGAGGGAGGTTACTCCTGAGGTGCTCTTTGCTTTTGATAACTTCTCTGGAATTACTGTGATCAGGGAGATTACTCCTGAAGTGCTCTTCAGTATTGCCCAAACCCCTAACGGTTCTCCTGGGACTCGTGTTGCCTTCTTTCCTGTGGTAGCACATCACTGGGTCTTACAGGTGTTGTTCTGGTGTCTTTTGCATCTCTCTCTCCACTCCCTTCCGCACTGCGTTGGCTACACAGTTTACTGGGCCATTCAATGTTGGCGTAGTTGATGGACTGCGCTGTCCACCTGCCCGAGGTTACGCCACTGTTGGCCTTTCTCCAGCTTCTGCATAGGTCTGTTCTCTGCTTCACGACGGAGAGTTCTTCCGAGCCTGCTACAATGTCCTCACAATTGAGGAATAGCCTCTACTGCTTCTCCTGCTTGCTTCTTCATTTGCAGGTTTGAATCTCCCGGGTTTCACAGGCCTCAAATCAGGTTTTCTTCTCATTAAGTCCCTTCTGGTGGAGTGCCAGAGTACTTCTTCTGTATCGAAGAGGTATTCTTTATGCTTCCTTGCAGCCACCTCGTGTTAGTACTGTCTAGACGTGGAAAAGGAGTAGTTTGCATCACTCCTTCACTTTTCCTCTTCTAAGTACTTTTGCAAGATGACTTACGATCCCTCTGTGTGTTCCTCTTCATGTTGTTATTGTCCTGGCTTATATAAGGAAAGGAGGGAGTATTACAATAGCAGAGAGCAGTCTTCTCAGGTTGGTTCTTGGATGACCTTGTGGATTGCATGGTCTTAAAGGTAAGGGGGTTAGGGAGTTCCATCATGGAATGGGAGTCCTTGTCCCTATGAAGGGAGTCTCTCCCGATGAGTTCCCACTTTCCGCCACCACACGGGGTATTGTTACGTAACAGGCTCACCTCCCTAGCCTCACAGGGAAGGGCTCCCCTGCCATGAATCATCACAGTGAACATGGGGGAAGAGAGCTAATGGTGAGCAGTACTTTTATGTTAAAGAAGCTGTCACTGTCACCTGTACAGTAGTGGGGTAGGTCGGTTCTCAGGAAAGGGTAGCCTTCCAGGATAAGTTCTGACATGTGTCCAAGATTTTCGTGAAATTCAGTTTTACAGTGACACTGGGAACATGGATGGTAGTCAAACTAGGACTATCCTGACATTAAACAAAATAAATGCATAAACTACGATTGTGCAACCAGCAATACTGGCACCAGAAACCTCATATTTTGTATATTGCATCTCTTGACATAGAATGGGTGCTACACTATCGTGCCCCTTGAATATTGATCCCCAGATCAACGGAGGGCATTCGGTTTTTAAAATTCTAAATGCATTGACCGGATTGTAACCCTGTCTTTATATCTCTATGAACAAATGTTTGCCATTAGTTTGAGTGGGACATGGAAAAGATAACACTAGTGAGGAGAATTGAAACTGACCTTTCTTGGACCAAGTTTATTGACCGCGTCCCTGTTGTGTGTCCTATCTACGTTCCTGCCGGCAGCACAGAAACAAAGGGCCCCTAGATGTGTATGTGCTTGAGCTTACTTTTATGTCACACCCACCTCTGCATAAAATGGGTATGTGAGCAGGTCCATGCTGTGTAGTACATTACCTGAAGCAGGCATATTCACCAATTACCTATCATATTCACTAGGGTGGAGCTCAGTGTTTATGACCTTCTGGGTTGCAGGAATTGAGTGTATCATTAAACAAGTATGTGTACTTAAAAAGAACAATATGAAATATTGTTTGGGATGACATTATGCAGACAGAACTGCTAAACAGACCTGACCAAAAAAAGTGTTTAAAACAAAATACACTCAGTGCTGTCTTTTGGAGAAGAAAAACATATTGATGGTGAGAATCGAACCTTGGCTCTGAGTTGACTGAGGAGTTACCATGCAAGCATTCTGGCATCAGGTCAAACAACGTTACATGATATGTCACACACAAAGTTCCTATATGCTTGAAAACTGTGGGGCTGATTCATGGAAGTGTTTTATAATGGCGCAATGCCATAGGAAAATGTTCTGGGAATCAGGCCCTGTGTGTCTGCATTCTTTGATCAAGGCATACAGGTGCATTCACTTTAAACACTGGATGGTAAATGATAGACACCATCATGCACCCTTGTATTGGACGTATTTCAGAGATATATTGGGGCCAAAACATAGTGATGAGATGTGTTGATGAGATGGCCATTTTAAAAGATGATGACTACAAATGTCTCTTTCAAACAGACTTAGAATTGTCCGTATTTGCTCTCACAATTTGGCCATAGAAATAATGGTTTCCTTCCATGATACTGATATATGCTTTTCACTATATGATATACATTCATAAGTCTGTGGAATATAGATTTTGGTATACATTAGATATAATATATTGTTGGTGTGATGAGAGACGTGTTGAAAATGTCCCTTTGCTTCAACTAACAAAGGAACCTGAAAAAGTAATTCTGGTGAAAAAATTGGCTAGTATGCAGTGTTAACTATTAACTCTTGAGTAACACATAAGTCCAAAGGCCTGCTTGAAGTCTGCACCCAAAATAGAGTTATCAAAATAGCTGTCCCACATGTTCTTCATTTCCTTTGACTTTCTCAGTATTGCCACATCTAGAGTTAGGCCATTCCAAATGATGTAGTGAAATAGAGGCGTTATTTTATCTAAGGTTGAGCATACATATGCATTGAATGTTCTTAAGATATCTGTGGCAGTCACACAGAAAAGAGGACGTTTCCCTTTTCCATCACTTCTAGCTTGATTTGTCCTGGATGCAGTAGGGCTCATGTGGTCCCAATCGTCTACAACTAACAAAAGGGAGATAGTGGACGTGACATAATGTTTGTGTCTGTGCCATAAACTGTAAAATGGGTGGAATGCGGCTTATCCTCTTCAAATACAATAAACCACAGTCATGATGTTGATTAACACAGTAGATTTATAAGCTGCAACAGACATGGTAGACCAAAGTACTTTTGCATTACGTCATCTTGGGAGGTCTACAGGAATAGGTATTGTTGACTTTTTGGGTACATCAGGCATACTATGATCATTGAGGTTTGGCTAGGATTATAATTACAGTGACCCACCATCACAGAAGACTGAAAAGGGAGATAAGTCGTTTAGGAAAATCATGTGCTAAATTGGTGCTCATTGTCCCACTGCAAGTCTATTCAATGTGATTCCTGGTCATCACACATTTTCTGCACTGACAGATCCAAACAAACACTGAAATAATAAAGGTTGTGTTGTATTCCTATCTCTCCAGTGGGGAGTCAATGTTTGGTGCCAGGGGGTGATTGGTTTCAGAGGGTGCACCGTCGTTCTAACTGATGCCAGGATACTTAGAGTACAGCAATATTTTCCCTAGATGAGTGTAGTATGGGAGCCCTAAGTAATGAAAAAGGTAATGTTTCAAAATGGGCTGAAATAGTACATTATACAAAACAACTTTTGAGGAAAAGGGTGGTAAAAGCCTTACATTGTACTTCCAGTTCTGTATACATCCAAATATCCAATAGATGCCAGTCACCACCAGCACACAGGCGCATTGTACATGTCCATGATGCCTATGTCCACAATATCCCAGCATTCCCACATGAAGCACTTTCATGATGCTATGCCTACAATACATGCCAGTTTTGCAACATAAAACACCTTCTTGATGCTGAACTCCTTATTTATTTCATAATTTTCACAGTACATCACTTTGATGGGGCTATGCTAACAATGCATGCCAGCATTGACAGTGTAAATCTCTTTCATTATGCGTTTCACACTACATGTGCCAGGATCTCCGACTTTCAATAATTGTGATTCTGTTGTGCACCCAAAAACATGCAAGTATTTCCACTGTAAACAAATGTGATATTATTGTGCCTACAAAAAAGCCAGTATTGTCATTGTGAGTCACTTTCATGATGCTACACTTAAAATATATTCCATCTTTGCCACCATAAAACACATTCATTGTGCTTCACCCTTTATATATGGTAGCACTGCCTCATTAAACCACCTTCTTGATGCTGAACTCACAATATAGTCCATCATTGCCACTGTAAAGCACCTTGATGACATTGTACCCACAAAAACATTAAAGCATTGGCACTTTAAATCAATTTCAAGATGTGTTTCCTACTACCTAGGCCAGCATTCCACTATGAATCACTTGCTTGATGCTGCACCCACAACGCATTCATACTCACTTTAAATCAATTTGATGATGTTGTTTGCAAAAAAGGCCACCATTGTCATTAAAAACTACTTTCAGGATGTTATAAACACAACAGATGCCAGGCTTTCCACTATAAAACACTGTAATGGTGCTGCACCCATATTATATGCCAAAAATATTCCCTTTGTAATCACTTTTATGATGTTGTGCCAACAATATTTTCCAGCATTAGCACTGTAGTTGTTTTGGACAATAGATCCAGCATTCTGACTATGAATCACTTTCATGTTGTTGTGCCATGTCTGGGTTTGCTTGTGGTCTTGTTCAGAAGGGATGTGACCAAGCAGTCGGGCTGGACTGCCCCTTTTGGGGTGGGACCAAACCTGATTTCCATATGGTCTTTTCCCTTTCGTAATGGATTGTCAGGTGAAGAACAATGGTCTGGAGGGTTGCCCAGAGCAATGCCAGTGGTCCAGATTAATTCAAAACCTTCCAGACATCATCTCTTTTGTTTTGCTGTAGTCACCCCGAGTGGGACGGGTATGCCCAGACGAGGGTCCTGTGTGTGCTGGGCCTAGAGACCACCATACCTCACTGATGATGCCCAACGAGGCCGAAACATGTCTGTGGATGCTTGTGGTCTCATTCAGAAGGAATGTGACCAAGCAGTGCGGGCTGCACTGCACCTTTAAGGGTGGGACCAAGCCTGATTTGTGTATGTTTTTTTCCCTTTTTTAATTGCTTGGCAGGTGAAGAACGATGGTCTGGAGGGTTGTCCAGAGCCATGCCAGAGGTTAAGATTAATTCTAAACCTTACAGCCATCACCTCTTTTTTTTCTTTTGCTGTGCACAATGCATGACAGTACTGACATTGAAAATCCCTTACATGATGCTGTACCAATAATATGTGCCAGCATTCACACTGAATCTCACTTTAATGATGATGTGGCCACAATATGCAAACATTGCTACTTAAAACCACTTTCATGATGCTGCACCCACAATATATGCCAGAATTCCCGCTGCAAATCAATGCAATGATGCCATACCTTCAATATAGGCCAGCATTGACACTGTAAATCCTTTCCATGTTGCTGTGCCCATTCCATGTGGCAACATTTCATACTTTACTTTAGAAACTTTTTCAACATTGAGTCATAAAAGTTATACAATAAACACAACCACAATAATATAGAACAATCCGTAAAACAGTCATTCGTACTCAAATAATGAATCCATAAAACTCAGACATCTAAATCGATAAAAACATCTGGTTGAGGTGTACAATTGTAAAAGTGCAAGTCAGAAGGCCAAGCGTATTTACTTGTTTCATATTGTTATGTAGTAGAGTTAAGAAATACAATGTTCTTCATATGTGTCCACGCTGTACGTACGTATACACATATCATATAGAGTTATATTCACCTCATTATACGAGAGCCTACAACAGGCCATAACTTCAGAAACATTTCTAATGCCTTGACTCCCTTAACACAGATTTTAAATAATTAATTCGCAGGTCCTTGTATAGTAGACAGATTAACAGAAAATGTTCATTAGTTTCTGTGTAGATCATGCAGTATGCACGATTAACATCATTCTCAGGAGACCACAGACATGTTCAAAATGCTAACGGTAAGGTACCTAAACTAATCTAATAAAAAATGATCGGACATAATGGAAATGGATATAATCCAGATATTTGTTGTATCCACAGGCCCTTTTAATAGCCCAAATAAGCACGAGCCAGCAATGTTTTCACGATTTCGGCTGTTTCAAGGTCTTGGACAATGCCGGAATATATAGAGTTAACCATTGTCTTGGTGGTACTGGTCATAGCAGTGGGGCTTATCCACAAGTCCAAAAGACCCATTGATTCTAACATGCTTTTAATTAGTTTCGAATGACAAAAGTTTCAAAAAAATGCATCGAAAAAAGGCATTTCGGCCAAGCAACGAAGGACCCTCCTTGTCAGAGTACATCCCAAAATGCCTCTCTATATTTCAAGTGTGAAGGAGACGGTCATATCCTAACCCAGTAAAGTAGGGTCCTCGGTTTTAGCTCAAGTGAAATACTCCTTTTGTTGGTCTCCAGTTGAAGAGGCAAGTTAGAGGTACTGACAGGTAAGCCCAGTAATGTTTTCAAGAAATTGTTTTCTGTTATTGATAGCTTAGACCCTGGGCGATAATCCCACGACCCAGTCCTGAATAGCGCCTCTTGTCTTGCCTGCATCTCATAAACTCTAAGAACTGGTGCAAGGGCATCCTTCCCCTCAGTAGCAGCATATCTTACTTTGATGTTTCTAGTTCTCCCAAGCTTGAGGCGTGGTTTCTCAGTTTGGTGATGCCAGTCACACGTGCTCTTTTATTCTGAGGCAGCCATATTGCTCTACTTGCTCACTTCTCTACCCCTTCAAAGGTATGACTAACATAGGAAACTTTTTACAAGATCGACCACACGACTATCGTCCAAGGATCGGATCGTGCAGCGCTGCCGAGGTATCGCGTCTCGTTTGGTCGGGCCCGCAGGATCACACCGTCCGATCCCGGTTTGATAGTCTGCGTCAACCTTCAATGATCCGGCATCAATCTTGAGGGTCCCTGTTCGGGCGCCAACTGTGAAAACATAAAAATAATATGAGGCCGGGAAGCCCAAAAGAAACACACCAACACAGGTTACAAAGAACATACAAGTGCTTTATTTAAAAGCTACAACAGTTACCAAAGTCAATTGACAAACGGATAGCTATTCGGCTCTCAGAGTAACGTAACGAACTTCAACAAAGTTTCGATGCATTAGTAAGAGAGACCGTACATTGGAATACTTGGGTTTTTAAATCCTTTATCCAGCCCTTGGCCAACCCCCTCGCGGGTTACCCATTCTAGGGATCGAGCCTATGGGTTCCTAGCCAGGTCAATCCTATAATTTATGCATTTTGATTAGTTTCACTGATATAGTTGTACATTTACACATAGGTCAGCAATAGGACAAGGTCTCAGTTCGCGACCCCGACAAGTGGCCTGCAGGCATATTAATTATTCGTGTGTACGGAGGTCACAACGGCCGGAATCTTACTCAGAATGTCATTCGGCCTCCATTTTGATGTTCAGGGTGACTTCCACATTACAAGAGAACCTAAAATGGCGGCTTAATCCAAGATGGCGACTTACATTACTTTCTCTAAGGTCAAGACCTTGCCGCGGAGTTTGTTCGCATATGATGTTTTAGACAACTTGGCGTAGGCGAATACATATACAATTGCTGCGATAGGAGGCATAATATTGTTTCAATTCCGACAATCCGACATATAACTCTTTTTCGTGCAAACTACTTCTAAGAACATTGGCAAAGACTTAACCGTTTACTACCAGAACTGTACTATACTATCCTAGACACTGATCCATTAACTTTGGCCCAGACCTATTGAATTGAACTGCCTCTTGTAGTGAACTGAAACTATTTTCCCTGCCTAAGAAAGTATATGTGTTTAATTCTTATAACTTGTCCTTTTACTCCCTTTTTAAAGTTACTGAAGTGCCATTTTGCTCTCACTTCTGGGGAGTCTAACTTTTTCAGAAACATATTCTTTGGGTACTGGAGTGTATAATAGTGTGCTATTGAGCTGCTTATTGCTAGTGGAATGTTTTCTAAGTGACTATGTAAATACATTTATATTGTTTTACCAAGAAACCTTGAGTAAGTGTTTGTTTGAACCACTGTGATCGCAAGTCCCTTGTGTAACACCTTGCAATGCTCACACACATCCCTCTTGAGATAAGCCTGGCTGCTCACCACTGCTACCACAAAACTGTGTAGTAAAGACTTATACCAAAGGTGAGATTGTGCTTACACCTGTAGTCTTAATTGTGTGTAGTGTTCCCAAAGGGTACTTCATGTAATTCTGCCTAACAGTGACAGGACAAAGTGAAACAAATTGACAATTTGCTCCTGCGAAAATTTGACTACATTTTGATCTATGGTTGTAGGGGGTTGCTTAAGAGTCCCTCTCTAGGACTTATGCTTGACATATCATTCCTAAGGAGTTGTTTCTGGATCTTCTTTAAAGCTCTTTCACACCAATGGAAAGCCAATAACATAGCTCGCCAAGTTAAGTCCTTGCTTCAGGAGCCTGCATACAACCGGGAGTCACTTATTCAAATCCAGGCAAGTCAAGTCGGTCTATTATCCTTGTGAGGTTGAATAAAATGAACAACATTTGATTGGCAAAAATAAGACCTATTATTACAGCACTTAAAAACTCGAGGAACCCAGGACGAAGTACTATGGAAATACATGATATTATTTAACAGGTGGTACTTAGCAGTGATTCAGTGTTGACACACAATGTCATTGTAATCAATGCAATTCATAGGTTCTCCATCACTGAACACAGTGTAACCAGATATGGACTCTTCATCGCAATATCTATTTCTTGTATGTTTCTTAGATAGTGTTAGGGAGAATTCTCCAGAATGGCTAATTTCCCTTACCTACTGAGTCCCTCAGCAGCCTTGCTGGATTTCTAGGATTTATTTTTTTCACCTAGTAAGAGTGTGAGCATTTTTCCCACTTTTACATGTGTTTTGGTGTGTGTGTTTTAGCATTCTTGTGTTCACAGACTGTGGAGCCTCACCTACTCCATAGGCATCATCTTTTTACTATCTGTTACACAGTACATTCAGTGCAGTGACACAGGGTTGTCTTTTAGACTTCCCAACTCAGACTACATTTTCTGGGACTGACTACTGTCTCCCAGAACATGTAAAGTTGCCATTGACTTTATTAGTGTTTTTAAAATCCACAGACCCTGTCAAATTATCTTACAAGTACTGAAAAGGGTTAATACTTATCCCTTTTTTCTCTTGTAGCCTTGTTTCGCTCCCTCTTCATCAAGACTTGGCTGGTGGCTGTGGTAACGACCCTATTTTTCCTACCACAGTTATCTTAAATAAACTTGGTATTGTTTTAGGCTATTTTGGTAGCCTCGAACTTAAACCCGCTGGACCATATACGGTTTTATACGGTTCTAGCTGGGTTTATTCTCCATTTCTTTTTCAAAAAGTCTTTCTTATGTTTTACTCCGCACGCCAAACCAGGTTTGGTTCCTTTGTTCACCGTCTTTTCACAGGCTTCTCTGCAGAAGCCCTCCTTAGGCGCCTGAAAGTCTGGGTAGGCAGGATGTGAGGGAGGGGTTTTCGGACCCCTGCCATGGGTTTCCTTGGAAACCCAAGTCACACTCCTGTTTGATTGGCTAGGTGACTGTCCTGCCAGGACAGCCACCCTGCTGTGTGATTGAAAGCCAGGCTGTGTGAATGGGGGAGAACTGCATAGAAAGCAGGTCTCTGGGATTGGAAGACAGAGTCGCCACTGGAATGAAAGAACTGACGAGGAGCTGACAGAAGAGGACCCCTACAACGACTGAACCACCTGTTGAAGCCCTGCTGCAGGTCCGACTCTTCAGATTCCAACGACAGAGAAGATTTACCAGGAATCTTCTTCCCCTGAGCTGGTGGGACCAACCAGTTCCCCCAAACTGCAAGCCAGTACTCCCTCTTCTGGTCGAATTTGCTGTACAGAGCTACAATGAACCGGATAGCCAGAAAGATCAGAACCTTCTTGGGTTTTAAGGAGAGCACCTTTTATTTGTTGCTTTGCTCTGCTGCTAGTTTCTTCCCTCGGCGGTACAGGACCCTCCAGTCTTCCTACTTCATGTCAGTCCAACAGTCGCTTCAGGAACCGTGAGTCTGCAGGACCTGCCAGGAACGTCTGCCTCAGCTACAGCTTCTTCTCCATTTAAAGGTACTGTGCAAATCCGGTTGTTCGTTTTGTCCAGCTGCGGTGAAGCTGTGTGAAACCTTTTGCCAATCCAAGGGCGTATCCTTCTCTACTCTTTAAACTAACTTTTCTGCCGACCAACTTCGTCCGGAACTCTTGGCAAAGACTTAACCTTGAACTACCCTGAACTGTGTGATCTTGAGCAAAAGACTTCTGTCCTATTGACTTTGGCCCTAAGCCTTTTTGATTTGATTCCATCACTGTAGTTCCTCATTCTAGATTGCCCTGCTTACTTACCTGTTGGTGCTGCTCAATTTGTATCTAACTCTGTCTTTCCATTCCCTTTTTAAATTGGTGGAGTGCCATTTTGCTCACACTTCATTTTTTAGCTTAACGTGTCCAGAATCTATTGGCAGTGGTGTGGTGTATTAAGAGTGTGATTTTTCAACTGCTTTACTTTAGTGAAATGTTATGCAACTGATACGTAAATAAATGTATATTCTTTTACTCAGAAACCTTGAGTCAGTGTGTGTTGGAATCATAGTAATTGCTGTCATTTGTTTTAACTATTTATACTGCTCACTTGAGATGATCTGGCTGCTCAGCCATCGCTACCACTTTACTGTGTAGTACAGGCTTGTACCAAAGGTTAATTTGTACTGTCACTTGCAGTCTTTAGTGTGTGTGGTGTTCCCAAAGGGTACTGCATATAATCATGCATAACAGCTTGCACTTGTCAACACTTTCAAATTAACACAGGATTTAGTACTGCAGCAGGTTTGCTTTTTCGTTTATGGTTGAAAGCTGGAAAGTGGGATGAGAAAACACTGCATTCAGCTCATGCCTTTCTCGAGGAATTGCCTACCACCAAGACTATCACATATGCAATAGTCACTGGCATTATGCAAAGTGACTGCACTGACTGGGACGTGTGAGAAGAAATTGAACTCGGAAAGTGTGGCTTCTGCTGGTGCATAGCAGAGCTTAAATGGTTCTGATTAGCTCATCAAAATGCAAGCCTCGCTAAATGCTAATCAAAGGGTCCTGTAATTCCCTGCTTTTCAACAACAATTTATTAAATTGTGGGGAGCAGCTTGGAGGTAGAGGTGTTTATATTTATGAAAATATATTTGAATAATGAGTAAACACCATTACATTTTTAATTCCACTATTTTCATAATCACTGTTTGTGGATGTTACTGACTCGAAATAATTAATTCCCTAGGTGAATGAATTAAACAGTGCAATTGGTTTCAGCATTTTTTTATTAGCACTGGATCTGGCAAACCCAGAAAATAGAATTATGTGATGAAACTGAGATGTTTACACTGAAACGAGACAAATAGCTACTGAATAGAAACACAGTTGCCGTATTCCATAACACGGTGCATTCCGAAGTCAGATTCTCGCAAGTGATAAGAAAGAACAGGGTGACGCTGTGTATGGAAAATGGGTCGGGAGATGGTCCGTGCTGGAGCATGTGAGCCTCTATTTCTTGAATACCACAGAAGTGTTCTCCTCTCCCCATATCCCAGAATGATTACAGTGACCCAAAGAAGGATTAACAGAATGTAAAGAAAATAAGTGTGGAGACGCGGTGTTCCGCGATTCTCGACAGAGCAAGATCTTGCGCTATAAGGCCGCGCATGCGTACTGTAGCCGGCACGAAGCTGGCAGATGAAAGCGGGACGTGGAATAAAGCTGAGGTCCTGCGTCACAGCCCACAGCAGCACCTACAAGATGCCTCCACAGCTGTGACCCTACCTTTCCCCATTGATTCAATAACCACACATACCCTTATTTACCCATACCTGAATGTCATCCTGTAAATGTGCCATATCAGCATAGCTTGTTACATGCCCAGTAGGGCCTCTGTGTACTGCGAGCAACTGTAATCTTGCCTAAATAAAGCACGTAAACCTCCTTCTGTGCAGGAGGGCCAGTTTGACAGCCGCATCGGTGGTCACCTGTAGGTTTAATGATTCGAATATTCGGTGTACTTCCGTCCCGGCTGAGTATAATAATGTAGCCACTTTTGCATCGTCCTCCGTCTCCCCTGTGGCTCTGAAGAACATTTCGAGTTTTTTCACCCACAGTAACCCTTTAGATCCAAGTTTGGAAGGGGGCCCCGAAGTGTCAATCTCTGGCATGGGCACCAAAGTACCTTGTTGCCTGTGTGGTACTGGCGCAGGTGCAACAGCTGCACCTACCTGTTCACCCATTCCAGCAGACCGCAATAGCACCTCACGTTGTTACAAGAGGTCGCAAGTGTGTCAAGTCCCAAATATGCCAGGGGTCCCCACTCACTTGTTGTGATGACTTGTACAGTCCCTTCAATGGGCGTCCTCCTCCTCAGCAGTGTCACCTTCCCAGTTGTAGAGTATGTCACCACTGACCTTTCACACCTCTGTCCTTAGGCAGGATACCTTGTGTCCAGTTGTTACTTGTGGCACTCACCCCATGACAAGAAGAGTGACAGCCTGCGGAGTCAGCCAGCGCACGTGGGCTGTCCACAACACCTTCAAAATGTCAGAAACACAGCCATCGGGTATCCGACAGCCGTGAGGGTTCCAAAAATTGTTCACTTGTAGTACACGAACGGCGCGAGAGCACCCTTTCGGGCCGCAACCGTCGTGATTGAAGACTTAAGATGGCCGCCAACTCGCCACGTTGGATTTGTAGCTGCGGAGCTTCCTCCGACTAATGAACATCTTCAGAAGACCTTGCACACACACACACGCATCACTTCCTTGTCACCAGTGTTGGCTTTCATCAGTGCCCCAGGCCGCCCCACACACACGTACGCATACGATACAGAGAGACACGTGCACGTCTGGTCTGTATGGGGTCCCAGCGGCAACTGCCGTGTCGGGTCCTCGTTTATTATTAAACCGCATGCGCGAGCCGGAACAAGGCTGTTGTGACTGTTACGTAGCGCGATGTTGTGCGCAAGCACGAGCTGGAACAAGGCTTGCGCATGCGCACAACAACATTGCGCTATGTAACAGCCACAACAATAAGGCATTACACACGGAAGAAAGAACATGTACTGCACATGATTTTGGAACTGCTAACATGCCTCGCTTTTGGCCAGCTCCTTACTGCATGCCAGCTTGCAGGATACACTATATTGGTTTACCATCCAGAAGCACTTTCACACCTGGAGGAACACAAACCGCTCCTCTTCGGTTTCTGGCAATGATGCTTGAGGTCACACACGGCCATGTGCCCAGTGCTGTGCATGCGCTCGTTCTTTTACGGCACTTGTAATGCCCCACTTTTTTGACCAATCCTCTATTCACATTTCGCCCATTGGGAGATTATGTAAATGAGTTCAAATGCCACCTTTGGAACTGGATGTTCAAGGACAGGTACATCTTTCAAACCGTTATAGAACATACGTGGTGCCCTTCACACTATGCTGTGACATGCCTGTTTTTAAAGTAA